>NC_052557.1:4680419-5349051 GCF_016699485.2 Gallus gallus | reverse complement strand
TTTTCCTTGGCCTTGCCTTGCCTTGCCTTGCCTTGCCTTGCCTTCACTGGCCTTGCCATTCCTAGCGTTGACTTGCTTTGCCGGGCCTGGCCTTATCTTGCCTGGTCTGGCATTTTTTTGCCTTGCCTTGCATTGCCTGGCTTTGCCTGGGCTTGCCTTGCATTGCCTTGCCTTGCCTGGCATTGCCTTGCCTTGCCTAGCTGTGACTGGCCAGGACTTGCCTTGCCTGGCCTAGCCTTTTATGGCCTTGCCTGGACTTGCCTTGCCCTGCCTTGCCTTGCCTTGACTTGCATTGCCTTGCCTTTCCTGGCCTGGCCTTGCCTTGCTGTGACTGGCCTGGACTTGCATTGCCTTGCCTGGACTTGCCTGGCCTTGTCTTGCCTTGCCTGGCCTTGACTTGCCTGGCATTGCCTGTCCTTGCCGTGTCTTCCCTGGCCTGGTCTTGCCCTGCTTGGCCTGGCCTGGCCTGGCCTTTACTTGTTTTGCCTTGCACTGCCTGGCCTGGACTTGCCTGGACTTGCCTTGCCTTGACTGGCCTTGCCCTGCCTTGACTGGCCTTGCCTCGTCTAGCGTTGCCTTGCCAGGCTGGACCTGGCCTTGCCTTGACTGGCCTGGCTTTGTTTTGCCTGCCTTGCCTTGCCTGGCCTTGCCTGGACTTGCCTTGCATTGCATTGTTTTCCTTGGCCTTGCCTTGCCATGCCTTGCTTTGCCCTGCCTGGCCTAGACTTCCTGGGCCTCCTTGCCTTGCCTTGCCTTGCCTTGCCTTGCCTTCACTGGCCTTGCCATTCCTAGCGTTGACTTGCTTTGCCGGGCCTGGCCTTATCTTGCCTGGTCTGGCATTTTTTTGCCTTGCCTTGCATTGCCTGGCTTTGCCTGGGCTTGACTTGCATTGCCTTGCCTTGCCTGGCCTGGCCTTGCCTTGCCGTGACTGGCCTGGACTTGCCATGCCTTGCCTGGCCTTGCCTTGCCTGGCATTGCCTGTCCTTGCCGTGTCTTCCCTGGCCTGGTCTTGCCCTGCTTGGCCTGGCCTGGCCTGGCCTTTAATTGCCTTGCCTTGCTCTGCCTGGCCTGGACTTGCCTGGACTTCCCTTGCCTTGACTCGCCTTGCCCTGCCTTGACTGGCCTTGCCTTGCCTAGCGTTGGCTTGCCTGGCCAGGCCTGGCCTTGCCTTGCCTGGCCTGGCCTTGCTTTGCCTTGCCTTGCCTTGCCTGGCTTTGCCTGGAATGGCCTTGCATTGCCTTGTCTTGCCTAGCCTTGCCTTGCCTTGCCTTGCCTTGCCGTGACTGGCCTGAACTTGCCTTGCCTTGCCTGGCCTTGCCTGGCCTTGCCATACCTGGCCTGGCCCTGACTGGCCTTGCCTTGCCTTGCCCTGACTGGCCTGGATTTGCCTTGCCTTGCCTTGCCTTGACTGGCCTGGAATTGCATTGCCTTGCCTTGTCTTGACTGGCCTTGCCTTTCCTGGCCTTGCTTTGCATTGCCTTGCCTTGCCCTGCCTTGCCTGGACTTGCCTTGCATTGCCTTGCCTTGCCAGGCCTGGCCTTGCCTTGCCGTGACTGGCCTGGACTTGCCTTGCCCTGCCTGGGCTTGCCTGGCCTTGCATTGCCTTCCCTGGCCTGGCCTTGCCTTTCCGTGACTTGCCTGGACTTGCGTTGCCTTGCCTGGACTCGCCTTGCCTGGCATTGCCTGTCTTTGCCGTGTCTTGCCTTGCCTGGCCTTGCCTTGCCTGGCATTGCCTGTCCTTGCTGTGTCTTGCCTGGCCTGGCCTTGCCCTGCTTGGCCTGGCCTGGCCTGGCCTTTACTTGTTTTGCCTTGCACTGCCTGGCCTGGACTAGCCTGGACTTGCCTTGCCTTGATCTGGCCTTGCCCTTGCCTTGACTGCCTTGCCTTGCCTGGGTGGCCTGCCGTGACTGGCCTGGACTTGCCTTGCCTTGCCTGGCCTTGCCTTGCATTGCCTGGCCTGGCCTAGCTTTGCCTTGCCTTGTCCTTGCCGGGCTTTGCCTGGAATTGCCTTGCATTGCCTTGTCTTGCCTAGCCTTACCTTGCCTTGCCGTGACTGGCCTGGACTTGCCTTGCCTTGCCTGGCCTTGCCTGGCCTTGCCATACCTGGCCTGGCCTTGTTTTGCCTTGCCTTGCCTTGCCCTGCCTGGCCTGGATTTGCCTGGACTTGCCTTGCCTTGACTGGCCTTGCCTTGCATTGCCTAGCGTTGCCTTGCCTGGCCGGGCCTGGCCTTGCCTTGCCTGGCCTGGCCTTTTTTTACCTTGCCTTGCCTTGCCTGGCATTGCCTGTCCTTGCTGTGTCTTGCCTTGCCTGGCCTTGCCCTGCTTGGCCTGGCCTGGCCTGGCCTTTACTTGTTTTGCCTTGCACTGCCTTGCCTGGCCTTGCCTGGCCTTGCCTGGTTTTGCCTTGCTGGCCTGGCCTTGTTTTGCCTTGCCTTGTATTGCCCTGCCTGGCCTGGACTTGCCTGGACTTGACTGGCCTTGCCTCGTCTAGCATTGCCTTGCCAGGCTGGACCTGGCCTTGCCTTGACTGGCCTGGCTTTGTTTTGCCTGCCTTGCCTGGCCTGGCCTTGCCTGGACTTGCCTTGCATTACATTGTTTTCCTTGGCCTTGCCCAGACTTGCCTTGCCTGGACTTGCCTTGCCTGGCCTGGCCTTGTCTAGCCTGGCCTGGCCTTGACTTCCCTTCCCTTGCCTGGACTTGCCTGGCCTTGCCTGGATTTGTCTTGCCGTGCTTGGCCTTGCCAGCCCTTGCCTGGCCTTGCCTTGCCTTGCCTTGCTTCGCCCTGCTTTGCCTTGCCCTGCCCTGACCTGGACTGGCCTTGCATGGCCTTGCCTGGCTTTGCCTTGCCTGGCCTGGCCTTGTTTTGCCTTTCCTTGCCTAGCCCTGCCTGGCCTGGACTTGCCTGGACTTGCCTTGCCTAGCCTTGCCTTGACTGCCCTTGCCTTGCCTGGCGTTGGCGTGCCTGGCAAAGCCTGGCCTTACCTGGCCTTGCCTGGCCTTGTTTTGTCTTGCCTTGCCTTGCCTGGCCTTGCCTGGCCTTGCCTTGCCTTGCCTGGCCTTTCCTTGCCCTGCCTTGCCTGGCCTTGCCTAGCCTGCCCTGGCCTTGCCTAGCCTGCCCTGGCCTTGCCTTGCTGTGACTGGCCTTGACTTGACTGGCCTTGCCTGGACGTGCCTGGCCCTGCCTGGCATTGCAAGGTCTTGCCTGACATTTCCTGGCCTTGCCTTACCTGGTCTTGCCTGGCCTTGCCTGGCCTTGACTGGCCTGGCCTGGCCTGGCCTTTACTTGCCTTGCCTTGCCCTGCCAGGCGTGGATTTGCCTGGACTTGCCTTGCTTTGAATGGCCTTGCATTGCCTTGCCTGGACTTGCCTTGCATTTCCTTGCCTTGCCTGGCCTGGCCTTGCCTTGCCGTGACTGGCCTGGACTTGCCTTGCCTTTCCTGGAGTTGCCTTGCCTTGCCTGGCCTTGCCTGGACTTGCCTTGCATTTCCTTGCCTTGCATGGCCTTCCCTTGCATATCCCTGACTGGCCTGGACTTGCCTGGACTTGCCTTGCCTTGACTGGCCTGGACTTGCATTGCCTTGCCTTGCATGGCCTTGCCTTTCCTGACCTTGCTTTGCATTGCCTTGCCTTGCCCTGCCTTGCCTGGACTTGCCTTGCATTGCCTTGCCTTGCCAGGCCTGGCCTTGCCTTGCCGTGACTGGCCTGGACTTGCGTTGCCTTGCCTGGACTTGCCTTGCCTTGCATTGCCTGTCTTTGCCGTGTCTTGCCTTGCCTGGACTTGCCTTGCCTGGCATTGCCTGTCTTTGCCGTGTCTTGCCTTGCCTGGCCTTGCCTTCCCTGGCATTGCCTGTCCTTGCTGTGTCTTGCCTGGCCTGGCCTTGCCCTGCTTGGCCTGGCCTGGCCTGGCCTTTACTTGTTTTGCCTTGCACTGCCTGGCCTGGACTTGCCTGGACTTGCCTTGCCTTGACTGGCCTTGCCCTGCCTTGACTGGCCTTGCCTCGTCTAGCGTTGTCTTGCCAGGCTGGACCTGGCCTTGCCTTGACTGGCCTGGCTTTGTTTTGCCTGCCTTGCCTGGCCTGGCCTTGCCTGGACTTGCCTTGCATTGCATTGTTTTCCTTGGCCTTGCCTTGCCATGCCTTGCTTTGCCCTGCCTGGCCTAGACTTCCTGGACCTCCTTGCCTTGCCTTGCCTTGCCTTCCCTTGCCTTCACTGGCCTTGCCATTCCTAGCGTTGACTTGCTTTGCCGGGCCTGGCCTTGCCTTGCCGTGACTGGCCTGGACTTGCGTTGCCTTGCCTGGACTTGCCTTGCCTGGCATTGCCTGTCTTTGCCGTGTTTTGCCTTGCCTGGCCTTGCCTTGCCTGGCATTTCCTGTCCTTGCTGTGTCTTGCCTGGCCTGGCCTTGCCTTTACTGGCCTTGCCTTGCATAGCGTTGACTTGACTGGCCAGGCCTGGCCTTGCCTCGCATTGCCTGCACACTCCTTGCATTGCCTTGCTTTGCATGGCCTTGCCTGAACTTACCTTGCCATGCTTGGGCTTGCCTGGCCTGGCCTTAACTTGCATTGCCTTGCCCTGCATGGCTTGGACTTGCCTGGACTAGCCTTGCCTTGACTGGCCTTGCCTTGCCTAGAGTTGCCTTGCCTGGCCGGGCCGGGCCTTGCCTTGCCTGGCCTGGCCTTTTTGTGCCTTGCCTTGCCTTGCCTGGCTTTGCCTGGAGTTGCCTTGCCTTGCCTGGCCTTGCCTGGCCTTGCCTTGCCTGGCCTGGCCTTGTTTTGCCTTGCCTTGTATTGCCCTGCCTTGCCTGGACTTGCCTGGACTTGACTGGCCTTGCCTCGTCTAGCGTTGCTTTGCCAGGCTGGACCTGGCCCTGCCTTGCCTGGACTTGCCTTGCATTGCCTTGCCTTGTATGGCCTTGCCTGAACTTACCTTGCCATGCCTGGGCTTGCCTGGCTTGCCTTGCCTTGCCTTGCCTTGCCCTGCCTTGCCTTGCCTTGACTTGCACTGCCTTGCCTTTCCTGGCCTGGCCTTGCCTTGCCGTGACTGGCCTGGACTTGCGTTGCCTTGCCTGGACTTGCCTGGCCTTGTCTTGCCTTGCCTGGCCTTGCCTTGCCTGGCATTGCCTGTCCTTGCCGTGTCTTCCCTGGCCTGGTCTTGCCCTGCTTGGCCTGGCCTGTCCTGGCCTTTACTTGCCTTGCCTTGCACTGCCTGGCCTGGACTTGCCTGGACTTGCCTTGCCTTGTCTGGCCTTGCCTTGCCTTGACTGGCCTTGCCTTGCCTGGCCTGGCCTTGCTTTGCCTTGCCTTGCCTTGCCTGGCTTTGCCTGGAATGGCCTTGCATTGCCTTGTCTTGCCTAGCCTTGCCTTGCCTTGCCGTGACTGGCCTGAACTTGCCTTGCCTTCCCTTGCCTTGCCATACCTGGCCTGGCCTTGTTTTGCCTTGCCTTGCCTTGCCCTGACTGGCCTGGATTTGCCTGGATTTGCCTGGACTTGCCTTGCCTTGACTGGCCTGGACTTGCATTGCCTTGCCTTGTCTTGACTGGCCTTGCCTTTCCTGGCCTTGCTTTGCATTGCCTTGCCTTGCCCTGCCTTGCCTGGACTTGCCTTGCATTGCCTTCCTTGCCAGGCCTGGCCTTGCCTTGCCCAGCCTGGCCTGGACTTGCCTTGCCCTGCCTGGGCTTGCCTGGCCTTGCATTGCCTTCCCTGGCCTGGCCTTGCCTTTCCGTGACTTGCCTGGACTTGCGTTGCCTTGCCTGGACTTGCCTTGCCTGGCATTGCCTGTCTTTGCCGTGTCTTGCCTTGCCTGGCCTTGCCTTGCCTGGCATTGCCTGTCCTTGCTGTGTCTTGCCTGGCCTGGCCTTGCCCTGCTTGGCCTGGCCTGGCCTGGCCTTTACTTGTTTTGCCTTGCACTGCCTGGCCTGGACTTGCCTGGACTTGCCTTGCCTTGACTGGCCTTGCCCTGCCTTGACTGGCCTTGCCTCGTCTAGCGTTGCCTTGCCAGGCTGGACCTGGCCTTGCCTTGACTGGCCTGGCTTTGTTTTGCCTGCCTTGCCTGGCCTGGCCTGGCCTTGCCTGGACTTGCCTTGCATTGCATTGTTTTCCTTGGCCTTGCCTTGCCATGCCTTGCTTTGCCCTGCCTGGCCTAGACTTCCTGGACCTCCTTGCCTTGCCTTGCCTTGCCTTCCCTTGCCTTCACTGGCCTTGCCATTCCTAGCGTTGACTTGCTTTGCCGGGCCTGGCCTTATCTTGCCTGGTCTGGCATTTTTTTGCCTTGCCTTGCATTGCCTGGCTTTGCCTGGGCTTGCCTTGCATTGCCTTGCCTTGCCTGGCATTGCCTTGCCTTGCCTAGCTGTGACTGGCCAGGACTTGCCTTGCCTTGCCTAACCTTTTATGGCCTTGCCTGGACTTGCCTTGCCCTGCCTTGCCTTGCCTTGACTTGCATTGCCTTGCCTTTCCTGGTCTGGCCTTGCCTTGCCGTGACTGGCCTGGACTTGCCTTGCCTTGCCTGGACTTGCCTGGCCTTGTCTTGCCTTGCCTGGCCTTGACTTGCCTGGCATTGCCTGTCCTTGCCGTGTCTTCCCTGGCCTGGTCTTGCCCTGCTTGGCCTGGCCTGGCCTGGCCTTCACTTGCCTTGCCTTGCACTGCCTGGCCTGGACTTGCCTGGACTTGCCTTGCGTTGTCTGGCCTTGCCTTGCCTTGACTGGCCTTGCCTTGCCTGGCCTGGCCTTGCTTTGCCTTGCCTTGCCTTGCCTGGCTTTGCCTGGAATGGCCTTGCATTGCCTTGTCTTGCCTAGCCTTGCCTTGCCTTGCCGTGACTGGCCTGAACTTGCCTTGCCTTCCCTTGCCTTGCCATACCTGGCCTGGCCTTGTTTTGCCTTGCCTTGCCTTGCCCTGACTGGCCTGGATTTGCCTGGATTTGCCTGGACTTGCCTTGCCTTGACTGGCCTGGACTTGCATTGCCTTGCCTGGGCTTGCCTGGCCTTGCATTGCCTTCCCTGGCCTGGCCTTGCCTTTCCGTGACTGGCCTGGACTTGCGTTGCCTTGCCTGGCCTTGCCTTGCCTGGCATTGCCTGTCTTTGCCGTGTCTTGCCTTGCCTGGCCTTGCCTTCCCTGGCATTGCCTGTCCTTGCTGTAACTTGCCTGGCCTGGCCTTGCCCTGCTTGGCCTGGCCTGGCCTGGCCTTTACTTGTTTTGCCTTGCACTGCCTGGCCTGGACTTGCCTGGACTTGCCTTGCCTTGACTGGCCTTGCCCTGCCTTGACTGGCCTTGCCTCGTCTAGCGTTGCCTTGCCAGGCTGGACCTGGCCTTGCCTTGACTGGCCTGGCTTTGTTTTGCCTGCCTTGCCTGGCCTGGCCTTGCCTGGACTTGCCTTGCATTGCACTGTTTTCCTTGGCCTTGCCTTGCCATGCCTTGCTTTGCCCTGCCTGGCCTAGACTTCCTGGACCTCCTTGCCTTGCCTTGCCTTGCCTTGCCTTGCCTTGCCTTCACTGGCCTTGCCATTCCTAGCGTTGACTTGCTTTGCCGGGCCTGGCCTTGCCTTGCCGTGACTGGCCTGGACTTGCGTTGCCTTGCCTGGCCTTGCCTTGCCTGGCATTGCCTGTCCTTGCTGTGTCTTGCCTGGCCTGGCCTTGCCTTTACTGGCCTTGCCTTGCATAGCGTTGACTTGACTGGCCAGGCCTGGCCTTGCCTCGCATTGCCTGCACACTCCTTGCATTGCCTTGCTTTGCATGGCCTTGCCTGAACTTACCTTGCCATGCTTGGGCTTGCCTGGCCTGGCCTTAACTTGCATTGCCTTGCCCTGCATGGCTTGGACTTGCCTGGACTAGCCTTGCCTTGACTGGCCTTGCCTTGCCTAGAGTTGCCTTGCCTGGCCGGGCCGGGCCTTGCCTTGCCTGGCCTGGCCTTTTTGTGCCTTGCCTTGCCTTGCCTGGCCTTGCCTGGCCTTGCCTTGCCTGGCCTGGCCTTGTTTTGCCTTGCCTTGTATTGCCCTGCCTGGCCTGGACTTGCCTGGACTTGACTGGCCTTGCCTCGTCTAGCGTTGCTTTGCCAGGCTGGACCTGGCCCTGCCTTGCCTGGACTTGCCTTGCATTGCCTTGCCTTGTATGGCCTTGCCTGAACTTACCTTGCCATGCCTGGGCTTGCCTTGCCTTGCCTTGCCTTGCCCTGCCTTGCCTTGCCTTGACTTGCACTGCCTTGCCTTTCCTGGCCTGGCCTTGCCTTGCCGTGACTGGCCTGGACTTGCGTTGCCTTGCCTGGACTTGCCTGGCCTTGTCTTGCCTTGCCTGGCCTTGCCTTGCCTGGCATTGCCTGTCCTTGCCGTGTCTTCCCTGGCCTGGTCTTGCCCTGCTTGGCCTGGCCTGGCCTGGCCTTCACTTGCCTTGCCTTGCACTGCCTGGCCTGGACTTGCCTGGACTTGCCTTGCCTTGTCTGGCCTTGCCTTGCCTTGACTGGCCTTGCCTTGCCTGGCCTGGCCTTGCTTTGCCTTGCCTTGCCTTGCCTGGCTTTGCCTGGAATGGCCTTGCATTGCCTTGTCTTGCCTAGCCTTGCCTTGCCTTGCCGTGACTGGCCTGAACTTGCCTTGCCTTGCCTGGCCTTGCCATACCTGGCCTGGCCTTGTTTTGCCTTGCCTTGCCTTGCCCTGACTGGCCTGGATTTGCCTGGATTTGCCTGGACTTGCCTTGCCTTGACTGGCCTGGACTTGCATTGCCTTGCCTTGTCTTGACTGGCCTTGCCTTTCCTGGCCTTGCTTTGCATTGCCTTGCCTTGCCCTGTCTTGCCTGGACTTGCCTTGCATTGCCTTGCCTTGCCAGGCCTGGCCTTGCCTTGCCGTGACTGGCCTGGACTTGCCTTGCCCTGCCTGGGCTTGCCTGGCCTTGCATTGCCTTCCCTGGCCTGGCCTTGCCTTTCCGTGACTTGCCTGGACTTGCGTTGCCTTGCCTGGACTTGCCTTGCCTGGCATTGCCTGTCTTTGCCGTGTCTTGCCTTGCCTGGCCTTGCCTTGCCTGGCATTGCCTGTCCTTGCTGTGTCTTGCCTGGCCTGGCCTTGCCCTGCTTGGCCTGGCCTGGCCTGGCCTTTACTTGTTTTGCCTTGCACTGCCTGGCCTGGACTTGCCTGGACTTGCCTTGCCTTGACTGGCCTTGCCCTGCCTTGACTGGCCTTGCCTCGTCTAGCGTTGCCTTGCCAGGCTGGACCTGGCCTTGCCTTGACTGGCCTGGCTTTGTTTTGCCTGCCTTGCCTGGCCTGGCCTTGCCTGGACTTGCCTTGCATTGCACTGTTTTCCTTGGCCTTGCCTTGCCATGCCTTGCTTTGCCCTGCCTGGCCTAGACTTCCTGGACCTCCTTGCCCTGCCTTGCCTTGCCTTGCCTTGCCTTCACTGGCCTTGCCATTCCTAGCGTTGACTTGCTTTGCCAGGCCTGGCCTTATCTTGCCTGGTCTGGCATTTTTTTGCCTTGCCTTGCATTGCCTGGCTTTGCCTGGGCTTGCCTTGCATTGCCTTGCCTTGCCTGGCATTGCCTTGCCTTGCCTAGCTGTGACTGGCCAGGACTTGCCTTGCCTTGCCTAGCCTTTTATGGCCTTGCCTGGACTTGCCTTGCCCTGCCTTGCACTGCCTTGACTTGCATTGCCTTGCCTTTCCTGGTCTGGCCTTGCCTTGCCGTGACTGGCCTGGACTTGCCTTGCCTTGCCTGGCCTTGCCTTGCCTGGCATTGCCTGTCCTTGCCGTGTCTTCCCTGGCCTGGTCTTGCCCTGCTTGGCCTGGCCTGGCCTGGCCTTTACTTGCCTTGCCTTACACTGCCTGGCCTGGACTTGCCTGGACTTGCCTTGCCTTGACTCGCCTTGCCCTGCCCTGCCTTGCCTTGACTTGCATTGCCTTGCCTTTCCTGGTCTGGCCTTGCCTTGCCGTGACTGGCCTGGACTTGCCTTGCCTTGCCTGGCCTTGCCTTGCCTGGCATTGCCTGTCCTTGCCGTGTCTTCCCTGGCCTGGTCTTGCCCTGCTTGGCCTGGCCTGGCCTGGCCTTTACTTGCCTTGCCTTACACTGCCTGGCCTGGACTTGCCTGGACTTGCCTTGCCTTGACTCGCCTTGCCCTGCCCTGCCTTGACTGGCCTTGCCTTGCCTAGCGTTGGCTTGCCTGGCCAGGCCGGCCTTGCCTTGCCTGGCCTGGCCTTGCTTTGCCTTGCCTTGCCTTGCCTGGCTTTGCCTGGAATGGCCTTGCATTGCCTTGTCTTGCCTAGCCTTGCCTTGCCTTGCCGTGACTGGCCTGAACTTGCCTTGCCTTGCCTGGCCTTGCCATACCTGGCCTGGCCTTGTTTTGCCTTGCCTTGCCTTGCCCTGACTGGCCTGGATTTGCCTGGATTTGCCTGGACTTGCCTTGCCTTGACTGGCCTGGACTTGCATTGCCTTGCCTTGTCTTGACTGGCCTTGCCTTTCCTGGCCTTGCTTTGCATTGCCTTGCCTTGCCCTGTCTTGCCTGGACTTGCCTTGCATTGCCTTGCCTTGCCAGGCCTGGCCTTGCCTTGCCGTGACTGGCCTGGACTTGCCTTGCCCTGCCTGGGCTTGCCTGG
The DNA here is from genome assembly GCF_016699485.2 of Gallus gallus. Taxonomy (NCBI): domain Eukaryota; kingdom Metazoa; phylum Chordata; class Aves; order Galliformes; family Phasianidae; genus Gallus; species Gallus gallus. The sequence continues at coordinate 5,338,495 of NC_052557.1, read as the reverse complement.
CCTTGCATTGCCTTCCCTGGCCTGGCCTTGCCTTTCCGTGACTTGCCTGGACTTGCGTTGCCTTGCCTGGACTTGCCTTGCCTGGCATTGCCTGTCTTTGCCGTGTCTTGCCTTGCCTGGCCTTGCCTTGCCTGGCATTGCCTGTCTTTGCCTGTGTCTTGCCTTGCCTGGCCTTGCCCTGCTTGGCCTGGCCTGGCCTGGCCTTTACTTGTTTTGCCTTGCACTGCCTGGCCTGGACTTGCCTGGACTTGCCTTGCCTTGACTGGCCTTGCCCTGCCTTGACTGGCCTTGCCTCGTCTAGCGTTGCCTTGCCAGGCTGGACCTGGCCTTGCCTTGACTGGCCTGGCTTTGTTTTGCCTGCCTTGCCTGGCCTGGCCTTGCCTGGACTTGCCTTGCATTGCACTGTTTTCCTTGGCCTTGCCTTGCCATGCCTTGCTTTGCCCTGCCTGGCCTAGACTTCCTGGACCTCCTTGCCCTGCCTTGCCTTGCCTTGCCTTGCCTTCACTGGCCTTGCCATTCCTAGCGTTGACTTGCTTTGCCAGGCCTGGCCTTATCTTGCCTGGTCTGGCATTTTTTTGCCTTGCCTTGCATTGCCTGGCTTTGCCTGGGCTTGCCTTGCATTGCCTTGCCTTGCCTGGCATTGCCTTGCCTTGCCTAGCTGTGACTGGCCAGGACTTGCCTTGCCTTGCCTAGCCTTTTATGGCCTTGCCTGGACTTGCCTTGCCCTGCCTTGCCTTGCCTTGACTTGCATTGCCTTGCCTTTCCTGGTCTGGCCTTGCCTTGCCGTGACTGGCCTGGACTTGCCTTGCCTTGCCTGGCCTTGCCTTGCCTGGCATTGCCTGTCCTTGCCGTGTCTTCCCTGGCCTGGTCTTGCCCTGCTTGGCCTGGCCTGGCCTGGCCTTTACTTGCCTTGCCTTACACTGCCTGGCCTGGACTTGCCTGGACTTGCCTTGCCTTGACTCGCCTTGCCCTGCCCTGCCTTGACTGGCCTTGCCTTGCCTAGCGTTGGCTTGCCTGGCCAGGCCGGCCTTGCCTTGCCTGGCCTGGCCTTGCTTTGCCTTGCCTTGCCTTGCCTGGCTTTGCCTGGAATGGCCTTGCATTGCCTTGTCTTGCCTAGCCTTGCCTTGCCTTGCCTTGCCTTGCCGTGACTGGCCTGAACTTGCCTTGCCTTGCCTGGCCTTGCCTGGCCTTGCCATACCTGGCCTGGCCTTGCCTTGCCCTGCCTTGCCTTGCCCTGACTGGCCTGGATTTGCCTTGCTCTGCCTTGCCTTGACTGGCCTGGACTTGCATTGCCTTGCCTTGTCTTGACTGGCCTTGCCTTTCCTGGCCTTGCTTTGCATTGCCTTGCCTTGCCCTGCCTTGCCTGGACTTGCCTTGCATTGCCTTGCCTTGCCAGGCCTGGCCTTGCCTTGCCTGGCCTGGCCTGGACATGCCTTGCCCTGCCTGGGCTTGCCTGGCCTTGCATTGCCTTCCCTGGCCTGGCCTTGCCTTTCCGTGACTTGCCTGGACTTGCGTTGCCTTGCCTGGACTTGCCTTGCCTGGCATTGCCTGGACTTGCCTGGCCTTGTCTTGCCTGGCCTTGCCTTGCCTGGCATTGCCTGTCCTTGCTGTGTCTTGCCTGGCCTGGCCTTGCCCTGCTTGGCCTGGCCTGGCCTGGCCTTTACTTGTTTTGCCTTGCACTGCCTGGCCTGGACTTGCCTGGACTTGCCTTGCCTTGATTGGCCTTGCCCTGCCTTGACTGGCCTTGCCTTGCCTAGCGTTGGCTTGCCTGGCCAGGCCTGGCCTTGCCTTGCTTAGCCTGGCCTAGCTTTGCCTTGCCTGGCCTTGCCTGGCTTTGCCTGGAATTGCCTTGCATTGCCTTGTCTTGCCTAGCCTTACCTTGCCTTGCCGTGACTGGCCTGAACTTGCCTTGCCTTGCCTGGCCTTACCTGTCCTTGCCATACCTGGCCTGGCCTTGTTTTGCTTTGCCTTGCCTTGCCCTGCCTGGCCTGGATTTGCCTGGACGTGCCTTGCCTTGACTGGCCTTGCCTTGCATTGCCTAGCGTTGCCTTGCCTGGCCGGGCCTGGCCTTGCCTTGCCTGGCCTGGCCTTTTTTTTACCTTGCCTTGCCTTGCCTGGCATTGCCTGGAGTTGCCTTTCCTTGCCTGGCCTTGCCTGGCCTTGCCATACCTGGCCTTGCCCTGACTGGCTTTGCCTTGCCTTGCCCTGCCTGGCCTGGATTTGCCTGGAATTGCCTTGCCTTGCATTGCCTTGACTTGCATTGCCTTGCCTTTCCTGGCCTGGCCTTGCCTTGTCGTGACTGGCCTGGACTTGCCTTGCCTTGCCTGGACTTGCCTGGCCTTGTCTTGCCTTGCCTGTCCTTGACTTGCCTGGCATTGCCTGTCCTTGCCGTGTCTTCCCTGGCCTGGTCTTGCCCTGCTTAGCCTGGCCTGGCCTGGCCTTTACTTGCCTTGCCTTGCACTGCCTGGCCTGGACTTGCCTGGACTTGCCTTGCGTTGTCTGGCCTTGCCTTGCCTTGACTGGCCTTGCCTTGCCTGGCCTGGCCTTGCTTTGCCTTGCCTTGCCTTGCCTGGCTTTGCCTGGAATGGCCTTGCATTGCCTTGTCTTGCCTAGCCTTGCCTTGCCTTGCCGTGACTGGCCTGAACTTGCCTTGCCTTGCCTGGCCTTGCCATACCTGGCCTGGCCTTGTTTTGCCTTGCCTTGCCTTGCCCTGACTGGCTTGGATTTGCCTGGATTTGCCTGGACTTGCCTTGCCTTGACTGGCCTGGACTTGCATTGCCCTGCCTGGGCTTGCCTGGCCTTGCATTGCCTTCCCTGGCCTGGCCTTGCCTTTCCGTGACTGGCCTGGACTTGCGTTGCCTTGCCTGGCCTTGCCTTGCCTGGCATTGCCTGTCTTTGCCGTGTCTTGCCTTGCCTGGCCTTGCCTTCCCTGGCATTGCCTGTCCTTGCTGTGTCTTGCCTGGCCTGGCCTTGCCCTGCTTGGCCTGGCCTGGCCTGGCCTTTACTTGTTTTGCCTTGCACTGCCTGGCCTGGACTTGCCTGGACTTGCCTTGCCTTGACTGGCCTTGCCCTGCCTTGACTGGCCTTGCCTCGTCTAGCGTTGCCTTGCCAGGCTGGACCTGGCCTTGCCTTGACTGGCCTGGCTTTGTTTTGCCTGCCTTGCCTGGCCTGGCCTTGCCTGGACTTGCCTTGCATTGCACTGTTTTCCTTGGCCTTGCCTTGCCATGCCTTGCTTTGCCCTGCCTGGCCTAGACTTCCTGGACCTCCTTGCCCTGCCTTGCCTTGCCTTGCCTTGCCTTGCCTTCACTGGCCTTGCCATTCCTAGCGTTGACTTGCTTTGCCGGGCCTGGCCTTGCCTTGCCGTGACTGGCCTGGACTTGCGTTGCCTTGCCTGGACTTGCCTTGCCTGGCATTGCCTGTCTTTGCCGTGTCTTGCCTTGCCTGGCCTTGCCTTGCCTGGCATTGCCTGTCCTTGCTGTGTCTTGCCTGGCCTGGCCTTGCCTTTACTGGCCTTGCCTTGCATAGCGTTGACTTGACTGGCCAGGCCTGGCCTTGCCTCGCATTGCCTGCACACTCCTTGCATTGCCTTGCTTTGCATGGCCTTGCCTGAACTTACCTTGCCATGCTTGGGCTTGCCTGGCCTGGCCTTAACTTGCATTGCCTTGCCCTGCATGGCTTGGACTTGCCTGGACTAGCCTTGCCTTTACTGGCGTTGCCTTGCCTAGAGTTGCCTTGCCTGGCCGGGCCGGGCCTTGCCTTGCCTGGCCTGGCCTTTTTGTGCCTTGCCTTGCCTTGCCTGGCTTTGCCTGGAGTTGCCTTGCCTTGCCTGGCCTTGCCTGGCCTTGCCTTGCCTGGCCTGGCCTTGTTTTGCCTTGCCTTGTATTGCCCTGCCTGGCCTGGACTTGCCTGGACTTGACTGGCCTTGCCTCGTCTAGCGTTGCTTTGCCAGGCTGGACCTGGCCCTGCCTTGCCTGGACTTGCCTTGCATTGCCTTCCCTTGTATGGCCTTGCCTGAACTTACCTTGCCATGCCTGGGCTTGCCTGGGCTTGCCTTGCCTTGCCTTGCCTTGCCCTGCCTTGCCTTGCCTTGACTTGCACTGCCTTGCCTTTCCTGGCCTGGCCTTGCCTTGCCGTGACTGGCCTGGACTTGCGTTGCCTTGCCTGGACTTGCCTGGCCTTGTCTTGCCTTGCCTGGCCTTGCCTTGCCTGGCATTGCCTGTCCTTGTCGTGTCTTCCCTGGCCTGGTCTTGCCCTGCTTGGCCTGGCCTGTCCTGGCCTTTACTTGCCTTGCCTTGCACTGCCTGGCCTGGACTTGCCTGGACTTGCCTTGCCTTGTCTGGCCTTGCCTTGCCTTGACTGGCCTTGCCTTGCCTGGCCTGGCCTTGCTTTGCCTTGCCTTGCCTTGCCTGGCTTTGCCTGGAATGGCCTTGCATTGCCTTATCTTGCCTAGCCTTGCCTTGCCTTGCCGTGACTGGCCTGAACTTGCCTTGCCTTGCCTTGTCTTGCCTGGCCTTGCCATACCTGGCCTGGCCTTGTTTTGCCTTGCCTTGCCTTGCCCTGACTGGCCTGGATTTGCCTGGATTTGCCTGGACTTGCCTTGCCTTGACTGGCCTGGACTTGCATTGCCTTGCCTTGTCTTGACTGGCCTTGCCTTTCCTGGCCTTGCTTTGCATTGCCTTGCCTTGCCCTGCCTTGCCTGGACTTGCCTTGCATTGCCTTGCCTTGCCGTGACTGGCCTGGACTTGCCTTGCCCTGCCTGGGCTTGCCTGGCCTTGCATTGCCTTCCCTGGCCTGGCCTTGCCTTTCCGTGACTTGCCTGGACTTGCGTTGCCTTGCCTGGACTTGCCTTGCCTGGCATTGCCTGTCTTTGCCGTGTCTTGCCTTGCCTGGCCTTGCCTTGCCTGGCATTGCCTGTCCTTGCTGTGTCTTGCCTGGCCTGGCCTTGCCCTGCTTGGCCTGGCCTGGCCTGGCCTTTACTTGTTTTGCCTTGCACTGCCTGGCCTGGACTTGCCTGGACTTGCCTTGCCTTGACTGGCCTTGCCCTGCCTTGACTGGCCTTGCCGTGCCTAGCATTGGCTTGCCTGGCCGGGCCTGGCCTTGCCTTGCCTGGTTTGGCCTTGCTTTGCCGTGCCTTGCCTTGCCTGGCTTTGCCTGGAATTGCCTTGCATTGCCTTGTCTTGCCTAGCCTTGCCGTGACTGGCCTGATCTTGCCTTGCCTTTCCTTGCCTTGCCTGGACTTGCCATACCTGGCCTGGCCTTGTTTTGCCTTGCCTTGCCTTTCCCTGCCTGGCCTGGATTTGCCTGGACTTGCCTGGACTTGCCTTGCCGGGCCTGGCCTTGCCTTGTTGTGACTGGCCTTGCCTTTCCTCGCCTTGCCTGGCCTTGCAATGCCTTCCCTGGCCTGGCCTTGCCTTGCCTGTGACTTGCCTGGACTTGCCTTGCCTTGCCTGGACTTGCCTGGCATTGCCTGGAGTTGCCTTGCCTTGCCTTGACTGGCCTTGCCTTGCATAGCGTTGACTTGACTGGCCAGGCCTGGCATTGCCTTGCATTGCCTGGACTTGCCTTGCATTTCCTTGCCTTGCATGGCCTTGCCTGAACTTACCTTGCCATGCCTGGGCTTGCCTGGCCTTGCCTTGCGTTCCCTGCCTTGCCCTGCCTTGCCTTGCCTTGACTTGCATTGCCTTGCCTTTCCTGGCTTGGCCTTGCCTTGCCGTGACTGGCCTGGACTTGCGTTCCTTGCCTGGACTTGCCTGGCCTTGGCTTGCCTTGCCTGTCCTTGCCTTGTCTTGCCTTGACTGGACTTGCCCTGCTTGGCCTGGCCTGGCCTGGTCTTTACTTGCCTTGCCTTGCTCTGCCTGGCCTGGACTTGCCTGGACTTGCCTTGCCTTGACTGGCCTTGCCTTGCCTTGACTGGCCTTGCCTTGCCTAGCGCTGCCTTGCCTGGCCGGGCCTGGTCTTGCCTTGCCTTGCCTGGCCTTGCTTTGCCTTGCCTTGCCTTGCCTGGCTTTGCCTGGAATTGCCTTGCATTGCCTTGTCTTGCCTAGCCTTGCCTTGCCTTGCCGTGACTGGCCTGAACTTGCCTTGCCTTGCCTGGACTTGCCTGCCCTTGCCTGGACTTGCCTTGCCTTGCCTGGACTTGCGTGGCCTTGCCTGTCCTTGCCGTACCTGGCCTGTCCTTGTTTTGCCTTGCTTTGCCTTGCCCTGCCTGGCCTGGATTTGCCTGGACTTGCCTTACCTTGACTGGCCTTGCCTTGCCTAGCGTTGCCTTGCCAGGCCGGGCCTGGCCTTGCCTTGCCTTTTCTTGTTTTGCCTTTACTGGCCTGGACTTGCCTTGCCTTTCTTGGACTTGCCTTGCCTTTCTTGGACTTGCCTAGCATTGCCTGGCCTTGCCTGGTCTTGCGTGGCCTTGCCTGGCCTTCCCTTGCCTTTCTTTGTTTTGCCCTGCCTGGCTTGGTCTTGCCTGGACTTGACTGTCTTTTCCTTGTCTAGCGTTGCCTTGCCAGGCCGGGCCTTGCCTTATCTTGCATGTCCTGGCCTAGTTTTGCCTTGCCTTGCCTTGCCTGGCTTTGTCTGGACTTGCCTTGCATTGCCTTGCCTTGCCTGGCTGTGCCTTGCCTTGCCTTGCCTGGATTTGCCTTGCGTGGCCTTGCGTAGCCTTGCCTTGCCTTGCCTGAACTTGCCTTGCCTTGCCTTGCCTCGCCTTGACTGCCTTTCCGTGCCTCGCCTCACCTTGCCTTGCCTTGCCTGAACTTGCCTTGCCTGGCCTTGCCTTTGCTGGCTAGCCTTTTCCTTGCCTTTCCTTGCCATGCCATGCCTTGCCATGCCATGCCTTGTCTTGCCTTGCCTTGTCTTGCCTTGTCTTGCCTTGCCTTGTCTTGCCTTTCCTGGCCATGCCTTTCCTAGCCTGGCCTTGCATTACCTTGCATGGCCATGCCTTGCCTGGCCTTGCCACGCCTGGCCTATCTTTGCGTTCCCTTTCCGGGTCTGACCTCGCCTTGCCTTGGTGGCCTATCATGGCCTTGCCTGGCCTTGACTGGCCTTGCTTTGCCTGGACTTGCCTGGCCTTGCCTAGACGTGCCCTGCCCTGTTTTTACTGGCATGGCCTTGCTTGGTCTGGCCTGGCCTTGCCTTGCCTGGCCTTGTATATCGTTGCCTTGCCTTGCCTGGCCTTGCCTTGTTTTCCTTTCCTTCCCTTGCCTGGCCTTGCCTTGCCTTGCTTTTCCTGGCCAGCCTTTTCCTTGCCTTGCCTTGCCTTGCCTTGCCTTGCCTTGCCTTGCCTTGCCTTGCCTTGCCTTGCCTTGCCTTCCCTTGCCTGGCCTTGCCTTGCCTTGCTTTTCCTGGCCAGCCTTTTCCTTGCCTTGCCTTGCCTTGCCTTGCCTTGCCTTGCCATGCCTTGGCTTGGCTTGGCTTGGCTTGTTTTGCCTTGCCTGGCCTGGCCTGGACTTGCCTTTCCTTGCCTTCCCTGGCATTACCCTGCCATTCCTTACCTTGCATTCCTGACCTTGCATTGCATTACCATTCATTGCCTGGCCTTGCCTTGCCTGTCCTTGCTTTGCCTTGCCTGTCCTGGCCTTGACTTGCCTGCAAGACTTCAGGGCTGAGCTATAATAATGGAAACATCCTCAACTGTTTGAAAGAGACCAAGTTTCTAAAGTCTGTGTCAGCAGAAACCAGGCAATGCTAGGAACAAGGAACTGTTGGCAAGAGATCGTTGCAGCTCTTCCCTTACCCTGCACCACGACTCACACCAGTCACTCCATTTTCTCTTTCACTCTAGAAAAAGTCCAGCAAATGAGATGATGAAATCAGCAGCTGGCAGTTGGTGTTCCTGCTTCAGCCTGGGAAAACCATTTTATGCGGCCAAAGGTAAACTGCAGCACAATCCCAGGAGCCCTCAGAAATGGAAGTCATAGCCCTATCAGGTAAAGATGAAAATCCAGCTTTCAAAAAAACTGTTTTTCTGCAGCATAGAGTTCATGCTTTCAGTGTGCTTGTACCTCTTTCTAGCGTTCAAGCCTGTGTATAACATCTTCAGATAACCCGTCTTTCCTGAATGGGTCCCATGTTAACTCAAAATCTGCAGCTGGTAGAGCACACCCCTCTTGTGCCTTTCCCCCAAGTAGTTTTTGAGAGACAGCATATGGGCATCCCTACAAGAAGTCTCAGAATGTTTCCTTCTGATGCTGTTACTATGGAAGTAAAAATACATTCCTAGCTCCACTTTGCTTTTGTGTCAGAAGACAGACATTTAAACTACACAAAGGCACTTTTCCACAAACATTCCCACAGAAAGAAGGCATCCAACATCTTTCTGTAGCTATGGAGACTCTGACTTCTCAACCCTTCCATGTATATTTTACTGTCTCTTTCCAAATTTAAAAACAGCAACTGTGCATTTTTGCAGAAAAACATACCATAAATCCTGAAGTGTGGGCCAGTGGGGAGTTTTATCCTGTCTTCTCCCTGATGCCATTTTGAAATTATATCCTTTAGTCTTCAGTATAGCAAACATATTCTGTGACTGTGCTTTAAGACAGTCTCCCTTGAGCATTTTAGTTGTGCTTGTTTAGTGCTCGTAAAACCAGCTGTGCAATTGCTGCTTTCTTCCCCATTGTGAGGGGATTGCTGTCAGGAGCTAACCAGTTATCACAGGCACATCAAGCAAGGAGCTGCTGTGGCACGATGGGCATGTGGAGCAGCTGTCTTCCAACCTGTCTTATGCAACAGTTAACATTTTGTAGGTTACTCTTCCCCAGCTTGCAGAACGAGTGATATTCTTTTGTGAAAGAGTAAATGTGGGAAAAAAAAAAGCAGTATGACATTCCTGACTGCAGATAAGCAACAGCACAGATGCCTGCCATCCCTGCAGTGAAAGCTGGACTTGTTAATAAAGTGGCTTGTCCATCTGTGTCAGGCAGTGGTATCAGGACAATGCACTTTAGATATTCGTTTTCCTTCTAAGGATTTTGTACAGCTGACCTCACTTGCCTTTCATTTCTTGCAATCTCCCCCTTTTTCTTCTAAGGTGAAAAAGGCAGCCTGGGAAGGAAAATGATTTCCGAGAAAGACTTAGATCCACAGCACACTTAAACTAGTTTTGCTTTTGCAAACAGCTGATTTTCAGGCTAAATTGGACCTGATAACTGCTTTAGGAGTTTGAGCACACTTAATTAACAGCTATTGCTAACCCCATACGGCAAGCATCTTGCATGCTGCTTGAAGCCTACTTGAAAAACAACAAGCCATTGCCTCCTTGGACAGTGAAAGTTTGACACTCACCCCTGTGTATCCACTCATTCCTAGGTGAATCTAAGCAGTTTCAACCCAGAAGACCCAGACTCAGTAGTGGTGCACTGTGTGCCTCCTTCAGTGCAGAGCTCTCAGGAAGCACAAATCACTGTAGTTCTGATGACAACCTTCCGCAAGACAACAATAATGGGGATAAGGCATTCTGCATTCCTGCCCTCATTTCTCCCGGCTCTGCTGAAGATGCTGACCCGAGCCCACCAGACATCGCAGTCGCCAGCCTGGATTGTGACCCAATATCTTTCCAGTGCAGCCCACCCTAAGCAGAGTCTGAGTGCCCGGACGGCAGCACCTCCATGAGGAGCAGGTCAGCATCACTGAGGAGAAGCCAAGCCTCTTGGAGGAAGACTTAGAATCAGCAGCCAGTCCCAGGTACCAAGAAGCACACACAAGTGTGATGCAGTCACACTTCTCTCCGAATTCTGTGCTTGATTAATCTGAACAAGTCTTTATACTATGATGAGCAAACCATGCTATCTACCAAATGATGTCAAAATCTTCTTTTTCACCTTTCACTTCCCTTTCCTGCACTTGAAGCAGCAACCTCACTGATCACTGGGGGCTCAATTTGCCATCAGAGAGTATCAGTGGTCATCAGAAGGCTTTGTTGGATGTCAGAGGGCTCCACTGATCATCAGAGATGTTCACTGACCATCAAAGCGCTTCATTAATTGACAGAAGATGTCATCGGTCATCAGAGAGGAGATTTGAGGTGCCCAACGGAGGGGATTTGAAGACTCCATGTTGGGTAATGATGGAGGGGAACTGGGACTGAAGGAAGAGGTTTGTGCCTCAGGATTTTGGGCAGGGGAAGGGCTGGCAGCAGCCTAGGGCAGGATGTGAGTCCCCTGGGGACAGCAGCCACAGCCCCTGTCCCTTCCGCACAGTGACCCTGGGCCATCCCTAGGACACCTCGAGACCATCCTCCTCTGCACAGCCCCACAAAGCACAAGGGAAGGTCTGGAGGTGGCAGTGGTCCCCCTGGAATGGGGCAGCGATGGTGCCCTCCATCCCATCCATCCCCAGGCCCTGAGGTCCAGTGCTCAGGGCTCCTGAGAGCCCCAGGGTCCCTCAGTGTCCCTGTTCCAATGCCACCCTTATCATAACAGACTTCTTCCGTATGTCCAATACGTCTTCTTCCCTCTGTCCCCTTCTTTCTTGCAGCCCCCCTTGAGATACTGAAGGCCGCCCTTAGGTCTGCCTGGAGCCTTCTCTTCTCCAGGGTGCCAAATTTGATGCATATCAAGAAATGCTTCATAGAGACAAAATAGTGGAACTATAAAGACTAGAATGTCTTTAACCTCAACAAAATAATTTTAAGAAGTCAGATGGACTCTGTTATAGAAGCTAGTTACATGATAGCAAATCTGACAGCAGGAAAATCAAAACCATTTCCTGATGGTGACTTTGTTAAGCAATGTGTGGAAAACATGACAGGTATAATGTGTCCTGATGAAAAAAAAAAAAAAAAACAAGGAGTGACAGGTGCCTGTATCAGATGTCCGTGACTGCAGACACTCTTGCAGAAGAAGAATAACACAGCAGAACCTTATGCTCACACTGCAGTACAAATGCTACAGAAGCAAAAACAAACTGGGAAGCTCTGGTTCCTCCCAGGAAGGCAGAACTGCACAGAGACACACCAGCTGTGTTTGGTAGTGTTCTCCCACCCTCAGATTTCCTGCTCCCCTGCTCCTCGTCTGATCCTACTGCTGAGCCAGGAACGAGCTGCCCAGTGCTGCAGAACATGGAGCAAAGCTGTGCTGGGACCTCCTCCCCTTCCTCTCCTGCAGCTCAGTGTTCAGCATTCTCTGGAAGAGCTGCTGATCCCATGCGTGCCATCGGGATGCTCCTCTAACCCAGAGCTCCTTCCCAGCCTGCCAAGTAAAAGCAAACCAAGTCCACTGCCGCCAGCACAGCCCCACAGCAGGGAATGCACACAGCTTCATGCCTCTCCCCTTCCCCCTATCCTAACTAAGAGACCAAAGGAGCACTGATTTGGAAATTGGTACAGAACACAGCAGTGCCACATTAAAATGCAATTTATGTTTTCACTGTCAGGGGTATTACAGCCCAAAGGTTGTAATAAAGTTCATATAAAGGAGGATAAAATACAGATGCTCCATACACAAGGGCAAAGAGGAAAGGTTGTGAGGGGGTTTCCCCATTGGGAAGTACAATTTCAGAAAGGGAAATGTACAGAGGACCCAGAGTGATATCAAGGCAAACATAACAATGTCTGCTACAAAACCTAGCCAAGAGTATTTCACTGTCCAATGATAAAGATTCACAGCACTGGCTGCAAGGTTGTCTTTCAATTAAAAACAATCTGGATTTCTGAGTTAACTGTACTTTTATAGGGGGAAATTGCAAAATGGTGCTGCAAAAACAGGGTGCAACAAGAGGCTTTGCAATGGGGGGCAAGTGGGGTGTGCACAAAGGACATAGTGCAAAGCCTCAAGCAATCCAGAGGGCTGTTGGGGGGGGTCATGCTTTTGGGGCTGAAGCGGCAAAAAGGGGAGGGGGTGGGGGCACAGGAAGGGGAAGGGGGGGCAGGAAGGGGAATGGGGCAGGCGGAGGAGGAGGAAAGCGATGTGGCCAAAGTGTGCAGGACCGGATGGCTAGTTTGCATGCAAGGGGTGGGGTGGGTGGTGGGCTGCACACACGTGTGCAAAGAGAAAGGTGGAGGTGGGGGTGTGAGAGATGGGGGGGTAGAGAAATTGGGTGTGGGGGGGCACACACTTATGTGCAAATGGGTGAGAGTGGGGAGGAGAGTGAGCAAAGGGGGGAAGATGGTGCACATGGGTGAATGTGCACACGGGTAGACAGAAGAATGTGGTGCCACACAGCTTCACGTGCACGTGCGCTCCCCTACTTCACGTGGGGAGTGCAGGGATGGGGTTGCACATGCATGCGTGTGCACAGGGGTGCACAAAGGGGTAGGGTAGCACATGTGTACATGTAATGGGATGTTTTCTGCAATATCATAGAATCATAGAATCATAGAATGGCCTGGGCTGAAAAGGACCACAATGATCATCGAGTTTCAACCCCCCGCTACGTGCAGGGTCACCAACTACCAGACCAGGCTGTCCAGAGCCACATCCAGCCTGGCCTTGAATGCCTTCAGGGATAGGGCATCCACAGCCTCCTTGGGCAACCTGTTCCAGTGTGTCACCACACTCTGAGTGAAAAACTTCTTCCTAATATCTAACCTAAACTTCCCCTGTCTCAGCTTAAAACCATTCCCCCTTGTCCTATCACTATCCACCCTTGTAAACAGCTGCTCCCCTTCCTGTTTATACGCTCCCTTCAAGTACTGGAAGGCCACAATGAGGTCTCCCTGGAGTCTTCTCTTCTCCAGGCTAAACAAGACCATTTCCCTCAACCTTTCCTCATAGAAGATGTGTTCCAGCCCTCTGATCATCTTAGTGGCCCTCCTCTGGACCCGCTCCAACAGCTCCACATCCTTCCTGTGCTGGGGGCCCCAGGCCTGGACACAGTACACCAGATGGGGCCTCACAAGAGCTGAGTAGAGGGGCACAATCACCTCCCTCTCCCTGCTGGCCACCCCTTTTTTAATGCAGCCCAGAACACAGTTGGCCTCCCAGGCTGCAAGCGCACACTACTGGCTCATGCCCAGCTTCTCATCCACCAGGACACCCAAGTCCTTCTCCGCAGGGCTGCTCTCAAGGAGATCTTCCCCCACTTTGTATAAGTACCTGGGATTGCCTCAACCCAAGTGCAGCATCCTACACTTGGCCTTATTGAACCTCAAGAGGTTTTCATGGGCCCATTTCTCCAGCCTGTCCAGGTCCCTCTGGCTGGCTTCCCTTCCTTCCAACGTATTGACTGCACCACTCAGCTTGGTGTCATCCGCAAACTTGCTGAGGGTGCACTCAATGCCATCGTCTGTCATTGATAAAGATGCTGAAGAGCACCAGTTCCAAGACCAATTGATCACAACCCATTGATCACACCCCTTTGGCTGTGTCCAGCCAGCCAATTCCAAATCCACCAAACAGTCCATCCATCAAATCCACACTTCCCCAATTTAGAGAGAAGGATATGGTGAGGGACCATGTCAAAGGACTTGCAGAAGTCCAGGCAGACAACATCCACCATCATCAGAGATGTTTGCATGTGCATGTACAAAAGGAGAGGGTTGCACATGTCCATGAAAGCAAATGAGGTTGTGCAAGGTTGTGTGAGAATGTGGGTGTGCAAAGAGGGTTGGATGATGCACATAGGTGTCCGTTCACGTGGGTAGACAGAAGGATGAGGTTGCATACCTGTGTGTGTGCACAGTGTTGTGCAAATGGATGGGGTTACACAAGTGTACCTTTGCAAGGTATGCAAAGGCAGCTGGTAGGCACTGCCACATGTGCAAAGGTGGCAGGGGCCTTCTGTGAGGCCTGCAGAGGCAGCAGGGGTCTTCTGTGAGGCAAGCCAATGCGTCATGGGCCTTCTGTGAGGAAATCCAAGATGGCAGGTAGGCACTGCCAGGCATGCAAAAGTGACAGGTAAATACTACGTGTGTAAACACGGCAGGAAAGCGCTGTGAAGTCTGCAGAGGCAGCCACAAGGGGTGGATTAGAATGCAAAGGCAGCTGCCCAGGGAGGTTGTGGATTCTCCTTCTCTGGAGATATTCAAGACCCACCTGGATGTCTACCTGTGCAGCCTGCTGTAGAGAGCCTGCTTTGCAGGGGAGCTGGACTCAATGATCTCTGGATCAGCCCCTACAATTCTGATTAAAATTATAAAGAAATCATAACAAAAGTTCTCTGTGAAAACTACAATGTTCTTCCTTCTACAAGTAAACAAGCCCAGCACATGATAATCAAAATTCCTACATCAGAAAAGAAACACAGATGGCATGGCACAACAGAATTAGGGAGTGTGCATGTTTAAAGGCATTTTAGAACCTAATGGTTCTTGCTACAGTACACCTGACTTAAGTTAAAGGCTCAACAGTCCCAAGAACATCTGTTTCCATCATCTGCCACCATCTAAAACAGGTGACAGACTTCTGAGGTCACCTGGCCCAAACATCCTTTTTGCTCAACACTTTATTCTGAGCACAGCACATGCATCATTTTTCAAACACCTGATACTGTCAGCATGGGATCAAAGTGTTGGGACAGCTGAAATGAAGAAAAAATGTTGTGAGAGTTCCCTGTTAGCACTGAAAACAAACAAGTCTACCACTGAGCAACACGTTGAGTACCAACTCACCTCAGCAGAAGTCCATTGCTATCAGCACTTTGCACACTTTGCCACTGCTTACTGAGATTCTACTGGAATCAGTGCATCCAACCATGTTCCTGCAGCCAGACAGATCCTGCTGCAAGATCTTCAAAGCACTGAACAGCCATGTAGAATGAGCTCTGTTTTAATCTTGTTTCTCTACAATGCTCAGCTTTCCTAGCTTCTCCCCTGCCTAAGCACACATTTCTGTCCCTTGGCATTAATCATCATGCACAACAGGATCAAATCTGAGGCCTGTCTCCTCCTGCTTTCTTTCCAGAAGGATGTGAGACAAACAGCAGAAAACAACCAACCTACACAACTAACTCATTTGGGGTTGGTCCAGATGTTTGGATGTTCCCTTTGATGGCCCAGGCCAAGCTCGCTAAGCTTCTCCTCCTTTGTGCAGGGGGAGAACAGTGCAGATGCAATACGCTGGCTATGCACAGCATGCCTTTTACTTGCTTTTTGCCGCTCCATCTTCCATGAGCAAATAGCATCTCAAATCTTTTCTTGCTCAAAAGCCACCTAGGTAAAGAACTGGCAAGCTTGCTTTTAGAATTACCTTCTCTATAAGACCTGCTGCTGTAAAGCACAAGCTCTCCTAGCAATGACCCACCTCTGACGTGCTCAACCTGCAGGGAAACATTCTTCCTCTGTGTCTGCAAGCTTTACTCACATTCCCAGGTGCAAGAGTCAGTCCAGAGCTCAGCTCAGCTTTATCAACAACAGAAATCCAGTTTCTGCCAGCCGTGTTTTTCTCTCTCCTGAAATACTGCATTGATGCAAAAGCAACGTTTCCAACGCTTCTTTATTGCACAAAAGCTAGGAAATAAGAACAGACTTCCAGATCAGGCATACATTTCAGGGAGGTGCCAGACAAGTGGAGACAATGGAAACTCTGGCAAGTCAAAGCTTTGTTAAAAGTTTGGGTGTAAGATCTAATGCCAACTTTTCCCATGCAGGTTAGCTACGGTGATGATAAATCATGCCCAGAAGATTCACTGCAATAGAACACAAAATCCAAGAGATTAGAAGCTGTAGAGATATAAATTCATCTCAGCCCAGAAATCCTTCCATTTGTGTACTGACTGGAGTTCCGAGACTGCAGCATCAGAATCATTCTCCTTCTCTGGGTGCAGTCTAGGAGATGAACACCCCTAAACATGCACACTTGTTCAGATCTTCCTTTCCCATCAAGTCTGGTCTTGATAGAGGAGATGTTTTTGTCCTCTCTTTTTCCTGAGATTGCCCTCTG
This sequence comes from Gallus gallus, assembly GCF_016699485.2. Classification (NCBI taxonomy): domain Eukaryota; kingdom Metazoa; phylum Chordata; class Aves; order Galliformes; family Phasianidae; genus Gallus; species Gallus gallus. The sequence goes on along the minus strand of NC_052557.1, from coordinate 5,322,683 downwards.
CTGCCCCAGTTGCCATGTTTTACTTGACCACTAACAAAAAGGTGTTTCTAAAGAATTCAACCTGAGATTCTTCATGTAGTAATGTAACCTGAGGAGCTGGGGCTTCCCAGGAGAATGACCATTTTCCTAAGGAAATGCACAGTTTGGGATGGGAACCTACACAGCTCACTGGCAGAAGGTGGTGGGGCTCTCACGTTGTTCTGCTCCCAGGCAGGGTCCCCAGTACAGTGTGGAGACTTACCACAATTTGCATTTCTCTTTTGCCTACTTGCAAGCACATCCTCTTCAGGGCACATTTAATCCCACTGTTAGTCCTTGTAAGAAACACGATGGCAAATCCATCTGCAGAAGACACAGTCATTCCCTTTAGTAACAAAGAAAGCACTCTGCCCTTGCTCCTGACCCTTGTCCCTGCCTCCACCTGCAGTGCTTGGTTATCCTGGCAGTGCTTGTGGGCCACTAAAAGAAATCCCTGCATTGAGAAAATACAAACAAAAAGAGACAGACAGAGAAATGGCACTAATACTTCTTCACTGGTGGGAATCTCAACAGAAAGTGTTGTGCTACAGGTATGAGGGTAAGGGAACATCCCTATCAAGATAAAAGTCCTGGTATGGAAGGTTTAGTTATGGCATGCTAACCAAAAGAAAAGAAAAAAAGACTATTACCTTGTACATTTTTCTTTCTCTCTCTCTCATCATGTCGACCTGAGGATGACCAAAGTCTGTCACTCTGAGCTTTGCTGAACCCATCAAAATTGTTCAGAGGTATTGCACTGGCACATAGCATAGAGGAACTCTGTAACCTACGTGCCAAGGGAAACAGAAAGGGGAACTGTTAAATTTCATTACCTCTTGTAAAGTGATAATCAGTTGCTTGTCCCATCCAAATCCTATAGAGCAGGATAACAAAGATATAAAAATGTTTACAACTGTGGTATGGATTGCTGTATACAACCAACCACACAAGGCTGAGCACGCTCTCTTGTCCCTTTCCCAATTATAGAAATACTTAGAAGAGCTCATTGTTCCCTTGCTTTCACTTTCTTATACGACCACTTTAAAATGTTGTTATAGGCCATCACAAATATTAGGGCCTAAAGCCACAGAGGCCAGAAGCAGCCCTCTGGGGCCTAAAGCCACAGCCAAAGCCAGATAGTCTGGCACCAGCCCCAGGACCTAAAGCCACAGCCTGAGAGGCTGGCACTGGCTCCAGAGTCTAAAGCCCCAGCCCCAGGCTGAGGCCAGCACCGGCACCAGGGCCTAAAGCCACTGCCAGAGACACCAGCACAACCCTGGGGCCTAAAAACACAGCCAGAGAGACCAGCACTGGTGCCAAAAGCCACAGCCCGAGTGGCCAGCACCGACCCTGGGGTCTAAACCCACAGCCTGAGAGGCCAGCAGCAGCCTCTGTCTCAGACTGTGACTGTGGCCCAATAGCACAGACATCATCCCCTGTCTCACTTGATGCTGTCATGTAAGAGGACAAAGAGCTGAAGGCACAGGCTGTGACAGGAGACACACAAAGCCTTCACACCATCATACGCTGCCTGCCTTTCATCAGCCATTCCCAGACCTTGCAGTATGACATCCCCTTATCTAGACACAGGCCAGCCCAAATTAAACTCTTTCTCCTAACTTTTCTAACAGCCTAACTACATTAAGGACAGCTTATCAAGACTAATGGATGCAATTGAGGCTCCAGGCCTTAAGCTTTTTGCCAGCCCCAGAAGGAGACCTTCAGTAGGCAAACTACTCAGTCCAGTGTGGAAGCTGTGTACTATCTGTGGTATGACTTAGAGTCCAGGGCTCATGCTGGCCTGTCTGGCTGTGGCTGTGGCTTTTGGCTCCAGGGCAGATGCCATCCTCTCAGACTGGGGCTGTGGCTTCAGACCTTGTGGTCAGTGTCATCCTCTCTAACTGTGGCTGTGGCCTTAAGCCTCAGGACTGGTTTCAGCCTTTCAGGCTGATGCTTTAGACCCCAGGGATGGTGCTGGCCTCTCAGGCTCTGGCTTTAGGTCCCGGGGCCAGTGTTGGCCTCTTGGGTTGCCTTTACTTTCACAGGCCTTTGTGCAGTGCTAGATGTGCATTTCCTAGAAGTACATGATAGAGCACATCCTGGGATTGAGGTGCCATGGACAGGAAAATCCTGCTCTGCACATACAGGTTTGGCTGAGTCCCTGTCTGAAGACACAACTGCCAGGATCCAAACAATGTGGAGGCAGAAGAGCCATGACATGTGAGGTATCTATACGCCTATCTGTATATCTGCACAGCAGGCCCAGCTGCCCCTGCTTCTCCCCTCCATGGGAATTGCCCCTGCTGCCACTGCTGGAGTCTCTTCTGGCTTCAGTGACCCACTGCGATTTCCCTCCATCCGCCCGTGCCCTGCCTGGTGCCCATCCCCACAGCAGTTCACGGTACTGGCACGGGCAGCACAGACAAGCCATGTGAAACGCCCTCTGCATCCCGCTACACAAAGGACTGCAGGGAGAGAGGAGGGCTTGGGCCTGTGGTGGCAGCTGAGGGACACGGCCATTTGTGGTGTCCCATCCTGCCCCAGAAGTGTGCATGAGGAGCTGAGGGGCTGTGACATAGCACAAATGACTGCAGGCAAAGACTTAGCAAAGGGAACAGAAAGCAGAAAACAATGAGTAAGAGAAATGACAATATCCACAAAATTCCCATCCCACAACAAGTTCAGTGCCCAGACAATGTCCCATCCCACTCCAATTATGACTTCAGAGGACAGCTCTGTTCTGGGGGGGAGGGATGAGGCCACTGCTGGTGCCCCTGGAGTGCTGCCACTGCTGTCTGGTGCTGTGGGGGCCAGCGAGGAGCGCAGGGTTACAGGTAGCCGTACTTGTCAGCTATGGCCATGTCTATCTCCCGCTGCACCAGGAACTGCATGGGGCCGATCTTCATCCGGTGGGCTGCCTGCTGCCACTCCTCCTGGGCCAGCTTCTTCATGCTTGGGCTGCTGCTCAGCTGTGATGGGCAGCGACTGCTCCAGCACTGTGGGTGCCGCATCGCCACCCACCTGGGGCCCCACACAGGGCACAAAGTGCACGGGGTGCTGTGGCCAAGGCTGCTGCTGGTACAGCTGTGACAGTGGGTCCCTTCGCAGTGGTGAGCTCCTCAGCAGGGATGTGTGCAGGCAGCTCGGCACCGTCTTCTTGGCAGCGTCCTCATTTCACGCCGTGCTGCCTGGAGGTGCCAGCCCTCCCTTGTCTGTGCTGCTGGCTTGGGGCCAGGAGGCAGCAGGCCATTGCTGGGTGTAGGCTGGGGCTGGTGCACCGGCCACACTGCAGTCACCCTCTGCCCCAGCAGGTGCACAGCCTGGATGGATTCACAAAAGCGCATGTGCAGCTCGCTGGCAGTGCCCATTTGGCTGCTGCTGCTGGCTCCTGTGCTGGCCCAAACCAGCTTCTCTTGGCACAGGTGTTTACAGCCTTTTCTTTCCTTTCCTTGAATGGTGGCAGCTTCCTTTTCTTGGCTAGGGTGCTGCTGCTGGGCTGCTCCTGCTGGGAATTCTCCCCTTTCTTGGGGGGGTGCCAGCAGGCGCAGGGTGCTTGTCCTGCTTGGTGCTGCCCGTTTTTCTTTTCTGCCACCTGGCACGGGACAGAGCCCAGTGACAGTGGTGAGTGGGCCTGAACTCCCTGGGGCTGCCTTTTCTGCACCTCCTCAATGGGCTGTGTGGTTTGGGCTGAGGGAGGTGTGGTGACAGCCAGGGTTGTTGGCAGTGGACTGAGCCAGGCACTCACTGGTGGCACAACAGGGCACAGCCATGACAATCCACACTGCAGCTCAGACAGGAGCCCAGGGGATGGTGGAAGCCACCAGAAGGGGTCAGTGGGGGTCCCGGTGGCAGCCTGTGCCTCCATGCTGAGCTCTCTGCTGTCCCTGCGGTTGTCAGGGAGCTCAGCGATGAAGCATTCTGGGGCAGGGATGCTGGGGTTCTCATGGGGGATCTCGACAGCTCTTGCCATATCTGAAAAAGAAAGAACATCCCCCAAAATGGCGATGACAGCCTTCCCACACCCACTCTGTGCAGATGCACACCAGAGGGTTCTGCAGCCCTCAAACTCACCATTGATCTAAGAAAGCAGACTCTGAACGTCCATGATGTCATCTGGCACATCCAAGCTGGTCATCACTGCTGGTAAAAGCAAGAAAATCCTGAAGGGGTCAGTGCCAGCTCTCCCCTGCTGTGTTCACGGTAAGGGATCTTAAGATCTTGGGTGAGCGTTGGGTTCACATTACAAATCAGGACAGAAAAGGTAACAATAAATCCCAGGAATTAAGACCCCAAGCAACATACAATGAGAACAGTCCCAGAGAAGAACAGACAGAAAGCCTACCTAGAAAGACAGTGCACCAAACCCAGATGCTTGTTGTGTGTCTGTAACTCTCTTTGGTGCAACGTCACACTGTGCTTCTGCCCCGGCTTTCTGCAAGGCTGCACTTTGCTGGAAGGCCACTTGCATCAGCTTCTGACAGAAAGGAAACAAGAAATACATGAAGAGCACCTCTTTAGTGGAAGATTTTAGCACAGTCAACCACAAACTCCTCTTCAAGAGCAGTTTCTTCAGTTTGCCTTTCCGCTGCTACAATGTTGTGCCACTTCTGCAGTCAGTACAGATCTGCCATGTCCTTTCCTCTCTCCTCCGTCACACGCATTGCCCTTCATGCAGCCCTATTTAGAGGCAGGTACCCACACCACAGCTCACAAGATGTTCTTACTTGCAGGGGCTTTCCGTTTCCCCCCTTGCTCACTACCATCCAATGGACGTGCAGGCTCCATCCCTGCAACAACATATTGTGTGTTGATTTCACAGACACCAGCAGGCAGCAAAAGTATTGTCCAGTAAGCACATGTCCCCCCAGAAAACAGAAAGATGCTAGTTCTACAACCAAAACACAAACTGATAGTTCACTTTTCGCTACTCCTTCCTGCACTTCCAAATGGATGCTTACTTGACATCCCCTACAGGACCATGCCCGCTCAGAAGTAATATTCAAAATTCATTCTTCCATACTTCATCATAGAGGACTGAAGAAACTCACTTGGCATGGCAGGAAGGACCGTCCGTCCTCGTCGTGTCCCTCTGTGCGCTGCAAGGCGCAGTTGGATCTCTGGCAGCCTGCTGCTGCTCCCAAACGCAGGGAACCGCCCCGTGCCACTTCTGAAGAGAGAAAGAAAGAAATATTGGAGGGAACAGGAAGCTAAGGTTTGCAGAGAGGTTCCAGATCGTGCCAGAGATGGGATATCAGAGTTCTGAGACATTATTTATCACTAAGGGAAAGTACAGCCTGAGCCACGCCCATGCCATTAGCCCAGGCTGTCAGCAGTGAGTGCAGAATCCAACCCGTTCCTGAGGTAACAAAGTACCAATAGGGCTCCCCCTGCTCCACTCCTTCCCCTTGAAAATGAGAAATAGGAAGAAAAACCAAGCAAAAGAAGCCCAGCAATACCTTTCCACTCACAGAGCAGAAATAGGAATATCAGTTGTCTCCTTGCTAAGACATGACCGCTGAAGTGTCAGAGGAAGCTGAAGTTCCGAGGTCTCTCTCCACGGGAACTTCCCCTGCCCTTGGAAAGAGCTGGCTTCACTCTTCCTAAGACTGCCTTGATCCCCAAAATCTCCTTTTGGACAGGAACCCTGCAAAAAGTATCAACAAGTGAAAAATTGTGAGGAAGAAGCATTTTCCCAGCTTTCTTCTGCCATGCAATTTAGTCTCTTGAGGAGGGCAAGTCTGGCAATCATCTGGCTGCAAGAGCCCAGCTAGCTCCAGCTTGTGTCTGACTGCCATGGCTTTGTCAGCAGGTGCTCCTCTCCATCTCCTCAGTAGCTCTGCACCCAGCCATCCATGGGGCAGTGAAGCACAAGCTGCTCTCTGAAGTTTGTGTTCTCCTTCCTTTTTAAGGATGGGATCTCAACAAGAACCCATTTCCCCTGGAAACAGATGTGCGGAGGGGAACTGCTGGAGCTGGGAGCTCCTCCCCAGCCCAGCTTTTCTGCTGAGACACCTCCCAGCAACCACCCAGCACCAAACCCAGCTCACCTGCTTGGCCTGCTCAGCCCAAGCAGTGCCCAGCTCATACACACGCCACACCGGTGCTTCTGATGGGCTCTCACAGGGTGATCTGTTCCAAGGAAGGCCCAGAGCTCAGTCCCTGCATACAGCACGCTCATTAGAGCACCAGCTCTGCACACCAGCTCTGGCACAAGCACCCCCACCCCAGCAGTAATTGTGACCTCAGCTAGTGCCCACATCACTTCAGTGCTTTCATCATAATTGAAGGCAATGGACACCTCCCAGATCCAAATTCTTGGAAACTAACACCAGGCTCACCCAATGGGGTTAGCTGAAGTAAATAAAATAACAGAGAAGTGAAGATGGTCTGAAAGCAGACCAATAAAAACCAGCAAAGACCAGTATGGCCTCATAGTGGTCAATGGAGTCCCATAGGAACCAGTAGAAAACCACAGGAATGCACATCTGTATGCCCTGAGGCCGGTGCCAGCATCTCTGGTTATGGCTTTAGGCCCCGGGGCTGACGTCAGCCTCTCAAGGCTGTGGCTTTGGGTCCCAGGGCCAGTGCTGGCTTCTCTGGCTGTGATTGTGGCTTCAGGCCTCATGGCCAGTGCCAGCCTCTCTGAGGCTGTGGCTTTAGTCCCCAGGTCTGGTGCCGGCCTCTCGGGCTGTGGCTTTAGGTCCTGGAGCCAGTGCTGGCCTCTCAGGCTGCAGCTGTGGCATTAAGCCCCAGGGGCGTGGCTGGCCTGTCAGTCTGTGGATTTAAGTCCCTGGACCATGCCAAAGCTTCTCTTGCTTTGGCATTTGGCCCCAGCGCTGGTGCCAGCCTGTCTGGCTACGGCTGTGGCTTTAGGCCCCAGGGCTGGTGCTGGCCTCTCTGGCTGTGGCTTCAGTCCTCGGGGCCTGTGCCAACCTCTCGAGTTCTAGCTTGAGGCCCAGGACCCATGCTGGTCTCTTGCACTGTGTCTGTTGATATAGGCCTGAAGCTGGTGCTGACCTTGGGCTGTGGCTTGGGCTTTAGGCCTCGGGGCCAGTGCAGGCCTGTCTGCCTGTGGCTTTAGGCCTCAGGCCTGGTGTTGGCCCCTCAGGCTGTGGCTGTGGCTTCAGGCTCATGGGCTGGTGCCAGTCTCGCTAGCTGTGTTTTAAGGCCTCAGGTCTGGTGCCCAGAGCTGGCCTGCATGCCTCACAACGCCTACCTGTTACTATTGCACACCTTGCAGTGCATTCCTGCTGCCCTTGCACACTTCTCAGTGTTTACCTGCTGCCTTGGCTTGCCTCACCTTATCTATCTGTTGCCTTTGCACACACTGCAGAAGGTCCCTGCCGCCATGGTTTGCCTCGCAGCATCTTCCTGCTACCATGGCTTGCCTCACAGCATCTACCTGGCACCTTTGCATGCTTTGCAGCGCCTACCTGATGCAGTGACATGCCCCACATTGCCTTCCTGCCACCTTTGCATACCTTGCTGTGCTTACTTGCCGCCTCAGCCATTCTCTCCATACCTGCTGCCTTGTGTGAAAGGTAGATTGTGTTTTTGCAGTGGAAATTTCCAGTGTTTCTGTGTGTAGTGGAGGATAAGTTGTTTTTCATAAAGGAAGCTGCTGAATAGAGTGAAGATGAGACTGGGGTGTTCGAACCACAGTAGAATTGGCACAGGTACACAGAAAGGTAAAGGTGCAGGGTGGGGAGAGCCTAGCACAGGACAGAACCAATATGCTAACTTTTGGAAGCACTGTCCTCCTGTGTTCATAGAAAAGTAAAGAACATCCCTAAAAACAACATGTTGGTAACAGACCTTATATCATAGCAACAGCGTCAGGAAGATTGTGAGACTGAGATGCTCAACCAATGAGTGCCAGGAGAGATATTACCTGTGTCGGACCCAGGCTATATAACAGAGTGGATTTCACTGGTTGTGCAGTTTCCCCCTTGTCAGTAGGAGGTGTGTACCCTTTATTGCAATGATGAACAAACTGCTGCTTCAAGAAGATCTTGGCCTGATTAGAAATGTTTGATTTTGAGTAGTGTTGCTACTAAGACAGAAGGTAATAACTGCAAGTAGTAGTCTCCTGCACGTAACATCCTTGCTGCTTCATTCTGGGTGCCGTCACTGAGCAGCGTCTAATAGGTGTTCCTCCCTGCTCAGCTGGCTGCCTTAGTTTGAACCCTGATGCCAATGACACCATGATGGCAGGCTTAATATTGCTGTTTTCTTCTCGTCAGAGTATGCTTTTGAAGGAAGCAGTTTCTTGGGGTGTTTTTTTGTTTCTTTTTTAAAAAAAATATTTATTTATTTTGGAACATATATGTTCTATATAGTTATAGATGTTTTGAATATTATCATTTGTAGTGCTGAGAATTTTTTTTTAGAAAACAGTTATACACAGTTAAGAAGGTGTAATAAAGATGTTAAAGAACCCTCTATTGTGTTGACCAGTGATAAACATAAAAACATCTTCCAGTTAAAGTACAGGCAGCTGATGTGACTACCTCTGTCCTTAGCAGCTTGCTCAAAGGAACCCCACAAACCATTTCAGTAGCGGGCTGCTGAGGGAAGCTGTCAGAACAGGGGCACTCTGTCCTCTTGCAGAGTACTGGGATGCTTTTACAGCTGACAGCTGCTTTCTTTGTGGCCCTGGCTCTTGAAGAGTGTAGCAGTGCTGAGAGTTGAGAGGAAACACAGGAATGTTGCACCCCTTGGAGGATCCTGAGAAATCAGTGACCTCGGGCAGGTGCTGGAGAGCTATCACTCTATGATAAAGCTAGTGCTTTATCACAGAGTGATAGCAGTGGCAGACATACGAGGTTTACAGCACTGTCTTCATCCCTTCTCTCTCAACTTCCAGATTTTCATTCTAGCCCACAAAGTGAAATGAAATAGAGGAGGAAGAAAATGTGCTAATAGTTCTTGCTTGGTTCCTATTGCAGAGCAAATTACTGCCTCCTAGTCAGAGCAGGATGGTGCCTGCTGTCTGGTGGCTGCTGTCCAGGGCTGGGGGCTGCTGGGCCTGTCATACTTCCCCCTGGCAGTGGTATTCTGGGTGTTGGATGATGCCCGCAAACCGACACCTTGGGTGGCCTGCTCCAACCTCCTGAAGGACAGAGCTGTCAAGCCTACAGCCTGGGGGAACTGTTCCTATCCCCTGAAGGATGGTGGAGGGGGACGGGGTGGTGGTGTTGATGCCCGGGGGCAGCTGGGCCTGTCACTCATCTGCCAAGGAGCCTTTGTTTGGGTGCCGGCCGATGACCACAAGCCTCCAACCAGGGCGAGTTCCTCCCGCTCCCTGAAAGAGGGTGGAGGGGGACGGGGGGGCGGTATTGATGCCTGGGGCAGCTGGGGGCTGCTGGGCCTGTTGCACATCCTGGGTGCCACGGAGCCTGGGTTGGTGGGCTGTGAGGGCCGAGGCAGGGGCAGCTGAGCCCGGCAGCTATCTGGCCTGGCAGGGGCCGCTCTGGTGGTGCCCTGCTGCCAGTGGGCAGGTCGTCCCGGCACAGGTGTTCGCCGTTGGAACCGTGTCTGTTTGTCGGGCGCCTTGAAGAAAGCAGGCCATCCGTCCAAGTGCGAGGTGTGGGCACGGGCATCGGGCTGGGCTCCGGCAGCTGCAGCGAGGTGCCTGCAGAGAGAGGAACATGCTGAGGACAGGAGAGCCCCTGCTCTCCTTCCTCACAGCACATGGCAAAGAGCTGCCCTCAGCTCCCATCCTGTCTCAGGCCCAGCAGTAAGAACAGCCAGCAGGAATGGTGAGGCCGATTAAAACATCTGACAGTGTAAATCTCAGACAGCGCTAGCCAACAACTAACCGGCCTCTCTGTGCTGCTTTAACTAGAAATGCCTCCTGGCTCACAGCAGCCCTACAGTAAAGAGTTGGGCAGGATGGGGGTGGGGGTGAACAACAACTCACTGGTTTCTCTGCCACCGTTGCTGGATAAGAAGACAGCACGTAATCATCGCTACCAGCATGGAAACCAGGAAAGCTGCAGCAAGTGCCAGGCAGTACTTCTGTATATCTTCTATGGCATTTGCATTTCCTTCACCATCCACGCCTGGAGGAACAATGTGGTCACTGCTGTATCTCATGGCCCTACTGGCAATCTCACAGGAGGTCTGACATTGCCACAAAATGTTCCTTTCCATTTTCTTGGCCTCCTGAAACAAGTGAAAATTCTCGTGCTGCAATGCTTCCCCGATTCCTGGGGAAACAAAGAGAACTTCCAAAGGCACTGCGCATCAAGGCACTCTGGAGCCTCTTTTTTGCCTCTCAGCTTTGTTTACACTCTGGCTCTGCCACAGTCCAGATCTTCCTGGGCCATGGATTTGCTCCTTCTTCTCCATCACGCTCTAAGATTCCTTTTGCACTCGCACATCCTCGCCTTTTGAGGCTCACTAGTGCTGCTGCAGGCAGGCACACTGTGACCCTTTGGGATATGTTGTCTGACTAAACAAAATTCATTAGAGCAGAAGGAGAGCATGTGGATCTGTTTAACTAATTGCTGCTTTGAGTGACATGGACAAGAACCGCCACAGGAAGGATCCTGCTCTGGGCTGCTGGTGTGCCTGGTGGCTCAAGGGAGGCACAGCAAGCTCTGGAATGCAGGGACTGTGGGAGGGAGCTACGTTGGAGGGTCCTATTTCCTCTCCCCATCTGCTGAATGTGGTTCTGGTGGCCTTGTTCCCAAAAGGAGAAAGTTCCTAAGTCCCTGGGAACTGGGTGCAGTGTGAGGGAAGCAACTTCTAACCACAGTCATGGAGCTCTACGAGCGGCCTTTACCTGGAGCATCAGTTGTGTGCGTGGCCTCTGTTTCTCCTGGAGGGACGGGCAGTGTGTGACGGCTGCCTTGCTGAAATGCATACCCATGCACAGGCTCTCCGTCTCTCTCTTTAGAAAGGAGGTAAGAGAGTGGGGCTGTAAGTAACTGCTTCTCATCAGGAAGACGGTATCTTCAGGAGGCACCAGTTCTCAAGAGACATCAGTAAAGTTTAGGAACAAAGCCTGGGCTTTTTGCGGTGCACTTCATTCCTAGTCCAAACAGCATGCCATTCTGTGAGACAAACTGAAGTGCTACACACTTTCCAGCTTGCGAAAGCAGACAGCAAGACCTGTCCTGCTGGGAGACCAGCAGGTTGCAAGCAAGCTTCTTGTTTACGGTGCACCTTGTGCAATTCTGGCAAGTTGCAAGATGATGCTAAATTCCTTCCTTCTTCAAAGAGAGCAGCAAAAAGCTGCAAGCCAGTTCAGACACAGAGGCATCACCACAGCAGGGCTCTGATCTGTCCTTTCCTGCTGTGCACGCTACAGTTTTTCCACGTATATTTCTAGAAACTCAGCTTCCCAAATCTTTCAGGGAACAGACAGAAATACACCCACCACGTGCTGCCTTGTCCTTCATGATTTTCATTAGCATATGGGACAGCGTCTGCGGATATTTTCCTCTTTCCCGTGTCTCTCTCCGTCTCTCAGGACCTTAACAGAAGCATTAAGATAAATTTCAGCAAACAAAGTACTGAACTGAGTGGTCTTTTCGGTGAAGTCAATAAAGACAAAAACCACCCCCAGGATGCCTGTGTGGCTCCAGCACAGGAGGCAGCCAAGGATTTGGCACAGCCCTCCCTGGAGGCATTTCTGCAACCAAAGAATGAGGAGAACTTTCCACCACACACTGCAATCTACATAAACGCATAACAGCATCACTGAGGAGTAAAAAAAAGAGTAAAAGAGTAAACCAGGGGATTGTATGAGGACAGGGCATGCACACGCAGGTGTGTATTCTCACTCACACCTGCAGACATGCCTGGCTGACATTAGGACTGTGAGCTGGCAGCTCTCAAAGGAAGAAAAATCTCATGACATACCCATACGAGTTGCTGGGGCTTCTGTCCTGGAGCCCTGCTGGGAAGCTGGATCCCATTCAACTCCACCCGCACCTGTAAACAAACAGACAGAGCAGCTCCTGTCAAACGTGGCCAGATACTTGTTTAGACTGGAATGACAGCATTGCTCCACAGCACTCTTCTCCCCCTACTACACAGCAGCATCTGGCAAATAGCTGCTGGGTGTCTGCAGCAGCACTGGGCCAGTCCAAAAAGGACCCAAGTGCAGAACTGTCTGGAGAAGGGAAGGGGGTGGAAGGGGAAGGGGAAGATCTAAAGGCCCTTTCCTGTGGGACTGCCCTGAGGCTCACGGACTGGATTATGCTGAAGCTTCGGCAAGGCACTGCTTATAGGCACAGCTGTAATCAAGCAGCGATGAGAAACATTCCCATTGCGTGTTGTGATCTCTCTCTTCCTTAGGGACCTTCAGTGACTGGAAAGGGCTCAGGTGACGACTTGGCACCCAGACCTGGGTTGAAAGTTGCAAAGTTGCAGAGGGGCCTGGTGGGCAGTTGGCTGGCACTCAGCAGCTTTCCAGATACTATCTCCAGGTCACGTGAAACAATCCTCAGAGACAGCATGGAAGAACATTTGCCCCCTCAAGGTTTCATTACTGGGAGATCTCTGATGTACGGAGACAAAAACAGGACACGGGGAGCACCCAAGAAACAGTGAATACCCAGGCTTCTCATGGAGAAGAAATCACCGGGCAATGAAAAGCTGAACCCTTCCTGAACTACCACAACCAAATATGAGAAAAGATCATGAGATGAAGACTGGTGACTTACCTCTGGCATCCACCCCAGGCTCAGGGACAGGACGCAGCTCTGGTAATCCACCAAGGGGGCCTGCAGGTACAAGTGTGATCAGACACAGGTGAGGAGAGTTTCCACTGTACGCTGGGGCCTGCTTTTTCTGCAGTGACCTGCGAGGACTGGCCACAGGTCAGGGAATGACATGGCCCAAACAGCAAAGGTATAGGTTCTCTCCTCCAAAGAGTGGCAAGGGCTGCCTTCCCACTGAAATGTGACAACTCTCCAAGTAAAGTAATACTCATGATTGCTCTGTGTACAACCTTCGAGGAACAGAGACTTGAAAGATCTTTGGAGGTTCTTAAATACCCGAATAAACTATTACTGCCCTAATTTTTCTGCCTTCAAGGAAACAGACACTCACAACTTACCTCTGGGTGTCCCCTGAGGCGCAAAAGCAGTCTCTATCCAATCATCTGGATAAGGAGCACCAATGTCATCATCTAGAATCAAGAACAGAAGATGGATATTCCCATTGCATGTTGTGATCTCCTTCTCCCTTAGTGATGGGGGAGGGGTCAGGTAATGGGATGAGACTCAGACTGTGATTGCCAAAGCTACAGAGTGGGCAGGGTGACCTGGAGCCTGGCACTCAGCAGCTTTCCAAATGTTCTCTCCAGGCCACCTGCAACACCCCTCCAGGACTGCATGGAAGATCATACAAAGAAAGGAAGCCTGAACCCATGTGGGCTCCAGCTGGGGGTCTCTATTGGGAACCAGGGTTCGTCTATGGGGAGCACCAGGAAGCCAGAGCAGAAATGCTCACGCTTTTCCCAGCACACATCTTCTGAGCGATCCCCTAGGACACCCCCAGTGTGAAGAGTGTGCTCCAGCCAGCCAGCAGCAGAGCCATGGGCTGGCATAGCTGGAGCCAGCCCTGCGGAGCACTGCTTCCTCACGCTCTTGCTTGGCCCCTGCGATGCTGCCTGTCCACCCCACCCAACACACCCTCCATGGAAGACAGCCCCAGGGCAGCCTGGCACAGAGCCATGGGGACAAGAGCCTGGGCCTCTCACCCCCAGTGTGACTCGGTTTTGGCCCAGTGTCTGCCCACCCACCTGCTCCTTGTGCTTGCCATGGAGCAGCACAAGTCTCCTGGGAACACATGGCCATCAGTAGAAGGAGGAGGGCAAGGCGTGTGGGAGCCATGGCCCCCCACACTTGTGCCATGCTGCCACCACCACCGCTGCAGCCACAGCAAGTGCTGCTGCTGGGACAGGCACAGAGCATGCCTGGGGCACACACTGAGCATTGTGACCTTACGGCACAAGGCGGGGCATTGTGACTTCATGTCTCCAGGATGCTGGCTGGGGCTCCCCATGAGGAGTGGGTGCTCATGGCACCCCTTGGTGGGTGAGTGCCAGGCTACTCAGGCAGAACCACAGGGAGCACATCCTGTTGGGCAGACCTGTTCTACCGCAAGGGCCACGTTTCCCCTGGGCTTGCTACAGGCGCTGTCACCATGGTGAGGATTCACAGTCATCTAGAGCAGCTGGAGACCATGGCTGGCCTTTTCACATTTACATCATGGAAACATAGAATTGTGGAATGGCTTGGGTGGGAAGGGACATTAAAGACCCAGAGACGCTGTCAAAGGATAAAGAGAATCGCTTCAGTGTTGTTTTCACTGCTTCATACAAATAAAGAGATTTAGTTTTGTCTTTTAATGTCACTAAAGAAGCCATTTCTTCAGTGACATTATATTTGTTATCACAAACTCTAACAAAAATGGCAAACTGAGCTATATCTGTAGCACCAATGCTTACACAAATTGCCAGAGCATAACATCTGAAATTTGCAGCCTTGCTCTACCGATTTGGGTTAAGATACATCATTAACACAGTTTTGGAGTGTGAGAATGTCACGGTTTCAGTTAGCGTAGTCTATAATCCCAGTTCCTGAATGCGAGAACATCACATTTTTGGTCAAATTATGTCTGTGCACCCAAATTCTTAGTGTGCAAAGGTTGGGACACAAGTCAAAATGTGTCACGAACTTGATTTTGGAGTGTGAGAATGTCACAGTTTGGGTCAAAATATGTGTATGAAAGCAGTTTGGGAGTGTGTGAGGGCCACAATTGAGGTCAAAATATGTCATTAACCCAATTTTGGAGTGTGCAAATGTTACAATTTGCATCAAAAGACATCACAAACCCAATTCTTGAGTGTGAGAAGGCTACCATTTGGGCCACAATATGTCTCTAAACCCAATTTCAGAGTGACGATGACAGTTTGGGTCAAAATGCCCCATCCCTGGAGGCGTCCAGGGCCAGGTTGGATGTGCCCTGGGCAGGCTGACCCAGTGAGTGGCATCACTGCTCACGACAGTGGGCTTCAAGTTATAAGGTAACTGCTGGGGAAAACCCTGAAATGGAGACTGTACCAACCAGCCACCCCCAGTACGGAGTCCCTCTCTGTTAAGATGATAAATAGTAACTTTCCTCTGCACAGTGTCTCTGAGATCAGCAAACCTTATGCAGAAGTGCTTGTGCTTTTACAATACAGGGGATCAACTAGATTCACATCTTTTGTGTACTGTTAGTTCAAGAGGTACAGGGCATAAGCTGAAGGGACTCCATGAATTCGTGCACCAAATGATGGTTTTGGAAAGTCACACAGATGGGTAAAAGTGTGAGTGCTGCCACAAGGCTTTATAGGCAGCCCCAAAGGTGGAAGGACATGGCACCCTGGGATGCATCCAAGTCCTATGAAGTAAGAAAACAGTTGAGTCTATCATGAGCACCTCTCATATAAGAAAAGGTTGAGGGAACTGGGCTTGTTTAGCCTGGAGAAGGGAAGGCTCCAGGGAGACCTCACTGTGGCCTTCCAGTACTTGAAGGGAGCGTATAAACAGGAGGAGGAGCAGCTGTTTATGAGGGTGGATAGTGATAGGACAAGGGGGAATGGTTTTAAAATGAGACAGGGGAGGTTTAGGTTGGATATTAGGAAGAAGTTTTTCACTCAGTGGGTGGTAACGCACTGGAACAGGTTGCCCAAGGAGGTTGTGGATGCCCCATCCGTGGAGGCATTCAAGGCCAGGCTGGATGTGGCTCTGGACAGCCTGGTCCGCTGGTTGGCAACCCTGCACATAGCAGGGGGTTGGAACTCAGTGATCATTGTGGTCCTTTTCAACCCAGGCCATTCTAACATTCTATGATTCTATGACATCTCCCATCACACCTCTGTGCTGTCCTGTCAGTAGGATCACAGGGTTGGAAGTTCTGTGGCCCTCCGCACTGCAGGGAACACTTGGAAGCCCCCGACGCGCTGACACCAGTGGTTTCCGTGTGTTTCAAATGCACTGACAATTCCTGAGTGAAATACGCAGCAGGGTATACATTTTCCAGAGGCTCATCAATGCGAAGGAAATAGCTGCAGAGAGAGAGCAAGCTGCTGGAAGGACAGCAGTATTTGGTCTCTGCTAGTATGGACAAGAGAGCTAAACTGGATAAAGAAATGAGAAATCAAGAAATCAAGAAATGAGACCAGCTAATGATCCTTAGAGAAGCAAGGAAGCAAAGAAAGAAAAGACAGAGCTAGGAAAGCACAAGGAAGGAAAGCCCCTATGAACAAAAAATGGTTAATTGAAATCACTTATAAATTTCACTCTCTAAGAAAGGCACTGGGTTGTTCAGAAATGCTCCCAAATCTTCCTGGGTTTCACCCAGGCAGTTCAGCCCTCTGCAGCCCATTCTCACGGGTCTGTGATTGCAACACTTCTGTGGGTTTCTCTCACAGTATCATGCAGTCCCTGTCAGAAGGATGAGATGTATCAGGCAGGGAGTTCTTTGTAAACAGAGAGAAAAGGTGAATCAGAGTTGGCTTAACGTCTATTGAAACGCAGGTTTTATAATCGACCGATTTAAGGTATCATTGGTGATAACAGCAGCTGGCAGATATGAAGGCAAAGAGACGTCAAACTGCTGCAACTCTCACCTGGCACAGAGGAACAGGCTCCGCTGAGAGGGGAGCCATGATCACCTACACTGATTTTCAAAAGACTTCTGCCCCAGGCTGGCGTGAGACGCTCCTCGGGAAGGCGAGCACGTGCAGCTGGAGTGCTGTGCTGAGAGGCAGCACTGGGGGGAGCGGCTTCCAGCGAGACACCGTCAGGGCCTCTGTTTCAGCTTTCTGTGGGGGAGGTGCCTCGAGCAACCCGGTGCTGAACATCTCCAGGTCCCACAGAAAACGATGGGCAGAGATGGGAAACTGTGGCAAGAAGTGCTGGGGAAACTGATTCAGGGAGAGGTGGGGAAACTGAGGCACGGAGTGATGGGGAAACTGATGCAGAGAGAGATGGGGAGACTGAGACATAGAGGTAGGAAGAGAAGAGGAAACTGAGGCACAGAGGGGTGGATGGGAAACTGAGGCACAGAGGCAGAGAGAGATGGGGAAACTGAGGCACAGATGGAGCGGTTTGGTAACCTGAGGCAGGAAGGGATCGGATGGGGGTAGATCTGAGGTACGGAGGGATGGGGAAACTGAGGCACAGGCACAGGGAATGAAGGGAAACTGAGGCACAGAAGGATGAAGACATTGAGGCAAGAAGAGATCAGGAAACTTAGGAATGGAGTTAGGGAGGGATGATGAAGTTGAGGCAGGGAGGGATGGGGAAACTGAGGTGGGAAGGCAGGGAGAGACAGGAATCTCAGGAATTGATGGGGCAAGTGGGGAAACTGAGGCACGGATGCATGGAGAAATGGGGAACTGGAGGCATGAAGGCAATGTGGTGGGGAAACTGATCCACAGCAGGAAGAAGAGACGGGGAAACTGAGACACAGAGGCAGAGAGAGATGGGGGACTCAGGCATGGAGCACTCGGGAAATGGAGGCACAGGGAAGGTGAGCCATGGAGGCATGGGGAAACTGAGGAATGGAGAGATGGGGAAAAGGAGGCACAGAGAGTTGAATGGAGAAACTGAGGCATGGAGGGATGGAAAGCAGCCAGAGGAAAGGCTTGCTCTCCTGAGCTACAGCAGAGGGCCTCTGCCTGAATTGTCACTTCAGAGAAAGCTGCCAGGTCCTGGCAGGAGGGGCTGAGAAATTCTGTGAGATAGGCAGTGGGAGAATTCTTCAAAGCGGCCTAAGGGTTTTCACATTTGAGTGCAGAATGTAGCGAGGTAAAAGGGAAGTGAAGGACTTCAAACAGCATTGCCTCAGATGGGAGAAGACAGCTTTCCATCCTCACATATAAATAAACTCAAACTTTTATTTCTACAAGATAAGATTGCCTTACAGTAAATTCTACTTCAGTAGAGTTGAGATATTTTCAATGTCATAGGAATGAAAAGTAAATTACTATATTAATAAATCATATACCGATTGTAAACATAAATATAAATTATATAAATATGGTAAATTATTATTATGGATATTATATATATTATTATATAATTATTATATATGTGCAAGTGTTAAATTCTCTTGCTTCCTTGACTGAGATGAAATAAAAACCCTCAAAAAAAGATGAAAAATTAAAGTTTGGTGAATGGATGCTATCGGCATCTGTTTTCTTGTTCATTTTCTAGGTTCTATTTAAAGGGCTTCACAGCACGTTTTGTTGGTGGAACCTTTTCCTCTCTGTGCTGTTTTCCCTCTCCAATGTGGACTGCAGATGCTGGAAAGCCACAATTTATGAGTGCTCTTCTGCAACTTTGGTCACCAATAACTTCTGGAGAAGTCTGACCCTGTTTTCTGTGTGGGCACTCTGCAGCTTGTGAAAACAACTGCTCCAGCAGGGACCGATGCACCGGGGTAGGTTGGACAATCTGATGAAAGCAGAGCTGTATCTTCAGTATCCTTGATGCTCAAATGGGAGCTGACTTCCAACAGTTTGAAAGCAGAGACAAATTTGTCGATGTCCATTTTCAGTATGGCTTAGGGCGAATCCTTTGCATTTGTCCCTGCAGGAAGCACACCCAAATTCTCAGCAGGCAGGAGAGACTAACAGTTGCTCCTGTGCCAGATGAAGCTGCACAGTTGATCTGTGCATCATTCTTCTAGCTACAGCTCCTTTTCTGCACCTTTACTCTTTGTTGCTAGGAGGAAGAGAGGAACGGGGCTTCAGGAATGTCCTGAGATCAAGGTGCATGATCTGAATCGATAATGAGCACTGTCAGCTCCCACTGCCATCCGTAAGAGTTGAGATTGAATGCAACCTTCTGCAAGAGAGTTTACATGTTATCTTTTAGCTTTCTGAGCTGGGAGCTGAGCTTTTCATCTTCCATCCCTTGACTGACCATTCTGCAGCATCAGTGTATCATTGACAGCCAAGAGAAACTCTCTCAACTGGAGTTGGAGGTTCACTTTTATGTTATAAAGGTGATTTCTTATGGTATTGTTAGCACTTAATTACTTTGTATTACTCTGATTTTCTCCTGCTGTGTAGTTTTCTAAAAGCCCCAGTCAACTCACTCATCTTAAAAAAAAAAAAAAAGGAAAAAAAAAAAAAAAAAAGAAGGTAAAGGAAAATAAAAAGTTAATTGCTTAAGAGAAAGATACACTCTTTGGGCAATTGAAGCTGCAGTAATCAGAAGGAACTTAGATCACACAAGCCGACAGTGTGCCCAGGTGGCCAAGAGGGCCAATGCCATCCTGGCCTGCATCAGAAATAGTATGGCCAGCAGGAGCAGAGAGGTGATCATCCCCCTGTACTCAGCACTGGTGAGGCCGCACTTCAAGTACTGTGTTCAGTTTTGGGCCCCTCACTACAAGAAAGACATTGAAGCCCTGGAGCGTGTCTAGAGAAGGGCAACAAAACTGGTGAGGGTTCTGGAGCACAGGCCTTATGAGGAGCGGCTGAAGGAGCTGGGATTTTTCAGTCTGGAGAAGAAGAGGCTCAGGGGAGACCTTATTGCTCTCTATAACTACCTGAAGGGAGGTTGTGATGAGGAGGGGTTTGGCCTCTTCTCCCAGGCAACAAACAGGACCCGAGGAAATGGCCACAAGTTGTACCAGAGGAGGTTTAGGTTAGACATAAGGAAAAACTTTTTCTACTTTTTCTCTCAGAGAGTGGTCAGGCACTGGAATGGCTGCCCAGGGAGATGGTGTCAAGAGGCATCTGGATGAGGAGCTACGAGATGTGGTTTAGTGGCTTGTGGTAGCAATGGTGATGGGAGGACGGTTGGACTAGGTGATCTTGTAGGTCCTTTCCAACTTTGTGATTCTATGATTCTATGATTCTAACTTGCCACCACACAGAAGAAGGGGACTAGGAGACAGAGACGGTGATGTAAATTTGCTTCTGCAAACCCCCTTCCCACCTGCCTCCCCCTTCCGGGTGCCCTTACACAACTGGGATGAGACTCTGGAACTTGACAGACAGGCACATACAGATGTGGTTGAAGGTCCATCCACACTGGAGGAGTCACCTAGGGCTAGCCAACCTGTTCCCCTCTGTCCCCAGAGAGCAGAGATCAGCACTGCCCTTCCACCCCACCTCTTCACAAAGCTATAAGTCATGAAGAGGTCTCCCCTCAGTCTCCTCTAGACCTTTCATCATCTTTGAATGGTTGGACTGGGTGATCCTGTGGGTCTTTTCCAACCTTGGTGATTCTATGATTCTATGATTTGCAGCCCTTCTTTGGACACTCTTTAATAGTTTTATGTCCTTGTTGTACTGTGGTGCCCAAAACTGCACACAGTACTCAAGGTGAGGCTGCACCAGTGCAGTGCAGAGCAGGACAATCCCTTCCCTCAACCAACTGGCACTACCATTCTTGATGCACCCTGGGGTAGGGTTAGCCTTCCTGGCCACCTGGGCACACTGCTGGCTCATATTCAACCTGCTTTCAACCAAGACTCCCACATTCCTTTCAGTGGAATCCCCCAGTCTGTATGTACAGCCAGTGTTGACCCCTTCCTAGGTGCAGAATACAGCACTTGCTCTTGTTAAACTCCATGTGTTTGGTGACTGCCCAGCTTTCTAATTTGCCTGGATCTCTCTGCAAGGCCTCTCCACTCTCGATGGAGTCAATAACTCCTAATTCAGTATTGCCAGCAATCTTGCTCAAAACATCTTCTAGTCCTACATCCAAAGCATTTATGAAAACATTAAAGAGAACCTCCTCTGGCAGGTCTTGCCATGGATTTTCTGGATAGATGTGGAATCTTTCCTTAGCCTTCTTCCAGCCACCAGCAGATGGACAGGAATTTCCAGCACTGCACAAAAATCAGTGATGAGCAGTGGCACACAAGAGCTTTCCTTCTTTCCTTCCAGTTTCATTAGAACTGGAGCCTGGTGGAGCAGAGAGCAGATATGATCTTGCTCTATTTTCCTCCCATTTAGCCCTCTTCTGCTGGGTCCTCAGCATTACCTCATCTGTATCTTTTTTTCTTCATCTCTTGGTTTGATCAGCACTGTTTCTTGGTCTGAGGAATTGTTTTGTCAATCTCCTTTTCCCATAGCAGGTGTAGAAGTGTTAGATATCCATGTTGGTATCAGCCCATCCAGTGCTGGGAGCGGGAGTTGGGAAGGATGGGGTGGGGGTAGAAGATTGCAAAGAAAAGAAAGAAGAAAAGAGTTCATATGATCTTAAATATTACAAGAGTGTAAAAGCTGAACTCTGCCTCATTACCATTCAGTTTAAAGGGATGTAGGTGTCTGTAGAGGAGCAGAGCTTGTGAAGCCATCAGAACCCAAAATGGCACGATAGGTACAGAGCTCCCAGTACATACCAAACAGATAAGAAGTGCTCTGTTGGCATCAGTGGGTTAGCAGAAGCAATGCTGTGCACTATCTAGGTCCATACATAACCAAGCAAAAGTTAAACTTGAAAATTTCACTGAACTAGCACACATCAATGCCTTCTGCCAAACTACTATATATAGAGAGAGATCCTTAAGCTAATGTATATTGATCCCCTTCACTAAACCAGCCTATATCAGGGCATCTGGTCCAGCTCTTTGAGTTGGACACCATTTGCCTCTGTCCTATCACAAGAGACCCCGCTAAAGAGTCTGGCCCTTTCTTCCTTACAGTTGCTGCCAGCTCTCAGCTCCTCACAGCGGAGATGTTCCAGTCCTCAGAGGTTTTCTGTGCCCCCCAGCAGGTGTGTGCCTCTCCTGTATTCTGTCCAGATGTGGAATCCTGAATGCTCCAGGTGGGACCATCCAGGTCCATTCTGGGGCCGTTTGGGACCATTTTAGTGAAATAACTGCGATTTTGCACAAAACAAATCAGTCGTATTCAGCACCAGGAGGTGAACGTGCCAACAAACAAGGCGGCGGTGCCCTGCAGCGAAACTGTGCCCGCATTCAAGACGGCGGCGCCCTACAGAGAGACGGCGCCCTCAAACAAGATGGCGGCGCCCTGCGGCAGAGCAGTGCCCACAAACAAGATGGCGGCAGCGCAGGCACGGCTTCCGGCCTTGTATTCCGCACTCAGGATTCCACCCGGCGTCTCCATGCGCAGGCACGCTGCGGGCAGCTCTGTGGGGAGCGGCCTTGCGTGGCGCAGAGCATTCGTGACCCGGCAGCGAATGGTGCGGGGAAACGGAAGCGGAAGCGAGGGGGAGGGGTGTCTGGGTGTGTGGGAGGGTTGGGGAATCTGGGTGGGGAGAGGACGGTCTGTGTGTTTGGAGAGGGGTAGGGTGAGCGTGTGTGTGTCTCCGTGGTGCTATTTTGTGGTTATCTGGGGGGTCATTTTGGGGTTATTTGGGTGCTGTTTGGGCCATTTGGGGGCTGCTTTGTTTTTGGGCTGCGTTGGAGTCGTTTTAGGGCTCTTTTGGGATGATGTTGTAGGCAAAACCATCGTGCAGTGGGTGAACAGTTGACTGGCAGGTCGAGCCCAGATGGGTACAGCCACTGGGGGGCTCTGCACGGCTCCCCTGTAGGGTGGGTTCTCTTCAGTGTCTATAAATGGTTTGGCTGTCGGAGTGGAGGGTGTTCTGAACGAGTTTGGTGACAGTGCTTAATAGAGAGGGGAGAAGCAGAGGAGGCTGAATGGAGGCCTCAACTTTTGCAGCCATGTTTCCCTTGTGTATGTGTAGGACCCCAAATGAATGCAAAAGCCCCCAGACAACCCTAAAAGGCACCAAAAAAGGCCCCAAATGGTATCAAAATGGCCCCAGTAGACTCAAAACTATCCCAGAATGACCCTCCAGCAGCCCCAAGTTAACCTCAAAGTGATCCCAGATAGCACCAAATTGCCCACAAACAGCCCCAAGTAACACCAAACAACCCTCAAAAGGGACCTCAAATGGCCCTAAAATTACATCAAAAACCAGCTTGAAATCACCCCGAATCAGCCCAAAGTGTTTCAAATCAGGCCTAAAGTGGCCCAGATGAATCCAAAATAGCCTCAAAACCACCCTTCAAGGTAAAACCAGAATGATCCCTTGCCAGAAAAGCTCCAAAATGGCCAGCAAATTCCACCTCTCCCTCTCACCCTGACTGGGGGAAGCAGGGGCAGTGCACACAGCAGAACCTTCCAGGGAGTGCCAGAGCCTGCTGCTGCCAAGGGAGGATGGGAAGGATGCCACCTGTGTGAGGTGCGAGCAGGTAGATGAGCTGCTCAGCCTGGTGGTAGAGCTCAGGGAGGAGGTAGAGAGATTAAGAACCATCAGAGAGTGCGAGCAGGAGATTGACTGGTGGAGTGACTCTGAGAGAAAGATGCAGAGATCCCACCCCCCAAACCGTAGTGGACCCTCTCCCTTGCTGTAGTCGAGCACAGAGAGCCGATTCGAGAGGAGAGGAGGGATGGCAGCAGGTCCCAGCTCGAAAATGCAGGCGACTCCCACCCCGACCTACCATGGTTCCTCAGGTGTCTAAATGATTTTAGGGGGCTGGGGAGGATAGTTGACAATGCAGGCATACAAGTAGTATTTGCAGGTATTCCTACAGTGGCAGGGAAAGACAATGCAATAACCAGGAAAACCCATCGCATAAACACATGGCTGAGAGGCTGGTGCAAGCGCAAGAATCTCGGGTTCTTTGGTCATGGGGCGGTCTACTCGGCACCTGGCCTGAGGTCTGCAGATGGGTATCACCTGTCTCAAAGGGGGAAACGGATCCTTGCCCAGGAGCTGGCAGGACTAGTAGAGAGGTCTTTAAACTAGACATGAGGGGGGAAGGCCTGCTAGAGGTGAGCCTGGGGGAGCGATAATAGGATTAGGGGTGAGGAGAGAGGCCCAGCTAAAGTGTGTCTATACCAATGCACGCAGCATGGGCAACAAACAAGAAGAGTTAGAAGCTATTGTGCAGCAGGCAAACTATGACCTAGTTGCCATTACAGAAACGTGGTGGGACCGCTCCCACGATTGGAGTGCTGCAATGGATGGCTACAAACTCTTCAGGAAGGATAGGCAGGGAAGAAGGGGTGGTGGAGTGGCTCTCTATGTTAAAGAGTGCATTGAGGTTACTGAACTTATGACTGGGGAAAATAAGGTTGAATCCTTATGGGTTAAGATCAGGGGAAGAGCCGACAAGGCAGACATCCTGGTGGGCGTCTGTTATAGACCGCCAAACCAGGATGAAGAGACAGATGAGAGACAGCTGGCGGAAGCTGCGTGATCCCTGGCCCTTGTCCTCATGGGGGACTTCAACTTTCCTGACATATGCTGGGAATACAATTTAGCACAGAAGAAGCAGTCTAGGAGGTTTCTGGAATGTATGGAGGACAACTTCTTGATGCAGATGATAAGAGAACCTACGAGAGGAGCTGCCCCGTTAGACCTGCTGTTCACAAACAGAGAAGGTCTGGTGGGAGATGTAGAGGTTGGGGGCTGTCTTGGGCAGAGTGACCACGACATGGTAGAGTTCTCGATTCTTGGTAGAGTCAGGAGGGGGAACAGCAAAACTGCTACCTTGGACTAACAGAGGGCAGACTTTGAATTGTTCAGGAAACTAGTAGGGAGAGTCCCCTGGGGTTCAGTCTTAGAGAGTAAAGGGGTACAAGATGACTGGTTGCTCTTTAAGAAGGAAGTCTTAAAGGCGCAGGAGCAGGCTGTCCCCCTGAGCCGCAAAATGAGCCGGCGCGGAAGAAGACCGGCGTGGATGAATAGGGAACTATTCTTGAGCCTCCAGGAGAAAAAGAGAATCTACCTCCTCTGGAAGAAGGGACGGGCAACCCAGAAAGAATACAAAGAAGTTGTTAAGATGTGCAGGGAGAAAATCAGAAAGGCTAAAGCCCAGCTTGAAATCAACCTGGCTGCTGGGGTAAAAGGGAACAAGAAACTCTTTTACAAGTTTATCAACAGCAAGAGGAGGACCAGGGAGAATCTCCATTCTCTGCTGGATGAGGCTGGCAATGTGACCACTGAGGATAAGGAAAAGGCAGATGTTCTGAATGCCTTCTTTACATCTGTCTTTAAAAGACAGACCGGTTATCCTCAGGTTTCTCTACTCCCTGACCTGGCAGCCTTGGCTGGGGAGCAGACTAAACCCCCCACAATTCAGGAGGAAACAGTCAGAGACCTGCTACTCCAACTGCACTGCCACAAGTCCATGGGACCGGATGAGATTCACCCAAGAGTGCTGAGGGAGGGAACTGGCGGAGGAGATAGCCGAGCCGCTTTCCATCATCTATCAGCGCTCCTTGTTGACGGGTGAGGTCCCAGAAGACTGGAGGCTTGCCAATGTGACTCCCATCTACAAGAAGGGCTGCAGGGAGGATCCGGGGAACTACAGGCCTGTTAGCCTGACCTCGGTGCCGGGAAAGATTATGGAGCAGATTGTCTTGAGGGAGATCACGCGGCACGTGCGGGACAAGCGGGGGATCAGGCCTAGCCAGCATGGGTTCACAAAGGGCAGGTCCTGCTTGACCAACCTGATCTCCTTCTATGATCCAGTGACCCGTCTGGTGGATGAGGGAAAGGCTGTTGATGTGGTCTACCTAGACTTCAGCAAAGCCTTTGACACTGTCTCCCACAGTATTCTCCTCCAGAAGCTGGCAGATCGTGGCTTGGACAGATACATTCTTGGCTGGGTAAGGAACTGGCTGGAGGGCTGGGCCCAGAGAGTGGTGGTGAATGGAGTTAAATCCAGCTGGCGAGTGGTCACGAGTGGTGTTCCCCAGGGGTCGGTGCTGGGGCCTGTCCTCTTTAATATCTTTATTGATGACCTTGATGAGGGTATTGAGTCCACCCTCAGTAAGTTTGCAGATGACACCAAGCTGGCTGGAAGTGTTGATCTGCCTGAGGGTAGCGAGGCCTTACAGAGGGATCTGGATAGGTTGGATAGCTGGGCTGAAGCCAGTGGGATGGGATTCAACAAGACCAAACGCCGGGTCCTGCACTTTGGCCGCAATAACCCCAGGCAACGCTATAGGCTTGGGGCAGAGTGGCTGGAAGACTGTGTAGAGGAAATGGACCTGGGGGTGTTGATTGATGCTAGACTGAACATGAGCCAGCAGTGTGCCTAGGTGGCCAAGAAGGCCAATGGCATCCTGGCTTGTATCAGAAACAGTGTGGCCAGCAGGAACAGGGAAGTAATTATTCCCCTGTACTCAGCACTGGTGAGGCCGCACCTTGAGTACTGTGTCCAGTTTTGGGCCCCTCACTGTAAGAAAGACATCGAGGCCCTGCAGTGCGTCCAGAGGAGGGCAACAAAGCTGGTGAGGGGTCTGGAGCACAGACCTTATGAAGAGCGGCTGAAGGAGCTGGGGTTGTTCAGTCTAGAGAAGAGGAGGCTCAGGGGAAACCTTATTGCTCTCTATAACTACCTGAAGTGAGGTTGTAGTGAGCTGGGGTCAGCCTCTTCTCTCGGGTGACTAGTGATGGAACAAGAGGGAATGGCTTCAAGCTGCGTCAGGGAAAATTCAGGCTGGACATTAGGAAATACTACTTCTCTGAAAGGGTGGTCAGGCACTGGAATGGGCTGCCCAGAGAGGTGGTGGAGTCACCGACCCTGGTGGTGTTTAAAAAGCGTTTGGATGTTGTGTTAAGGGACATGGTTTAGCGGGAACCATTGGTGAAGAGCGAACGGTTGGACTGGATGATCCTGTGGGTCTTTTCCAACCTTAGCGATTCTATGATTCTATGATTCCCCAGTGCCGCCGCCAGGCTCCAGAAGTGGGTGTCAGCCCATATGGCGGGAGGTTCCTGCAGCTGCAGGCCCCGAACAGGGTCCAATAAGGTGAGTCCATCCCACCAGGTGCAGCAGTTCCTTCAGGGTCGAGAGCAGCTTGGGGCTGGGAGTTCCTTCCAGGAAGGAGGAAGGAGAAGGCATGGGGAGGCCAAAGTGTCCCAGGGGCCCTTCTCTGACAAAAAAAAAAAAAAAAAAATAGGGGGGAGGCTTCCCCACAGAAACCCAATGTATGCAATATATGTAGGGTTCCATTCCCCCACCCCTCAAATAAAAGAAATGGGGAGAACCTCCCCAGGAATCCCAATACATGTAGGAACCCCTTCCAGGAACCCTAAAATAGGGGAGGACCGACTCGATGACACTGGTAGCCAAAGGAATCCTCCCTAAAAAACCTTGAATAGGAGAAGACCCCCCAGGGTCCCCATTATCTATAGGAACCCCCATCAATGACCCCAGTTAAACATAAGGCCTTTCCCCCCATGGACTCCAAAACCTAAGCACCTGCCACCCCCCCAGGGACCCCGATAACCCCCATCAGACTCTTCCCTTCAGTATCCACTGTCTGTGCTCTCTGCTGCCACCACAGATCTTCCAGCAGCCAGTATGTGCCCCACTAAGCCCCTCCGCACGAGGTCCAAGGGATGAGACTGCTCCAACTCCACTCCAGGGAGGCCTGAGGGAGGGCAAAATAACCTCAAAACACCAGTAGGATTCCCCTTCCCCCCTCTAAAAAAAGAGGAGCTAGGAGCTGGGGGCATCCCAAAAGTGGAGCATCCATACGCTTCTCCAGTAACACAGACTTTTGAGGGTGCCCCCCTAAATAAAGACTGCTCCTCCCCAGAAAGGACCCTATGGGGAGTGGGAAGGTCCCATAGGAGCCTATGGGAGTTCCCTAGATGTCCCCCACCACAGAAAGGGCTCCAGGGACCCCATAGGATTCCCTCTGTGCCCCCTAAAAGTAGACCCCCCAGTGCCCTGCATGCCAAAAAGAACCCCATCAGAGTGGAAGGCCCATAGTGGTTTAAGATGATCCCCCAAGTGCCCCGCACCCCAAAAAGGACACCAAGGGATGGGGATCTTACAAGGGTCTGTAGGGGTTCTGCAGATGCCCCCCCAACCCAAAAAGAACCCCATGTGAGTAGAGGATCCCATAGGTGTCTATGAGCATTCTCTAAATGCCCCCAGCCCAAAAGGACCCTTTCAGGGGGGAGGTCCACAGGGTTCTGTGAAGGTTCCCCAGGTGTCCCCCAACCCCGAAAGGAGCCCACGTTCCCCTCACCTCTCCCCCATGGGAGTTGGGGGCTCCCATAGGAGCTTATGGAGACACTCCAGATGTCCCCCTCCACCATGACAACCCCCTGTAAAGCCCCCCATTGTTCTATATAGAACTTCTCACCCTTTTTTTTGGGGGGGGGGGTGGGTGGGTCCCATTGCTCCCACTCTTGGGAAGGAATTGCAGCTCAGCAGCATGTCCTCAGGGTGGGGAGTGTCTGGGAGGGGTGAGGGCAGCAACCCCCCTCTCCTCAGGAGATTTCTCACTCAGCACCAGCACCATGAAAGTGTGATGCCCTAGATCTATGTGGTCACCTGGTGGGGGCTGAGGAAGTGACATTCTGGGGGGTGTTGGGACATTTGTTTGGTTGGCAGTTTTTGGTGCTTTTTTGGGTTATTTTGGGGGGGCTTAGGGGGCCTTTTGGATGAGTTAGGGGTTATTTTGGGGTTATTTTGGGAGTTTGGGCATTATTTGGAGGAATCCGGGGGGGGGGGGGTAGAGGTCATTTTGGGGTATTTGGGGATATTTGAGGATTACCATGGGGGAATTGGGGATATTTTGGGATGATTTGGGGGGGCTTGGGGGCATTTTAAGTTTATATTAGAAGGGGCTGAGGTGATTTGTGTTTATTGCAGTAATTGGGGGAGATTTGGGGGCATGTTGGGGTATTCTGGCATATTTAGGAGGTAATTTGGGGTTATTTTAGGGGCTTTCGTGACATTTGGAGTTATTTACAGGGGGTTGAGCATTTTGTGTTCACTTTAGAGTTATATTTGGGGGCTGGGAGCATTTGTGGGTGATTTTAGGGGGTTTGAGGGCATTTTTGTATTATTTTGTTGGGAACTGGGGCATTTGGAAGTTATTTGGGAGGACGTGGGCATTTTGGGGTAAACTTAGAGGGGGTTGAGGCATTTGGGGATTATTTGGGGGGTTATTTGGGGAGGAATTATGGACATTTGGGGTTATTTGGGGGGTATTTGGAGGTATTTTCTGGGGTGGGAAGGCTGTACCTATAGGATGAGCCCCAGCACATTGTGGGGCCAGAGGATGCAGACCACCACCACTCACCTGAGGGCCAGTGCCATCAGCCCTGCCACCAACTGTGCACACATTGCTCAGGGGAGATGGGGGGGTTGGCACAGGTGACTCCCCCCTCACACCCCTTTGTGTGTCTGCCCCCCCCCCACTCTCAAGCCATTTTATGACTTCTATGAAATTGAGGGCTATGAGGGGGAAAACTGGGGCATAACTGGGCAGTTTGGAGTCTGAGGGGGGCAATTCAGGGGGCAACTGAAGGGTTAGGGGCAATCCTGGGGGTCGCTGGGGTCTCCTACAGCCCCGCCCCAGCGGACATCCGTGCGGCGCTGTCCGGTGCTGAAACGCGCGGCTGCCGCCGCATCGCTGTTGGGCTCCTGCTGATGTTCGCCGATTAATGTAAACGACAGCGGTTTTGTTGTTGTTGTTGTTTTGGGTTTGTTTGTTTGTTTTTCTGCATGGAGGAATTCCGTTCCACACCTTTGCTTCTGATACCTTCTCAAGGTGTTCATCAGAGAGTGCTGGTGAAATTTTGCCGTTCCTCTATTTCATCCTTGAAAACAGTTGTTCACAAATGTACATACTGTCAGAAAGCAATGGCAGGAGTATGGCATGAATGTGTAGTGAGGGATCTTGTTCTCTGGCAAGACAGGTCTTATACAATTCTGATGAAGAGGCACGATCTCAGTTTTGAGTTGAAAATCTGATTGCAGTTCAATATGTTCCATTTGAAGGTTGGCAGGTGATGTATTTATGGCGACTGGAAATTACCCATTCCACTGCATGTCTTATGCATCTATTCCAACCTTTACACCTGGGAGGGATCAGGACCACATATTGTCCTGCTTCACACTCACAGAGTGATGGAGTCACAAGTGAGAGGAGTCAATGTAGTTGAAACCAATAACTCTGCTCTCTGCACATGCATACTGCATTCTTCCTCGCATTTCCATCCCAGGGGACAGAGAACCTTAGTGTGGCCGTTTAACAGCAGCGGGGAGCTCAGCACTCTGCTCACCCCTGGCCCCTCTGAAACAGAATGGGGAGAAAATATGATGAAAAGCTGTCAGCCTGTGTACTGAGTTAAGGACAGGGGAGCTCATACACCAGTTACCATCACTGTCAAAAGAGGTGCAGCAAAGGGATGGTTAATTTATAGCTTTTTGATAGCAGATGGGAAGCCTGGGCTAGCTTTGGAGCTGGATCTTATTTCAAAGGTGGTGCTGTTTGAGGAGGAAGTCAGTAGAGCACAGCAAGGAGCAGCAGTTCCTGAAGGCTTGAGAAGCCAAGAACAATCAGCCAGGCATAGCCCAGCAGTCATAGATCCATCCCATGGTCCCTGAATGCAGGGAGCACAGTGGTTTCCGTTTCTCAGGAGGGGCAACAGGAGTTGAGAAAGTGCCCAAGCAGCATGCATGTCTGCAAAATCCAGTCCAGCCTCCTTTCTGCAAGGAGCACACACTGTTGAAAAGTCCTTCAGATATGAGTACAGTCTACATGTGAAAATGAAAAAGAAATTGATAGTGGGGGAGTTGGTAAATGCCTAAGCATTGTTGATGAAGATGAGTTCAGTTTGCATGCATGCAGGAAGAGCCTTCAGGCCTGTACTGTTGGTTGGTATGGGCAGAGGGCAAGGTGACTGGCACGCTGTCCTGCTTCATTTTTAGGCACATCTCAATTGGCCCTCAGCTGTTGAGCCAGGAGTCTGCCCCAAGTTTGAGACACATTTGTGTCTGTTAATCTGTTTTGTTGAGAGTGGTTTGAGTTGTGTTATTTATATAGAAACATTTAGATTTGGTGGGAAATATTGGTGGTAGGTGAACAGTTGGACTGGATGATCTTAGATGTCTTTTCCAACCTTGGTGATTCTGTGATTTGTCTCTGGCTTGTGTCAAAGTTTCACGTACAATACAATGATAAGCAATAGATAGAACAATGTTAGAGTTAGTAGAATCAAAACTGAGTGAAGCATGGAATTAAAAGCCCTTGTTGCCATTGGTGACATCCAGGAGGATTTTCCCACCAGTGGCGTTCTTCATCCTTCTTCATTCTTCCCAGGATGTGGTGTATCACTTCTGTATCCTGAGGAATGGTAGCTAGAGGTTTTTCTCCATTGTTTCAGATGTGTTCTAGCAGTTTGGACAGGTCACCATAGCAGTAGCTACTTCACTAATGTAAGATTCATTCTGATGGGAGTGGAAAGGGGTTGGCATCAAATAATATATAATTAGACTGAAACAATTGATATGATGTAACTGGAGCTGAATCATTCAAGTTGTATCCCATAATTTTAGTAAAGTTGTTATCAAAAATCATAACCAAGAAAACTTTCCAAACCAAATAAGGGTTTAGAGAGACAAAATCAGTTTATTGCAGCACTAGGTCTGTGGAGGATTCCTCCTAGCATGCAGGCCAAGAGATGAAAGCACACTCATTATATACACTAAGAAATGAACGTACGCACAATTCCTGAGAAGTGCCTGCCTATTTCCAGGAAATCTAATGCATGTTCTAAGACACTGCAAAGCTGCCTCCAGGCAAGGTGCGGAATTGGGGGAAGGGTCTCAGGCAGGCTCTCCCTTTGCCTGTATATAGTACTGATGTTGAGAAACATCCTGCTTTTTTTTGGCAGGAATATTGCTCTTTGGAACCTCTTTGGTGCCCAGGCTTGCTTATCTTGTCTGCCCTCACCCACCTTTCCTGGGGCTGCCAGGCCTCTGGCTCCAGTCAGATCTGTCTGCATTGAGATGGACAGAGCAGCGCTTCCCCTGTGCCTCCTGCCAGAAGGTGCAGCACTGCTGCCATGGGCTGCTCTCCACACCCTGGGGGTTACCTGATGACCCTGTTCCAGAGATGCTGCCCTCAACATGGAAGCAGCTGAAGAACAAACCTTTTACCACCTCTTGTCAACAGCTTTGGCTCCAAGGGTCAGACAAGCAAAGGGACCTTCAGACTGAACTTCCTTCTTCACAGTGCTGCCCAGCTCTTTCTTGGCCCTGAAGAAAGCCTCACTGAAGTCACAGAGAAGCAATAACCTCTTCACTAAAAGCGTAAAGTTAAACCAACCCAGCATGAACGCTCTCTTGGAAGTGAGAGTATTTTGGAGGCCAGCTGCTTTTATTTCCCAATATGCCTTGTCTGAGCAAAGAGCCTCTGTAGAGGCAGAGCAGTCCCAGTGCTGAGGCAGGACACAGCTGAAACGTAGACAGCACTGTCCTGCCAGCACGATCCTGGGGGCATTGCAGGGCACCAGGGAAGGGGATGGGGGTGCTTTGCTCCAGGGCCCCTTGTCACTTAGCCCAGGAGGCATTGGCTTTGGATGGCATCAGACAGCTGCTCTGGATCTTCCCATGAGATGGAAGCAGCTATCCCTGCCCCTGGATAAGGAGGCTTACACCCAGTGAAAACCCACGTGGAACCCATAGCAGTAGGGCTGCTGCTCAATTTCCACCCCTTTCTGCCCCACTCCCCCCATGGGAAAGCACAACCATTCCTCCAGTGCCAGGAGAGACCACAGCATGGATGTTACCATTGCACATGGGCACATTTTATTCTCTGAATGCACCATTTCTGCTCTACAGCCAAAGCTTTATTGATTCAAAACCAGTAGCCTTCTCCCCCCTCCCCCCCCTTACATTTTTTGCCTGCATATCCCCTTTACCACCTCTCACTCACTCTTAGATTTCCAATTTGAGTATTGTACCTGCTTGGATTTTGTTTTCTCAGAGGAAGCCAACTGACAACTCATTCTTTTCTTTTTTTTCTTTTTTTTTTTTTTCCCCTCCCAAGAACTATATAAATTACATGCAAAACATTGTACATAGAGATTAATATCAAAATGCAATACAGGTCAGGTGCACTTTAAGCTGGACTCTAGGATATGGCAAACACACCAGGGTACATACTGTTTTGAAACCACTTTTTTTTTTTTTTTTTTTTGGTTAATGTCATGCATACCACATAATACTCAGTCTCTCATTTTGTATTTTTCTGTTTTTATACAAAAATACCAGTGCTTATTATACTAATTACTGGAAAAGAAACTCAGCTCTGAGTGCCCTCGTCAAATGAAAATTTTGTTGTGAGAGCACTGGATAAATATATATATACACACAAATGTTGGTTTAATACTGTATATATATATATATATATATATATAAATAAATATACACACACACACACATATATATATATATATATATATAAAAGGGTAGGAAATAAACTAAAGGCAGTTTTAGCTATGGGCTTCTTCAAATGAAAACTGGCTTTCTTTTCATTGAGGAGGATGAGGGAGGCAGGGGACAGCCTTGGCAAAGAGATGCTGGATAGTAAGAGCCGCATGCCACAAACGGCCCCTGTGCTCCGGGGGGTGATGACCGCATGGCAGCTGGACACAGTGGCAAGGAGCAGCTGCTGGTGCTACGAGCATCCTTCCCCTGCAGGGATGTGCCGTGGAGGTGCTCTGTCCCTACAGCCACACAGCCCGTGGCATTGGAGGTGCGCTCCCTGGGGCTGAGAGGGGGCTTTCCCATCGCCCCTAAGTCCTGACACAGCAAGAAGCAGTTTGAGAGGGGCTCAGCACCCCAGGATTCAGCCAGGGAAAGCCAGAGGCTGCCCATGCTAAAATTCAGTTTAGTTTTTTTCCTTCTTGAGATTGTTTCAAAATTCTCCTCAAAGCTTATTGCACAAAACCTTTGAAAATTAAGTAAAGCTCCTGTGCAAATAAAAGAAAACCTCATCACAGAATGCAAATGCCTAAGAATGCCTGTTCAGCACTGCACACAGGACGTGATGTAATCACAGGACGTGATGTAATGTCTTTGGTACCAATCTGCCCATTTACTTTAAGGAAAACCACCACCGGAGACCCTACTGTCATAAAGAACTGAATGCAAAAATTATGTTCAGAGTGTTTTAATAACGAAGCATTCCAAGGCAAGTTAACACACATCACGGTACGACTTCAGTTCCTGTCCAGCAATGGCACTCATCACAGTTCAAAGAAAGCAAAAAAGAAAATCTCCCCCTCTTCCAAGGCATGTTGCAGAGTCCCCACAGTCCATGCTGCTGCCCATGCCTCTCCAGCAGAGCGCCCATCTCCCCAAATGTTTGAGTTTTTTTGTTTTGTTTTTATAATGTCCTCAATAACTTAACCCAAAGTCATCTGCTGCCAGGATATCACTGAAACTAAGTAGGAAAAAATACTTTACATGAAAGATGTATGCACAAATGCTTTACCTTAAGCAACCAGCCTTACCAACATAATTTATATATATATATATATATATATATTAAAAAAAAATTGTCATCCAACTAACATCTAGTATAAAGATGGCTGCTCAGAGAAAAGGAGGCTGACTGGCATTGATGGCAATACGCCGTCACTGGGAATTGCCATTGTGCAGTCAGGAGCCGCTGCAGATGCAGGACCCTAAGATTTTTATTTTTATTTCTTTACTTTAAACAAAATACATATGGCTGACGTAAAAATATCAGTTTCTGATCTAAAGAAAACTAGACTTTTTTTTTTGCATAATATTTATAGATAATCATTTCCCCACCCCACCCCCTCCTAATATGGAAACTAGAACAACAAGAAAGTATCAACTAATGAACAACCAGACCCCTATGGCAACCTGCTGGTCACAGGCCTCTGGGAGGGAATTAAGCACCTCCAGAGTTGGCTTTGTGTTGTTTTCCATTGGTTTAAGTCTTTTTTTGGTTTTCCCATTTGTTTTTAAAGTAGGTCTGAGGTAATAAAAAAAAAAAAAGAAAGAAAAAAAAAATGAAAAAGAAATAGTACCTTCCCCCCCCCAGCACATACAATAAATATTTATGTAAGCCTCTTTTTTTTTTTTTGCAAGTATTTAAAATAGAAAAAAAGTGATCTTTCAAGCAATGTCACCTTCAGTATGGAACCAAACCCCATGAACACCCCTTCCCCACCACCGCCGTACAGCCAGGCACGCTGCGCCCCATCCTGCCCACGGTGTTCATTCATCTCACATGCAGAGGAAGGGGAGGACAGCAACGGGTTTGTCTGCGTGGGCAGGGCTGGTGTCTCAACACTGAATCTGCAATTGAGATGGGCAGTGGTGGAAATTTCTCCTCGCTTCTGGCAGTGTACTGAGCCCAGCCTTCATCCCCCCCTTGGCAGCGCCAGGCAGGGCAGCAGGGCCTGACCTCGGCGCCTGGGTCCTTCCCTCCTTCCACCCCAAGGAAGGGATGGGTCAGTGCTGGGCTGGAAACAAAACAAAGACACTTGGTTTTTGCTGTTGTCATTAAGGAACACTTATTTCTTGGCAAAGTAGTGGGCCCTCGCGTGGCAGGCGGTGCTGCAGGCAGTGCTCAGAGAAGGCACGGGAGATTCTGCTGTGCGTTCTTAAAGGAAAGAAAAGAAGAAACCAGCCAACTAAATCAGCCAGCCCACGCCCTCACAGACACCTACAGGGACAGAGGCCGGGCAGACAGTACAGCTAGTTACTGCCATGTTCTCTCTGCTTCCAACCAAACCAATTGGGACAAGGGACAGAAGGCAGCAGAGCTCTTTTCAGCCCTACGCACTGAGGGACAACAACCAAGGGTGCACTCACAGGGAAAGAAACTAAGCCCAAGCAAAGCAAAATCCTGCCTACTGCTCTGGCCCACTCTTGGCTTGGACAAGATAGCTAGAGCCAGGACACATGGGACACGTGCTCCACAACCCAAGGCTCTCACCCTGCAGAGGAATAGTTACTATAGACCAAGGGGAGACAGGACGCGGGGTGAGGAGATGACCTCCAGCAAGCAAGGCCCACAGCACTTCTGTTGGAAGAGCTGCAGTTGACCAACCGACCCAGCACCAACGTCAGCTGCAGGAGTGCTGTGGAAACCAGTGGGCCTCCCCATGGCCACAGAGATCCCTTCCCTTCTAGGGCAAAACCCAACTTGTCCTTCTTATGATCTGAGAGCTGCCCCAGCTACACCAACCACATTTATTCTCCATTCACACTTTGAAGTGACACGCAGAGGTGGTGAGTACAGCTGGAGCATCCTCTGGGTTCCTCAGCACCTAACACAGCTTTCACTAAAAGGCTGAGGATTACTCAGCCCAGGAGGAGTACAGACAATACAAAACATGCAGAAGTCCCTCTGCTTCTGACAATGGGAGCTGCTACAGCTTCCCATAGCTCTCACCAAAATATTGCACAGGTGTTCATGAGCAAAAGAGATGCATTCCTTCAGCTCCTCCAAAAGAAAGCACCCCGTTTCTCACTGCCATCTGTTTTTTCTTCACCACACTTGAACTGCCATTCACCTCCACCTTACTTCATGGTGGGGAGAAAAACAAAACAAAACAAAAAAAAAAAGGAAAAAATAAAAATCAAGCCCTCACATCCATGCCAAGTCACCTTCATTCCTTGTCTACCAGAGACTGCTTTGGAAACACAGCAATGCATGCACACAAGAGGAGGAGCTGTAAAGGCTGGGTACCATTTGTCAAGGTGGAAGACTGGTGTACATCCCTGTCTGAGCAACCTGTGAGTAAACACCTTCCTCCTGACTGTTTTTTTTTCCCCCATGTTTCTTTTTTTTTTTTTTTGTTATTTTATGTTTGTTTGTTTTTTTAAGCTTTTTGCACTACAGTGCTAACTCCCCCAACTTCCCACTGTGAAGCAACTGGGGGACAAATCCCACAAGCAAAGAACAAACCCCTGACATTGGAAGAAAACCTTAAAAACCACAAGTGGAAAAGAAAGTCACAAGTGCACCTCAGCCCTCAGGCAGGGGCCGTGCATGTAAGACTACAACAATTCGAGCTTCCTTGGAACATGCATTTTTCAATGTGAAAACCCCCTGCAGACACATGGAGCCCAACTCTCAGAGAGGAAATAACCTGGCTGTTTCACTTGGGCGAGTACCACTGAAAATTAGGGGTGAAGATGCACAATGCCTCCTCTTCTAATACTAAGCATCATGGTACTCTGGTTCCCACAGCTAAATCATAGTAAAAAACAAAACAAAACAACCCCAAATGATATACTTATGAGCAGTTTGACACGAAGTGACTGCAGCGTGTGACCAGTTATTGATGTCAACATCACACTGGACGTGGGGCAAAGGTGGAGGAGAAGGAGGGCAGTGGGGGTGAGGAGGGGGGGGGGGGGTCGAAGTTCTAAGGTCAAACCGATGTCTCCAAGCTGTGAAAGAGGCTTTCAGGCTCCGCAAAGTTGACCTCGGTTTGATCACTGTCCACTGCGTTGTTATTTCTGTTGAGGGATGAAGATCCACCCAGGCTGCCCCCACCTCGCTTTTTGAGTCCGTCGGTCTTGGGGTCATCTTCAGCACTGTCAAGGAATGGTGTTCGAGGCTCATCTTCCTCCAGGATGAACTCTGGGTGAGTCATGAAGTTATGGATGGAGCTTCTGGACTCAGGTTTCTCGAGGCCTTCGTACAAGGAGCTACGGAACGCATTCACCACCTTGATCTGCCAGCAGGCGAGGGTACAGAGCATGGGGATAAATAAAAGAGGGGTCAGTAGCAGCCTTAAGAGGCTGGAGCTCCCGGGAGAAAATACAAAAAAAACAAAGGGACAATAAAACAAAAAGGACAACAACAATGATCACCACCACGGAACAGACAGGTAAGTCAAAATGAGAGATCTATGGTGAACTAGGAGGGCCAACATGGACCAGATCGGGCACAAGGTGTGTGATGGGGAGTCAACCAACTACGGGGTGACTTCAGAAGCTGCAAGAAAAGACAAAAAAAAAAAACACCTCCAAAAAAAAAAAAAAAGGAACAAGATCACTTTGAATGTACAGAAGCAAAAATGCATTAGTTGTCATTACGTGTGCGCACGCGTATCTGTGTGTATAAACAAGGACAAAAAAGTGGCACTACAACTCAAAAAAAGAGGTGGGTTAGACAAACAGTGGGTTCACTTCAAGGCAAAGAAAAACTACTGTGGGAGCAATGTGTTTGTTCTATCTCAGTTTTTAAACCTACAGAAAGGAACGGGCTTTAACAAGGTGTCACAAACTTTCCAAGCCTATGTGAAGCAGTAGGTCCAAGTAGATGAAATGAGCAGTAAAACAGGACCCAATGAAACATGCGAGGAGGAAGCCAGATGCATGTGAGCTTCCCTGCACTGCAGCCACTGAGATCCCAGGCTGGGGCTCTGCATCCTGCCCTGCACATGCTGAAGAGGACCCAGCAATCCCCAAAGGTAGATACAGCTGTTCCTTTCAAAGTTCTGCACCACACAAGAAATCCCAAACCTTGATAGAAAGCCTGGCCGCTCGCTGCTCTTGCGAAACCACTAGGCTGCCAGTGCTGCCAAAAAGCAAGGCATAACAAGCAAGAGATCCAGAGCCCAGTTTGCATAGCCGGGGTCCTGCTGTACTGCACTAGGAGGGAAGGAGAGATCTGGAAATGAGCCAGGACATGGTCAGCACCGAATTTACTGCTCTTGCCAGCTCCTCTGGAAGTGCAGCCCTGCGCTCTTCGAGTCCCTCCCTGCATGACAGGTGACAAGCATCAGATCCAAGGGCTAAGGGGACACTGCTGGGGGCTCAGTGGCCAGCCCTCCCTGCAGACCCACGCCTACAAGCCATGCACAGGGCAACCAATGCATGCACCTGCAGAGCTCTAGCTCTTGCAGATGATTTGAGGCTGCAATCACTCAGAAGATGTCAAAAGGCATAAACTGAATGAATGCTACAGAATGCAGGCTGACAAATTGAGCTGAAGGCTCCCGAGCTAGGAAAGACCCAGTGAAATTGCACTCCCTACTTTGCCTTTTAGTGCAAAGCCAAGAGTCAATGCAAGAGTCAGAGCCCTCCAAAGCAGCTCTCGGATGACCTCATGGCAGCTCTCACAGATGCTCTGCTTGCTGCCTCTACCCCGGTGTCCCCAACTTGACGGAGCTCACATCAGCACCCTGCTGGCTCGTGTCACCCTCCCTGTCCCCTGGGAACTGCCCTGGCCATCAGTGACGCCTCCCCACAGCAGCACCACTCCTCCTGCTCCATCTGCAGGCACACAGAAGGAGAAAGCAGTTCCAGCACCCAAGGAACTCCATTCACTCCCTTCCATATCCCCTGGGGAACAAATGGGAGAAGAGCCGTAGATCACACAGAAGGAACATTTCTCTGCAGCCTCCCAATCACAAAGCAGAGAGCGCACAGAGCTGCTAGAGGAGAATGAGTTACGTATCCCCTTGCAAGCTGATGCTGAAAGTGTATGTTGCCACTTCTTCAAGAACCATCAGAGATAGCAACCCTCAACCTGCTAACACATGGCCAGGCTGGGAGGCACATCAAACCCAGCACAGCCAGAGGGAGCCTCCGGGGATCACTGGCCTCAGCTTTAATAGCATCCACAGAAGAATACCGGAGAAGTTACTCAAATATGACTCTCATGCCTGAAACTCTGGATGCTTACCTGCACAATGCTCCAGGACTCCCTCAGTACAGGGGATGCGCTTTGTGTCCACTCTACATCAGGCTCAGAATGACGTTGCTACCCTACACCAGGGCATCCCCACAGATGCAGCACATCCTAGCTAGAAACAAACAAGCCAGCTTAAAGCCCACGAGCTGAATGGCAGACATTCACAAGGAAGTACCAATGTGATGCTGGAGCACCAGCTAGCCTGTGAAAATTCAAAGTTTCTGTGACTAGGAAAAGGGATTCAGAGCTGCTTGCTGCACTAGAGACCACAGCAACATCCTAGATAAGTCAGGATTTAACGTGAACGCACAAGACAAGGCATACCACTGAGCAGACCACCTGGTACTGAGACCAATGATGCAGCAATACATCAGCACCTCAAGAAGAGCAACTGCAAGTGCTGACTGCCCTAACGTGATGTGCAAAAGCCACAGAGAACCAACCTAACCCAGATAAGGAGTGCCTTGGTGCCTGCCAGCACAGTGGGGAGCATAGCAAGAGCTCTGGAGCAGCCTCATAGCTCTCCTTTCCCCACCACTTGCAGTACAGGTGAGCCCAGAGCCCACCTGCCACCCCACACCATCTGCCCTACCAGAACAGCAGCTTTTCCCATATACTCATTGATTCAACCAACTCTGGAACAACTGTTGCAAGATTAATTCAAGAAGCTGTTCCCACGTTAAAAGAATTTCACATAACCTTTACAGTTTATTCTCATTTCGCACCACTGCTGCAAAACCACTGTGCACAATGAGGTGGAAGTGATATCTCCTGCATGATGCACCACGACTGCTGGGCCTCATCACTCTAAACCAGGTCCAACCAGACACAAGGTGAGCTCTGCCAACCACCTCTTGGAGGGCCCTTCCAAGATCTCCCTTTTCTCCATTGGCTCCAACAGAGTGCACAGGGCTGCTGAGGTCCAGCCCTAGAAAACTCATCCCAGAAATGAAGTGGAAGACAGTGGGACACTGTTAATCTGTAGAGGGAACTGGAGCTCAGAGCAAGGGAAGGAAAGCAGCAAAGGGAATAGAGAAACATCTAGATAGAAAACAGAGGGAAAACTTAGCAGCTTGGGTTAGCTCTTGGTGAAGTTGTTTGCTGCCTGGAAGGATACTTGCTATCCAAGATACCCATCCCCCTTCTGCATAACAGAGAGAACATTAATCCACAGGCTGAAAAAAAAACTGCGTTGTGATTTTGCCCATCCAAACCCCCTGCCCTGAGACCCCTCTAATGGGTTTTCTTCCAGTCAGAATGCCTCAGTGGTGCAGAGGTGACCAGAAGGCAGCTGTGTTGCTTCACAAACACTGGGCTTAAACAAAACTCAGGCATCAGTGTTGACTAAATAGAGAGAAAACAAAATTATGCAAAGTTTTCTCTTCTCTACCACACTACGTAAACACTGGAGACTGAAAGCTGCTCAAAGTCACCCAGGGTATTTCTTTAATAAGAACAGAAGGAAAATGACTGTGCAATAAAAAAGCCAATTATCTGAGAAAGATGCACTACCTACTCACAGCCCTGCAGACAGACTCCTCACTCACGTGCTCGTGGGCCATTACTCTGCTCATAACAAACACGGGGCACTGTATCAGAGCAGGATTTGCTTTGCTCTGGAAACCCATTGCTAGATGCAAAATCCAGCTTTGTCCAGCTGTGCTTTCCACTCCTGTCTGCATGCAGAA
This sequence comes from Gallus gallus, assembly GCF_016699485.2. Lineage (NCBI taxonomy): Eukaryota > Metazoa > Chordata > Aves > Galliformes > Phasianidae > Gallus > Gallus gallus. The sequence continues at coordinate 5,281,511 of NC_052557.1, read as the reverse complement.
AGCTGCAGGCACAGAATGCAGCAGCCAGCCCAGCCCTGCTGAGCTGCTGCAGGGGGTGGTGATGCTCTGGGGCCACCAAAGAGCCCCCAAGCCATCCCTTGCAGAGCTGGGGACACACTTTGGTGTGCTCCTCACCACCACAGCATTTACGTTTCTGCCAAGTTGCTGCACATGTGCGCAGCCCAAGGTTTTCTCCAGCCTTAAGGCTGGGCTATGAGGGACCCCAGGGGTGTGAGTACTCCAGGTTGGGCATGGAGCCCTCTGCCCCACCCCACAAGGCATGCAGGTTAACCCTGGGATGGGGAGGTTGCTCGCTGAACCAGTGAGCCTGGCTGTGGGTGAGCGATGCAGAGCACCCAGCTGCTCCTGCACTGCTGAGCACAGCAGGGAGCAAACCCCACTGTCACTCACACACGTGGCGAGAGGCAGAGAGCATGCAGGCAGCACAGCCCCACAGCCCACCAGCCCCCAGTGTGCTGACTGCTGTGGGAAGGGCTGAGAGGTTGCTTTGCTTCTAAACGTAAGGCTCTGGAAAAGCAACCTCTCCACCAGCTCCTGGGGCTGGACAGAGCCATGCTGCAAGGAACTGGCAGCATTTGGGCTCAAAAAGTGCTCCTTTCTCACAGCGGTGCTCTGAGTTGCTCAGAAATTAGCACGGTTCTTTCAACCAGAACCACCAATTTTGCACCCCCCCTCCCCTCCTGAGGGGGGGTGGGGGGGGGGGGGACTCGCATGTCAGTCCTGCAAAGGAGAAGAGGTTAAAAAAGAAGGAAGCAACAAGGAATGGGGTGAGGGAAGGACCAAAAAGCATCACCAACTTGTCAAAGATTCAACAGCTTTTTGTCTTTTTTTTTTTAATAAATAAATAAATAAACAAACACCATCTCCCACCCCATCCTTTACTCTAGAAAACAGTGGGTCAGAGGGAAAGAGAGCAGGCTGGGCCAGGTTGTGCAGTGTTCTGTGGTTATTAGAAGTCATGCATTGTAATAGACTATCACTCACTGCCCGCAGGAGAAGATGCAGCAGCAGCAACAGCAGAAGTGGTGGGAGTGGAATTGACGGAGGAAAGAGCTACATGGGTTGGGCTAGAAACATTTTTTACATCGTGGTGCTGGCTCACGATGGAAGGCTGTCTCCTGAGGGCTCCCTGCAAAGAGGAGGCGCCGGTCTGGAATGTGTAAACTACGTCCATCTGCAAAGAATCAGAGAGTGAGATAGCATCACCCCAGCCAGAAACAGGGACAGGGGTCAGGGACAGAGAGAGCAGGGTTGGGGCAGACACACGGGGATAGGAAGGAAGGACGGAGAGGTGGAGGAGGAAGGATGAGAGCCAACCCCCACCCCAGCCTGCACTCCCACAAACCCACATGGGTTTGGTCAGTGCACAGGGGCAGAGGGGAGGTGAGTTTCCAGTCCTCAAGGGTGTGAGAGGTGTAGGGTTCATTCCACCACCGAGAGATGAGGTAAGGGGGAGCAGCACAGGGAGCAGCCCAGGTCATCCCCAGAGCCGCAGGAGGAGCAGACAGAGAGAGGGCAGTAGAGATGTGAGCTGGCAGCCTGGAAAACTGCACTGGGAAAGAGTTTGTGGTACCTCAGCCCCACAGGGCTGTGTTCTGGAGTGCAGCAGGTACACAGGACCATAGCATTCTATGCATTCCAGACTCCCCCCCAGAATAACACAAGGCCCAGAAGCAGAGCTGGTAGAGTGGGCAGGGAAGCAGCCAGGATGCTGCACCCATGGCACACTCTGGGGCAGGAGGGACTGAGCAGTGCCCAGAGGCTTCCCCAACTCATCTCCCCTTGGCTGTCCCCTGCCCTGTGCCAGCCCCTCTCTGCTCCCCTGGGGAAAGGACGCTTTCTCCAGATCCACGTGCAGCTCTCACTCACCCCACACATGCCTCACACCCTGCTTTGCTTCTTGCCCAGTCTGACCTCCATCCATAGAGAAACACCCTGCCCCAGCACACCAGGCTGGCCACAAGGAACATGGCCTGTTTGAGGCATGCCAGCCATGGATTGACTCCCCTAAAATACTCAGGTTTGACCCACTGCTGCTCCACTTGACATGTGGGGCACCACAGCCAGAAAAAAAAACATGCTCAAGAGGTCTCAAGATTTGCCAGCAGTTGCAGTGGGGAACAATGCTCCTAGGTACTGCAACAGGTCCACCACAGCTTACAGGACAGAGAATCCAGAGCAACGTGCAGGCACCGAACCAGCATCACGCCTGGTTTCTGGCTGTCCATACCTACCAGGACATCGGGATTGCTTCCTGACCTGACCCAGGGCTCCCAGGGGTAGCTCAGCCCCTGCCAGCATTGCCCTTCACCTTGAAACCCTCAAGGCAACATCTCAAAGAGAAGCCAAGCCAATGCAGCACGAGACAGCTGCCATGCTAGCTCCAGTCCCTGCACTTGGGCCACTTCAGTCGACTTGATTTATTGCAAGGCCTGAGAAGCAGGAACAAAGGGTGACACAACAGCTTTGCTCTGTGAGGCAGCTCCATCCTGGGCCTCAAGGGAAGAAGGGGGGCAGAGACCTCACTGCAGGAGCCCTCCCTGCCCCAAACAACCAACTGTTGGGGAGGTGGGGCAGTGGAAAAAAAAAAAAGCCACAACAACAACAACAAAAAAAACACCTTTCAGGAAGAAAAAAAAAAGTCAGAGAAACAACTGATGTAAAAACTGTATTAACCAATTCTCCTTCCTTTCCCTGCTGCAGCGCCAAGAGCAGCAGACATGGAGCAGGAGAGCTGGCAGGGAAGGATGGCAAGAGCCCAAGGGCAGCAGGAGGTGATGCTCGTCCACAGCCATCCCCTTGGAGCAGGGCTCTGCTTGAGGACTGAAGGAGCCAGGTTCAGCCTGAGATCCTGAGCTCAGTCAGAGAGCACAGCCAGCTCTTGGAAGCACCAGCAACCTTCTGACAAGGAGAAGATGTCTTCCCCAGGCATCTCAGACTGCCCAAGGCTGATACCAACTCACATCAGCCTGGAGTGGAAGACAGGTGCTGTAAGAGCCCCAAGGGCAGAGCAGGAGAGAGCTCAGAGCTCCAAGCTGAAGCTCCACGGGGCTGATCCCTGCCGGGATCACTGCAACTCCAGCACTGCTCTACTACAAGCAAGGTGCCCACAGGCCCCACTCTGTGTCAGAACCAGAACCTGCACCACCCCCTGCCCACCCCAGGCTGTCCCAGAAAGTCAGACTGTCCTGGTTTCCCAAAACCTGGTTTCCCAAAACCAGGACAGATCCAGAAAGGCACAGGTGGTGGGAGAAGTCTAGCCCAGGAGGTGATGGCATCCTCTGAGCAGTGGCTGTCACCTCTTTCCAGACGGAGCCCCTGGAGAGAAAGAAAGGGAAAGAGAGAAAGAGAGAGAAAAAAGGCCCACAGGACCCACTGCCCCACATTACCTGTGTTTGTATCCTGTTGAGACCCCTGAACCACAAGATCTGCCCACGCCGCAGCTCCATCTCAGCATGGTCTATCTCATCCACATCCTCTGGCAGCTCTTCCTCTGGGATCTCCTCCTTGGTGATGCCATGCCCAGCTTCCTTCAGGAACTTCAGGTGGCTGGTGGGGACTGTGCAGATCAGCTGGGAGAGGCAGGGAGAGCAGCTCAGCTGAGACACCCCATCTCAGGCAAGCAGGGCGGGAGCAAGGAGTCTATCAGCAGCCTCTTCTCTGCTCATATGGGGCTGGGATGGATCACCACCATCCCCAGCCTTGAATAAATACTAGGGAGAATCTGAGCACTGAAGCAGTGGGAAAAGGAAAGGCAGGCTTGGCTAGGGTTACAGCTGGGCAAGGAGGGACAGCTGTTTGGTTTTCATATAGGCTGGCTCTTACCTGGCCCCAGAGGAGCTCTCCCACTCCAATAAATATACACCAGAACCACTGGCTCAGGGTGAGCCCAGAGCAGCTGAATGGCTTCCCACCAAACTCCACAATGATGATCTACAGCACAGGAGAGTACAAGTCACACACTGGAAGCTTAGAGAGCTACAATGATCAGTAGTCACGGGAAGAAAAGGTCCTCCAGACCCACAGATCTTCTCTCCCCCTCCCTGAGATGAGGGTTGGAGCCTCCCATCTAGACCAGTAAAAGCCACCAGAGGTGCATGCTGGCTGGCCAACCCCATAACCTCCCAAGCCACTCCAGCCCCCAGATGTCAGGTTTGGAGTCACTGAGAAGCTGCTGGAGAAGAATAAGGTGAAGGAACAGAGTTGTGGAGAGGAACTGCAGCACATACTGGTCCTCCCTGCATCACTGTCCCCTCCCAGTCCCATCACCCATCCCTTTCCCCCCACGCTGCTCCCACGCAGCCTCACCTGGGCTGCAAACGTCCCCAGCACCACTGTGCAGAAGATGGGGTTGCGGTAGATGGCCTCAAACACATTCCTCTCCCCATGGATCTTGCGTGCATTGATCTCATTGAATAATTGCATCATGACGAATGTGTTGAAGACGATGGTGTAGTGCTCGGTGGGTGGGGAATGCAATGGGGCATTCCGGCCACTGTCAATGTCAAACAGCTTCTCCCCTAAGCAGACAAGGGGTTGGAGGTGGGACACAGGCAGGGAAAAAGGGAACAGGATCTCATCTACTCCACACCAGTGGAGGTAGAACTGGAGTCCCAGGCTCTCAGTGAAGATCCCTTGACCCAGCTGGATTCCCCCACGCCAGCCCCACTGAACCATCATTTCCTTAAAAAGGCCATAAAAACGCAGAAAATTTGATTCCCCGGCTGAAACCATCAGTCACTGAGGTACAAAACAGACCCATGCACTTGGCGTAAGTCCTCTGATTATCATACTTCAACCTCCCATCTGTTAAACGAGCTCTGTGCTGGCCAACATGAGGTTACTGGGTGACAGCTCAGAACGAGCAGCCCCTAACACCAGCAAGGAACTGGGGGCAGTCTGCCCCTTCCCTCCACCCTCTCCCCCAAATTTCTTGGGGTCTTGAAGCTCACCCACAAAAAGCAGCGTGAAAATGATAGTCAGCTGGTACACAGCGTGTCCCAGGATGTTCTTCATCATGGTGCGGGAGATGAGTGGCTTGTTGCGGCCATACGGCTTGCGGAGCAGCAGGGACTCAGACGGGGGCTCCGTGGCCAGGGCTAAGGAGGCAAAGGTGTCCATGATCAGGTTCACCCACAGCATCTGCACAGCTTTCAGGGGAGAATCCTGCAGGGAGAGCACGGAGAACATGACACACCAACTAAACCAGCCCGTTTTCACCTCTATTTTGCAAGGTGTCCCACTCTCCTCCTGCCAAGAGCAGCAGCCCCATACCTGCGTGATGCAGGCGCCCGTGAAAGCCACAATGACAGCCACCACGTTAACAGTCAGCTGGAACTGCAGGAACTTGGAGATGCTGTCATAGACGTTGCGACCCCACATCACTGCCTTGACAATGCTGGTGAAGTTGTCATCCGTCAGGATGATGTCTGAAGCCTCCTTTGCAACATCAGTGCCTGCAATGCCCTTAAGGGCCAGGGAGAAAGTGGGCAGGGGTAAGTCACAGGACAAGCTCCACACCCAGCTCCGCAATGCTGCTTTTCTTCCTAGAAAATACAGCATATCAAACAGGCCCTGCAATGCCCTGCAAGGAGACAGTTCCCTGGTGCTCTCCTCTCTTTTGACTTGCAAGACCTGTATTGGATGGGAACCCCTGACTTTTGCAGGGCATGAGCTTCAGAGAGAAGCTGGGCAGTACAGCACAAGGTTGCTGTTTGATTGCTGCTGTGGGGGGATGTAAGCAAAGCCCAGTGGTCGGGGGTCTGATCCCACGCATTGGGGCACAGAGCTCCACTGCACAGATCTCAAGGAAGACAGTCTTCTGCTGTCTCTGCATAAGCTCCAGAAGTGCACTTCAATCTGTAACTCCTGCTGTGCCCTGTGTGGGCAAGCACCAGGCTCTGTCCAGCAGCTGACTCCTGCTCACAGATGTAAACTCTAACAATTCACTGGAAAGCAGTTACACCCCTCAGCTTTTGTTTGTTGCCTTCTTCAGGCAGGGCAAAGAAAAGCAGCAAGGCAGATCGGAGTTCCTTCATTGTAAATCAAATCCAGGTCAGCACTAACACTGTGCCTGGAGTCTGACTTGTCCATTATGAGCCTGGTGCACAGATGTGAAGATGAACCAATGCACACTGAGCTCCTTCCCAGAATGGCTCAGTGCAAAGCACTTGTGCTGCACCAGCACCATGCCACCTTTGTCCTGACACTGTCTCCCTGAAGTGAGTCAGAGAAACCCACCCCAAACCCAAGATATTGGAGGACTGTTTTCCAATCGCTTGCTAGCAGTCCTAGAAGGCTCCCTTAGAACTCACACCAACCTCTGGATAGGTTTATTTCTCTATTTTAAGCCCTTGCGGAAGATTTGGGAAAAGAGTTTCACTGCTCCAGGGAGAATTTAAGTGTTCATAACAACTAAGTAGGTCCTCAGTTCCTCTCCCTGAAAAGCAAAGGCCACCTCCCACACCAAGGAGCACCTGCTGGCAAACCCACTGCCCTTCTGTACCATAGCAAATCCAACATCAGCTTTCTTCAGAGCAGGGCCATCATTGGTCCCATCCCCGGTGACAGCCACCACCTGCCGCTGGTCACCAACAGTGCTGTCAATAATTCCTGCAACAGGGGGCAAGGAGCACAGAAAACATTAGCTCTGAGGGCAGGCTCCAGCGGAGATCACACTGCAAAAAGCAGCTGGGCAGAGCAGCCCAGGGCACTTGAGGGAGAGGTGGCAAGCACCAGGAGCAGGCACACACCCACCTTTGACAAGTGTGTGTTTATCTGTTGGGGACGAGCGGGCCAGCACGCGCAGCTTGGGCCAGATCTTGTCCAGCTGCTCCTGTTCCACCTACAGGACAGGGTGGGTGTGAGGAGGCACAGGGACCTCCAGATGCCTCCCGCCTCAGAGTGTGACCCTCGAAGCAGCCAGCCAACCCACAGCAGGGCCCTGCACTGCTTCCCCACCTCGCCCTTCTCGTTGCGGATGAGCCGGTTGAACTCCTTCCCCTCCAGGCACAGGAAGTCCTCTCCAGGCAGCAGGATGCCACACTTGGTGGCAATGGCACGGGCAGTGTTGATGTTATCCCCAGTCACCATGCGGACAGTGATGCCTGCACGCTGGCACTTCAGGATGGCATCTGGCACCTGGGGATGGGAACAGGCAAGGGGTGGGCAGAGCGCTCAGGCCATGGTCTCAGTGGGGCCACAAGCCATTTACATCCACCTGTAGCTCAGGTGGGGGACAAGATGCTGAACCAACACGTCCCCCCCGAGAATCAGCTCAACTCCTTATCCTTGAGGGATGGAGAATCCCCCAGGGAACAGAGCACCCCTGCTCCTGCCCTCGCAGCCCTGTTCAGAGCAGCCCCCCCCAACCCCTGCCTCAAGGGAAGAGAACCTCGTTGCCTTCTCCCCACCATGAGGCACAGCCAGGCAGCCCACCCAAATGGGGGCATTCCTCCTGCCCCAACCCTGCACTGCTCTGGCAGCATGTTGCTGCACTAATGGGTTTATCTATTATGGAGTGGTGAGGGAAGAGGATATTGGTGAGAAATTTGCAAATTGAATCATGACCTCCAGAGTCAGTGCAGACAGGACATCTGTAATGCAATTCCCAGACTCAGATACTTGAACATCTAATAAGGAAAGATGCAAGCAAGGCAGGAGCATAGGGGCAAACTCCAAAATGCAATTAAGAGGCAAGTAGCAGAAGGCTTACTGCATTAGGTCAGCTGCCTGCCTGGCACCCTGTGATGGAGGCAAACGAGGGCAGCAAGCTGCAAGGTGAAGGAACCAGCTGGTCAGTCCTGCCTTCTCCAGCATCCTCATCACTCCTGCCTGGTGCCTCCCTGCACCTGATGACTGCACATAAAACCAGTCGGGCTTGTGCAAAGAGCCCTGGAGCAGCAAGGGAGGGGAGTCTGAGTGGAAGCAGGCTGCCACCAGGTCCTTCCACCCATGCATGAAAGGGCAATGCCAGCACACGGTAGCATGAGGCACTTCAGGGACAGGAGATGTTTGTGCTTTTGTAAGGGGCTCATACTCTTAAACATCAGGAAGAGAGGCTCCTGGACCAGGAGCATGGCTGGGTGACGGGCTGTCGGGGCCACACGGGGGCCACAGTACCTCTGGCCGCACAGGGTCCTCTATTCCCACCACAGCAATGCAGGTCAGGTCAGACAGGATCTCATTCTCACTGTCCCAGTCGGGCTCAGCGTCAGCAGGAAAGTCACGGAAGGCCAGGCAGATGGTCCGCAGCCCGTGGCATGCCATGGGCTCAATCACCTTCTTCACCATCTCATCCCGATCCTTCACTTTGAACATCCGGGGGTCACCATTCTTGTCCAGGATCTTGGTGCACCTAACACAGGACCAGGACAGGAGGGTAAGGGAAACTGCCCGTGGCCTTTCAACAATCCCCTCCTTCCATCATCCAATTCCCCCATCTGTAAAATGAGCACAACCCTCTCACCCAGTACCCCCTACAGCCTTATCAAAGACACCCTAAAAAGAGCTAGTACTTTGCATGGCAGCACCTCCTGATGCTCACCCTTTCCTTCCCCCCCCTCAAGCGCTGGGCCCCCTTCACCCTGCAACCACCCAGAAGAGCTCAACACTGCACTGAGAGCTCAAAGCCCACAGGGCAGGTGGTCTGGGGAGAGGACCCAGACAGTGTGGGGGGGACAATTACTTGCGGAGGATGATCTCAGAGGCTCCCTTGCTGTACATGCGGAAGCTGTTGTCGCTGTTCTTGAGCACCGTGCTCATGGACTTGCGCACCGAGTTGAAGGTGTAGACCTTGTAGAGCTTCTCCTCCGGCACCTCATTCCGCACGGCCTGATAATCCTGCTTCAGGTCCAGCACGAAGCCCAGCAAGGCACATTCTGTCTTGTTCCCCACTTGCCGGGGTAGCCCCCCTTCCTTCTCTGGTGGCTAGAGGAGAAAGGGAAAGGAAAAGCAATGTCAAACCTGGGCACTGCAGAACACAGCGGGATGGAAACAGTAGGGATGGCCAACAGTGGGAACATAAGGCTGCAATTCTCAAGAGCCGACTCACCAGGATCTTGGATGTGTAGGCAGAATTGATGGCAACACCATTCACAATGAGGTCCAGGACCTTGGGCAGGATGGCTTCAGGGTCAGGGATCTGGCGGTAGTGAGTGTCCCCCACATAAGCCTGCACCACAGTCATTCGGTTCATGGTGAGTGTGCCAGTCTTGTCTGAGCAGATGGCGGTGGCATTACCCATGGTCTCACAAGCATCCAAGTGCCTCACAAGGTTGTTGTCCTTCATCATTTTCTGTAGCATGACCAGGAAGGTTAAAGCCAAAAGCCCAAATTCTCCCATCACACTCCTCCATACGCGCCACATCCCCACTGGTCTCACCTTCACTGAGTAGGCTAGGGAGATGGTGACTGCCAGTGGGAGTCCCTCAGGCACAGCCACTACCAGCACGGTGACACCGATGATGAAGAATTTGACAAAGTACTGGATGTAGATAGGGGTGCACTCTGCCAGCCAGGGCCGACGCTGCACCCCAAAGGTGTCGATGACAAAGTACAGCACCAAGATGATCACTGTGATGGCCGACATGATCAGCCCTGGGGAAAGATGCCGAGCAGCAGGTAAGTGGACACAGGGATGGCAGGCAGGGGACAGCCCCCTCCCACTGTCCCACCTCCAGTGAGAACGCCAGGGTGATGGCTCACCTGCCTTCCCAATCTGGACCGCCAGGCGTGTCAGCTTCCCTTGGAGCACAGACTTCTCCTTCTTGGGCACCTTCACCTTCTTCTTCTCCTTCTCCTCATTTTCCACCCCTTCCTGGCTCTTCAGGGGTTGGATCTCTAAGGCCACACCATCCTGAGTTTTAGCTACACCCCCAGGGCAAAATAAGACACCACGTGTGAGTAGGAGAGAGACCAGGGAGACCTACAGGACACCGCTAAGAAATATGGTGGTGGGAAAGAGAGAAAACCCAGAGCACAAACCATTCTCCATAACACACACATCCGAGCACATGGAAATCTCTTGTCCCGGGGCCCTGTTGCCTCTCTATGGGGCAGTCTTGACATCTACCCCACGCCCCAGCCCCGTGCAGGAAGGGTCCTGGGGCTGATGCTGGCTATGGGTCACAGCAGTGCTGCCAGAGATCCCCAACCTGGCTGCTGGGCACAGGCAGGATGTCTCCAGCCTCTCCACAGGTGCTTCACACCCTGCAGCACAAGAAAAGCACGCTGGGTTTGCCCCAGAGCAGCTCCAGTGCACCAACAGACCCCACCCCAGATGCAACACAAAGGATCGAGCTTGGAGAGGGCTTCTCTCTGCTCTGTACTCCTCTTCTGTGGTTTAATGCCCTTTTTAAAGACCTTCTGGGGGCTCAGCAGGAATCCATTTCACAGAGGAGCACTGGAGGGGTGAGATGGAGGGGGACAGTTAGGCATTCCAATGGAGTTGGAAGAGGAGTGAACCAGCTCTCACAATCACAGCCCCAAGCTGTCCATTATGTTTTTAGGACCCAAAAAAGCCAGGCTTCCATAGCCCAGCTCCATGGCCTCCCTCAGCTGAAAATCCCAGCTGGGCTGGGAGGCATGGGGTGGGATGGTGGAGCAAAGGCTGAGAGCTGCTGGGCTGGGGGAGCAGCAGGACCACCCCAGCAGCCCCAGGACCCATCCCCTCCTGGCAGCCACTGTTCAATGGTCAGAGACAGCCCCAAGCTGCCCTGACACCTCCACAGTTACAACACAACAAAACAAGCACCCAGACACATCTGACAGGAAGGAGGGCAAAACTGCTAAGAGGAAAGAAAGAGAGAGAGGGGTGGAGAGAGAGGTGCAGAAATGGGCTTCCTCCACAGCCTGCAAAGAACAGGTGAGAAACACCGGCAAGGAGACGCTCACGGAGTCGAGGCCATGGGAGGAGAGGGTGCAACCATCACACAGGCCAGGTTTCATGGGAGACTTATCCCAGGAGGATGTGACCCACATCTCTTGCCCCGCCATGCCTAAACACACCCTGTAGGAGAGCAGCACAAATGCTTCAGAGCCACCAGGTCATGTCAATGGGGACTTGCTTTGCACCAAGGGATGCTGTGCCAGCAGTCTGGACTGCCAGGAAGAGGACTGTCCTCCCTGCACAAAGACTGCCCCAAGCAGAGGCCACAGGGCATTGATCCCATTGTGCCGGAGCCATGGGACCATTGCACCCTCTCCCAGGACAACGAGGCGAGAGTCCCACCAGAGCAGCAAAGAGCACAGACTCATGAGAAGAAGGAAGGAGGAATGCTTGGTAGTTAGTGTGGTGCTGGTTCAAAGGATGGAGAGGCTGGTTACCTTTGTTGCGATTTTCAGGGGCTCCAGTTTTTTTACCTGTTCAAAGAGAGAAAGGGTGCAGGGCTGAGCACACGGACCAGACAGAGGGATGGGAAGGGTCAAGCCCTCCTCCAAGGGGCTGCAAACACTGCTCCAGCAGTACCTGTGCTGTGGGCTCATCGCCACTGGGCACTGAATGTGGGACCCCAGACAGCTCACCTCACCTGCCAGAGGCGATCCTGCACCCCAGCACGGCAGGGAGCTGGAGCCCCCCAGCACCCTGACCTCACCGCTTCAGATATCCCCAGCTGCAAAGCACCCGCTATAAACCCCACCAGAGCTCTGCAGGGTGCCAGGGCATCTCAGACCTCTGAGGAGAAGCCACAAGCAGAGCCTGATCGCTGCACAGCATGAACTCATCCACGCTCATCTCCCCCAGCAACGGGTAGCGCTACGCAGTGCAGATCCCCCCCAGGTCTGCAGCAGGCAAGGTCTCCGTTTTGGGGTCTCCCAATGGGTCTCCATAATATAGGAAGCACAGGGCTGCTGTTATCTAAACAAGCGGCCCACAGTAAAGGAGTTTATACACCAGAGACCTGGTTTCTCCCTCCCTCCCTTCCCCTCAGCATCACAGCAAGAGATGAGTCAGGGCAGCACTCCCTCTCCCAAGTTTTCCTCCCAAATTGAGGGCTGCGAGGTCCTAGCACTGGACACATAGATAGGCTTGCATTGGGATCAAGTGACAGAGCCGGAGGACAAAGAAAACACCAAGGACTACGCCAGGATCTCAAGCACACTGCTGTTAGCTCCAACAGCTTTTTCTCTTTGTGATCCCATCTCCAAGCTGGGCTACACCCCAGCCAGGATCACACCAACATGAGCTTGGGATCCTTTGTGATTAAGAAGCACTGCAATGGACCAGCAAGAGGGCAGAACTGAGGCAGGAAAGAGTTCACATCCCAGCATGATCAGGGACTTCTCAGCTGGTCCCTCTCCTCTTTCTCACCCACCAGACACAGATCCCTCCTTGCCCTCTTCCCATTCCCTGCGCTTCACCTTTCAGCCCAGGCAACTCAGGGATGCCAACAGAAAGTCCTGACAGCACAGCATGGGCTGCTGGCATCCTGCAGGCAACCAGAACTCACCCTCCAACCACAGGGCCAGTGATGGGCTCCCTACAAAGCATCACCCCCAGCAGCATCACCCCCAGTCCCATTCCTCTCTGGTCCGTGACTCCCACCCAGCCTCCAACTCCAGACTGCAGCTGACTGGACAAGAGAGATGGAGCTGTGACCAAAAAGAGCCAGAGAGCTCAGACCTGAGTGCACAAAGGTCTTTTCTCTTGCAGCACATCCCACGTTGGCCTGAGAACTCACCATATCTGTCTGCGTCACACGCACTAATGCACAACCACATCCCATTGCTGTGGATGGGGCTTGCTGCACACCAGCAGGTGCTTCCCAGGGAAAGGAGAAAGGCAACAGGTGGAAAGAAGCAGATTTAGGAGATCTCCTCACCTTTCTTCACCTTCTTTTCCTCATCTCCTTCTCCCGCACCCAACAGAGTGAAGATGATTCCTGTCTGGGAGTTGATTCCCACTGCAGTCACCACCATCCGCCCGGAGCCCTCCATCACATGGGTACCTGGCATGGAAGGAAGGCACGGTGAGAAAGGACACAGCACAGGGCTCCCACTACCCTCAAAACCTCATGTCAGCTAAGGCTCCCTCCCTGAAACATCTGCAGCCTCAGCAGACATCACAGCAGCCCTTGTGATATGGGGACCAAGCAAAGGCCCTGCTGCCATCCCCACATCTCTCATAGTACAGAGCTGCTCCAGGGCTGGGAGCCACAACTCAGCAGCAAAAAGATGGTCGGGATCCTATCTCAATCAATTTAGCAATTGAAAATGCCATGCTGACAGCTTTGGGACTTCAAATGGAGGAGCAGTCTCACCTGACAGCAGCATGGGGTCTTTATCAAGTGATTTTTTGACTTGGTCAGATTCTCCAGTCAGCGAGCTCTCATCTATTTTCAGGTCGTTCCCTTGGATCAGGATGCCATCCGCTGGCAAGAGGTCACCTGGGAGAGGAGCAGAGTGAATAGCTGGTCCTGATCCAGCCAGCTGCAGCATCCCTGTCTACTGCACCCAAGGGAGAACTCTGTTAGCAAAAGAGCTCAAGAAATTCGTCCCAGTTTAGAGAAGTAAAGGCTGGGGATTAAGCACTGATCTCCAGTAGCTCACTGATGTGTAAAGGCATTAGTTTTGAGGCCTTTCACTCCATCAGGCAGTGCTCCCCAATGTTTGCTTTTAATGACTCAACATCCCACCTTCCCAAAGCCTCAATGCATCCAAACCATTGCAGGAACATACAATTGCAGGGGCAGGAGAAAGCTCCAGGCAAAAGTCAGCACCACACAGGAAAACCCTCATTTCTGATGGGAGCTGCAGGGAACGAGTGCCGGGTGAGAGCAAGGAGCAGGGCCTGGCTTTGCCCAAGGGCTGCATCAAAACACCCCCTGCAAGGGAGATTATCTCCAACAAGGACATGGTCAGTGCTGGAGCAGCCCAAAGCCATGTACTGACCTCAGTTCCAATCACCCTGCTGGAGCTTCAGAGCTCCATCCCATTGCTCCCAAACTCCACGTGCCATGGGGCAGGACCTGGCTGCCCTTGCACCACTCACCGTACTTGATCTGCGCGATGTCTCCCACCACAATCTCTGCCACAGGGATCTGGATCACCTGCCCTTTGCGGATCACTGTGAACTTCTGTTCTTGCTCAATGCGGCTCTGGAGGCCACGGAATTGCTTCTCTTTGCTCCAGTCATTGAAGGCGGTCACCAGCACCACGATGATGACTGAAAACAGGATGGCTGCCCCCTCGATCCAGCCGGCCTGCGCCTCGCCCTCATCCTCCACGCCACCCGACGACTGCCCACACACTGCCACCAGAGAGGAGAATGTGTTGTACAGAGGGGGAGAAGGGAACCGCCCTATGGCATGGCCCAACCACCGTGGGGCATCACAGCTGTGAGGAGCACTGACAGATCTGCTAGGGCTGAGCTGCCAGAGAGGAGCTCTGCAGAGAAGGATCTGGATGTCCTGGGGGCCAACAGGGTGACCATAAGCCCACAGCATGGTTGATCAACAGTTGGCCAAAGGTTGACCATAAGCCTATAGCATGCCCTGGTGACCAAGAAGGCCAGTGGTATCCTGGCTGACCAACAGTTGACCATGAGCCATCAGTGTGCCTTTGTGGCCAAGATGGCCAGCAGTCCCTGGGGTTTATAGCACAGAGCATGGCCACCCATGGTGAGGAGCTGTCACACCTCAACGTGGGGAGGCTACATCTGGAACACTGCGCCCAGTGCTGTGCTCCCAGTTCCAGGCAGAGATGGAACTGCTGGAAAGAGCCCAGCAGAGGGCGACAAAGACGATTTTAAAGGGCCGGGAGCCTCTCTGGTAGGAAGAAAAGCTGAGAGCTGTTCAGGCTGGAGGAGGGAAGGCTGAGAGGGGAATCTCATCACTGCTTATAAATATCTGAAGTGTGGGAGTCAAGTTGATGGGGATGGACTCTTCAGTGGCGAGCAGCAATAGAAGAAGGGGCAACAGGCAGAAACGAGAGCACAGGAAGTTCCACATTAACACAAGGAAGAACTATTTTGCTCTCAGAGTGAAGGAGCACTGGAACACGCTGCCCAGAAAGGTTGTGGAGTCTCCTTCTCTGGAGATATTCAACATCCACCTGGATGCCTACATGTGCGACCTGTTGTAAGGAACCTGCTTTGGCAGGGGGGGTTGGACTGAATGATCTTTAAAGGTCCCTTCCAGCCCCTGTAATTCTGTGACCCTGTGATCTGGGCAAGCGCTCACGAGCAGTCAGCCCCATCCCGATGTGCACCAAACCACAAAACATCACGTGGGGTTGGGCAGCCACCAGAACCCTGGTCTCTGAGCATCCACGGGGATCAGCAAGGAGCAGCCCTGAGCAAGGCTGCAGTGACGCTGAACCCAGACACCCGTCAGTGCCCATCCCTTCACGTGGATGGGAGGGGAAAAGCCACCATATCAAGGGCGAGCAGAAACAGGATGGCCCAAAGGCACTGCAGCTTACCCCGTGAGTCCCTTGATTTTGTCCCACCACTCACATTCATTGTCGCCACCTGGAGGATGGTAGAACGACAGCCCCAGGGAGATTATGGCTGCTATTTCCAAGATGATCAGGGTGACGTCCTGGAGTGCCTCCCACACTAACTGCAGGAACGTCTTGGCTTTCTTGGGAGGAATGAAGTTCTGGCCAAACACCTGCCTCCTCTTCTCCAGGTCAGTTGGGTTCCCAGACAGACCTGGGGAGAGGACAGAGCGAGATGTGACCACGCAGCAGCGCAGCCGCAACATCCTCTCCAGCTGAGCAGAGCAGAGCCCCTGCGCAGCACAGGGAGGGACACCTGGGGCGCACACGGAGCCATGCCAGTTGGCACTGGCTGGCTTATTTACACACTGCATCAAATTAACCATAAATCTAGCACTGGGAGCAGCGCCCAGAGCCACCTGAGCCCTGCCAACTCGGGGGAAGCGGTGTGGAGAACGGCTCTGGGCCAAGGTGGGAGCAGCCCCATCCCCACACCCAACTCCATGCTCTCCACCTTAAGCACACCCCAGGGCCGCTGCCAGCTCCCAAAATGCAGCAGGCACGCAGCTGTAATGCCTGGCCCCGCTGCACCCCGTTGAGGAAGCAGCAGGAGGAGCTCCACGCGCCTGCCCACACACACCCCTTCTTCCCTGTGACTAACCCTGCCTTCCCACCCAGCACTCAGAGCAGGATCTCCCAGCCCCGCGGCTTCACCCAGCCCTGCCCATGCGGCGGGGATGGAAAATCTCGCTAAGAGCCGCGCTTGACTCATTGCAGCGTCAGGGCTGGAGGCTGTGGGGCCGGGAGGGCACCCATGTGGATCCTCCAAACCCACCTGCAAGAGCCTCCTCCAGAGCTGCCCCACATCCTCCTGGGGCGACGGGGCAGACAGAGTCCACCAGCTTTCAGCTTTTTTCCTCTCCTTCTTTTCATTTTTTTGGGTTTTTTTTTTTTGTTGTTGTTGTTTTGTTTTTTAAAGGAGCTGTGGTCCCCGCCAGGAGGAGAGCTGTGTGCAGGGTAGCTCCACAAAGCAGGAATAGAGCAGCAGAGCCATCCTCCTTACTAGGAGCCCCCAAAGCAGACTCCTTGCTGCAGCCTTGGGGTGGGGGCCAGGAAGGAGGCAGCAGGTGCTGGAGCTGCTCCAAGCACAGTGTGTCAGGCAGTGTTTGCTGACACCCAGCAAGAGATGCCCCAATTGGTGACTCGGCCATGCTCCTGTCCTGCTCCCCTTCTCCACGTCTGCCTGACTTGGGATGCCTATCAGCAGGGATGGGGCTGGCACAGCCACTGCCCTGCACGGAGAGGAAGGGAGCAGCCCACCTGCAAGCTCCCTCTGCAGTTCTGGGGGGATCTGCTGACACCTCTTAGGGTAACAGACAGAGAGAAGTCTTCCATGCTGGAGACCCAGCACAGTGGGAACTGAGCATTCCACTCAGGTGTGAACAGACAGCAGTGCTCTTCCTACAACCTTAGCTCATAGGAAATCACCTTTCTTCCCTCTCCAAGCTCAGTAGGACAAAGATCACCTCTACGTAAAAGGAGAACAGGAACACACCTGAGGCATGGAATACAGGGATGTGAACGCAACCAACAGCCTCATATGGAGGCAAGGGCTCAGGCCTGGAAGCTGCCTTTGGGATCAAGTAGTGCCGTTCCTTATGCAAGCTCCAAGGCCAAGGCAAAGCCCTTTGGGTTCACTTCCCACCTCCCCTCCCACTCCCAAAAGCACACTCACCTTTTGGCATGGCCAAAGTGCATTGTTTTGTGATCTGGACTTGGTATTTCCACTGGGACTCCCCTCCTCCTCTAATGACATCCCGGGATTGTCTCCCCTTCCCGGTCCAGCTCACAGCTGGGAAACACGCTAACCCAGCTCGCAGCCCCAGCAAACTGCACAGCCCCATCCCACACCCCCATGGGGTCACATCCTGCCCACACCATTCCCACAGCCCTCAGTGCTGTGAGGAGGGCACTACTCCCTCCGCGCCCCTTTCAAAACCATGGAAACGGCTCAAAGCACAAAGCTGCCCCATGCCAGGGCCACAGCACCACATTGGAGGCCCAAAAACTCCACCCCATACCACAGGGAGAGGTGACATTCCGGTGACATCCTTTCACCACAACTTCCCAGAAGACAGCCAGCACCAAAGTCACCACCGCGCTCCATCCTATGGCACTCAGAACAACTCAGCCGCATTCCCAGCTCCCACAGCTGCTTGAGAAGCCCTAAATCAGCGGGAAGACAGCACATCTCCCCATTCCCATCAGCACTTTGGGTTGAGATCTCACACCACAAGAACAATCAATCAAGGCCCCACACGGCCCCACTGCGAATCACTGAGCAGCTGCAAGGCCAGTGCCACATGTGGGGTGGCAGCACGGCAGGGAGAGGAGCCTCAGCCCCACCAGCCACCCTTCACTCTTCAATATACTGCATCCCACAAAGCTCACGGCGGACATGCAGTGCAATGGGACCATGCCTGAAGCTCCTCCAGCAGTCAGGTGAGCAGCATCATGCTGGCTGCTTGGGAGCCCTCTTGAGCTCCACACACGTCCCATCTGGCCAAGCGGCTGCTTACCTTCAACCGGCGATGTCTTCAGCCTCTTGCAGACAGTCTGCACGCCGCCATAGGAGTCGCTGATCCGGGCGACCGCCTCAGCACTCCGCAGCTCCATGAGATTCCTGAGCTCCACCATGGAGCAACCAAAGTCCCCCTCATGGTTGCCTTCAGCAACCGAGTTCCCGGGGTGGTGGTCGGCCACGTTGTTCGTCATCTTGCCGAGGACACGGCCACGAAGGTTCGCTTTCGAGGGGAGTTGGGGGCAGCCCCAACGATGTCCCCGTCCCTTGGGGTGGGCTGGGTGCAGCAGTACCTCTAGCCAAGCCCGAGTCCTCCGGATGAAGGTGTAAACAGGATGTGCATGTTACCGCGGAGGCAACCTTAGCAACAGCCGGCATGCATCTCCTGCTGGAGGAGGAGGGCTCCCTGGATACCACAGCAACTGGAGCTGTGGAAAAAGGATGGCAAAATGATAAGATGGTCATGAGGAGGGCTGTGAAGAAACACGCACCACAGGGACGGTGGATGGAAATAGGAGGTGGTGGGGTTTGGGGACACGCACCAGCCCCACTTACTCTCCTAGCCCTGCAGAACATTGGAGTTTGGCTTTACTTGAGCAAAACCCTGTGTTGAGCTGAGCTGGGGGCAGGAAGGGTGGCCAGGTGGTTCTTTGCTCAGCCCGCAGCTGGGCAGCCCAGAATGTGCTCTCATTGAGCTGGGTTTAAAAATACATCTCGGCAGTGGAAAGCAGCTGTTTCCTCCCTACACTGTGGTCCCTGGGCAGGAGCGCCTGGTCACAGCAGGTACAGAAAGCATTCCCAGGTGTCTGACAGGAGGGGGCTCACAGCGCCAAGCTGGTTTCTGATTGCTAGTAAGATTTGTCAGGAAACGACAGAAACTCACCCATCTCTCCAGCACAGAAGCTTGTGCATTAAGGACGTCTCTCAAAGACCCAAAATGCTGCTGGACAGATGATGGCTCAGTCCTGCAGCAAGGGCAGAACCCTAGACCTGCTCCAGGCAGCAACCTCCCCTGAGGCACAGCATCCCCTCCCCTGGCACCAGGAACAGGAAGGAGCAACACTGGTGGCAGCCTGGGAGATGGAGCAGGATAGCAGCACAGCATAAGGACCAGGGGAAATAAGGGCCTTCTCCTCCAAAAACGTATCCTCTGGCTCTGCTTCCCTGCTCAGCTCCAGCACAAGGGATGCTAACCCTAAACCCAGCCCTGCAGGAGAGGCTCTGCGGAAGGACAATAAAGCCTTTAAAGAGGAGTAATACAAGAGGGACGGCCACCGAGCACCCAGAGGCTCAGAGCAGGCAGCCAAAGCCCAGCAGAGGGAAAACACTCGGTGCAAGCACGTGGATGTGCTCAACCCTTAGCAAACCCATCAGGCAGGTACCAGAGCTGCCCTGGACATCTCAGCACCATACTCACACCAAAGTGAGCCCAATCACAGCAGTTTGGCATGCCCCAAGGCAACAGGACCTGCAGAAAGCAGCCCCCTTCTTTTGCCCCACAGACTGACCCTAACCCCTGCCCCGGCAGCTACAGAGCTACCAGCAGGCACCAACCAAGCTGCAGTGCCACACCACAGGAGGGTCCCATGCAAAGGCATGGCTGTGCAGGGTCACCACTGTGGCACAGGTGCTGTGGCTCTTGCCCTGCTATGTGGGTGCAGAGGCCAGAACTGGAGCACGAGCACCCCATGGCTAAGAGGGTAAAGGAAAGGCAGTTAACTCATACCACAGTGCCTGGCTTGTAATAACCCCCCCCCCAAAGGAGCCCACAGGTGCTCAGTCCCAGGACAAGTATTGACCCCACAGACTCTCTCTGCCAGTCAGGAATAAGGGAGGACCTGGCCAGGACTAGGGCTTCCCCAAAAGCCAACACTCTAATGAGTTCCTAATGACTCCAGCAGCACTCAGGGTTGCCTGTCACACTGTAATGAGTTCCCAGAGCCTCCAGGTGCTGGAGATGAAGGAGTGCTGTCCAAGGGTCTCCTCTGCTGGAGGACAAGGAATTGGGTGCCTGCACCCTGCAGAGCAACAGAACATGGTGCTGGTAGAAACACACAGCTGGGGAGCCCAGACCAGCAGCACTGTGTCACCTCCTGAGCAGCATCCCCAGACCAGACGCTGGCAGCAGGAAGGACACCCAGGAACAGAGCCAAGGGAGCATGCAGGCAGCAGGGAGGAGGCAGCCATGGAGCCAATGCAGTGCTGCAGACAAACCTGCCCAGAATAATAAGCGGCTGCATTACACCTCCATCCTGGCTGGGAGAGTGGCTGCACGCCAGCACAGTCTCAGCACACAGCGATGGCACCAGGCAGAAAGCAGCCACTGGCACAAGGGCAGCTGCCCATCTGCTGTGAGACATGGGGAAAGGAAAGAGGGCGGTGTGGAGAGGGACACAGCTGCGGGATGCAGACCCTTCCCCCAGGCACTGGAGCTAGGAGCAGCCCACAACCACACAGCCTCTCCACGGCACAAGCAGTGCAAGCGCCCAGGGCTCACCACTTCTTCCCCAAGGATGCAAAGCCAAGCTGGAACAAAAACCAGCTGCATGGCACCAGCTGGACAATTCCCACGGGACACCTTCATGCCAAGGCAACAGAGCTCTGCTTGCAACGCCGGCAGCACTGTAGCCCCAGCGCAACGCAGCCTGCTCATGCAGCAGGGATGCAGCAGGGATGCACACCTGCATGGAGATCCCCATTCCTGTGCTGCCGGATGCCACCACACACTCCTGGGACAGCAACAGCAGTGCTTCCCATGTGCCCTGCTGTGCTTTAAGGCAAACCCTCCTCACCTCTGCTTGGCGTGCTTGGAGAGAGCAGACAGACAGCAAACACAAAGCCAGCCCAGAGTTGTACCCAGCAGCCAACCCAGCCCAGCGCAGCTGTTCCTTTACCCATGACAGATGGGGAAATCAGCACTCCAGCTCAGCATCCTCCTGCATTTTGCAGGAGAAAGCCCTGAGCATCTCCCAACCATGGCAAGGAAAACAAGCCTCAGTTGGGGCAAGCAGGATGCAGCTCCCTGAGCAGACATTGGCTCCACTCATGGGGCTCCTCACCTTCAACCCTCCCCACTCCTGACCCCTGCAGCTGCCCCATCCCAGCCCTGCTGAGGGCCATGCCATCCCCTCCCCAGCTTCAGCAACAGGGGCTAGAAATACTGCTCCTGGAGGTTGCCATGGAAAAGTCAATGTAAAGCTGTGGCAGAGATGTTGTTTACATTGCCAAACCAGGAAGAAAAAAAAGGAAAAAAAAACTGAAAAAGCATCCAAGGAGAGAGCACAATGCTCCCCCCAGCACAGACCTCCACAGAGCCACATTCATATCCACTGTGATGAGAGGGGAGGGGGGACGGCTCCCTGGGCTTCAGCCCCTCAGCAGGGATAGAGTGCTGCAGGCAGGAGATCCACACCCCACGCAGTCCCCAATCCCCCCCCCCCCCCTCACCCCGGAGCAAGGGAGCCCCGGGCCCCTCCCTGCACACTCACCAAATTGCAATGTGCAGATGGCAGCAGCTCTGCTCCTGGCTCCCAGCAACACCCATGGGCCGCCTGCCCCTCACCGTGCTTAACCCCTCCTGTGCTGGGATGCCCAGCCAGCCCCAGGGCGTTAACCCACGCAATAAAAAATAAATCACGGAAGCAGTTTGCAGCTCGCAGCATCAAACCACATGCTCCATAGGGGCAGTGCACAGCTCTCAAAGGGACACTGCCCACAGGATGTCACTTCCTCACCTCTGTCCCCAGTCACAGCACCATCTGCTTGCCTTTGCTTCCTTTGGTGCTGCCTCAGTGTGGGCTGCCAGAGCCCCAGGGAGGTGACAGCACTATGCAGTGTTTCTGCATGGGGAAACCCTGAATGCCACTGACAGTCACCCGACACACGGGGAGCTGGGGCGTGTGCATTGGGGACAGCTCCAGCACTGAGCAAAATGCAAGAGCCAAAGTCCAGTGCAGACTCTAACAAGTTGGCAAGTGCCCTTCTTTCCTTCACAGTTATGAAGAGCCTCCCAGCCTTCATCTTGCAAGAGAGGAGCACTGAGCACGGCGGGTTCAGCTGCAGGATGCAGCCAGCCCAGCAGTACAGCTGAGCAGCAGCCTCCACACACAGAGACTGACACTGCACCATGGCCGTTATACCAGCACAGGGCTGCTGCTGCCTGGAACACAAGCTGCAGGGTCCAACCTGGGCTGCCCCACACCCAAAGCTGCCAGCAGCACGTGCAGCACCCGGCAGACAGTGCGTGCAAGCACAGAGCAGGGCTCGCAGCTCTCAGAGCTGTCACCCTGCTGTGTCCCCGTGACACTGTGCTGCTGGAACCACCGGCTGCCCACAGAGTGCCCCCCACTGCCCTCCCACACCTGGAGCAGCCCAGGATAAGCCATCGCCAACCACTGCATCCTCACCAGCACACCCACAAAACCCACACTTGGGGGGGATGGAAAACAAGCAGCAGCCACCTCGTAGAGGGACACACACTGTATGACCATGGCACCGACAGGCGCAGCAGCAGCACCCCATGCCCACAGCACCACACCGCTGCACATCTTCCTCTTCCTCCCCCCACCACGGGGACTGAGGGAAGCAGGGGTGGATGGCACCGAGGTGAAAGGAAGACCAGCGCAGATGAAGGGCAGCTTGCCTTGCACACCACTTGCAGGGAGCTGGCAGCTGCCAGCAGCCCACTAATTAACACTGCTGTTGCTCACTTCATGCCCATACTGCCTCTTGTTAACTAAGGTAGGAAAACTTTTTTCCACACGCCCAAGGCAGCAATTAGCCCTTGCAAAAGAGCAGCGGACGCACTGCAGCAGTACGCACCACACAGCTCCCCAAAATCCACCATGCCCAGAGCAGGGCTCTTGCACGGCACATCCGCGTAGCACAGCAGGACCAGGAGCCCCACGGTGGGGGCTAAGGAACATGCCTATGCCACGGGGCTTCCCCGCAGCTGCAGGACACACAGCAGAGGAATTTCAGGGGGGTGGAAAAAAGAAAACGGAGGGAGTCTCCAGGCGAGCTGTCAAGGGGAATGTTTCCATCTAAGGCCTTGGTATTTCTCTCCCGGCGCCTGCACTAAATCACCCGAGCTCCTCTCATTATTCTTTTGTGCTTTACAAGGTAGCACAGGCAGCAGGGTTGGTGGAGGAACGCAGGAATGCACACAATGCAGCCCCTCCTGCACCAGCAGCACCCAGAGCCCCACCACGGGGCAGTATCTCCCACAGCGCTGGGCGCTGGGACCCCCAGGCTCCACAGCCCCACGGGCACAGGGATGGGGCAGGACAGCCTTTGTCCTCTGCTTCTCCATCCCACTCAGCACCAGGAAACAGGTTCCTCCTGCCCCAGCACCACGTGCGGCGATATGGCACCAGCTGGCTGCCTGTTGGGCAACCCTTCACTCCAGTGGCTTTTTGCCCATCCTGATCCACCTGTTGGGCAGTTCCCTCGTGGCAAGGCAGACAGCTCTGACACTGCTGAGGTTTGGACTCCAAGTGCAGCAGCGCTCAGAAAGCAGAGCTCCCCACACCGCATTTCCCGAGCGCTCCCCACAACGCAGCAATGTCGCAGGGCAGCACTGCACACCACTGGGGGAACTGAGGCAGCCCCACCATCACCCCCACCCACCACAGGGAGCCCCACTTAAAATAAAACAAGAGCGGCAGGCGGGCACCGACCTGCAGAGCACGAGGGCATCTCACGGGCAAAACAACACCCGGAGAAGGAGAGCGATCAGCTGGGGCCACATGGGCACAGCCGAGGTATTTTTAGCAGTATTACACAGGGACAGGGGATTCCTACCCTGAACATCCCCGGGGGTTTAAAATAGGCCCCGGCACTTCCTCCTGTGAGCAGAGGGATAAGCAGCGGTGCTGTGTGCACCCCGCCACCCCCAGCACCCATGGGTGGGCACACAGCAGGGGTCCTGCAGCATCCCAGACCGGGGGGATTGAATCCCCGTCCCACCAGAGCAATGCTGCAGCACCAGCCTGTGCCAGCACGATGCAACACTTCTGCCTACATCCTCAGCAAAAAGCGCACCCAAGAAATAAAATAAACACAATAAAAAAAAAAAACCCTCTTGACGACAGCAGGAGAAACTGAGGCAGGGGACACAGCTCTTGGTGGACACCAGGGGATGAGCAGAGCATCCTCCAAAACATGGGGTGCATCCCAGCACAGGGGACCTCCAGCACTGGGAGCACAGAGAGACAGCCGTGCTCTGACACTCCAGACTCCAAGCAGACAGAGGGGGGCTTTGAAGGGGGGCTCGTCAGCCTCCCCATCCCAAAGGGTTAAAAAGCAAAGCCAGCAGCAGCAAGAGGAAAAACACACCGCTCCCCGGCTGCTCGCCGCTTCCCTTCCCAACATGCCCCGCTCCTGGGAAAGTGTAGGCTGTTTTCCATATATAACTGCAAACTGTTCCATGCAGTAAGAAGTCTAATTAAAGGGAATGAGGGAGAGAAGGAGAGACGCAGAAGACCGAAAGGCAATATTTATATGAGGGAAGAAAGGCTGCAGCCCAGGCACCAAATTAGACGGAGAGAAGCTCTGTGATATCATCGAGAGATCACAGCAAGGCAGAGCGGCAGCTTTGCGGAAGAGGCAAATCAGAGCCTGGAAAGCACATACCAGTAAGTGAGAGCCAGATGGGCCACGGGAGGGGCAGGGAAGGAGCAGCCCACCCCAGCTCAGGATAATGCACAACACCACTGGGCTGTGCACACGCACCTCGGGGTCCCCACATCCCACAGGGGGAGAAGAGCAACTGAAGTAAAACCACAGCAAAGAATGGGAAACTGATGTCTGGGGCACCCCCTCCTCCTGCATCCCCCACCCAGCCACGGGCTGAGTAGGGAAGAAACCCACACATCTGTGCCTCAAAGCCCCCCCGGCAAGCTGTGCCCCTGTGAGCCAAACCCAGCGACCAAACACCGCTCTGTGACCGCAGGGTCACACAAGGTGACAGCCAGGCACAGACCGCTCCGCGCTCACCGGACCGCAGGCAGCACCCACCCCCACGGACATCCATACTGGTGGGCTCCGACCCAGGGAGAGCAGTGAGTGAGAGGGCAGAAGACTGCTGCAGCAGCAGGCACAGAGCAGCCTGGAACAAAGCAGGCAGCTCCATGAGCTTGGTACTGGGGTGCACGAAGTGTCCTCGTCCTCCCCACTGCCGCTCTGCATGCCGACAGGCTCCGGGCAGCCTGCTTCCCTGGGTCCCTTCTTGGCAGCAGGGTGTCAGGGGACACTGCAGAGCTGACAAACAGCGAGGCCGCTCCCTGTGGGCAGTTGCATCCAGGGAAGTGGAAGGAGGAGGGGAGGATCCCTCAGTGTCCTTTCCGAAAGGAAAAGGGACATCCCCTGAAGCAAGCACCAGACAGCGCGGGGAGCACCACGAGCCCTGTGCAGCATCTGCCTGGGGGAGCACAGCACAAGTTCCCCCTGCGCTGCAGCAGCACAATCTGCAGCATCTCATGTGGATGTAATGCATTTCACGTCCAACTGCAGGAGTGAGAGGAACCCCCGGCTGCTGCCCTGCAGAGCAACAGGCAGATGCTGCAGGGAAGAGAAACAAGGGGATGCCGCCCACCCGCACCTCCAATCTGGTGCGTGCAGATGCCTGGATGAGGTAGAACCTGGGGGCACACAGCATCCCAAGCACATGGGAATGGGCAGAGTGATGGGAAGGATTCCCCACAGGTTGCACAGTCCAGTGCTCTCCAACAAGGCAATGCTGCTGGAGTGCAGTCAGCTGCTTCGGCCTCTTTGCTTTTGGCTGGTCCCATTGGGATCAGCGTTACAAGCAATTCGTCATTTGGGAAATAAAAACACCTCACCCCTCCTCCCTCAAATAAAACTCAAAAGACATCATTTAGCCAAGCTGAGTCCTGACACCTAAAAATAGCTGGCACCATCACCCTACGGAGCACAGCCAGGCAGCTTCATGGCTTGCAGCACAGCCTAGGATGCGGCAGCTTTGGGTCATGGGGACAGTCCGTGCAATGTGAGGAGCAGCAACAGCCCTGCAGGACTTCCAGCGCGAACACGGAGTCACATCTGCACAAAGATACCCAGGACAGAGCATACAAACCATGAGGTGCTCAGGAACAGAGCCATCCCCACGCCTGTCCTCATACCCCACTGCCCACAGTGGTGACAGCCTGAGCGATGGCACGAGCACCAGAGCAGCTTTCCCACCATCAGCTGAAAGCATCAGTGAGCTGCACCCTGAGATCTGCTCAGAACAAACAAAGCACTCTGACAACCCAGGGTAACTCCTGAGCAACTTGCAAGGAGGTGGGAAGAGGGAGATCAGCAGAAGGAGCAGCACTCAGCCTGCAGGAGGGCTGGGAAGGGACAGAGGCGTTTCAGAGAGAGCAAACAGAAAGCCTCGCACGAGCCCTGGGTGCAGAGCCAGGAGTAGAGGGGAAGGGACAGCCAAGCTCAGGGTCCCTAATGACCATCACAGGAAACCACGCTGAAAATCAGACACCTTCTACCGGAAATCTGAGCCTGGAGCTGCAAATCTGACCAGTGGATCCAGTGTTCAAAGAGCAAAGGTCACAGCAAGCCCCAGCCAGACCCCCCGGCAGGGTGAGACATCCCGCAGCCCCCCCTGCCCCACCAGCTTATTTTTAGCCCAGGGAGAGCTGGAAGCTTTGCTGCCGGTTCCCAGTCAGAATGAGTCCGAATGGATCCTCTCAGCTCCCAGCCAACCTCAGCGCTGATCAGCACCGAGCCTTCCTCTGCCTATGGAGGAGGAGGATGCTGGGGTCTGGACCCGCAGCACAGGACTCCAGTGTAATCCCAGCTCTGGGCACCACGCTGACTTTTCTGCATCCAAGGAGACAGCAGCAGCCTGGGAGGTGGCAGAGCTGTGTGAATGGAGAGGGACAGCGCTGTGCCACACATGGGAGGGAGCAGGCAAGAATCCTCCCTCCCTGCAGGACAAACTCTTGCAGGTAGGGCTTCTGCCCACTGCTCGCCGCATCCCGATCACTTCAGTAGGTGGGAATACACACGCTTTGGGCATTAAAATTAATAAAGGGACAGAGATTTCCACACTGTCAGCTGTGGATGGCAGAGCTCTGCTGGTACGCAGCCCGCTGCCGACTCATCCCTGCCACGGAAGGAAAAGTTTCCCCGTCAGCACAAACCACGGCCAAACCTCCACATTCCACACACCACACCGGGGTCCCCGCGTCCCTCTGCATGTGCCACAGCGATGCTCCTGCCTCACAACCCACACCTCCTGCAGGCGAAGCTCAGCAGCTCCCCAGGGCAGGAGGATATCGCACAGCCTTTACTCGGTGAGCTCATTGAGTGTCAGGGAGTCCCATCCCAGTGAGTGACACAGGTGTGTGACACACCAGCAGTGTGTCATGCACTCCACAAGTGCCAAGCGTTTCCTTCTTTTTCCCCTCCCCCCCCCCCCCCTTCCCTCCCTCTTTTCCAACAAACAAATATAGGATAGGATTTATAAGACCATGGAAACTCTATTATCCTTCTGCATTAAAGCCAAAGGCAACTCATTAAAACATCAAAGTGGGATGTCTCATCAGCTCAGGAAGCTCCAGCAGGATGTAGCAGGGATGCGGCTCCCACACCAGGCACAAGGAGCCAGGAGCCCCCAGCTGGGGCTGCAATCCCTCCTTGCTGCAGGAACTCTGCACACACCAGTCCTGCGAGCAGGGACGACAGAGAGGTGTCCTATCCTCCTCCTACTTAAGTCCAAAGCTCAGAGCTGCTTATCCCAGGAGCATCTCCATCACCACAACACCAGAAGCACGGGATAGATCCTCATTGCTTCAGTGAGAGGAAAGAGGGATGGGCTCCGTCTCCCTGCTCACCCAGACCCATTTATTTCCCCTTCCATGCAGCAGTTCCCCACCTGTACAATAGAAGCAACACCACTGTCTCCGTCCATCTCAACCAGCCATCAGGCAGCAGCATCCCGTTCTTATGCTGCAGCCCTGGGATCCAATTCCAGAAGCCTCCAACAAGGCAGAGGAATTTGGGAGGCAGCATCACTTCCTTGCACTGCAGCAGCCACCCCTACGGACCTGCATCCATCATTCCGGCTGTACTGAGCAGCGCAGCTTCCACAGGGCTCAGGAAGCAGCAGGGACTTGCAGAACACAGCAGGGAGGGATCCAGGCTGGGGGGGAACCCCAGAGTAGAGCTGCAGAAGGGGAGCAGCCAGCAGCAGCGGTGCCTGCAGCGCAGGGCAGCAAATCCCTGCGGGCTGCTCACGGCACTGCAGCAACAGGCGGTGGAAATGCTGCGAGCAAACTGAGCTCACAGCATAGCAAGGAGAAATACATTACATGTATGTACAAACACAAGGATATATTTATATACGCACAAATTAAAAAAAAAAAAGAAAGAGAGAGAGAGAGAGAGGGAGACGATCAGGGAGAATGGAGAGAACTAAGGGAGGCTGAGAGGGTGCGCGCAGCTCCCAGGGCACGGCAGCAGCCAGGGAAGGCCCCGGGGAAGGGGGAATTCCTCACACACGGCTCCACCCCACTGCTTTCTGCCGCACAACAATGGCAGAGCGCAGCGGTCCCTCCCCGCAGCCGCTCAACCCGCGGCCGGAGCGCCGCACGAGCGGATACGGCGATGCTCAGCGCAGAGCGCTGCGGAGCACAGAGCCCCGCACAGCGGCGGGCGGCTCGTGGGAGGCTGCAACCCGCGGGGCAGCGCTCGGGGACGGCCACCACAGGATCGCGCTGGGCTGGGAGCGGGGGGAGGCGGCGGCGTCAGCCCCTCCCGTTCGCTGTTTAACGATTCAGGTGCGTTTCGGCGCTCACATCGAGCGCGGCGGCTGTAGCCGCGCAGCCAACACAAGCGGTTACCGGGAGCGCTGCGCCCGTTTGGGGGCGGGAATGCAGAGAGGTGCCCCCGCCCCGCCCCGAGGCGCAAACAGGTCTGCAAGCCGAGCACCCCCCCCCGCCCTCAGGTCTCCGGAGATAAGAGGACAATAACCCATTGTCCCTCCCCCCGCTCCCTCCCCGCCCGCATCCAGAACGACCAGGAAGAGGGGGGCCATGCGGCCCCGCGGTCCGGGCCGTGCCCGCGGCCCCCGCCCCACCCGGCGCTGCCGCAGGCGGGGAGCGGCTCCTGCCCCGGGCTGAGGGGGAGCCGCCCCTGCGGTACCTCCCGGCGCTGCTCCCGGACTGCCGCAAGGCGCTCCCCCCCAACCCCGCAGCCCGCGCTGCTCTGCCCTTCCCTCCGGCCGCATCCACGCGCTGTGCCCGCCTTCCCCCCCCACCCCCCCCACGCTGCTCTGCCACGCGGGAACGCCGCGCAGCCCCCCCCGCGCTCCCCCGTTCCCCAAGGGCAGCAACAAGTGGCGGGCGGCGGTTACAGCCGGAGCGCTCCCCCCTCCTCACCGACCCTCCCCCGAGTTCGCACAGACCCGGGGTGTCACGGCCACCCCCGAACCACTCCGCTCTCCGCGATCCACTCAGATCTGGGTGATGCGCGTGGCCCCCACGCTCCCCAAATTCCGACGGGAAAAGGACCCCCAGCCCCCCCCGCTCCCTCCCACCTGCCGCACCGGCCCCGTGCCTTCCTCCCAACCGACGGCCCCCTTCTCTCTCCAACAGACGACCCCGCAGCAGCTGCGGCGTTATGGAAGGCGAAAGCCGCGCGCTCCTTCCGCGGGCCGCCCCCCCCCCCCCCCAACGGAACCTCGAAGGCAGCACCGCCGCCTACGCCCGCCCCACCCGAGGGGGCACCCCGGGAACGAGCCCCCCCCTCCCCCCGCCACCGTCCCGCACTCACCGGCGCGGCGCCCCGTCCCGGCTGTCGGCGGAGCCCCCGCGGGCGGCCATAAGGAGGGCGGCGGCGGCTGCGGAGCTAGCGGGAGAAAATGCTTGTCATGGCAACCCGCGCCGGGCCGGGCCTGCCGGGGGAGGGGCTGCCTTAAGGTGGCGGCCCGCCCCGTCCGCTGCTTAAGGGAGACGGGAGGCGGCGGGCGGGGCTGTGTCCCCCGGGCGCTGCGGGGCGGGTGCCCCCCTCGGGCGATATCGGTGTACCCCACGGACATCGTCCCTCTCCCCCAGGAACCGACGTCGAGTAGTACAGGTGAACCCCGGTGTTCTCCAGATGCTGTGGGCCTCCCCAGAAGCCCCCCCCCCTCCCCCCCCCCCGAGCAGCACAAATGTACCCCCGGGAGGTGCGTGTCCGTGCAGTGTCACGCACGTGGAACAACCACAAGGGGTGCACGCACCCTTGGGGACGATGGACCCCCCCCTCCAAGCACTGTGGTCCGTGCGTGTCCCCCACCTCAAGCAATAAAGGTGTACCTCCGGGAGGTGCAGCTGCAGGGCAGCATTGCATGCACCCCCGGCACTGTGGATACCCCCTTGGGCGATGCAGTGCATGCACCTCCAAGCACTGTATGCACCATCCCCGGCACTGCGGGCACAGAGCAGTACCTGCACCCTCAAAATCTGTGTACCGCCTTCTGCTTGTGCTGCAGTCCCCGCTGGGGTGGTGCAAACTCCCTCAAGCAGTGTAGGTTGCTCCCCATGATGCACGCAGCTGGGACCCACCCCAGCTCCCCCCGCAGTGTGTTCACTGCAAAACAGGATGCACAAAAAGTCCCCCCTGCTCCGAGCATGGGGCACAAAATCTCTGGAGCAGCACTCGGGGCTCCTCGTGGTCACTGTGGTTGGTGACACGTGCCGGGGGGGCATGCCCCACCCTGCAACTCATAGGGCACAGCTACTGCTGTCCATGCAGCGTAGGATGATGGTGTCACCCAGGAGGGGTACAGCTGTTCCTTGAGCTGTAGAGCATGAATCACAGCCCCTCACCCAGGCAGAACCAACCCTCCCCCCTTTTATTACAGAAGCAAAGAGAAAAGTATGCACTGAAACTCGGCTGAAGCCCTTGAAATGCTGTGGCTGTGAGAAAAGCGTAACATAGCACTGATGCAGCCATGCTGGTGTAACACTGGGTGTAGGCAACCTTAACTCAGCACTAATCCTGTTGTTTGGGCATGCAACCCAGTTCAAGTCAAACCAGTGTAACATCTGTGCACACACAAGCCCTCATTTAATGCTTGTAACGTTTCCCCCTGCCTTGAGGGCCTGCACCTCAATAACTGCATTCCTGAACAGTCCTGGGGGGGATAGGGGGGGCTCCTCTTTGGGCCTTCTGCAAGGGGATTCCTCCCTGTGTGCTTGCGACTCTTTGCTGAGCTCTCAGGGCAGCGCTCTGCAGAGCAGATTGTGCAGCTGCATGCAGCAATGGGCACCCTGCAGCCACCCCATGTTGCAATGCAGGGACAGTTATCCAAAATCAGCAGAACGACTGCAGAGCATCAGGCATGGCAAAGACACAGTGCCTTGTTGGGGTTTTACATGGAAGGCACCAAACTGCTCCAATGCTTTGCAGCAGGCCGGGGGAAAAGAGGCCAGGGCTCATCACTACTGTTTTCTTTGGTGCTGCTTTTTCCTTGGGGGTTGGACGTGGTTATTCCTTTCTATGAAATCTGGGCGCTGTCGCAGCAAGAGCAAGCCTGGTATCTCAAAGCAAACTCGGCCATCCTCCATTCCTGAGCACAGTCAGCACACAGGGCTGCACTGACCGTGTTTGGTCCAAGCAACTGCAGAACAGCTTGAAAATTGGGTGGAGGGACAGTGCTTCCAAAGGGATGGGGTGCAGAATGGCTGTTGAGACATACTGGCCTTTTAAAACAGGTTTTCTGAGCTTGGAAGGAATCTCTGAGCATCTGGATTTGGACTCTGCAAAGGAAATCAGCCTTCCTGCCTCGGGGAACATGTTGAATTTGCAGCCCCTTTGGGCTCCATCTGAAATTGGGGGGAGGCTCTTCCAGCCTGCACACAGCTGAAGGAACCAGCCAAAATCCATTGGAAAACGTGTCAGCCCACAATCACAGTGCTGGTGCTCAGCAGCTCCTGCCTGGTGCTTTTCCATTACATCAAGAGCAACCATAAACACTGAGGCTGAAAGCCCCTTCCACTTTACATTTAAGGGAAAGCACATGGAGGAAAGTCAGACAGCCCTGCACAGACGTGAGCAGAGCGCTAGTGCAGGGCAAGCAGAAGGTTGCTGCACAGAGTGCTTTGGGGTCATCCAAGCCCTGAGCTGATGCTGAGCTAACCCTGCTCTGGAGGTGTGGATGCTTCCCGGACAGTGCCTGTGCCTGTACTCTGCTCCCTCTGTTTGTCACCTCCTTCCCTCCCCATCCTGCAGCCCTCCTCAGTTTCCCAGCTGCAGCTGAGGGACTGCATCGGGTTTCAGGACCGGGACTGTCCTAAACCCTCTTCTGCTGGGAGCCTGGCTGGGCTGGCAGCCTCTGCTCTTAGCCATGATTTGGTGCTCTTTTTCTATAGAAGACAGAGCGCTGCTCTTTGGCCATGCATTCTGTGAGCAAAGCAGAAAGCAATCCTGAGCGATGTGTAGCCTAAAAGTACCCTGAAATAGAAAGGATCAATCTGCCAGGTTCTTCTGTAAAAATTAGGCTTAAGTGATAATTTTCCTTTAAAAAGTGCATGAAACTTCATAATAATTTGTCTTTAATGTCTCCCAGGGTGGGAACTTTGTAGGTGGAGTTTTAGCCCAAAATGAATTGAATCAGCCAAGTTGTATCCACCAAGTTACAAACCCATCAAAACCCGAGGCCAGATCCTGATCTCATCTCTGCAGGTACAAATCCAGCGTGGCTGTGCTGGAGTCAGCAGGGAAGGTTTTGTCACTGTGCCGGGAGGCAGCGAGCAGGATTGGACCCCAGGGTTTCTAATGGAAACACTGACTGAGCCTTGAGCACCAGGCAGAGCGTCTGTGAAATCTTTCTCCATTCAGAGCTAAATATAGGGAGAGAGAGAGAGAGAGAGAGAGAGAAAGAGAGCGCAATTCAGCTTTCAGTGCTCATGGATAAATAAACCCCCAGCGCTGCTCTGCTGTGAGCTGCTGGCGGTCGGTCCTGTGGGATGTGGGGCTGCCTGGGTGCTGCTGTAGTGTGGGGCTGCGGAATGCTCCCATCCTTGTCCCACCCTGGGCACAGGGTTGCCTCCCTCAGCTGCCTGTAGGCTGCTCACCTATGGCATGGGCTTCCCACTTGCTGCAGGGGGGGGCCAGAAAAATCCCAGAGCCGCTCTGCCACGTTATTGCCAATAGAGCTCTCCTAGACCATCTCTGCTGCCAACTGCTCTGGCAGCACGGTTGCTTTCTAACTGAGCAGCCGCTCTGTTGGAAGGGGGCTGCAAATAAAAACCAGGTGGAACAGAAGGGATTTGGGCCCAGTTCTCCTTTATGAGTGTAATTAAGAGACCAAGTTGTTTGCTCACCTAGGGAGCTCATCCCCAGAGTGCTTCAGGGCTGCCCTACACACTGAATTTCCCCCGGGAGCTCAGGGACTAATGTTGTTTTTCCTTTCCCCATCCCTTTGCCTTCCCACTTGTAGTCAGAGCGATGACAGGCCCTAAATCGATGAAAACCCCAATTATCTGCTACAGATGAGGGAGAGCTGCCCCTTCCCAGACACCTGTGGGCAGGATGACAGGATGCCGTGTTTGGAGCCATGGTGATGCCCAGGGGGATCTGCATGGCATTGGTGAGTACAACTCAAATGCCACCTCTTGGGGCCATGGGGACACCCCTGTCCCCTCCCCAGGAATTCAGAGGGAGGTAGGGAGATCCTCCGCTCCACCTCAAAATGAACATTTTTCCCTCCATTTCTGACCTCGTTTCATTCGTCACATCGAGGAGGAACCTTGTACTCGGTGTTTGCATCACGGTAACACCTCCGGGACCTCAGTGGGACTGAGGAAAGTCCCTGCTGCTGGGAGTGACAACGCGGTGGGTAGTGTTGAAAGGGAGGAGGGAGAAGTGACAGCACGGGAGAGCCGCTCGCATCGCTGTCACTTGCAAGCTGTCACTCCTGGGGGAGCGGAGGAGCTCTGGGAATGGCTGGGCAGAGAGCTGTGGGTTCCCACTGGCATTGCCCAGCATAGGTGTACGCAGGCATTTCGTCCACTCCATGTGGAGTTCCAGCGTGCAGTGACAAAACTCCCTCGTCCCCTCACCCTGCACCGATTGTCAGCCCCCCAGCAATGCACTGCTGGTATTTTCCAGTGAGAGGAGGAGGGTGGGAAGCATAGGCTGCTCTGCAGCCCCAGCAGCACCGGGCAGAGCTCAGCCCTGCAGCCCCCCAGCATGAGCTGCAGAGAGGCGGTGGAGGCAGAACACGTACGAGATGAAAGGTGACCTCTTCCAGAAATGGAGAAAGAGAGAAGAAATCCATAAACACTGCCAACCGCGTCCACGGGAAAACAAGCAACAACTGTTTTATTTGAATAATAACCATCAATAATACATTGCTTAGAAGCTGCAGATGACTGCAATTAAAAAAAGCACCGCATTCCCTGAGCGAAATCTAAATTATTCTTCACAGCTTCTCCACTCTCTAAGTTATATGAAAATGAAGTGGTTCCTGGTGCGGCTCAGTGGAGCCGGGAGCCCGGGTGGAAGGCATAAAAGGAGAAAAAAGAGGCGAGGAGAAAGGAGAGCCCTAGTGTGAGGGGTTATAAATATTTCACAGCCAAAGAGGAGTGGGGAGCTACTGATACAGATGCGATTGCGGGCGTCCATGGTGGGAGGGAGGAATTAATCACAGAAACGGAGGAGAAAGTTCTCTCGAGGAGCCCATGTGCGCACACCCACAGCCAAAGCGGCTCTGGGGGCTCCTGGGCGCTGGGTCTCAGAGTGTGGGGCGGGCTGGGGGCTGCTCCAGAAGGTGCCTTAGTGCTGCTGGCTGCCCCTGGCCAGGCACCATGTGATACCAACCCCGCGTATGGGCGCTTTGATGGATGCTGCGGTGAGGGCCTTAGGGCACCGTGTTCCCCTGGGAACAGCCCCGCTATGTGCTCCTTGCACCCTGTTGTCTGCAGAGCAAGCACCAGCTGCAGTCCTCCTATCGCTATCCAAATAGCGGCTCTGCTACTCAAACAGCAAACAGACCCAGGTGCTGGTTTGACCACACTGCGCTCGTCCTGGTCACCATCAGTGGAGGGAAGGGAGCGGGGCACCACGCAGCAGCCCTGAAGCAAACATCCCCCTCCACACCGCTGTCTCCTGGCTGGCAGCAAACAGTTCCCTGAGGAAGCTCTCCCTTCCCAGGCCTGAGGACCAATCCATGCAGCTGGGGCCATTCCCACCCGTCCCAAACGTCTCCGTACCTGGCGCTGAGTGATAGCAGCATGAGGCACTGCTGCTTATCAGGCTCTGTGCTGTGTTGCAGGACAGGGAGTGCTCCCAAGGCCAAGCTATTTTCTTTTCTCCCCTGTTGCTCTCAGCCAATTCTTCTCAACCATCTCAGGCACTTTGCAGTGCTGGGGATGTCCCTGTCCTCTCTGCCCACTTCCTGAGCAGCCGGGGCAGAGGGATGATCCTGCACCCCATCTCCAGCTCTGAGCTTGGGCTCCCCCTGCTCCTTCTGTCCCAGCTCACTCTGGGTACAAGAAGAGCACAAGAGGACTCCGGGCTCAATGCCACTGGCCCCAGCCATTCTCCTCCCCTGTCCCCATCAACACTGATTGGAAAAGCTCAGCTGCACCTGCTGGGAGCCTCTGCAGGTATTAAAACCTCTGCGCCTAAGAGTACCTCTTTAAAAATTAAAGCCTCAGTGAGAAAGAAATGAGTCGTGACAGGGAGAGATGAAGCTCATGGCGTCTGCAAATCACTGTTGAAATGCGAGCCAGTGCCAGGCACCGTCTGGAGTCGTGACCATCTTTGATGCACTGGCCAGAAGGATGGAGAGTAAGTGCAAAGCGGCTGAGGCGCAGGACACCTGCAGACACCAAACCCCGGCTCAGCATCCAGGCACACCAAGTTTGGACGTATGGCTCCCCTCTGTGTGGCATCGGGGTCTCCAAAGCTGGGAGGACACCGAGGGCTGCGCTCCTGCAGCACAACCAACCTCCTGGGTGGGCACAAGACCCTATGGGCACAGGAGTTACCTCGAATGCCAGATGATGACAATACTGCATTGCCTAACACTAACATGCTGCTGTAATAGCTTGTGCTGCAAATATGGCACAAATGTATCACTTCAGCAAGACGTGCATGCGTCTCACATTGGCGGTGACGCCAGCAACTTATTTCCTGCTGACTGCTGAGATGGCTGATCAGCTCTTTCTTGGCTGCGACGTGGGATCTTGCCCTTAATTTCCAGTGGCACCAATATGTTTACTTTCTCCTCTCCCTGCCAGCCCCCGTTTGCTCCATGTGGGATGTGTCAGGCAGCGATGCATCTCCCTGAATGATGCTGGTGTCCCTGAACCCAAAACTGGCAAATCCCAGCCTCCCAAGGAGCAATCAGCTAACAGAGGGCAGAGTTGGCAGCTCATGGTGAGCCCAGATCATGCAGGATACATGCTATGTATAAAGGATATGTGTGTTTGACTCTAGAGCAGAGCTTCCAGCAAAAACCAGCAGTCACTTTGAGAAGCAGCATTTTTGCCAATAGAGTGCAGTGCATAGGTATAGGGGTGAGAATGTGCATGTTCCAAAAGCTGAGCATGTGGCTGCCAAGGGATATCACTGCAGAGAGGGCAACTGCAGGCACCTCTGCAGGACTGCACTCCTGCGTGCGTGGCTACAGATGTGTGTGTGCATGCTTGGCCTGGGGGATGCATGGCAGCAGTGCTCTGTGCTCAGGGCAGGGACAGCTGCGTGCCAGCTCCACTCAGTGCTGCAGCTGCCAGCATTGTGTGCTCTGTGATCTGGCAGCAGCGGGGCTTTGTGCACTTATTTGTAAACACATTGAGCCCACGATTTGCAGAGAAAGGCAAGAGCCAAGTGTCTGCAATTGTCTGCACGGGAGTGTAACCTTTCGGAAGCAGTTTTCTGCTCTCTTTGCTATGCTCAACAGCTCTGTCGAGCTGGAAATTGGCTGTGGATATCAGCATCGGGTCTGAAGAATAGATTCGCCTCAGTCATTAGCTACAGGCAACAATGCAAATGGACAGGGAGTGGGGAAATAGCTGGGACTGGTGCAGCTCAATTCTCCCTCTCAAACAAGGCAAAGAGATGAGGGCACAGGGCTAGAGAGGAGGCACAGATGCCTGCATGCTGCTGGGAGGCAGCTAGGATGGTTTGAGCCCTCCAGCCATGCTGGGCTTACTGCCTGTTATCCTTTGGCCTGGTCCCTCTGACTGATTTCCTTCCTCCCTTTCCTCGTCATCCTGTCCTCCTGCCTCCCACTCCTGCCCCACGGCTGTTGGCACCAGCAGGGCTGTGCTGCAGCATGGAGCAGCTCTGTGGGGCTGGGGCTGGCGTGGCACCGTGACCTACCCACAATGACTAATTCACTCCTAACATACCCTCTGCTTTGGTGGCAGGAACCACCAGCAGAAAGCAGAAGCTGGTTCCTTCCTTCTTGCTCCCCACTGAGATTTTCCAGTGACCGATCATTCTGCAGTGCTAACGGAAAGTTGCCCAGTCCCTGTCCTTTTCTTGGGTGTTTGTGTTTTGTTTCAGCTGTGTCTTAGCATCATCTGTCCCAACCTGACCGCCCTTGGAGCATGAGCATCATCCCTGGCATTGCAGTGTTCCCTGCAAGCAGGAGGCTTGCTTGCTTTTGCTCCAAGCACACCCCAGCACGGGTGAGTTGCAAGGACAAGTGCTCTCTTCTCACACCCAGTGTGGGCATGGGTCATCTGGTGCATACAGCTCCTGCTGAAGGGGAGATGCTACTGGCCACAGAGCCATATAAACAATAGCCCACAGCCACATCTGGGGCTGCTGCAGCATTTCTGGGCTCAGCTCTGCCAACAATAGGCTCCAGAGATGCTGCAGCAGCCAGAAAGAGGAGGAAAGGAAGGACACAGCCCCACAGCTGAAATGGATGGAGCTGCTACCCCCCCAGTGCTTCCACACTCAGCTACATGTGAGCTGAGTGAATTAACCAGGGCACAGTACCTTGGGCTGGACCCCTTTCTGAGGGGGCAGAACGTGCCAACCTGATGACAGGCTGCAAGGTTTGGGTGTTTGAGCACATTCTGAGAGCCTGAACCCAGCTGGCTCAAGCCCCATTACCCAATGACAGGAAGCCCTGCTTCGTCTCCCACGCTGTGCTGCATGGCTTTGCTGCACCCTCACACAACTGCTTTTTGACAGCAAAATGACCCTGAGCCCCTATACACTAATTCAGCATCAATCATCCCCGCAGTTATTAATAAAAAAGCCCTACGGGCCAGAATTCCCTGTATACACTCAACTAGAGGCAGCCAGCAGTCTAAGAGCTCTCCTAGTGCTCATTCCCTAAATCAGTTCCTAATGAGGAGTGGACTTACCCCTGCAATTACTTGCTAGTCACTCGTTAGTGACTAGATATCACAGCAGGTCTGTTTGGAAGAGGAGGCAGCAGAGTGGCTAATCAATGCATAACGAACAGTGAAAGCACCAGAGCTGAGCCTCTGTGCCTGGCTAGGGGACAGCAGAGGCTGGTGGCTTCCAGCAGAAAGCTTTGGGACAAGGGGATGGGTTTGGGTTTTGCACCAAGCAGGGAGAGCCCCTCACCTGGAGGCGGGGCTGAATCACTCCTTGCAAAGAATTAATCCTCTGCTGGGATGCAAGAAGCCCACTTTGTCCCAGGTTTCCTGCGTGACACAGGGTTTTCCCTGTGCATGTGGCACACTGCAGGCCTGGGAATCGGCTCGCACAGCCTAGCATTTAGCATGGGCACATGACATCCCCCATCATGCCTCATCGCGAGGGACAGCAGTGTGACACAATGGGACATGAAGGGCACAAGCCCTTTCCTAAGCCCTTCCAAACCAGGTCACAATCTCCTATGGCACAGTTTCTTTGGCTGCCACTCGGAATCACCACTGAGAGCCCTGAGTGCTATTCTTGGCTTTAAGGGAAGTGAAAGCATTTCTGTGCCTCAGCATTGAATTTTCCCTCCTAATACAACCTGCATGGAAACAAGTTGACCCCACTCTGGGAACCACCATCCTGCACTGGGGACACCCCCAGCACCGCAGCCCCCGCTGCACCCACAGCACCCACAGCACCCACCACCTCCCCCAGTTCTGGATGGGGATGCAGGTGGCCCTGGGGCTGCCCCTCTCACCCAGAGCTGGCAACCACTGGCAGCAGCAGCTCATACAATCTGGCTGTTTTTCAGCAGTTCTACTCTTTTTTTTTTCATTAGTTTTGCCATCCTTGGGGCATTTGGATGGTGTGTGAGCTCTGCACGCTCTCCTGCTTCTTCCAGGTCACCTGGAGGGAATGGAGCCTTCTGTGCCCTCTGTGCCTTCACTTCTGGAGCAGCTCCATGGTTTTTCAGTTGGAGATGATTAGGGAAAAAAATGTGTTTAGTGACAGAGGAGTTAAGCTGCATTCTGGCTGCTAATGGCTGGTGAAATTACATTAAAAAAAAAAAAAAAAACTGGAACAAAACAAGCCCTTGAAGGTATAAGACTGTAAACAGCAAGGGAAACTGGGACGCAACTCTTGAGTGGGAGAAGGTGTTCACTGTGGGCTGATGGGTGACTCACGCAGGTGACAGCCACCGATTCCCAGCACCCCTGGGGATGGGCTGGGATTGCAATGCTGGGCCCTGGGACAGGGGCTGCTTGCTGCTGGCTCTGCTCTTTACACTGACAAATTTCTCATAAGGCAGCAGCAGTGGCTGTGGGCAGCCTCCTAAAACCACCTTTCTATTTCCTCTGCAGCTCCTCAACATCCAAATACTTCCTAGCTAGGAGGGGCTGAGCTGGTTGCCAGGGAGCAAATATTCTCTGCGGTCCATCTCAATGCCCCTGGAACTGTGCCTTTGTCCAAGGGAGGGCTGCCTTCTGCTCCTGTCTGGATACCCAGAAGTACCCCTCCAGCCCCAGAAAGGGAATGGTTGGAAGGAGATGGATAAGTCTGTGCTGCAAGGAAAGCTATACAAACTGGGCAGCGGACAGACAGAAGTGGGCAGAGTGGTGGGTACAAAGGGGCAGAGAGACAATTGCACAGCCACACAGACTGCACAGCTGGGGGAGAAGCGTGGGATGAGGCAGAGTGCAAGGAGCACAGGTAACTGTACTACCTCCAGAGCAAAAAGCCACCTGATGAACAGTGATAACGAATAAAAGTTTGTGCTAGGGTCCATGTGGCTGGGGGAATGGTGGGCTGCTGTAGCCCTGCCTGCCCACCTCCTGCCCTGGCCTTGTGCTCCAAGCAGCCCTGAGGTCACCTGGACGTTAACCTGCTTGTCCCCCAGCAGCAGCCAGACACATCAAGTGGCTTCTAGTCAGACTGAGCCCTTCCGAGCATCCCAATGGCTGCACAGCAGAGCCCCACAGCCAGGGCAGTGCCAGGGGCTCACGGTCTCTCCTGCACCCCAAAATGCACCCTGCAGCCCCCCAGAGGATGGGATAGCTTCCAGCACCAGCGCAGCCCAGCACTGCTCTCGCTGTAGCTGGGATGCTGCCACAAGCTGCTGGCAGAGGAGCTGGGCTGCGAGGAAAGCTGTGCATGGCCCATTGCCTGTGGAGCCCTGGGATTAGAGGGATTGCTCTTTCCTTCTCTTCGTTTTAATTCACAGCGTCTGGCTGCAGAGCCGTGCTTCTCCCATGGGCACAGTCCCCGCGTGGGATCAGCACCCACCCTGTCCCAGCTGTGACAGAGAGCACCCATCCCTCAATCCCTGCAGCAAACAGCACCCCCCCCCCCAGCTATTTTCTGCTACACATGCTCAGCCCTGTGTGCCTCTCG
This sequence comes from Gallus gallus, assembly GCF_016699485.2. Classification (NCBI taxonomy): domain Eukaryota; kingdom Metazoa; phylum Chordata; class Aves; order Galliformes; family Phasianidae; genus Gallus; species Gallus gallus. The sequence continues at coordinate 5,240,719 of NC_052557.1, read as the reverse complement.
GGGGAACTTGGCAGCAGGTGCCAGCTCCTCACCGCCTAATCCCACTCCCTGCCACCAGCCAAGGGCTGACGGGAATAAACACATCCGCAGCCGCTCTCGACGTGCCTTTCCATAAGGGGAGCGGACCTACCGGCACCGCGCGCTGCTGGCCAAGGTGCAGCCCGCTGCCGGCTCACATCCAGCCTGCTTTCCTATGGGGCCAGGAGGGGGAGGGAGAACTCTAACCCCAGTGTCCGCTGGGGACCCCCAGCAGCACGGCGCTTCTCCCCTCCAAATTTCTCAGCGGAGGCTGAACTTCTGGTCACAGAATCACTGGAGTGTAGAGAGGCTAACTACATAAATGACTTAAATGAGCGTGTTCATTGGAGATGAGGAGGCTCTGGGAAAGCAGGCAGCGGGGAGAGGAGCTGGCTGGAGCAACCCAGCAGGACAGCTTTGCCTAAGGACCCCACTGTGGGCTGCCCATTCTGCAGCAGGGACAGGGCAAGGACACAGTGGGGACATGTGGGGACGAAGCATGGGGTGGCTGAGCCCCCCACCTGCTGCAGTGGGTTCCAGGTGCCTCTTCACCCATCAACAGGGATGCCCCTGTGAAGACAGCACTCAAAGCATCACTTCCAATATCCGTCTGTTTTCTCATCCTGCCATGGAGACAGACTCCTTATATAAATCCTGTTAAGTAGGACGGCCTTTTATATCTTTCTCCCATCTCTGTTGGTAGCTATGGAGGCTCCAGCCCTCCAAGCCATCCAGATTGTCTCCTTGGCAGTGGTGGATGAGAGCAATCAGGGTGCATGCAGCTAGGCAGCTCCTTGCCATGACTGTGCAGCACTGGAAGGGGCTGCACCAGGCACAGCTACAGACCTTTAGATGCATCCAGCTCTGCAGAGTGGCCCACAGGGCCATGATAGAGTCCCATTTGAGCTGGGACCAAGGGATGGGGAATTAATTAAAGCAACCAAGTTCATGCAGTGCCCTCCCTGAGACAGGGTATGTTGCAGCAGAGACTGTGAAGGGGGTGAATGAGAGGCCAGAACACTGCTGTGCTCAGGTGCATCAGCACAGGCATCAGCCCCCCTGCCCACCCAGCTGCCCAAAACACCTTGGCACAACCCCATCCCCAATCTGTTATAATTGTCTCTAGCCAAAGCACCTCCTACCAGCTGCCTTTTCTCCAGACCTGTAAGACATCTGGAATGACAGGTTTAACACGGGTAAATTTTTGATGAACAAGCTATTAAATATTTGTGGCCATTGCATGTGCTTTCAATTATTCAGTGCAAAGATGCAGGCAAGTTGTAGGCAGCATCCTGGACTGTCATGCTCTCCCTGTGACAGCAAAGGACACAGCAGCCACATGGGACCCATGAGCCAGCTCAAAGCCTCCTGCAGGGAGAAACCTCATGGGACAAAGCCCCTCTGCCAGCAAAATCATCTCACAGGGAATACTTCCACTATTTCAGGCTGCATTTGATGATCGACTTCAATGCAGTGCGGAGGACAGCAGCTGATGCCTCACTCCATGTGTAGCTGAGGGATAAGAAAGAAGTGCAGCTCCTGGGATCAGCAGAGATATAAACTTGCAGCTCCAAGGCACAGGAGCACAGAAGTGCCTGCCTGGAAGCAGCCTGCAGTGCTGCAGGGGTACCAAGTAGTAACCCCCTCACATGTGTCTGAAAATGGCAGTTGGAAATGATTTCTGAGTAACCCCTTCCTCATGCAAACTCTGAATTGCTGCCTATGAAGATTTTATTGGTGGGGCAAGCCAGGAGGAACTCTTGCGGAGCTGTCAGGTCTGGGGCTCTAATCCTCTTCCTGCCAGGGCTGCAGGAGCTGCAGGTGCTAGGAGCCAGGCCCCGGCTGCCAGCAGTTCCACTGTTTTCCCAGCTGACCACAAAACCCTGAACACTGCTTGAATCTAAATCCCAATTTCAGATGTCAATGTTTCCCACAGAAGAGAGATGTGGAGCTCGGGCTTGCTCAAGCCTGGGAACACCCCATTGTGTGCAGAGGCAAGGGCATCCTCACCTACATCTTGGGGCATGCTCCATCTTGGGGATTCCTTATTTGTCTGCTGAAGCTGCCCCTCACATTTCTTTCCTGCTTTGTACAGTAATGCACAGGAGGATATTTCACAGCTGCTGCATCTCACCCTGCGTCTGTCTGCTTTCAGCTCTCAGCAGGGGGCTGCCAGCATCCAGTGCTGTCAGTGCAGATTTGTCCCACTGTGCTGCTTGGGAAGCAGGGATGCTGAGCGAGGGGCTCCATGGCATGCTGGCTCCTGAGCTAATGCTGGTGGCACGGCCACCAAGCCCGCACCCCACTGAACCTGCATGCTTGCCTTCACTGTGCTCCTCATGCTTGGTGCTCTGCAATCAGACCATCCTGGAACACACCTGGGGGAAGCAGCCAAGGGGCATGAAATCCCATCAGAGCCTCTGCCAGGCAAGGGAGCAGCGATTAAAACAAAATGATTAATCACAATCAGTGCGTGGCTATAAAACCTTCCAGTAATAGGAGTGAGCCTTGAATGAGCAGCTCTGAGGAAGCTCCCAGCTGTAGTGGGAAAGCAGTGGTGTGTGTGCCCTATGAAGAGGATAGTGCCTGGTTGCTCACCAGGTGCTCAGCTCCATCTTCAGAGAGAAGAGACACCTGGCTGGAGATGTTCTCCTGCCCAGGAGACAGAGATACTTGCTGGGCTGGGTGTTTTTGCCCCATTCCCCACCACACTGCTATCTGTTTGTGCCTTGGGCTGCTCTGCTCTGGCTGGGGTGAAGGGAAAAGCCAAAGGTCTGGGCCCTCCAGCACAAGAAAGTTGTAGAGCTGTTGGAGGAGGGCCATGAAGATGCTCAGAGAGGCCAGAGCACCTCTCCTATGGAGACAGGCTGAGGGAGGGGTTGGGGCTAGGAGGGCTGTAAGGGCCCTTCCAACCCAACCATTCTACAGTTTTATGATCTTCAAGGGCCATTCCAAACCAAGCATTTTATGATTCTCTGATTTCTACTTGCAGCCAATGACAGATGCTTGGGCAGGAAGCATTTAGACTCTCCCCAAGCATCGTGTTGTCTACATCCACCTCCAGTGTAATCCCTGTTTGCAGTCTGCTCAGAGCATCCCGTGACCACCTGGTGCTGCATTCACTCATCCCACCCGTGATAGGGAAGGCAGGGATGCGTTGACATACAAGGAGGGCAATACTGCAAATAATCAGTGATCACAAAGGGATCGCTCGCTGCCTGGTGGGGATGGAGAAGCTCTCCCCCTCCTCCAGAAAAGCTCTGTTTCATCGGTGCGTGGGAGGACCGGCAGCACTGAGATGAAAGCACCCGCAGGGCTGCTCACTCCCGCAGTCAGGTACCCACCCAACGGTGCTGCAAACTTTTTTCCCTTTGAGGAAAGGCAACCCAAGGATTAGCTGGGCTCTTTCATTGCCATGACAACTCTAAAACATTTATCAGCAGTAATTGCTGAGTGGACGGATTCTGGCTTACTCCGGGCACAACGCTGCAGCGGGTCTCTTTCTGCCTCACTGCTTCCCTTGCTCTTCATGCCTGCATCTTCTGAGTGCTTCTGGACTATGCATCTCAGCTGGAAACTGCAAGAAGAGGCCGGGGGTACCTCCCTGGGCACCATCCTGCCCCCAGCAATGGGCCCATGTTTTAATGCCAGGGGCATTCACTCTCCCTGAATTTACCCGCAGCAACTGATCTGCATTGCCGTGGTGAGAAGGAAAATCCATTTCCTAGTCCTTATTATCCTTAGCACTGATTTAAAGTCTTGTCTTAAAATGGTGATGCTGACCTTGGCGCAGGGTGTGTGCTCACACTCAGCACCATTTGGGGTAAATGGGGTTTTTGGCTTCATCTCAAGTCATTAGCTCCTCCCAGGCAGTCATTAATCCCCAGGAAATGGTCTGTGACTTGGATCACTGCTGCTTAATTAATACAAGCTCCCAGTCCTGAAGTCATCGTGTGCGTAGCTTCCACTTGGATCTGGGAGCTGCAGTGCCAGAAGGAGCTGAGCCAGCGACGGGAGCGTGGGTGCAGAGGGATGTGGGGATGCTGGTGCTATGGGATGTGGATGCTGTAGCACATGAGATGTGAGTGCTGCAGAGACCAGCAGACGATTGCCCACAGGCTGGAGCCACGGCCATTGTTTTCACAAGGGTTTGTACAGCACCACACACCTCGCTATGAGTGGCCAAGACAACTTCTCCAAGGCACAAGCATCACCCTGAGAAGTGCAATAAGATGTCCTAATAATGCAGAACTGTACAGGAAGCCCAAGGTATGGGGTGTGCTGGTAGGAGAGGTGCTGGGGGCCGGGCTTGGTTACTGAAGCCCTTAATCACACACACACACTCATGCTCCCTCCAACCCCAGCAAGGGACACACAGCAAGCACCCATTTCAAAGATCTCTCATGCAATCAGCTTTATCCTCCTTAACTTGTCAAAAATTGAAAATGTAACACCTCCTCTTCCCCAGCCTCTCCTCCGCTCTGGTCTTCCATGATCTCTCTTAAAAGAGAAATAAAACCCCATTCATCACAATAATGATTTTTATTTCCAAGCATTGCCAGTGATTTATGGACCTGCTTCCTGAAGCTGCTCTCTCCGGTGGCAGAAATGGATGAATGCATTTGAGATGGGCTGGGGCTGCTGGTGGGAGAGCAGGGAGTGGGGATACCACAGGCAGGCAGGTGCTGACAAGGCAGTGCAGTGGGTGAGGTGCTACCATCCAGCAAGCCCCGTGCCCTGCAGATGCAGGAGCACCATGCTCTGAGGGTAGGGAGTACCACCCATCCCTACTGGCATTTGAGGCTGTGTCGACAAACAAGGCTGTAAAAGCCCCAGCAGTGCGCGGCCATAAATCCCCCGCATGGAGAAAGGTCACTGTGCCTGGCATTTCCCACCGAGGTAATTACGGGTGGGCAGAGGTGGCTCAGAGCTTAAATATCTGCGGGATTTATGCTGGGGGCTGACAGCACTGCTGTCAATCCTGTGCTGCAGTGGGGACGGTGGCCCCAGCACAGCAAAGCACTGCTGGCTCCCACAGTCCTGGGGAGGGACAAACAACAGGGAGCCCATCAGGGTTGCAGGCCCTGGCTCTGCTTTTGGGATGGTGGATTTTGGGAGGCAAACATGCTGGATGATGAGTCCCATCTGTGCTACTCCAAAGCCCGGGTTGCAAATATTCTGGAAGATTCACCCTTGAGCAAAGTGGGCAGAAAGAAACCCCTGCAGCCCCCCAGGCCACCAAAAGCCAATGGCAAGCTCCAGTGCCAATGCTTCCAAACCCAGACCCTCCCCAAGTCCACTGGACTGTTTGCAAAATTAGGCTGCCAATATATTTATTTTTGCCTGTGTTTATTTGCCTGCATTTTTTTTTCCTGTTTGTCTGAAGTTATGGCTCAATTTCAGGAGTTAAAGAAAACTCCGTTTATAAATAGTTTGCTCAAAGCTCCACTTTCCAGAAACGACAGCAAGCCGGCTCCCAGTGAGCACTGCTTCCCCAAGGGAGGGTCACAGCCCAGGGATGTGGGGTGCACTGTTCCCACATCGCCTCCTCAAACAGCATCCACCCTTCCTGAGAGCTAGGGAAAGGTGGTCAGGGTGGCTGCTCCCCTGTGCCAGAGTCACAGCCAGCAGGATTTGCTTCTCCAAGAGGAATGGTGGGGCTGTGTTGGCTGAGGACAGCCTGAGCAGAGCAGCATCACCCCCGTGCAACACCAGCCCCAGGCGCGTGTCCCCTCCTGGAGCAGCGGAGGTGTGCCTGAGCTGGCATGTGAGAGTGATGCTGGGAAAAGGGAGGAGAAAGGAGGAAATTGCCAGGGAATTGTCACCATGGGGTTGTCACTGCTGGCAGGGCCGCCCTGCCCCTGGCACCCATAGGAACAAGCAAGGAGAGGACTGGCTGCTCTTGCCCTGTTTTATTTCTCTTCCCTTGTTTTGTTTCTCTTTTCCTTCATGGCCCAGCGAAGACAAACAGGTGCATCATTCCCAAATTTCTGGGGGCAGTGGGGGATGACTGAGAAAAGGTCACATCACTTAGATCAGATTTTAAGGACGCAACACATCAGGGCTGTACTGAGTTGATGAGAAACAGCATTTTGTCCAAAAGGAATTTATGCCAGCGTGACTATCGGGGGCAATAAGGAAGGCATTCAGGATGAGCCATTTAGCAAAAGAGGAACAAGGGCACTGTGAATGGGAGGAACCTCAAGGGGAGACTTTGAGGAAACCAAAATGTTGGGGCCAGCGACCTTCTGCCAGTGACGGTGACTGTGGGACTGAGTGCATCCCCAGCATGTTTGCGGATGACACGCAGCTGAGTGGCGGAGGAAGGGATGCTGTTAGCAGGCCACCAGCACTGAGCCACCGCCCCACACTGCCCTACAGAAGGCAGCAGTGAGGATTCCTGGATCAATTTCAGGCTCTGTCCTGAAAAGCTGTGGGTTGAAAATCCCAGCGTTATTCATAGCTGCCCCAGAGCAAGAATGTCTCATCACTTTGATGGTGCAGAGAGAGGAAGCGCCGTGGGACAGGGACTGTCACTTCCACTGTGCATCCAGACCCCCAAAGCAACAACACTGCTGCCAGCAAAACATCAGACCTGAGCTCTGTTGGTGGCTGCAAGCTGACCTCCCAGCAGCACAACCCAAAAGGAAGCACCCGGTGCCCATCTTTCCTTATCTGATAATTCTCCAAAGCCCAGCATCCTGAGATGTCATGGGGACCATCAGCTTTTAAACCACATTTCTGCCTCTTAGGCCCCGACAGCAACCAAGCCAGGAAAGCCTCACACACCCATGGTAACCAATAACCCCAAAGCACCCAGATTCAGAGGTGCTGTGCTCCCCATGCCCCTCACTCCACCACTGTAGCAGAACTAAACCAACGTTTGCACAAACTCTGTTCTCCAGCTCAGCAGCACATGCATCTGCTCCTGTTTAGAGCACACTTCTCCAAACACCCTGCCTTGTTCCAAAAAGGAAGTAGATGGGGGAAAGGAAGCAACGCTTGATTCTGCTGCCTTTTTTTTTTTTCTTTTTTTTTCTTTCCTTTTTTTTTTTTTTTTTTTTCTTTAGTGGAGGGTTTGTTACTTCTCCCTCTCTCTTTCTGTTCCTGCTTAGCATGGAAACTTTTGCTTCAGCTCGCCCTTGTGACTGGAAAAAGAGCCAGTTGGTTGCAGCAGAACAAGGGGGCTGTTTCTTCTTTCTTTTTTTATTCCAGAATTCTTAGGAAAGTGTTTTTGCAGGGAGGCTGCAGGAGAAAGGCAGGAGTGGGGTCTCTGGGGACATCCTTGGCACACACAGGGGCAGAGGAAGGAGGAGGGCAGAAATCTGGGGGGGGCTCAGCTCAGTGGGCTTAGGGAGGGCTACGAAAGAGGGAGGAGCAGCTTGCTTGGGCACAGACACTGCTAGCAGCAGCTGCTCCATCCCTTGATACCCAGCTCAGGTCCTTATCCTCCTCCACAGCCCTATTCCTTCACATTTCCCAGCTCTTTCTGCCTGCTGGATTCCTCCCTTGAACCCATCCTGAGGCCTCCAGGATGCCACGAACCCTGGAAGAACCCGAGCAGAGGCAGGATTTGCAGCAGGGCTGCACCACCAGGCTTCTGGCATTCAGCTTCATGCTGACAGGGGGTGTGGGAGGCAGAGACAGCACATCCACCACATCCACCTCTCCTCAGCCTGAGGGGCTCCTTGCAGGCCAGGCAGGGATTTCTGTCCCCTGTTTGTGACCGCTCAACACATCTCGGGGCCAGCAGCCAGCTCCCTGCTGCGTGCACAGATGCTCCAGGCCCAGGTCCCCTCCTTTGCAGACTCAGAGATGGTGGTGGCAGCAGGAGCTGGCACTGGCTGCCGCATGGGGACCCCAGGGGACGGTGACACATCTGCGTCATGGATGACAACGCGGAGCTGCCGCAGCATCGCTCTTCAGGTCCACCGGGAAACACTCCGGCAGCTGCTCCATCCACACCGGGCTGCTGGTGCTGGCAGGAAAGAGGCACAGCAAACACTTGGAAAACCCCATTATTTGCCCATTGCAGACCCTGCTCCTCCTTCTGGCTGTATCCCAAGTGTTGAACACCTCTGCCTGACTCCTGCAAGGTGTATCCTCAGTTATCAGGCTCACTTCCAAGCCTTCTAGGGTATGGATGCATTCACCATCCTCCTCCACCAGCTCTGCAAGATCCAGCCTTGCCCTGGGTGCACTGAGGCACAGCAAGTCAGTGCTTTTCCAGCAAGGAGGGAGCAAGCCAGACTGCTGCAATTATCAAATCTAACAGCAAAAGTTGAAAAGCAACAGAAAAACACTGCAAAGCCTGTCAGGGCTCAGTGAACCAGCCGAGCAGGATGCCTTCATGCCCACTCCTCTTCCTTCCCCCTCCAGCCACATTAGCATCAAAGGGATTTCCCTGCACGGGGCAGGGTGACAATTTGCTCCCATGCTTCATGCTCTGAGCATCGCTGGCACAGCGCCCCGCAAAGCATTTGTTAGCACTCAAACCGGAGCTGTGTGAGGAAGGGGGTGGCACAGGGAGCTGAAATAGCTCCTGGCTTTTTCCTGCATCCCTCCACAAGCCTTCCCCAGCTGGGAACTGGATATCCCACTGCCAGCCCATTGGGTACTCTCCAGAAGATGCATTTATGTGCTTGCTATAATTTTAGGTTTCCGTTTCCAAAGGAGGCATCAAGCTTCAAAGCCACTGAAGTCCATATGGACACCAAAACACCACCCTTGCCCAGCTACAGAGGGTGCAGCCCAATGCATGGGCTCTTCCATCCCACAGAGCTTAGCAGGGAAGTGGCTCCCACTGCCACATGCCCTGGGCTTTGCTGCACACCCCTGCCCCAGCCTAAGCATGGCCGCTCGTTCCAGCTCCATCAATTGCACCCCTCCCCAGACCATGGCTGGAGTGAAGCTGATGTGTGCAGGGCTCCCTGCTCCAGTTTCTTTTGTCTCCAAAGAAAAGAAAGCAGGGAACACACTTGGAGCCTGGAGAAGTTTGCAAACAGTCCAGCCGCATTCACCGAATCCTTTCCAGCTCTAGAGGCATTGAAGCATTTGATTAAAGAGCTGCACGAGATTTCCAAGCAGATATAATAAAGAGAAAAGCAGGTCAGATTTTGGCTGCTCACCAACACACTCACTGCTTGCTACGTCAAGCTTTGAGCACACAACAGGAGGGTTTTTGTCCATCCTGGGGGGCCCAACCTCAAACTCCTCCATGCTGGAATGGCTTTGGGCAGGGTAGAGGGGGCTGATGTGCTCTGGGCACATGGCTTTTCCAGCAGGAAGCCTGGCGAGGAGCTGGCATGGCATGCTGGGGTCCGTACTGAGCCATGCCAGGTGGATGCTGCAGGCAGGAGAGGTCTTGGCACCAATATCAGGGTGGGAAACACCTTGGATCCCTGCACCTGGAAGCACGCTCCATGTTGCACAGCACTGAATCACCACAACGGATGTTGGATTGGAGAGGCAGTGAAGGATGCTTTCATCTCCTGCAGAAATCGCTGGAGGCATCCAGCTGGGCTGGGAGCTGCTGCTCAGAGCAGGGCTGTGCCCAAGCTGGCCTTTCTTATGCAGGAGGTGACAAACTCCTTTCATAGCCACAATTGGTCTCAAAAGTAGTTTATGAATAAAACTCCCTCTGCCGCAGTCCCAGAATCAAAGCTGAATTCTTCAGGTGCTCTCGTGCTTCTGATGAGTGCTTGCACATGCAAGAGTGCAGCAACATGTGCTGGGAGCGAGGATCTTTCCTTGGGGAAACTAAAATCTGGAACTGAGCCATCAGCTGGATTAATAACTCAGGAGTGATCAATGGAGATGTCTGTTTTATTAACGGAATACATCTCATTTGCATGTTTTATTCTATTGATGAGGCCTGCAATGGCTCAGAAAGGGGCAGGGCAGCACCAGCGGAGGTGGTGCTGGGCTGAGAGGGCACCATTGTGGTGCTGATGGGCGTTGTTGCTGGACCGGTGCCATCAGCAGCCTTTGCAGCAGTCTGGCAGCAGAGCATCCGCACCCACCGCAGGGAAATGCCTGCAGCAGGGCCAGGGCAACCACAAGCATCCTGTCCCCAGGCAAGGTCAGTGAAACTGCTGCGAAGTAGGGTAAATGGGAGGAAAAACAGCACAGAAAGGAGCAATTCTGCCCTGCATTCTGCCAGCCCTTAAAACTTGATGCCTGGAGATGAAGTAATCTTCATACTAGGGAGAAAACACTGGCGTTAACCATGCTGCAGCAGGATGCAAAGCCCTGTGGAAAGGAAAGGAGAGAGAACGGGTCTGCAAAAGCAGAGCCCAGGCTGGAAGGAGTTAACCTGCCACCGAGATCCTCCCCAACTGCTCCAGCGGGATTCCAGCCCCTTTTCAAAAGGGGATTTTGCAACACTTGAACATGTAAGTAAATACTTGCATTTCAAAATGAAAAGTAATTTGGAGGCGAGAAATGGATTATGCTCTGCTGAGAAAGTGGTCAAGTGGGGTCTTTTGGCGATTTGGAAAGCTTTCGCATTTTGAAACAGAAATGTGTCGAAACTGATGTTTCCCTATAAACATACCGTATTTCAACAAACCTCTGTTTTTCAAGCAAGAAAATAACTTGCCTGGAAATTCCCAGCTGGCTCCAGGGAGGGCTGCTTCCTTCCCACGGGAGGTCGGGTACCACCTGTGCAGCACAGATGTCCCGTACATGTGCTGGTGCCACGTGCTGGCCAGCAGCTTTTAGGGTGTGGGGCCTTCTGGTGGCCACCTCTCAGCCTGGTGACATTTGGAGGGCAGGGAGCATCTCTCCTGCATTCACAGAAACCTCAACAGAAATGATAACAGCAACAATAACCACTCCAACCCTCCCCACTCCTGCTGCTCTATTTTGGGTTTATTTAAGGAAAACTTGTACAGTTTTCACTTGAAAAGCGTTTGACATCATTTAGTACCCCTAGCGCAAAGGGCTCCTGCTGCCGGGGCTCTCTCATCTGCGACCGTGAAACGTGATCAAAACGCAGCAGACAGCCCCACCATTGGAGCCGCAGATCAATGGGGACAGAATTACATATTGATTTTTTTTCCTCTGGGCAGCTGCTTTAATGCGATCAGCATTCCCCTCCCTCCCAGCCCCCAGAGCTCTCATTCTGCATAAGACCAATGGGCAGGATGGGTTGGGGCAGGAATTTCCCCCCACTCGATAACATCAGTCTTCACTTTTCCTTTGAGCTTTGGGGCAGGATTGCCGTTCCCTTGGCTGCATCAAGCCCTGTCCCCTCTGCCACACTGAGGACAGGGGACACAAGCAGCATTCATTTCAGACTACCAGTAAGAGATGTTGCAAAGCCAAATTTCCAAGCTGGGGTATGCAAGACACAAGAGCAGCAGAAGCAGGGGCTGAGCAGAAGGCTGCAGCCCTGTGCCCACCACTTGTAGAGAGGATGCTGCAGCTGCAGCGGATCAAAGCAGATTCATGCCATTACCATATTAGCAGCCCCTCTCTCTCTCTCCCCCATTTGTTACCCTAATGGGGATTATTATACTTATTACAGTCTCAGCTGCCAATGCTTATTGATTGTGACACCACAGCAAGTTTAATCAGAGATCTAAAACACGTTATTTTCAGTGCCAAGGGGTCACCAATGTGCAAACAGAACCACAATAATGAGGACAAAAATAACCTCCCCCAGGCAGAAAGCAATGCCGGGTGGATGGGAAACTTGCTGGCACGGGGATCGTGCATCCCAGAGCCTGGCAAAGGCTGTTGGCAGAGCCAGGAAGCACAGCTGGATGGGGAGCACCGGAGCGCGTGGCACTGTGTGCACCTCCGCCCCCGTGTGCCTCGCTCCCCCCAAACCTGGTGAGTCACAATTATGCAGCTGTGGGAGAAGGCTTTCACCACAACTATAATGCCACGGGAATGACACATGCCAGCACATTCAATCAGAAATTACCCACATCCATCTTTACAGAACGTGCCTCTGATCCCAGCCCCTCCAGCACAGCGGCAAGCAGCTCTCTGTAGCAGCCCCCTCCCCACCAACCACCTGATCTCTGTTTAAAGCAGCTCTGTGAGCAAATGCAAAAGAACTACAGTGAAAGCATGAACAAATAGCAACGTGGAAGGCACTGCAGCAGGACGCCTGCAGCCCTTCGCGCGCTCCCACTGCTGGCGTTCATTAGCAGTACAGCAGGCACAGGGCAGGCTGCATCGATCCGCCGAGCGATCGGTAATTCGGAAGCACAACCATTGGTTTTTCTGCATGGCCTCTTGCAAGTTTCAGCAGTGCAGCCACATGAGCACCCACCGCATGGGAAAGCACAAACCTGACCCCAGGGAAGCTCTCATCCTAATGACCCCCCGTCACAGCCATCTAACAACCTGCTGGAGTCCCATAGGTGCCTCTGCTTCTCCTCCACCCCCCATCTGTCCCTGTGTCCCTCTGTCACCAGCCAGCAGGGCAGAGGACATGTGTATGTCTCTCCAGCAGGTACAGGGCAGACGTCATCCAGGTGAGAGGTTCAAACACTGTGTTTGACCAGCCAAAGGAGGATGTAAGCAGACAAATGGGGCCCCGACCCAAATGAGCCCTACCCAAACCCTCACCAAGGTCTCTGCACCTCTGTGCTGAGCTTCAGTCTACATGAGAGTGATTTCCCAGATCAGGTGAAGATGGTTCCATGGAGTTGTCCCCCCCACAGCTCATCAAGCCCTCAGGAAATATCGTTTTCCCTCCATGCCTCAGTTTCCTTTACTTACAGGGATCTTCTCCCTATAAGCTAATAACAAGAGCAGACCAGAACCATCAGCCACAGGTTTTAAGGGCACCACAGAGCCCTTAAAAGCTCTGCTTCTCCTTTCCCTGATGCGGGTAAAGCAGAATAACCCGTTGGAGTTGGAGGAAACTCCCACTAGAGAAAAATCCCTCCCCGGACTGCTCACTCCCAGCTCCCGCTGCAGGCAGAGCGATCACATTGTGAATGCCCTCTACCCGCTGCAGTCCGGCTCCTGGCGGAGGGACCGTCTGGCAGCTCCCCGGAGCCACTTGAGATGCAGAGCCCATCCTGCCTCTCGCTGGGGTCGTTTTTCTCTCTGCTTGGCTGCCCCGTGCAGACAGCCACCGCTCTGTCTGCGGCGCACGGCAAGTGCTGGGTGAAGTCGTGCAGGTGAAGCTGATACAGGGAGAGGGCACGGTCGGATCAAGATGGAGCTGCCCCATGTGCCCAGACTGGGGTGGGGGTAACTGGACTTGTTACCCCCTGGTGACAGCTGATGCCATGAACCGAGCTGGGTGTTGGGGAGAGTGAGGAGGGGACAAGCATGGAGGCAGCCAGAGAGGATGGAGAGGTGTGGGAGAAAGGGAAAGCAGTCCATATGTGATGTGCATTGATTTCTAATGTACCCAATAGCCTGCCTGGCTCTTCGGGGAAGCATTAGGAGAGGATGCTTAGTACAGCTATCTACAGCCCACTGCAGCAAAAGCCTTGACTGCTTCACTGTGTGGTGTGAAGGCATAGGGATGCTGCACCTGCACGGAGCCCAGGGGCGGGGGAGAGGGGGCACAGGGCTGGGCAGCCCCAGATTGCAGCTGAAGCAGCCAGCAGCCCTCCCAGCCATGGCACCTCTGCCAAACATCATCCATTCTGCCCACAGACATGGCAGGAAAGCTCGGCATCCTGGCCCCATGCTGGGGCTCTCCCCACGGGTCCTTGTTCCCCAGGACGGTGCTGTCCCCTCTGCAAGGGCAAAGATGTCCTTGGATGCAGACACCCAAATCCCCCACCCCCGTTCTTCCCTCCCCACGTGCAGCAAAGCAATGTCTGATGGCCCCTTTCCAGGTGCTGCAGGGAAAAGACAGAGAGAGGGGAGCTCTGGGCTGGGGTGCAATGGCAGCTACTCCTGGAGCCCTTCAGGTGAGTGCCTCCAGCCCCTGCCTCCCCATGGGGTAGCCCAGCTATTCAGGGAGCCCAGCAGGTCTACACAAAGGCTTTTTATCTTAAGCAGAGAGGTGAGGGAAAGCAAAACCTCCCCATTCAGCTGAAAGCACCAGGGGAGTGACAGGTATGTAGGGATAATTACTCAAATTGGAATTTGGGATAATTACGTTCTGCCTTCCTGCAATTTGCCTGGTGGGGAAGCCTTTTCATAACCCCCCGATAAAACAGATTTATCATCGGCTGAACACCAGGTCCTTCCCTGTAATCTTTGAATTCAAACACACATTTCTCTGATCATAAATTAGCGATGCTCGCATGTGCTCACTCAAAGCTTGTTCTCTCTTCCCCCTCTCCAGGTTTTCCACATCCCACAGAAAGAGAAGAGCCGGGCTCTGGGCTGGTTATTTTAAAAGCCAGCGCTCGCTCAGGCGTGCTGGGGGGAGTGGGGGCTCTCCTCCTCTGCTTGTGGTCTCTGGGTCCCCCACACCGGCTGCTGCCTCATGCCCCACAGCCAACACAGGGCTTTGGGCCAATAGAAAAATCTAAGGGCAGGAGCAGGGAAGCGGTGAGATGAGGAATGAATGCTTGGTGAGGAGAGCTATGTGCCCAGTGAGGTGCTGGTGTTAGTGCCAGCAGCCTGGGAAAAGCCTGGCTCATGTAGATGGGAGAGCCAATTCATCAGTGCTTTCCTCCATTTCATCATTCCTCTCTGCTGAGATGGTTTGGTGTGCTTGGATGGGAACAAAGAGCGACCTTGGGAGTGATGCTGGGACACCTTCCCCTGCAGCAACAGCCAGGGGTGCTTGGGACAGTGCTGATGCTGGCTGTGGGGGTGGGACAGGTCCCAACAGCTGGGATCAGCCACAGGGAGGGCACGACACCCATTCCAGGGACACACCAAGCAGCTTTTGCCCCCCACTGCAAGGAGAAAGCATGCTGTCAGTCCTGGCTGCAATGGGGACACCAGCTTACATGCTGCCGGCTCCAGCATCCTCCAGAGCAGCCACATCCCCTGTGTGAAGCAGAGCACAGACCCCCGGCCCTTTGGCCCCATCACCCCCAAGCTCCTTGCAGCCCTTGCCCCAAAGCAGAGCTCCCAGAGTGCTTTGCAGGAATTCTGCAGGATTTGGGTTAAGTCGTGTGGGTCCCCTCCAGGGACACGTGCCTCCCCCAGGCGTCAGGGCTCCTGCTGACAAGACCTAAAGCAACATTGCTAAGAATAGCTGCATCTTGGGCGCATCTCCATCCCAGAGCAGTTCACTGCAATGAGTCCGTCCCCCCCCCACCACAGGCGGGGAGGAGGAGGTTGGAAGAGCCCCAGGGTGTTCAGGCACTCCCAGATCGGCTGCAAGGAGGGGGCTGGCTTGTCATAGATTTTTTCAGCCCTAAACCCTCAAGATTTGGGAGAAAAGGTTGTGAAGAGGGAAATAATGCATTCTCTTTTTCCTTTTGCTGTATTTTTCCTCCTCCTTCATCTAGAAATAAAGTGGAAAATGGGGAGCGGAAAAGCCCAAACAATTTGGGTTGGGGCTTTTTTTTTTCCTTTGGTCTCAGTTTCCATTGTTGAGTTTCCCCACAGAGGCCCCGGCAGCTGTCCGCACCCCAGCGATAATTCATGAGCAATGATTTTGTCTCCAGAACCATTGCAGCTCCCATCTAATGAATCCCAGCACAGGGATCCTCCAAAAAATAAGTTAAAAAATGGATAAATAAGGGACAGATCTGGAAACTGAGGTGCTGAGAAGTGATGCAGTGGTGACCCGGTGGCCATTACCGATTAGTCCATTAGCGTTAGCGAAGTACAACCTCTCAGCCCCTAGGGCACCAAAGTGGGATTTCTCCATATGGGATGCTGTAAACATACAGGTAGAAAATGAGGCTTTGGCCAGACTGGGGGGCTGGAAACAGGAGGTGGGACAGGGCAGGATCAGTGCCAGGCAATGGAAGCGCAGCGATGGCTTTGGCAAGGCTAGGTGAGCGCTCTGGCCACAAGCTGTGCAAACAGCCACCCTAAATGAATGCACACACTAAGCACAAATCGGTGCCTTGAGCCAACAGCCAGTTAATGCTATAAATAAAGCTGTTATCATCCGAGCCTCACTCGCTGAGCAAGCCGGGCCACAGCGCTTCCTCTTCAGCAGCATTTAAGGGTGATTTCTAGCCCGGAGGAGGCCAGGATCTTGTCAGCATCCACACTTCAGTGGCCTTTTTCCCTTCTGCCACTGATGCTGCACTTGGCCAATAAACCCACCGGTTACCCACCCTGGGTGTGGGCTGGGAACTGGGCTGCCACTGTAGGTACACTGATGCTGGCTGGTGTGGACATGGTATGTGTGTTACCTCTATGACCTCGTCCCACATCGCCTGGCTCCCAGGACTGCTGATATCCTCCCTCCTCCTCCTCTTGCTGCTGCTCTGGTTCCCAGATCTGCCTCTGGCCCCCAGTCCCCACTGCACTGCCCTGGCAGTGGAGTTACAAAATGGAAGAGAAGGATAGCTGTGTCCCCAGGCAGTACCAGGCAGAGGAGGGGGAAGGCTGCTCCTCCATGCCTCTAAAGCTTTCCCCTCCTTGTTTTGGTGCTTGCAAAGGATGCACGGGCAGGGGATGGGAGGAGAGAGTGCAGGGGAGGGCAGGATGAAGAAGGAGGGGGCCCATATGGAGAAGCTTCTTCCAGAGAGTGACAAGATGCTGAGCTGGCATGAGCCTGGGAGCTCACTGAGACATTGGTTGTTGGAGCCAAGCAATCAATATGTGAAAATCCAGCCCAGCAAGAAAGGTGACCTTGAGCAGCAGAGAGAGACAGCGAGAGGAGAGCAGCACGAATTACACACGGAGAGGGGAGGAGGGATGGAGGGGAGAGAGGGACAGGCAGGACATGAGCCATGGAGCTCAATGCCCAGCACAGCTCTGCTCCTCCTGCTTCATCCTCACGCCAGCGGGGACATGGTTCCCTGTACACAGCCCCCAGATTAAAAGATCTCAGAAGCAGTTGCCTGTCCCACCCACCCCCTCTAAGCAGGGATGCTCCTGTCCCCCTTCATCTCACCATCTCCAGCAGTGCAGCCTCCACCATTTCCCAGCTGCTTTGAAGCCCCGCAGCTCCTGCTGCTGCTCAGTGAAAGCTCCTGAGATCAGAGTGATGTCTTGCCATCACACAGCTCCAGCTGACAGCTCCTAGCGGAGGGCCCTGCACTCATTTCTCTTTCTCGGGCTGCTCTGCTCCCTCCCCTGCAGCCATTTGGCCCCACATGCATGCAGCAGGTCTGGCAGCTGCTGGCCCTGAATTGCCGTGCTCAGGCTGTACCCATGTGAGGTCAGCAGAAGCAGCACATGACTCTGAGCAGAGGCGCAGAACTTTAGGTGCATATAACCGTGGGATAGTCTGTGTAGCCCTAAAAAGCCTCTCCCACAGAAAGGACTTTAGATCCAGGTCCCCATAAGTGGCACAAGCCATCAGCTGGGCAGAGCCACAGATGTCAGGGATGGACAGCAGCCAGGACTGCCAGCTGCCTGGGCGCAACTTGGGGACATGGGCAGTGAGAGTGATGGAGCCTGGAGACACGTGGCTGGGCAGAGCACCTTGAGATCAACTGCTGCGCTCAGAACCAGCGCAGGCTGTGTCCCCATGCCAGTCCCAGATAGGTTCCTCAAACCACTTTGGAGTGTCTGGGGGGAGCTCGGGCACCTGGTCCTCACTGAGGTCATAAGGGACTTCAGAAGGGTGGGAAACAGCCACGGGCCAGCAGCAGAAGTGTCAGACATCCCAGGGGGCTGCCATGCTATTCCCTGCAAGATGCTGCACAGGCAGGCGCTCATTTCTTCTCTGTCTCCTCAGAAGCAGCAAGGATACAAGAGCACAGGTACTAACTACTGAGTAACAGGGCTCAGCTCCACAGCAGACCTCTCCTGGTACTCTGGAGGAGAGGAAGACAGAGGCCTGCTGCCCCTTCCTCCTTTAGACCTGGATGCCAGACGAGACACACCTCAGCCCCCCCTGCAGAGCACCCCCAACTGCTGGCATTAAAGCTTCTGCAAAGCCCTCATGCCCAGAGAAATCCCCACCTACCTCACCTTCTGCTACTTGAAGCAAACCCTTCTCCCTCCTGCAGCTGCTTTTATCACCTTCCCTGCACACCTGGGCACAGCTCTTCGCTGAGCTCTTCTCCAGCTATATGGGCATGCCCGTGAATCTCTCCAGAATGCTAAAACCCCAAAAGAGATACAGACAGCAGAGATTCAGTTTGCAGCTGGACGTTCAGGTGAGGCATCTCCAAATACACTGCCTTGCCATCTAGTGGGATGAACATGAAGGAGCGGAGTTCGCATTGGGGAAAGCTGGGTGACTTCAGGATGGCACGGCAACCAGGCTAATAAATCCTGGCATTTAGAGCCTGGAAGGAAAGGTTGGAGCAGAACCAAATTCCTTTCACCATTTACCAAGGGTCCTGGCTTTTGGATGGACATAGCCTGTGTCAGAGCAGCTCCTCTTTGGGCTTTGCATGGAAAAGTGCACGCAGGCATAGCCCGCGTGTCGCTGTGCTGTGCCAGCACGGCAGGCTGGAGGCATCAGTGCCCAGCAGTGCTCACAGTGTGCCCATATATGAGGAGCTGAATCTTTTCTCGAGCTGCCTTAGTTTGCCTCCCCAGGCCTGGAGGATGTGGGCTGAGCTCAGTGGTTTCAGTTCAGGATTTTGGATTCTCCGGGGGTGCATCATCTCTCTCACAGAACGCGTGTTTATTACATGTGTTTAAAAATATAGAGGATGAATACATTACATTTAAAATATCTCACCACTGGGCAGCACTTTTCAGGTTTGAAAGGCTGGGTTGACGTTGAGACATTTTAACTACATCCAAGTGACTCTTTGCTGCTGGATGAGGGGACATTTGGCTTCAGGCTTTGGGCTTTGAAGCGACCCCAAAGCGCAGGGAGTATCTGCACGCACCCTCCAGGCACAGCTCACATTGGCTCTGTGTCCCAGCCAGGGTCAGGGGTCCTCCACGGACCTGGGCACAGCTGAGGGACAAACCATTGTACAGGTCAAAGCATCACCTCCCTGCAGCAGTGCATCTTCTGGCCTGGAAACTCCTTAAAGCAGACCCACAGGGGTCTTCCCAAGGTCACCAGGAGGGAGGGAACTGAGGAAGAATTGGGACACAGGGCAGTCCTTATCCTTGCATCCAGCACAGATCACAATGAAGATGCTGGGCTGGGTGAGAACTTTCCATTTTTCTCACTGTTCAGAAAAATAAAAATTAAAAAAAAAAAATTAAAAAGGATTAAAAAAAAAACAAAAACACTGAATGCATTTTTTAAAGTCTTCATTTTATTACAGCTGCCCACACCCGGCTCCGTTTGCCCCAGAACTGAGTTCATCCATGTGCAGACGCTCAGCTCACACTAAGGTTAAACACGTCTGCCTTAATCCCATGTTCTCCATTGAACAGTGGGAAACGAGAGAGTGCAGGTGGAGTGTCAGGGGCCTGGGGATGCTCCCCATTAGGGGCTGATGCTGGGGCTCAGAGGAAGTGCCCCGTGGGCAGGCGAGGCAGGCAGAAGTAGGCATTGGGGAAGAGGCTGAGGTTGATGGGGTTGCCATCGAGGCGGATGTCCTCCAGCGCCCTGCGGACGTGGCTCTGGTCCTGGCTGTTGCAAAACGTGTCCTCATGCATGGTCTGGATGTTGTTGTTCTGGAAGGGGAGAGAAAGGGAAAAATGGGATTTGGAAGTGTAGGGGAGCTGCGGGGGGCCCTGCAATGAGGGCTTGCTATGAAAAAGGAGATGTCTCACCTGGAGGTGCAGGGAGCGTAGGCTCTCTGGCAGGGGTGCAGGGATGTAGTCCAGCTGGTTATCGGACAGATGGAGAAATTGCAGCTGCGTGAGGTCCTGCAGGAAGAGAGGAGAGGTGAAGCTCCTTGCTCCCTGCTGCCAGCACTAGCCCTATCACCCCTTGCCATTAAGTTAAAACCATCCAGATGGATCTGTGGGTGCACGGCATGGCTCAGTGCACACCACCAGCTCCAGCACCTACCTGGAAAGCTTCAGGCCGGAGACCAGCACTGGGGATTCTGTTGAGACGGGCATCCAGCCTGACGATGCTGCGGGGCAGCTCGGGAAGCGCCGTCAGCCTGTTCTCAGGCAGGATGAGCTCCTGCAGGCTGGGGAGGAAACGGAAAGCGTCCACATCTGCCCAGGAGATGGAATTGCTTGTCAGGTCTATTCGCTTCAGTTTCTCTGATGGGAGAGGAGGGAGGGGGTGCGCAGGTCACACATCATCATCCGTCCTTGCAAAGCTGCCCCAGGGCCTGGCCCTTCCCTTGCTCCAACATACTCAGCCCCATGAAATCGCCGGCCCGGATGGCGCTGATGCGGTTGAAGCGGGCGTACAGGTAGGTGGTGTCAGGCGGCAGTGGCGGGATGTGCTCCAGGTCGGTGTCATCGCAGTACACAGAGGTTCTAATGCAGAGGCAGGGCAAGCAGCTGGGGACGCCTGGGGGGCAGAGAGGCAGCTCTGGGCACGGCATGGCACAGCATGGCTCAGAACAGCACATCACAGCTCGACATGGCATAGCATGGCATGGCACAGCATGGCTCGACATGGCATAGCATGGCACAGCTTGGCTGCTCCATCCTTCCTGAGCACCCCAACCAGCAGAGGAAGCACTAGCCAGAGGTGCTGCTAATAAATGAATTTGCTCAGGATCAGGTAGCTCCTATGGGAGAGGGGTAGATGCGGGGTTCCCAAGCACAGCAGAGTTGCAGCAGAGAGCACATAAGGCTCATTTGGACCCGTTATATTTTCTCACAGAAGGAAATGTGTCAAAAGAAAGCAAAAGAAAATAGTTTCGCATTGAGCAAAACACTTTACTCCACTGTGCAAGTAAGCTGGTCCCAGCAAGCTGGACAGAGGCAGCAGGAGGGGCAATGCTGGGTGCCCCCCATGCAGGCTTCCTCTCCTCTCCCCCAGGGCCAGCAGGCTTTACATCCATTAATGGGAGAGTTCAAAGCAGAAAGGCAACAATTTCCCTCTGTCTCCTCCTTAATTTGTCCCAGTCCAGAATGACAGAAAATGAATAAAGATATTTATCCCTCTCTACAGGATTTTAATTGTCGCTAATCTAATTGCTACTCTGTCCAACTCTCACAATGCCTGTGCTCATTAAGATGTTGCTGGTGTTTGCTGCAGCTCGTTTCTCAGAAATGTCTCGCTGCAGCACTCCTGCCTGCTGTGTGATAAGGCAAACCCCGGCACTCCTCCTCTCCTTGCTGCATGGGCAGAGCAAATAACTGCTGCTGTCTGCTGTTGGAAAAGAGTTTGCTCCTGGGCTGTATGGCTGCACTGGATGGAAATGAAACCCCGTTGGTCTGTGCTCACCCTGCGCAGTGCCGGGTCCCGGTGGTGCTGGGCGGATGGGGTTGGTGGTGTCCGGAGGCTGCAGCTTTGGTGTTGGAGCTGCTGTGGCCAGCTCTGGCAGAGACTCACGGTCCTTGGGGCGAGGAGCCAGAGTCCCAACCTCGATCTGCAAAACAGATGGGGCATGAGGGTCGAGCAAGTTCTCCCACTCCCCTCTGGGGCACTGGACAGCCCTCATAAGAAAGCCAGCTGCTCCTTCAGCAGCTCTCCTGGCTCTTCAGAATCTCCTCTCTATTACCCAGAGGGATGCAGATGCTTCCTCCTTGTCTTCCCCTGGTTCATCCTGCAGCAATACTCATCCAGGCAGGACACAAGGAAGCAGGAGAAGTTTGGGATTGGGTAAAGCCTTCCCAACAACAAAAGAAGGGGAAGAGCCACCAGGGCTTGTAGTGCAAGGGGCCGAGTCTGTTCTCCAGCCATAGCCCACGAGAACCAGCTGTGGTCCATAGCTTGGAGCAACCCCTGCCTCCTTCCCCAGGCTGCACCAGGGTGAACCCTGCCCTGTGTGCCCTCCTGTCCCCCTCACCTTCGGAGCCAGGTCACCGTAGTCGTAGAGCTCCTCATAGTTGTTCAGGTCCATGATGTCCCCGTAGTTGTCCAGAGTCACGTCATAGTTGTCCAGATCCAGGTTTTCATAGAGCACAAGGTCAGGTTTTAGCTTCTCCACCTTCTTCCTCTCCTTCTTGGCTGGGACAGCCCAGGCTGCTCCCAGACACAGGCTGGCGATGCCCACCCAGGCCAGAGTCTGCATCCTGTGCCCTAAAGCCATCTACCCTAAGATGCCTGCAAAGCGGTGAAAGCAAAGAGAAGGGCAGGAAGGCAGGATGAAAATGCTGGCCCCACTCTGCAGCCGTGCCAAGGACTGCAGCCTCTGTGGGGGATGAGCCTTTCTTTTCTTTTCAGCCCATTTCACGCCTGGCTGCACGGCTGTGCAGGAGAGGCCCCGAGCAGCCAGGCTACCCTCACTTTCCCAGCCCTCAGAAGATGATGAGGGGCTCAGGGAACCCCATGCTGCAGCACCACCCACTCCCAGCATAGCAAGCAGAGCAGTCTGGCACCCAGCAGCCCCCCAGCATAACTCTCCCATACAAACAACCCCATTCACTCTTGTCTGAGAATTCTGCTCCCTATTTTCTACTTTTCCTGCAGACCAAGCCATTACAAAAGCATAAAATCCTTTAGCCTCCTGTGCAATACCAACCCTCAGTGCTCCCAGGCCCACAGCTCACCCCAGCCCCACACGGGAGCCACTGGGCTCAGCACTGAAGAAGCAGAAAGAAAGAAGACAGCATGCACATACCCCTTTTCCCTCCTTGGCACAGAACTCTGCTCCCGTGGGCTGTTGCTGGCCTGGAAAGGGCTGCTGGGTTTTTAATGCCTGAAGAGGATGGATGGAGGGGCCTGGCACAGTTCCTGCCGGGGGGAGAGGTAAGATGTGGCCAATCAGACTGGCGGCCTCCAGCTGTCCCCAGTGCTCCACCGGGACCTTTCCTTGTCTCTATGGACAAGCCAGAGCCATGGTGGCTTTCCTCCAACTGCCTGGGTTTGTGTTGGGGCTGTGATGGATGGGATGAGACGGGATCAGGACCGTATTCTACTCCCTATGCACCCCAGGGATGATGGGGACATGCACTCCTTTTCAAAGAGGGCATAGTGGGCTGCCCCAGCCAGTCCAGATCCTACCAAGGCAAGGAGCAATTTCTACCTGTGGCTGTTTCATGGATGCAGGAGTGGCAGAGCATCACATGCAGCCTCCACTGCTGACTGGGTTTCCACCAGGGTGCAGTGAGCACCCCAGCCCTGGGGAGGGAGTGTGGGGACTCTTGCTCCCCAGCCTTTGGGGATCTTTGCTCAGCACATGCCCAGCAGCAGCCAGGTACCTTGTGACATCTGGCTCATCTGCCCCCCTCACTTTTCCCTTCTGCTCAGTCCCTCTGTGCAGTGCTGCTTTGGAAACTTGGAGCGGTCTGGAGAGAAGGAGCACGCACAGACTGGGGGCAGCACCACTCACCACCAGAGTAGGGTGGGAGATTTTCCCCCTCTCCTCTTCCACGCACCCATGTGTGCAGTGGAGCTGCTGGCTCCCTGCCACCTACAGCTCCCAGCCCTGCTGCATCCTCTGGGTGCTGGGGATGTGTCCTATGGGGCTGGGACACCCCAGGATGGGCTGGGTGTGTACACCAGTCCCATTGGCTCCATCAGTACCGGGCAGCACAGTGCACATGCAGCCACCCACCACTGTGAAAACATTCTTCTCTCTCACACACAGATCGCAGCCCACACGCTCACCCACCCGAGACATCATGCCCATCTGCCACTTCTTGCTGGCAGGCAGGGACACCCTCGCAGTGGAGACCATCCTTGTCCACGCACCCACCACCCCAGCACATGCTGGGTGCCCTGGCTGAGCTGTCCCACACACGTCCCATGTCCCACGCACCACGTTTTCCCCTTGCCAACACAGCCCTGGCCCCCTCAGCACGCTGCGGAGCAAAGGGCGGCCGCTAATCCCCATTAAGCCCCTCATTAGGCGGCTCAGCAGCCACAGTGATGGAGGTGATGTGGCAGCTCAGGGGCACCACGGCTCAGCGCCCCTTGATTCTGTGGTGCTGCGTTCCTCGTAGGAGAGGCACCCACCCCGCAGCGCGTGATTCACGTGCCCATCACAAAGCACTGATTTTATTCTACAGCAGAAAAACAGGAGAGCTTGCTGCCTGCTCTGCATGGCACACACACACACACCTGTGCATGCCCCACGCTGGAACCCATGCGTTCCCATCTGCACCCCCACCCACCCTCCCTCTCTGTTCATGATTCATGTGGGGAGAGCAGCGGAGAAAGGAGATTTTGAATCTGCGGGGATGGGCAGAAGGGTAAATTGCTGTGCACACCCGTTCTGCTCGTATGAAAACACGCATGCAACCCACACAACCATAGTGCTGGGGGTCCAACCTCATTGCAGTGGGTTGGAGATGCTTTCCCTACGTGTCCCAAAGTCCACCTGTGCCTCCCTGAGGGGCAAACTCACCCCAACAACGTTTGTCCAGCTTTCCTGGGAGCACCAAAGTGAGGTGGGGCAGCTCAGCCCCAGTTTGAGACAACCCACCCCAGTGCAGCGCATGCAGCCATGCAGGGACAACAACACCCATCATCTGCATCCACAGCCCTGGGAGCTGCAGTCGAAGTTGGGTGCTCCTAATTAGCAGGGCTGTTCATTAGGCCAGGCCCATGCTCCAGAAACCTGATCACCAGAGGTAGAGAAGAGCCCTGGGTGACCCCCAGACAAGCTCCAGCATTTTGGAGGGCTGCCCCCTGCTCCAAAATGAAGCTGCTCCCGTGCAGCAAAGAAGATGCAGAGAGGCAGATCCAACCACGGCTCCAGGTCCCTTGTGAATCACTTTATTTTCACTGCTGCGGAGAGTAGGAGTGAAAATACCATTAAGTTGAAATCAGTTGAGAACTACATATGTCTCTAGATATATCTGTACAGTCTACCAGTATATATACACATTATATATAAATATATACATAGGGTCTCCGGGTTTAAGGTTGAAACCTGTCGAACCCAACAAAGCCCATTGGAGGAAGATTTAGAAAGACTCATATTATTTAAAAAGTCCTGAATATCATGGGAGTTTGCTGATCCTTCCTATCTCAGGTGCATGCAGGGCACCTGCAGGGAGCATCCCCATCCCTTCCTGGGGAGTGGGACACGGTGCCTGTCCATGCCCACACCAGAGAAGGGTCACTCTGGGGGCTGAATACCAAGGCTGGTTTCTTTGGTTTATTGCTTTATATTTGTTATGATTGATTTTTTTTTTCTCCTCAAACATAAATCCTGAGAATCAGGAAGAAAAAAAAAAAGAGAGAGAATAATCCCCTCTAAACCCGGACACCCTATATATGCAGGCACAGCTATCCAAGAGGGAAGTAATACATGTGGGAATGGGGAGAAGAGGGGATAAAAAAACAGCTTTTCCAAAGGAGTAATTCTTCCCTTTTCTTTTCCTTTCCTTAAAAAAAAAAAAAAATTAAAAAATTAAAAGAAATCAAAATCCACAAGGCAAAACCAGAAGTGCGCTCGGTCCAAGAAAGCGACAGAGTGGAACCTGCAGGAGGTGGGGGTGCAGGGAGGAGGGGGGAGCAGGGCGGGGGGTGGCACGGAGGTCACCCAGCCAGCAGAGCCCAGACGTTCTCCAGGTCAGCGCCACAGCGCGGGGGCGACTGCATGCGGGGGTGGGGCTGAAATCGGAGCGTATTGCAACTCCGCAGGCAGCAGCAGGGGAAGGACCACCCCCCGCCACCACCTCCTCCCAATTGCCCTCAGCCACGCTGCCTCGAGAGCAAGGCTGCGGAGCAGCGGGAGGACGGCATGCCGGCCCCGGGCCGTGGCTGCGGCCACGAGGTGTCGTTGCCGGCTCTGCCCGGCGGTCCCATCCCGCTCCCCGCGCACCGAACCGGGCGGCGGCCGCGGGACCTCAGGGGAACGCCCCGGGGTCGGGCTGGGATCCGCAGCACCGCTCCGCCGCGGCTGGTTGGATGTGACCGCAGGACCCGCTTGGACTGATGGGAGGTGGTGCGGGGACGGAGGGCTGCGCTTCCCGAAGCAGGGAGTCAGCTCCAGCGCGTGCTGCAACCCCGAGCGCAGGGATGCAGCTGTCCCCAGATAGGCCAGCCTCGGGTTTCGGGCTTTGGTGGCTGTTTGGGTTTGGTGTTTGTGCAGATTATGGCTGCTCTGAGCAGAAATAGCTCCATCACAGGTCTGTGTGATTGCTGTCCCGCAGCACCACTCACTCCTGTGCCACCCCTTACCCAAACAGCCCCCTCATCAACTCCATCAGGAGATGCTTTGGATAGGACCGAACCGCCCACCCTCCCAAAACTCTGCCAGGTCCAGGGGAGAGATGAAGCCAGCTCCAGTGCTGGCAAAGGGCCAGGCGGGGGGGGGGGGGTGGAGGGGGGAAGGTGGGTTGTGGGCAGGGTGACAGGAGGGTGACAGCACGGTGAAAGGCCCCCATGCAGCCCAGGCTGATGCTAGGACCTGGGCCAGCTGCTGGGACGTGATGCTGTCCTGCAGACAACCCCCGGGGACACAGAAGCCACATCAGGCAAGGAAAGGGAGGGGAGGAGGGACGTGAGAGGAACAGAGAGGCCAGGGAGTGAGCAAGGGAAGAGGAAAGCAAAGAGGGTCCCGAGTGTCAAATACTGATGGGGTTCGAGTCTTTGTGCAAAGCCAAGTCCTAGGAGAGGCACGTAGGGCTAGAAAACCACGGACTGCAGGAGGCGGAAACACATCATCAGATCCAAGGGGATGGGGGGTTTCAGGAGGTTCCCATCCAGCCGCAGGTACCGGAGCCGGGGCACGCTGTCCAGGTCAGAGGGGGAGAAGTCCTGGATGGACATTAGTGAGGTGGGGCAGATCTGCGTCCCATTGATTTCTGCAGGAAGAGAAGAAGAAGGACATGGGTTAGAGGTAACGAGGAAAAGGAAGGCAGAAGGGGATGCTAGAGGCCCCTCCGCCCCCATTCATTTGTCCCTATCTTCATAGGATCACCCCCACGATGGGGTTGCTTTGCTATCAAAGGGAGAATCCGCAGCTCCTCTGAGGAGACTGGGTACAGCCCAAGCACTCTGGCAAGAGGGAAATCTCTCTTTTGTTCAGAAATGAAGCAGGTAACTCAGCCAAAGCAAGGTGAGGAATACAGAGAGCCAATTTGGAGACAAAAGGGATTATCACATCCCACAACACAGTCAGTGCTTGGCAGCTAAGAAGTCAGCTTCTGGCTTGCCCCTTCCTGATGCTGCAGCCAGTGCCCAGTCCATGATTTTACACCTCCTTAGCAGCATGCTGCTCTTCCACATAAAGCCACACACTATCACTGCCCAATAAACAAACACTGCAGCATGTAGAAGTGTCGGTGTTGCATCACCTGTTGGGACCAATGTCCTGCCTGGAACTGCTTCACAAATAAGTAATGCCCTGTGCAGGTCCTGCAGCCCCCAAACCTCCACCAGAGCCTGAAATATGAGAGCCCAGCTTGCTTTCCCCAATGCACAGAGGGTTTCTTGCAGGACTGCTGCATTCTTGCTCCCCTGCAGATAGCAAAGACAGCGGGTCACTGGACCTCTAAAAGCAGAAACATCTGTCTTGACCAGGAATGGTTCTCTGTCTTCTCTAATGTGCTGGCTGTGTTTACACACTTCACAGGCCAGCACCATGAAGTCGCAATGCTTTGCCTGGAGCAGTGTGAAATTGCCCCGGTTGGTTTGCCAAGACAACCTCCATCACAGCCCTGTTCTCCTTGTTCCCTCCTCTGTGAGGCTCTGCTCGAGAGCTAATCTGGGTTATTTCTAACCATCTCGACTGTGTATTTGGCATCAGTTCTTAAAATATGTGCACAGACACTCCTTTCTGAATAGCCCTATTTCTGAGCCCTGCTGGGGAAGTAACTGTTTCAGTGACAGGTAGCCCCTAAGAAGGTCTGCCTATGGCAACGAACAAGAAAAGCCTTGCAGCTCCAAGGGTTATTCAGCCCTGCTGCTCTGCTGCTACCCTCATCTGTGGGTCATCCTTCACCTTGTGCAAACCAACCTTCATTTGCCAATGGTAAAACCTGAGCTCATCTCACCATTGCATCCCCTCCCTTGAAAGGTTCGTGTACAGATGGGTGAAAAATGCCCTTTTGAACAAAACGCTTGCCATCTCTCAACCTATCTCCTTCCCAAATCTCTCCCAGCTAGCCAACGTGACTCACTCTCAATGGAGTTGTTGTTTAGGTAGAGGTGCTCCAGCTTGGCGCTGATGAAAGGGACGTTGGTGAGCTTGTTGTGGGCTAGGTGCAACACCAGCAGGTTGGTGAGGTTGAAGGAGTTCTTCGGAAGCCCCTTGTCAGAGATCTGGTTGTAGTTGAGCCGAATGAACGCCAGGTTGGGAAACTCCTTGAAATAGTCACTGGGGATGTCCTCGATGTTGTTCCTGTCCAGGAAGAGCTGGTGGATGGCACTGGGCACCCCAGGCGGCATTTTCCTCAGGATGTTGTGGGCTAGGTTGAGTTGCATGAGGTTCTTGAGTCCTTTGAAGGTGTTTTTGTTGAAGACTCCATCACTGAGCTTGTTGTGGTGCAGATCCAAGAGCACCAGGTTCTCCAGCTTGTTGAAGACCCCAGCAGGGATCTTGGAAATCTGATTCCTGCTCAGGCGCAGCTGCTCCAGGTTGGGCGGCAGGAAGGCAGGCACCTCCTTCAGCTGGTTCTTCTCCATGTAGAGGAAGATGAGGTTTTCCAGCTTCTCCAGGACCCGCCTGTCCACCTTCCGGATGCGATTGTTGTCGAGGTTGACCCATTTCAGCGCTGTGGCATTCCTGAAGGACTCCTCCGGGAGGTCATCGATGAAGTTGTTCTGGAGGTAGAGGTAGTGGATGCGGGATGGGATGATGGGAACCTTCCGTAGGTTTCGGCTGTCACAGTAGAGGGCAGAGGGGAAGTCCGGGGGACAGTAGCATTCTCGGGGGCAGTCGGGGAAGATGGAGGGTGGGCCGGGTGGCAGGGGTGGAGGCAGCTCAGTGGGCTCCACGGGTTCAACAGGTTCTATGGGCTCAGGAGGTGGGCGGGTGGGTTTCCGTGGAGGCTTCCTCCGCTGCCCGCTCACCTCTGAGATCAGCACAAGAACAAGTGGGAGAAGCAAGCTAAAGGCCAACTTCATGGTCCAGATGTTTGCCTAAGTGAGACAAGAAGAAGAGGTGGATTAGGAAGAATCGTAGAATCATAAAATCATAGAATCATAGCATGGCCTGGGTTGACAAGGACCACAATGCTCATCAGTTCCAACCCCCTGCTATGTACAGGGTCGCCAACCAGCAGACCAGGCTGCCCACAGCCACATCCAGCCTGGCTTTGAATGCCTCCAGGGATGGGGCATCCACAGCGTCCTTGGACAACCAGTTCAGTGCGTCACCACCCGCTGTGTGAAGAGACCAGTTTAGGTTCTGCATCATCTCCCATCATCACAGTCTCTGGCAGCAGGAGTTACTCCACTACTCTGCCAGTAACCTCCTATTTTTTCGCCATCCCCCTGGAAGTTATCTTTACATCCAACCCCTTTCCCAAGCATGAGTTCAATGAGATATCCTCTGGCTCAGTTCTATGCCATTGGGGGTTTCTTTTTTTTTTTTTTTTTTAAAGTTTCATTTGGGTTTGGGGTGGACTTGTTTCTTTTCTGATTTGGGTTTTTTTTTGTTTTGTTTTGTTTTGTTTTGTTTGTTTGTTGATTGGTTGGTTGGTTGATTTTTACTTTTTTGGCTTTTCAAAGAACAAAGCACGGCTGAGAGAAAAGTCACCTACATGCAAGGCACAGAAATGAGATCAAGGTAACCCTACGCATTCCGTTTTAAGAAGGAAGACACAAGGGTCCTAAAAATGCAAGGAAACTGAGCAAGAATTCTGGCAAAAGACAAAACAAGGGGTCATAAAGACAGGCAGGGTGAGCAGAAATCCCCTGACCAGTGGGGAGGTGAGCAGGAGGGCCAGGAGGGGACATTTTCTTGCTCTGAACTGCAGTATCCCATCAGCTTCAATAAGCAGCATCTCCAGTGGTGGGCAGATGTCCCCAGTGTGGGTTGGGAGCCTCTCTGCACCCTTCTTCCAGAAGGATGGATTGCCCTTTCAGAGGCCTTGATGGATTAGGGTTAATTTTGCTCTTGAGCCAAAAAATCAATGATTCAGCAACAAATTGGCTGAGCAACAGTATCAGGAGGCCCGCAGCAGCTAGCAGAGCAGTGAAGATGGATAGTGTTGTGCTTCAGGGACCAGGATTTAATGCAGGACGGCCCATTTCCAAGGCTTTGTGATAAAAAAAGGACATTTGCAAGATTACACGTGGGAAATACTGAAGGTATTCTGCCATATGGCTCCCTATGCTGTCCGAATAACTGATCCATCACCTCCAGCCCCACTTCAGGGTGCTAGGCTGGGCTGGTAATTTAGGGGGAGTGCAGTAGCAGTGGGAGATCTAGAGGGATCAGATGAGGTCTGATTGTCCCTAGCCCTCGGGAGCCCCTCCTGGACACCAGCCCAACAGCTCACATACCCCACTTCTCCCTCTCAACCACATTCTGATTTCTGTGGTTGTTACTAAGCCCACAGAGGCTTTCTGTCCCATCCCTGTTGCCTAGAACAGCAGCAGCAACCTTCCCTGCAAGATTTTTGCTGGGTGCTCTCCAGCTGACAGCTTGGAGGATGCAGGAATCCAGCTCTTTGCAGATGAGCTCCCCAGAAAGCTTGGTGCAGAAGGTGCTTTGGATGCTTCCCAGGCTAGCTGGAGCAGGCCAGGTTCTCTACTTTCTGTGCAGGCTGCAGATACCTGGGGGTGTTTGTCAGGCTTCTACCAGTGGCATTTGGCACTCCAGTGAGAATGGAGCCCAGGTGGATGAACAGCAAAACAGATGGAGGAGCTGGGCAAAACCAGGATGGGAAGGGGAACCAAGCAGGGGGAGACAGGGAGGAGGGTGGGGAGGAAGATGAGACAGAGAAGAGAATGGATCTCCCAAGCTAACTGAGCAGATGCCATGGGAGACATCACAGCTGGGATGGCAGCATGGGGGTGGGAAGCTTTGGTGATGCTGGAGCTCAAATCAGGCTGCCTCAAGCAAAAGCAGCACCCACCACCAAACCCTCTCCTGTTGCCTTTTCCTGGCATGGAAATGCCTGCCTGGGTCCCCTCCAGCATAACAACCCCCTTTCCATTCCAATTCTGGTGGGTGCTGCTTCCAGCCCCTGGGGTTGTGCCAGCCCTGCTCCCTTTGAAGCAATCCCATGCATTCCTGGGGCTCAAAGTAATTGACTTTCTCCTTGAAAAAACCCTGTTCCCACCCCCTACCCTCCCCCAGCCTGTGTTACTTTCCTTTTTGTCTCACTCTGCTCCCATCTGGCTCTGTTTAACCCTACAAGGCTCCCATGCCTGCTGTTTTCAATCAGAGCTCTGGCATCTCGCTGGGGGAAGGGAGGAACAGGGGAAGAGCAACACCGCCAGATATTCAGCTCAGCAGTACTGCAGTCAGTCCCCTTTGGGGATGTACGTGCATGCTTCTGTGTTGCTGGAGGACAGATTCGACAGCAGGCCACGGAGTACAGACAAACTCCCAACACACAGGCCCCTCCCTGGCCCTCTCCGAGCCACGTCTCCCTTTGCATGCCCTCTCCCCCCACCTTATCCCAAACTTTTCTGCGAGCTTTTGCATCAGCTCCAAAACTCCGTTCTGGATTTTCACACCCAAAAAGCCCGGAGAAGCTGGGGGGGGATCTGATGCCTGCTTTTGGCTGGTGGTGGAGGGAGGAGGTGGCTGGGATGCTGTACATGCTGCGGTGCAGCCATTCAGCTCCTCCCTGCCACAGGGCACGGTTCTGCTCGGGGCAGCGTCACCACGAGGGGCGAGGACGGGGTTGCACCATTGCCCCATCAGGCTCGGGAGCTGGGTCAGCTCTCAGCTCATTCAGAAAACACCTGGCACATGTGCGCTGTCACACGCGCAGCCATGCTGTCCTCTCCACATGAGGCTCCATCACTGCAGGTGTCGAGGGACTCTGCTTGTAGCAGAAATAGTGTCTGAGCCAGAAATTCAGACCCAAGAGCGACAGCATCGTGTGCCATTTGTCAGTGCAGAAGGAAAGTGTCAGCAGGCAGATGCAAACCTTCCTAGCCACTGTACTGCCTGCAACCTGCAGCCACATCCCTGTGGGGCTGGAACTGCAGCCGGTCTGCTCACCACTTCCATCCCACGCACAGAAAGTAGCACTCACTCCCCTGCAATTTGCAGGCAGCAGCTCACAGCCTGCAGCACCCACGTCCAGAAAAACATCACCAACCAGGCTTTTTGCAACAAGCCTGGCTTTTTGCAACAAGCCTGAGGCTGCCACGAGATTTCCAGTTGCCTCCAGCACACTGGAAGGTTCAAAGCCAGCTCTCCCTGGACACAGAACCATCAGCAGTCTGTTCTTTGTTGACTTTCACACCGCTGAATTTACTGACATGAATGCAAGAAACAGATTTCGAAATCCCACACCCTGACCCTGCATGAGCACTGGCTGCTGAATCTGTGGCACAGTGTCTGCTCTGCAGATGCCTTCACTCCACCTTCCCCATCGCTCTCTGATGCACAGGTCCCAGGTACCCCCAAGGAATCCCTGCAGTTGGAACAGAGTTAAACCATGAAGCAGTGAATGCTTTCAGGAAACCAACTGCTCACTGCAGAGAAAAGCCCCATTTCATGGACATTTTTAACAGTTCGAGCACCTCTTGAGCCATGCTGAGTGGCTTGGCCTGGGTGCAAGACAAGCATCTCCTCCAAGACCCTGGTTGGGGTTACAGCAAAGCCTCCAACAAATGCCAGCCCGGAGCTTTTCCTGAGAAGAGACAGCTGTGCAGTCATCCCATTACAACCAACAAAAATTCAGCGCAGCAGCTGGAAATTCCATCCCCAAACAACACTGGCGTTTGCTTTCCAAATACACCTTTCCAAATGCACCTTTGGTGCATCTCACCAGCCCATTGCTCATAAGCAGTGCTCACCACTAGCACAACAACTGGTGCAGGAATCACAGCCTCTGGGAGAGGAGGGAGCTTTGAAAAGGTCGTTGGGGGATTTTTGGCAGGCAGAAGTCACATCACTCTCTCTCGGGTGCCTCCTGCCCTCCCGGCTGCCTCCTGGAGCATCTGGGTATACAGGGAGCAGCAGCAGGCTCTGGACAGATGTTCTGGGGACCCCTTCTCCTGTGGAGGGGCCAGGAGGGATAAAGGGAGCCTTTGTCTTTAGGGAGATGAGGGCAAAGACTTGATTGCTGCACCAGGGACTCCTTCCAGCCCATGGCCCATTGCCCCGTTCCCTTCACAGTTTTCCCACAGCTGCTTCCATCTCCCATTTCACCTCCACTCCCCAGGCTGGAAAATACCCCCAGCTTCCTTGGGAACCTGTGCTCTACAGCAGAACAAGAAATGTGGCTTAAAAGTAGCCAAAAGGAGCCAGTAAAACTCCCCTATTGGTCTCCCTCTACCTCCAGTCTCCGTAACAGCCCATTAGCTCTCTGCAAGGCTCTGTGTCTGATCAGCTTTAACCAAAACAGGGGGGTCTTTATCCAGCAGCGCCACAGTGCTGGGAATGCTGGAAAACCACAATGCACAGTGCCAGGTTGTCCTCTGAGGGGAGGCAGACACGCTGCCATCCGCACATTCCTGAGGCGCCTGGGGAGCAGAGCAGAGCAGAACAGTGATACAACAACCACCCTGCTTGCCCTTTCCCAGAAATTTCCCAGCCAAAAGACAAGCTGTGGGCTGCTGGTCCAGCTGGGGTTGATACTGCATTTCTTCTCATGTGGCCATGCAGGACACGGGAGTCCCAGGGGACATGCTGCCACCTGGCTGGAGAGCAGCTCAGACGTGAGCATGGGCTCACAAGCATTGCCTGTGGGCTCAGCTTGAGGACTGTGCAATGTGGGGATGGTGATGCCCAGCCCGTGTGCCCCCGCATGCCAGGAGTGCTCCCCCCGCTGTGTCAGTCACCAGACGTATTGCAAAAAGCTCGTTGTGTTCACCATGACCTCTTCCCCCTAGGAGGGTCTGTGGGAAGGCAGCGCAGGCAGCGAGCACCACTGCTGCCTCCTCCATCTCAGCAATTCCTCCTTCCTCCTCCTCCTCCCGCACTGCATGCCCTGAGGCTGCTCCTGGCTCAGCCTGCACACCTCCATGCTGCACCTACCGAAGCAAACCTCCATGCACACCCCACTCCCATCCCAGCAGACACATCGTGCCAGCTCCGCTTTTGTAAAATGTTGAGAAACACTTTCTGATGCTTTGTCAGCTCCTTCCGCCTCATCCCTTCCTCCCGGACTCTTCCAAGGCAGAGCAGACCTCCCACAGCCATACTTTGGTCCCTCCTGCTGGGAGCACCCTGTCCGTTGCCCTGCAGCACAAGGGGGCACCCAGGAACCGGCACTCCCCCCGGCTACGGGATGCTGCAGCCCAGCACCACATAAGGCAGCCCACAGCTCCTAGGAAAGTTTCCAAGCCCTCACATGCTGCATGCTTTGCATTTGGCTGCTAAGAGGATGAATTCCTGTTTTTCATCCTTGTATTTATTTCTTTCTTTTCCTAAAAGCATCCAGCTCTCAAAAAGGCAAAGAAGTGCAGGTTTGATGTAAAAACGAATCTCTTCTGTGCACCAAAAACTCTTTTCCAGGATTTAAATGAGCATCCCTGCCCCACTGCTTCCTCCCTTCACCTGCTGAAGCAGGCACAAGGAGCCAGCTGTGAGCCAAGCTGCTCCATCTAATGGGGTGGCAAAGCAGTGTTATGTGCCCCGGGAATGGGCTGCGTGTTCCAGGCACAGACTTTGCCTGCTGGGTAGGAAAGCTCTACCACCGTGCACAAAAGGGTGCTGAAAATTGCTTCTGGGGTACCCAGTTGTTGTTTGGCTGCCCCATCCCACCTCGCTCTACAATCTCAGCCCTCCTCCTGCGGGAGCGGCACCCTGCAGCAGCCCCCCCTACCCCATTCCCTGCAAATCCAGAGCTCAGTGAGCTGGTGCCCACAGTGCACAGTGACGGAGGTTCTCTGGGAGCAGTCCCGACTCCAGAGGTGTGCGGTCTCCTCTCAGCCTCTCCCCCTCCTTGCACGCTTTCCGGGCTGCTTTCCCAAGCAGGGGATCACCCTGTGCACCGCTTGGGCTGAGCAGCCCTCTGTCCACCCCCAGCACTTCTACCCAGCTGGGGAACTGAGCCTGCGTGTGGCTGAGAGCCGCCACAGAAAGCACCTGGCCGTAGGCACAACGCTGTCACACACGGGACTTAGTTCTGCTTTCAGCCCCCTCCACCCCCAGCTTGCACCACGCTGAGAAAAACTCTTGCAAAAAAAAAACCAGAGCAAAGTGAAGGAAAAAGAGACTCCAGATGCTGAAGAACAGAAAAAGAAAAAAAAAAAAAAAAAAAGAGCAAGAAGAGAGAGAAAAGGAGCAGCGAATGCTGCTGTGCGTGTAAGAGACGCTGGAGAGGACAGGAGCATCGTGGACCAGTGCGGCGTCCAGGCTGGGACAGTGGGCAAGGCGAGGTGAGCCTCGGGGGAAGCGCCTGCCTACCGCTTACCTGCGTGCACCTCTCCCTCCTCCTGCCTCTTATTAATCCCCAAGGCAGTTTCCCTCTGGCTGCCTCCCTCCTCCTCCTCCTCCTCCTCTCCACGAGTGAGCGCCGGCCGAGCGCGCGGCGCTGCGCGGGGGTTTTGTTCCTGGGAACCGCGGGCGCCGGGTGGGTGGGAGCGCAGGAGGCGGAGGGCTGGGATGGAGGCGAGATGACAACAATAACGTCTTTATCTGGCAGCCAAGCGCTGCGGGCTCCACACACATGGCCTGCCTGCCGGAGGGCTGGCGTTTAATAACAATTCCTTCTGCTGCGGAGGCTGCTTGGAGCCCGTGTTTAAAAACAAAGCTAATTAATAATTTCAATAAACCCTTCCCTTGCCACAGCCCCTGCTCCAGGAGCGTGCAGTTGGGCTGGTGTTTTCCAGCTGTGCTTCTGATTGCAGAGGGAGCACGGGGGTTCTGTGTGTGCCCATCCCCATCCCCAGAGCTGTTCCACGCAGGGCAGTGACACGGCACAGGGGGACACAGCTGCCCTCTGTCCTGCAGAAGCGAACCAGCCCCGTGCCGGGGTCTGGAGGATGGCATCATAAAACATGGTACAGGTTTCATTCGCTCCCAGTTAGTGAGAGCTTTAATTTAAATCCCAATGATGCTCAGTGAAGAGGAAGGAGCAGGGCTGTGGCAGTGCTGCGTGGCTGAGTGGGTCACGGGTGAAGGGCTGAAGGGGTTTTACCCTCAGTCTCTGCAGGTCCTGGGCTGGAAAATTGCTCTGTGCACAGAGGACACACTGGGGAACCTCAGTGCCGGGGCTGCAGGGATTGGTGGGCTGGTGGGTGCCCGGGGGGATGGTTTTGCTCCCAGGGGCTCCAGGTGAATATTCACAGTGCTAAGAAATAGCATGGGGCCAAGCAGGGATAACCATGGGCACAGCAGGCCATGGGCATCCCCATCCCAAGCACCACTCAGGTTTGGGGGGCAGGGGCTCCCATCCTCCCCATCCTCCCTCCAGCCACGTGCATCTGCAGGAAGGGCCAGGAAAAAAATGCTTTTGCTCAATGAAAACCTGGCCTAAAACCTGCTGGATGCTGGCAGCTGCCTAGAAGGGGCTGATAGTGCACTGCCCCACTTGGTTGATGATGGCTATCAGCAGTAAGCTTCAAACTGCCAAAGTCAGACCCACCCCAAAGCTCCCAGCAGCTGGCATCCCCCATTTGGCCCTGGGTTCCCTGCAGCCCTTCTGACTGTTTCCAGCACATTGGCCTTTTCCTTGCCCCATAGCTGGGGTCTCACTGGTGACTGATCCCTGGGAGTAAGAGGCGGCAGGTGGATGCACCAAAACTTGAAGGGCACTGAAGAGGCACAAGGAGAAACCATGTTGGTACTTCATGTTTCTTAAACAGAGGGTTGAGATGGAGACGTGTTTGCCAGCTGGAGGAAGGTCAAAATCAATATGGAAAGAATATGCTGTTTTCCAGCACGGAGATTAACACCAATTGCTTTGCAAAAGTAGTTAAAGGTCTCCAAATCGAAATGAGTACGGCTATTTTTAATGTGTTTACGTTTTTTCTTTTTTTCCCGTTACCTAATACATACTCAGCTGAGCACTGAGGTATGCACAGGGGAAACTAAGGCACCAAACAGGGACATTTCTTGCACAAAAGCTTTCCTGCAAAGCCCAGCATGGAAAGGTCTCCCATTCCAGACTCTACCCACTGCGCCATAAGAGCTGTGAAGCTGCTCGCACAGCTCCCATTGCTGGGAAGCACAAAAACCTGTAGAAAAATCCTGCAAATCTGAATTGTTACTGTCAGCCAAGTGACTTGGTTGAGTTTTCTTTCTGCAGGAATTTCGTGTGGTGTCCAAGTTCTGAATCCACCTTCAAAGCTGTCCTGTTTGGTTTGTGAGCTGCAGCCCTGGCCGCCACATGCTCTGCTTATGGCATGGCTGCGGAGAAACCTTCCCCAGCTCTTGCAGGCAAAAGGGATGCTGGAGGGTGGCCGGTGGTATTCCTGCTCCCATGGGTTTTGTTGGTCATCCCTGGTGCCACCTCCCTCTGGTTGATGCCCCTTCTCATCCTGCTTCTGGCCCTCCCTCGCATGTTCTCTCTGCAACAGAAATACCACTTTGGTCTGGCGGAGGTAGGGGAGGAAATGTCTGAGTGTGAAAGCACCTACAGGCAGAGCCAGGGCTGTGAGAACGGCCTGCCCTCACCAGGCAGAGCAGCAGGCGGCTGCTGAGGGCATCCATGCAGAGCAGGGAGCTCTGCTGTGGGCTCCGGGGCTGTGCCTGAATGGGCATGAGCTGCAGCACATACAGGGGGAACGATGGGCAGAGAGGGGCTAGGGATGGGGGTCTGAGCAAATCTATGGCAAGACCACTCTGTGAAAGCCATTTAGAGCCAGCAGCCCCAGCCACAGGGCTGTAGAATTTTGCAGTGCAAGAGACTTGTCAAACACTGACAAACAAAGAGTTGACCCCAGACTGGACTCCTCTTCCCCATGCTACAGCCTGAGATGCTCAAAGGTAATGCCCAGGACAGAGGAAGATGCTTATTCTTCATGTTATGACAGCATCGTCTGCCCCATCCCAAGCCAAGCTTTTGCTCTGCTCGGTGCTGTACAAACACAGATGATTAATGGCGTGGTGCTTCTTTCGGACAAGCAGATCTTCAAACTCCCCTTGGAGAACTCAAAAAATGTAAAAAAAAAAAAAAAGAAGAAGAAGAAGAAAAAATCAGAAAGGGAAAAAATAAAGACAGGAAATCCGAGCTGCCCCTGCGGCCAGCGGGTTGGATCAGCACGTGCTTTATGCACAACGTCAAAGCTGCCTACCCTCACCGAGCACGCCGGCACTGAGCAGTCACATCCCCAGTCCACCCCACCCATGGGGGCTGCTGTGGTGGTCCGGTGTCACAGGAACGAGTCCTGAGCAGGGAGAGGGGAAGCCCTGAGCCGCAGCTCCCCTGGGGGCTCTGCACACCCCACCAGCACCTCCGTGTGAAGCTCAAGGTGCTGCCACCAGCCTGCAGAATTAAGTTGTGTCCCCCCCCCTCCCCGGCTCACCATAGAGCTCATTCCCAGGAGTCAGCAGGCTGGAAAAGCGTCACCAGGAGAAACATATGGATACAAACAAAGCTCTGGAGGTGGAAGTGAGCAAAGGGGAAAAGTATGCTGCTCTGTCATGCACAGATCCTGCTCTCCCGTCGCTGGGATGCTGCGGGATGCGCTTCCTCCCCTGGCTGGGCACGGAGCTGGGCAGCGCACAGCTGCTCCGTGCCCACACTTCCACCTCCAGCAAACATTTGGAAACACACTCTGTGAGTGGAGCTGCGAGGGGGATGTGAGGAAGGTGCTTGAAATGCCCCTCAAACAAAGCAGCCCCCAGCCCCAATGCTCTAGAGGCAAAAAGATTCAGCCCAGTGCTTGGCTGGGCTGGGAGATTGGGTCACTTCGGTCAACACAGCACAGAGTGAGGGACAGAGGTGGAGGAAATCGTTATCATCTCCTCACAGATAAGCACAGCCTGAACGCTGCTGCCTTCCTTCCAAGCATGGCCTGGCCCCTCCATCCATGCACGAGCGTCTCATGCTGCTGGAACCAGGACACAAAAACCTCATGGACCAGGACATGCTGCTTCACCCGCTCAGACAGAGGCAGATGGAGCCAGGCTGGAAAGAACGAGCTGCTCTTGATTCCAAGTGAGAAACACAGCTGAAAAAGCCAGCTGACCTTTGCCCCAACCAGGTGTTTAAAAAGAAAGAGAGGAAAAACAAGAGATAATCCTGTTCTGAGCACAGCTGCTGTTTTGGTCATTAAATGTACAGGCAAATCACCTCTCAGGATCATTCTCAGCAGTTGGGTGCCTGAGTACAGGCACTGCGGCAGCCAGGGAAGGGTTAGGGAATGGAAAACTCCTGCAAGCTGCTCGTCCGACAGCCCCACCAGAGCTGACGCAGTGAAGGAATGCAAACCCCAATGCCTCTCGCTTGCAGCCGTAAACCCCTTCCTGCTTGGCTGTTGCCAGAGACGTGATGAAGCGGGAACAGGCCAGATTGGATAAGGACAGCACCAGTGGCTGGTCCTGCCCTGCTATGGGGCAAGATGCAGGGAGGAGAGAAAGGAGATCTGCACCCCCCGTTGCCTGGGGAAACTGAGGCAGGAGGGAGCTTCGCACTAAACCAGCTGCCTTTTCATTTACACAACCTGCAGTATTTCCCAAGCGATGCCAAGGTTTTATTGTTATTCCTCTTTCAGCCTTGGCATGGGGGAGCTGGCACACGTACAGCAGCGTGAGCACTGTACAGCCTAGCACTGAGGTTTGTCTCACCCCCAGTGCTGAGCTTGCAGTCACCCCATGGGATGGAGCAGCGCTTCCCCAAGGGGTTGAGACCTAGCAAACTAATTGCTGGAACAACCCAAGGAAGAGTTTGTCCCTTGCCAAGTAAAAGGCAAAGTGCGGGGAGGGGCTCAAAGCTACGGAAGCGGAAAGGAAGTGGTATTGCAGTTCGTGAGGACCCCATCCCTGCTGCATGTCACGGACCGCTGGCAGTGGGGCTGGCCCATAGCCGGTGGTGGACACAGCACAACTGCCAGCTCCACTCCATCTGCACTGTGACCACTGAGCCCCCCCCCAGCACACCCCCAGCCCCTTCCTCCCCATTCCACATCTCCTGGGCTATTCTCGTGGCTGCTTTAAGCGCAGGGAGGGGATACAGAATTCATCAGACCTCACA
The DNA here is from genome assembly GCF_016699485.2 of Gallus gallus. NCBI lineage: Eukaryota > Metazoa > Chordata > Aves > Galliformes > Phasianidae > Gallus > Gallus gallus. The sequence continues at coordinate 5,200,519 of NC_052557.1, read as the reverse complement.
TTTCTCAGGGATTAAATCATACAGCTCATTTCTCTGAGGGAGAGAAGTCCAACCCCACCTCCCCCCCCCTTTTTTTTTCCTGCAGGGCCGAGCAGCCACTCATTAGCTCTTGGCAGCAGGGCACGGCGTGGGGCCAAGTGCTGCTGCGTGCTCAGCTCACAGCCACAGTGCCGGGGGCTGGGAACTGCGGGGCACCAACCAGGGCCCCCTCCCTGCCCCATGGTGCCCCTGCCTGCAGTATCCCCCACCCAGCCCTGCCACCAGAACGTCGTGTCCTCTCCTCTTCTGGGGTGAGCGGCCCACTCCACACAGTTCTCTGCTGGTTCAACAGTGGTTTGCACTGGGAGCACACAGGACACGAGGACCTTTCTTCCACCTGAGCAAGGGCTGCATTTTTCCAAGCTGTCTTGGGTGTGACAGTAGCCTCCAGGAGTGTGGAAAACAGCCCCCATCATTCCCCATCTGGGCGTACTATGGAAAAGACAGGCTTATCCTAGCTCACGCAACATTAGGGCTGATATTTTAGATAAGCAAAGAGAAAGTGACCCCAGGCTCTGTGGCTCCCTAGGGCTGCTCCTGAGGAAGCTGCTGCTTCCACTCTGCCCCAGTGTCACTGCTCCATCGCAGAGGTCACATCCCACCCACTGGGCCCCTGTTGAACAGAGGGGAAACTGAGGCATGTGTCCAGGGGTGTTAAGAAGGCAACAACGTGGTCCCACATCCCTGGGGTCTGCAAGAGATCCTGCCAGCTTCTAGTACACTCTGCTCTACCTCTCCAAACCTTGGAAGCCCCAGGACGTCCTCTCCCTGCTCTTCACAAGCAGTTTGACCACTCATTGAACCATATGTGATGGATTTTGCAGCATACCTCATATGAATGTCAAGCTAGGAGCAAACCATTTGGCAGCTGAGCAGGAGACGAGCAGCAGCACCAGTGCCCAGCCCCAGCGTAGCAGGAGCCCCGCCAAGGCCTATTTCATCCCTGGTTGTTGGTTATTTTTTTGTCCACAGAGCCCTAAATCCCCAGGGGAGTAATTTATTACCCCTGTGGATAAATGGTGCTGATCTGGGGACCTGCAGTGTCCTTCTCTGGCAGAGGGCCATGGCACAAATGGGTCCCCAGAGAGGCACAGTGATGAGGGCAGGTGACCGAGTAACCCCGCAGTGACTGCCTAACCCGTCCCTGGCACAAGGCAAGGGAGCTCATGTGACGTTAGGCGGCATCTCAGACCCAGATGCTTCGGAAGACACCCAAAAGTACATGGAAATGCTTCAGATAGATCCTGGAAGGAGCTCAGGTGGCTGAGAGCCACCTCCTCCTGCACTGCAGTCCTCACTGCCACCACAGACCCCACAGGTGCTGGGTTACTGCTGCTGCCTGGAGACCTCAGATGGGGAGGAATCCCCATCCTGCCCTCCTGCCTCCACCACTCCTGCATGCCCGTCATCACCACCCCCATGCTAAGGCAGCAGCAGCTCCTGGTCCCCATTAGCAGCTTTCCGGGAGCCAGTGCTGGGAACAGCAAACACAGCAGCAAACAGACCCAGCAGCTGCCAGCATTCTCCCCAAGGGCCCATCCACAGCCTCTCCACACCACCCACCCCATGTCCATCCCACCATCCCCACCATCCCCTCCCACGCAGGAATGGAGTCGCCTGTACCCCCAGCCCCATGGCATGCCTGTGGGGTGGACACACTGCCCCACATCCTCTCTGCAGTACCAGGTGTTCTAGCAGAGCTTTGCAGATGGCCCCACGCTGGCATCCTGCAGCTGCCGTCAGTTGAGACGAGCTGTGAAGCTGCTTGCTCTCCAGCAGGCACACTTGATTTAGCTCCTGATAAAAGAGGACAGTTCTCCCCTCTCCTTGCTATTCACACAGGACAGGAGCTCACTGCACTCCCTGGTGCATCTCCTGCTGCTCAACGTGCTGCAGCCCACGCTGGGACAGGGGCAGGGCACTGTGCCACACCCCATGGTGGCAGGGAAGGATGGGGGCTCCTGGGGGCAGCTTGGAGCTGAAAGAGTGGTCAGTGTTGGTCAGAACAAGAACAAGGCAGTGATTCAGTGAAATGAAGCGCAGTGGAAACCATGAAAGCCAGTATTCCAAGCCGAGCACACAATTAGCTGGTGGGACCCATCACCACAAGATGCCGCTCAGGCCAAAGGACTCCATGGGGTTTTAAATTAATACATGAAAAATATGTGAGGGGATGCCCACACGTAGGAAGACTGCTGTCATTCAGGGTGGCAGGAGCAATGAGAGCAAGCATTCCAATGAGCAGAAAAGCACTGGGGACACAGAAGCAAAGGAGTCACCAAGTTGTGGTGGACATCTGCCTGCTTCTCGGGTGATGCATTATGCCCGTGGGGGGATGGAAGGGATTACCCAGCTGTTGGCATGCAGGTGACACAGCTCCCCGCTGGCTGCAGCACTGTCTCAAAGCCTCTGTCCCCTCCCTTGCTCTGTCTGGGCGTCACTGCTGGCTGTTTGCAAAGGAAACACCTGAGCCACATTTGGCCCTACCAGCCCTCCCTTGGGTTTGGCCTTCATCCCTGCCTCCTCCTCCTTGCCCAGTATTTTTCCTCTCCAAAGGCAGGAGCCAGCCGGCTGCTTCCCTTGCACGATATCAGCTGCACTGTGAGACTGGCTGTTCCCCAGGGTAGGGAGGGCAAAAAGTGCTGCAGCTCACCAGTGCCTGGGGAACTGCTCCCACCCCCAGCATCTGCTCCCCCACAGTGGCCTCAGAGACATTAATTGGGGTGATGTGGGCTAAGGCTGATGGACCTGGTGGGTAAGAACAGCTCCTTCCCAGCAAGCAGCCCTGGCTGGAGAAGATGGCTGGAGCTGACCCAACAGTGCGTTACGGGCTGAATGATGACGCTGTCCCTTCCAACACAGCAGCCCCTTGCCTGCTCAGCTGTCCCCTGGAAAACCCCGGCCTGAACAACAGACACCTCCAACAGCCTCACTGTGACAGCTGCCAAAGGCACATGAGATACCCTGAGCTGGGGGCTGGGCTGCACGTCCCAGGTGGGGACACTTCCTATATGTGCTGTGCTCTGAGCATGCAGCAGTGGCAGCCCACAGCTCCACACCACGTGTGTGTGATGGGAAGGTGAAAGCAGAGCACAGGAGGGTGGGGATGATGGATATGCAGCCTGAGCTGGGAAGCAATCTCAGTGGCCCCGTTCTATTGCTGCTCATTACACTCAGTGCGGATTTGCCTATATTGCTTGGCAGAGTGTGAGTAGCAAACAGGCCTCATCAAAACCCCAGAGATACCCAGAAACTGCTCCAAATATTACAGCTATAAATTCAGCTCATTTCTCTAACTGCTCAGAGCTGCCAGGGAAGTTGACTCAGTCTCTCTCCTGGTGACTTTGTGCCAAACCCCGCCAGGCACTGTTCCCCCTGCAGCTACTCATGAGGGTCTGCAACACACATCCCCTCACACCCCAAGCTCCCACTGGTGCAGTCTCCACTCCCACACCCCTTCTGCCCCCAGGGTCCCACCATCTATTCCCCACCTCCCCTCTTGCCAATTTTCCCCTCTCCCCTTGAACCACAGGCACTTTTGCAGCACTGATGGGACCACTCAGATGCACTTAGGCTGCTCCTTGAGACCCTTCCTGCCTCTGTCTTGTGCTTTTCCCCATGCAAGCAAAGGCTCCATGTTCTCCTCTCAGGTTCGTTCAGGGAAGACAGATCCCACAGGAGATGGGTTTCTTTTCTCTCCAGGTTGAGTTTTCCCATATTCTTCCTTTCACATGCTGGATCATACACGAGCACCTGGCTGCCCCAGACACAGGACAGACCCAGCCCCACTGCTCCCGTGCAGTGGGTTCTTGCAGGTAAGAGTTAACTCTTCCTCCAAGCTCTGCATGTCCCTCAGCTGTGTATTGAAGGCAGCATCAGATTTCCAAAAACATTCCAGGACTGATCCTCCAGGGACTATATCCTCACATCCCCCCCCATAAACATATTCCTTTCTCCTCAGGAAGAGCAGGGCTGTAATTAACCCTGGATCATCCCTGGGGCTGGGAGAGCTGGGAATGTTTCAGAACACGGACTTCTCACCCAGTCCTTTCTCCAGCCACTCATCACTCAAATATTTGAGGTCCAGTTGTGCAAAGAGCAAATTGTGCAAAGGGACGGGCAGAAATCCGGGCAGCTGCTGGCTGCGGCAGCTGCTCGGAAGGGGAGGTGAGCACAGATCTGAAACTGGGGTATCAGCATCTACCATCCAAAAGGAGCTACTGAAGTTCTGCAGACACCAGGGCTCCCCATTTTCCCATTTCAGAGGTCAGAGCTAGGGGTGCTTTGGCAGCAAAGCCAGAGACAGTCCCTAATCCATTTGCTTCAGCCCTGTCCTTTGCCTCAAAGGTGGGTGGCAGTGTCAAGGGGATGGCTGTGGCCATGTGCCCAATGCCACTACAGCTGCCAGCACACAGAGCCTTTGGGGGAGCACCCAGAGTCAGCCACGGGTGACACTGCATCCCCAGAAACAACCCAGAGTCACGATTTCCCACTAAGGGCATTACTGAGGGTAAAAATAGAACTGAGGTATTCTGATCATATCAAAAAAAACGTTTCCTGCAGCTCCAAATGAGCGCTGCTTTACGAGAAACTTCTTATTTTTTTGGAGTGGGGAAAAAAAAAAAAAGAAAAAAAAAGGAAAAAAAAGCAGAACGTGCAGCCTTTCCAGTGGAACCGAAAACCTTCCTCCTGTCCAGCATAAACTGCTGCTCACTCCTTCTCTTTTAAGCAGAGGAGGCTCAGCAATGAAACAGCAATGCGGTGGCAGCACGGAGGCTTCTGCCTCCCCCGGTAGTACAGGGAATCTCATAATGAAAGTTGCCTTGGTGGAAGTCCCAGCTGGGCTCACACAGACCCTGGAGGCCCCGAGCCAAGGTTATCAATCACGGATGCACTCCAGCTCCAGGTTTATTTTCCTGGCTGTGTGGTCTTTGCTCTGCTCTGAAACTATGTCTGCATGAAGACAGTCCAGCCGTTACACAAGCTTCAAGATAAACTCCTCACAAACCACGATGAAAATTGCGAGGAAAGGAGATAAAGGGAAACAGCAAATAAATCACATTGTATTTTTTCCACCTGGCTGAGCTCCATCCTTTATCTCCCGTCTCTTCCCTCTTCCTCCCAGCTGCTCTGCAGCTCGGCCCCACAGCTCTGTGCTCAGCCCTCTCCTCTCACAGCAGTTCTTATTCCAATGGCTGGGAGGGGACAACCAAGCCCGGGGGGCTGAACCCCTTTGAGAAGGGGTGTGGGGGGGTAGGTCAGTCGAGAGCCCCTCATCACCACTCCTGGGGTGGTGGAGGCAAAGCTGGGGCTGGGCTAAGGCAGGGGGATCTGCACCTTTGTGTGGAACATCTGCCAGGGCAAATCACCCTCCCCAGTTCCTGGGGCTCCATAATGAGTTCCCCAAGTCCTGGAGACAAGAAGAGCCTTGAGGAGAAGGGGCACCTGGAACCCCAAAATGCTCCCAAGCGGGTGAGGGACTGGAGCAGCCAGCACAGCCCAGGATCCAGGGGTTAAATCCCCCGGCTGGTGAGTCAGAAGCCTTTGATGCAGCCAAAAGGAGCTGAGTAATTTGTGTATCTGCAGAGGTCACACTGCCTCCTCTCTCTTTACGTCTCTTACTCATGCTGCTCCTTCCCACTCTCCCTCTGCAGCCTGGACTTCTCTCTCCCTCCAGCTCACCAGCTCTCTTTACTACGGTTGCTATTAATTATCAGCATTAGCGCAGCCCGGAGGAGCTCCTGGCAGCAGCTGGCAGCCCCATGTGGTGCTGGTTCGGTTGGAGCACAGCACAGTGATGGGTGCCAAGTGTTCACCCCACTCCCTTTCATCTGCCTCTCTTCCTCCGTGGGTATTCATCCCTCTCTGCTCTGTGGTTTCATTCAGAAGTTCTGAATTTCTATAGGACTCACCCTGCTGCCGGCTCTGCAAAGCTGCTTAACCCCCAAGGGACGAGGCAGGAGCTGCTCCGGGAGCTTTGTGTCTCCCAAATGACAGTCTCAGTAATCCCAGGTTGCTACGAAGCACCTGGGCAGCGAGAAAGACTTCCCCACGTTTAATCAAATCACTTAATTAGGTTGTTTAATAAGCAAGGGAGCTCTGGGAACATCAGTGTTTCCCAGCTCTCATACAGCATTTGAAGCAGGGATTTATGGCAGAGCCATTAAGGTCCCAACAATCTGTTTTTAATCCATCACAGCAAAGCCTCCCCACTCCCGTGCCCACAGGGCCCCTTCCCCCAGGAACTGCCCGAAGGGGTGGGGTGGTCCAGGGCATGCAGCTCCATTCCTGCTCCTGCAGAGCAGCCGTGGGAATGGGTATTTCCTATATGTGCGACTTGACCCACTCAGCCCCTGCTCAGCTCATCACCCACCTGGTTATAGAGGGGGATTACAATGCCAACTCGCTCAGCAGCAGTGAGCATGCACCCAGGGACAGCTCGAGGGGCTCCTGCTCCTTCCTGCCATTGTGTTACGCACCCCTGAGTGCCTGTCCTATATCGGCTGCCCCGAGCAGCTTGCAGCATCTCCCACGCACTGTGCTGCTGCCATCCTCCACTCCCCTCCAGATGGATTTGCTTTTCGTTTCCCAGTCTGGGCCTTTGTGTTTCTTGCAGATTTTTCTAACCTCTCTGTCCTCTCTGGTATTTGCAAATCTTCCCAGTTCTGCATCCACAGAGGATTTTGTGCATGTGCTATTTCCTTCCTCATCCACAACATTCCTGAATCCCAGTAAACACGCTGGTCCCCATGGGCCACCACTGGACCTGCATTTTGAATCTTCCCTGCCTTTCAGAGCCCTGAAAACCCTCAGATGTAGACACAAAGACTTTCACAGCCAATTCGAGTTTGCGAACCCCACACATCTGTTGGCCACAGCTGAGAACCCAAATCCCACCTGATGTAGTCCAGCCTACAGCATCCTCTGCACACAGCAAGCACCAGAGCCCAGAGCAGGGCTGGAACTGCCACCTACATCTCACCTCCCCACACTTGTGCCATTCCCCCAGGGCCTGAAAGTTGGCTGCAATTACTGCCTGGAGATACAAACCTTCATTGCTCCCTCCAGAGTTGCTGCCAGCAGCTCAGGGCAACTGATAGCTCCCTAGTTAATGCAATCACTGGCACCCAGTACTTAACATCTGCTTCTCACCCCTCATCAGGGACATGCTGGGAGGTCAGGTGTTTGCAGGCTCTGGGCATTGCTATGCCTTTCAATGGAAATGCAGGAGCTCAGCCTGCTGTGCCAGCAGCTCCCAACCCATTTCCAGCCCTCATCTCCACTCCCTGACCCCTTCCCTTCCCATCTGAAGCCAGATCCCCAAAGCACGCATGGCTCTTGGCCTCCTCTGGCTCTGAAGGAAACCTGAAGCTGTCAAAGCAATCCACCACAGCCTCAGATAATTTCTTCCTTTCCCTTTTCCCTTCGTTTTGCAGCAGGTGCCCCACGGTGTCAATGGCAGCCCTGGGGCGCAGGCACCCACCCTGTCCTGATGTTCACTGTGGCTGCAGAGCCCTGCCAAGCCTTCCACCTGGCAAGCACCGGCGTCTCATAAGGAATACACAGCTCAGGGCTGGAAAATAAACATCTTTCTGTTTCTCCTTGCCTGGGGAGTTCAGCTCCGATACTTTAATTTTGCCCATCTATTTTGATTGAAACAGAAGTGGATGGAAGGCAGAGCTAAGCTGCCAGAGCTGTAAAATCAGCTGTCAGGAGCCTTCCCAGAAGCTGCCGTGCCCACCGCCACATTTGCCAGGGCGGGACAGGAAGGTTCCAGCTCAGAGCAATGCACAGGCAGCTCTGGGGAGCAAAGCAGCCACCCTGGGGGCATCAACCCCCAAATCCTCCCACAGCAACAGCACCATCTGGAAGGACTGCTTTTTGCTGGCCTCATCTCAACATGGCCAAGAATTGAAGATTAACCCCCAGAAGGTGCAAATCTGCTCCGAGACTGGGCAAGGAGATGGGCACTGGGGGGGTCTCTATTGGAGCTGAGGCAGAGCTGGCTGAGCCTCCACCCCCAAAGCTCTACCCCATACCTTACCCCCAGTCCCAAGCTGCAACCCTCCATCCCCAAACCTCTATCCCCATATTCCCTGGGCTGGGCTTCAGTTCTGCATCTACGGCATTGGGTCAGCTGTGCACATCATCCTCTCCTCTCCTGGAGATCCCCTCAGAGTCCTCATCAGTGCTCCCAGCAGGACCAGCACCCACTGCCCTGCACAGCACCAGGCCGGCTCCGCTGCATGCTGCCCCCTGTGCAGTGCACGCCATTTGGCATCATTAGCAGCATGCGTAATGATTCCAATTAGAAGAGCTGGAAAACTCCAAGGAGCTGCGTCTCTGTTTTCCCAAATGTCAGGTGGAGGTGGAGCAGCAGAGGAAGTGTGTTCATCTCGAAGGCATCTGTGCTGCTGCTCCAGTGGAGGCAGATGCTCTGGTAGCAGCTTCTGCAGCCCCGCAACTCTCTGAGGATCCGCTCTCGTGCAGGTGGAGGGCTGCAAAACCAGGGCCAAACCCCAGAACTGTGACCAAGGCAGCTCCAAGCCCTTGGCTGCTTTCCCCAGCATCTTCACAACACGGCCAGGGAGTACCGTTGCTTGGGAAATGGTGGCACTGGTCGTTCTCTAGCGCTACCAGGACAGGTGCTGGGGATATTTCCTGAGAGGAGGGGGTGGCACAGGGCTGGCCTCGTGCTGGCAGCACCCACAATGGGTCAGCATCTCTGCCCTGAGGCCAGCAGCGGAGCTCTGGGGGCAAAGACGGCTGCCACCCATGCAGCCTGTTTGTTTTTCAGCACAGAGCGAGGCTTTGCTGGAGCTGGAGGAATTCATCTCGCTGAAGGAGCCTTGTTTTTCATGGAGGAAATGAGACAGTGCACTTTTAATAGGAAATAAAAACACGTAAAATAAAGAGAAACTGAGACACAGGACTGGAAAAATGTCGAGCTATCCAGCTGTGTCTCGCCAGCAGTGCAGCCCCTGCCAGCAGGCATCACCGTGTGCTGCTCTGCTCCTGTCCCAGCACTGCAGGCAGAGCCCTGGGCACAGCATAGGGCACCCACTGCTCCAGACACTCCCGCTTGCGCTGCCCAACACCAATGAGTTGCTGATGAGTGCAGGTCTGAGCTGTGATGAGGACAGCACAAAAGGAAAGGCACCCCAGGGGCACCTGAAGCCCTGAGTCTACTAGAGCTCTGCTGGTGAGCCCGGTGCTGGGCATGGGACTGCCAGCAGGGCAGGGACTGGACTCCTTCATAGGTGAGCAGCACACACTTCAGAAACCCACAGGGAAACCATGCACTGTCTGGGGAAGAGATTTTCCAGCTGTTTTACAGGGATTTGCACTGGGATCAGAGACAGTTCATGGTCCATAACTTATTTGCATTGATTAAGTGAGAAACTTAAGCAGCACAGGAAGCTTTTGGCGTTGGGGATGGTGGCTGTGCAGGGGAACACGCTGTGCTAGAGCCCTGGAGACACCACCAAGAGCAGCTCACAGCTCCATGGTCTTGCAGCAAAGCTCTGATTAAATCGGAATGCAATGCACATCCGGAGGCTTCGCTGCAGAGCCGTCCTCTCCCATCTGGGAGCACAGCCTGTGTTCCAGGAGCAGCCCCATGCCTGTCACCATCGGGGAGGACAGGAAGCGGCAGATCCCAGCCTGGGGGTGAACATTGCCCTGGAAATTGTCCCCACTGCCGGCAGGGCAGCTGTACAGCCTCCCTTTATCCTAACTCCTTGCTGAGCAAGATGGCCCCATGAGCCATGCATCCCACACAACAGCCGGAACTCCTGACATCCAGCCCTGTCCCAGCACTCCCCGTCTCCCCAGCATCATTTGCTCACCCGCCCAACCACCCCCAGCTTCTTTCCACCAGGCACCATCCTGACATATGAAGTCAAACCACTCCTTACATAGCTCTTGGCTATCGCAGAAAGCAGCCGTAGCTATGGGCGCAAACAAGCAATGTTTCCATCCCAGCCTTGTTCCAGCCCTGTCCTAGCTGTCTGCAGAGCCGCACCCAGGACCCAAACTAAGCATGAGAAGCTGCAAGGTTTGGTGGCCCTGTCCCAGAGTTTCTTAAAACCATGGGGATCATGGCACCTTGGGTTGTGCTGTCCCTGTGACTGGATCCCAATGGACTGTGTGCAGGCAGCCACCTTGGAGCCTCAGCATCTCCCAGCAGTGGTGTGGGGCCAGTATCAGTGATTAAACCCTTTGAAACACTCCTCATAGGCAACCTGCAGGGGATTCATGAAGCTGCAGATGCTTCAAGACAACCTCAGTCAGAAACATTTAACTGAGATGGTTGGGAGAGAGAAAAAGAAGAGAGGAGAGGAGAGGAGGGGAGGGGAGGGGAGGGGAGGGGAGGGGAGGGGAGGGAGAGGGAGAGGAGAGGAGAGGAGAGGAGAGGAGAGGAGAGGAGAGGAGAGGAGAGGAGAGGAGAGGAGAGGAGAGGAGAGGAGAGGAGAGGAGAGGAGAGGAGAGGAGAGGAGAGGAGAGGAGAGGAGAGGAGAGGAGAGGAGAGGAGAGGAGAGGAGAGGAGAGGAGAGGAGAGGAGAGGAGTGGAGAGGAGAGGAGAGGAGAGGAGGAGTGGAGAGGAGAGGGGAGGGGAGGGGAGGGGAGGGGAGGGGAGGGGAGGGGAGGGGAGGGGAGGGGAGGGGAGAGGAGAGGGGAGGGGAGGGAGGGGAGGGAGGGAGAGGAGAGGAGAGGAGAGGAGAGGAGAGGAGAGGAGAGGAGAGGAGAGGAGAGGAGAGGAGAGGAGAGGAGAGGAGAGGAGAGGAGAGGAGAGGAGAGGAGAGGAGAGGAGAGGAGAGGAGAGGAGAGGAGAGGAGAGGAGAGGAGAGGAGAGGAGAGGAGAGGAGAGGAGAGGAGAGGAGAGAGCTATGCAGCTCATATGGAGCAGAGCAAAGCTGGGAAGGAGCTTGGAAAGTGGGGCTGAGGCACAAGGGACTTCCCAGTGATGGTGGCTGCTGGAAACCTCCAGGATCATCTTTGCTGTCTGGGGTAAAGCTGGTAGAAGGAGCCAGGAAGAGAAGCCTAGAAGGAATTTTCAAATGACTCTTGCAAACGTTTCCCCAACAAAAACCCCTTTAGTCCCAGGGCGCCTGGCCGCTTGTGTGGAGCCAAGTGTAACATTTGTGTATGTGATGCTATAAGGAAATGTGTTTATTTTTCAGCACGTTTGCTGAAACACTGTGTGCTGGGGTGGGGAGCAGAGCTTTCCCCATGCCAGCAGGGCCACTGCCAGCTTACACCAGCTCCAAACCCCCCAGAGTCCACATGCGACCACATCCCCTTCCCCAGGAGACCCACATCACTTCTCCTGAGCAGCCACAGCTTCAGGCCCAAAGCACATGCAAGGTTAAGCAGAGGAATGAGAGGAGGGGTGGGTGTGATGCTTGTGTCAGAGCAGCAGCAAAGCATGGGAGCAAGTGGCCTGGGACAGACTGAGGAGCTCCCTGGTATCACGCACAGGGCAAAAGCTTTTGTCATGTTTTAAAACAAGCAAATGTGTTCCCAACACTTCCATGACACGGCGGGGAAGGATCCTGCTGGGATCAAGGCTATCTTTGGGCTGATTCCCATCTGGGGGTCTCTGGGAGACTGCACCAGCAATGACAGTGTTAGCTCATGGTTTCTTGTTAAACACACCCGAATGGAGACATTTACTTAGGATTTCACATTATTAACAGCCACAGCAGGAAAAGGTTGGGGAAAGAGAAGAGATGATATTATTTCCCAGGGGAGATGCTCAGCAAGAGGATGCTTCTGGGGTTTCCTCCAGCAGCTCCATAACAAAGGGGAACTTTCCACATTAAAACACCCAGGGAAAGGAGCATCCCAAAAAAACCCTGGAGGGAGGGGAGGCCTTGGCAGTGGGGAACCCCATCCACGGGTGAGCAGGATGTGGCCACATAGGGCTGGGATGCCCCGTTATGGTGCTGCAGAGGCCAGGTACCACTGGCAGCGTGCAGCTGTTCATCACCAGCCCTTGAAGCTGTGACGTGAGAGGATTAATTAATTTTTACACACCGCTCAGCGCAGGGCTGGGCATGATCATGCATTATTCATGCATTCAATAACACAGCTGATTTATTAATGAGGAGGTCAGACTCCCTGGAAACGAAGGCTTGTTGTAAAATCACTTCGAACTGGGATGTTTCAGAGGAGCTGCTGGAGTGGAGCCGGCGTGGGGCCACAGTGCTGGGACGAGGACGGCATGCAGAGCTGCCCTGTTCCTTCCAGCCCATTAATCTCCGCGCTGCTTCGGAGGGGCACGTTCCTGCTCCAGCACGGGCAGACAGCTGTGCAAATGTAATGCAGGAGCTGGAGGAGCAGAGTGGGTCCATAGGGGCGGCTTCCAGGCTTTCTCCTCCCTGCTGCAGCCATGGAGGACCTGGGGAGCCAAAGAGACCCAGAGCGGACACATCAGCATCTGGGCCTTGCAGGGAAACGGGAGGAGAAAGCAGGCAGCCAACCCCTCCCTCCTGCTGGCTCAGTGGGGAGAGCTGGAGCCACCTCCAAACCAAATGAAGGGAAGGAAATTCGTGCTGCAGGAGCTGCTTTCCCCGTGGTTACTCCCGGGGGCTGACAGTCCACCTATCTCTCTGTATTTAATTCGTCTCCAATTTGGGTGATCTTTTCCGCTCCTCATCTCTCTCGGTGCTGCACAATCACAGAGGGATGGATGGGGCGGGGGGGGGACAAAGTGAGGTGCAGGCAGCAAACAGAAGGGCGATGGCTGGGACTGCCCTGGAGCAGGATGGGGCTTCTCCTGCTTTGTCATTGCAAATTATTGCTGTGATTGGGATGGGGCAGCAGCACGGGGCAGGGCATTGCTACCGTTCTGTGCTCTCTCCTTCGTGGAGCGGAGCATGAGGGCACTTCACACTGTGAGGGCAACCAGCAGCAGTGGGGAGACGATCCGGTTCCTGCAAGAAAGCTTCTCTCCGCGCTGAGACACTGAGAGACACTGAGGGCAGGAGAAGCCCCCGTGCCACACGGGGGGCAATGGATCAGCGCAGCTGCCGGCTGTCCTGGCTCTTCCCAGCCTGCACACGCTGTGCGTGGAGAGGGCCGGAGGAAATCAAAAGAAAACAAAGCAAGAATTTATCAAACAGCAGCACGGCTGGGGCACCGCTCGTCCCGGCCTCCTGCTGCAAACCCATGAGGGCAGGGCTGGGGGAGCGGGGTCGACAGCGAAGGGTGAGGGGAAGGGAAGGGACACTGCCCTGTCCTGCCCTGGCACGAGCTCAGCCTCTCGCAGATGCCGCCCTGCATGCCCCAGGCAGGAGTGGGCGTTGCTCCACACCGGCATCCCAAATGGTGTCGAGATTCCCAGGCCCCAGCGCTTGGGGCTGTGAAGAAGAAGCCGCTTTGATCATCGCTAATTATTGCTGCTGGGCTGACAGCACCCTGCTGTCCCACCCTCAGCTCAGCTGTGCCCGCCCACACTGCCCCATCGCCCCACGCTGCAGCGGGTTTGTAGGTGCTGCCGGTGGGATTGGAGCCGCACATCCACCTTCAGCTGGGCGGACGGACAGACACCAGCAGTGTGCCCCACAGCCCGGGGTATGACAGAGGTCCTGCAGCACCACTGCCCCAAACTGCATGGATTAAGCCCTGAATGCACATCCCACTCAATGCTTTTTATTTCCCCTAAACTGCAAAGGCGCCGCCAGGTCCCCGAGTTCCCACTGAACAACACAATTCGTCTGAACAGAAGCAAAAGCAGAGAACGCCCACGCCCTCCTCTTGCTTCTGTTTATCTCCAAAGCTTTTCTTAAAAAAAAAGAAAAGAAAAGAAAAAGAAAACCCAAAACACGCCTTCCCTCAACGTGGAGGAGTGCTGCAGCCGAGCGTGGAGATGGAAGCTGGAGTGCAGAGGGCAGCTTCACTGCAGTGCCCCTGGCCACGGGCTGGGAGGCTGCCGGCCGTGAGACCTGAGATTTGTTTGTGAGCACGGGAAGCCAGGTGGCAGAGCAGGCAGGAGCGCTAATGGGTTTCCCAGGCTGTTGATGTTATGCTTTAAAAAAAAAAAAAAAAAAAAAAAAAAAAAACACCTCATTTTTCAGATGCTTTAGAGAGAAAAACAGCCCGTGCTCCACTGGGGAGGGGAGCTCAGTGCAGTGACCTTCCTGAATCAGGGTATGCAGGAGGAGCAGGGACACTGTGACCATTGCATGGCTGCGGGCAGCGGGCAGGACCAGGTCCCACCTTCACCCCTCTTCCCCCAGCCCTGCTGCCCCCCCAGAGCCGGCCTCATTTCGGAGATGGATAGAAACGGGCTATGTGTGTCAGCCACATCAGCACTGTCTGGCAGGTGGATGGCAGGGACACACAGAGGTGCAGCTGCGTGCACGTTGCCTCTTCTTGTTTGCTCCCTGGCGCAGCTCAGGCTGCTGGTTATGATTTATTAATCTCTGCACGGGTTTATATTTGGCTCCAAGAGCATCTGCATCCACTTGCAGAGAGTGTTGGGTGTCGGGCTGTCAGTCTGCACCAAGGGGGCTGGGGACAGGGCTGGGATGGGACCCTGGGGCTCTGCTTATGGGAAACGTGATTGAGATCTTCCCCAACCTGGAGCCTCAGATGATGGGCTGGAGTGAACCTGTTCCCTTCTGCTGTTTGTTCAGGAGAGCTGGGAGGCTTCTGAAGGGAGCCAAGTGCTCAAAGGGCCTTTGACAACATGAATCAAGGTCTCTGAGCAAAGAAATGCTGCATTTTTTTCCCTTATGCTCCTTGGACAGCTGCAGCCAGCATCTGGCAGCCGTTTGTGCAACCTTGATGCACAGTGGGGAGGGAAGGGGAGAGAAGGAAGGTTCTTCCCTAACAAGCCTTCCTTAGCCACGGCGATGTTCGCAGCACAAAGCAGACATCCAGGGGCAGCTGAGGGAGTGACTGCATGAGGAAACGCTTCATAGTTTCCAGCTCTGTTCTAAATTAGGCACTTAACCTTTTCAAATGCATTTGATGGTGGTTGCAGTGAGCTCTGACCCCGCTTTGTGCACAGCCCAGTGCACCGCGCTGCGAGGAGCACTTCCATGAGGAAATCCAGTAGGTGGGGTTTGCAGGGGAGCAGATCGATGTGTGTACTGCAGATATTCCAAGGCCATGTGTTACCCAGAGCCACAATGGTGGGACCAGGGGCCATGGGGATGTTCCTGGGAGTACACTGTCCACCCCATCATAACCTGCAGACAGCTATTATGACCTCAAGCTCTAATGCCCCAGAAGCAGCCCGTGATTACAGTGGGACAGTGCAGAGCCTTCCCCAGCTAAGCCATCACCCCCAGAGCTGTGCAAAGCGGAGCAGGGGGGTAGGGGACAGGTCAGGCTTTGCTCTCCCTCCCCCTGTGCCATCTCCCAGAAGAGATTTGGGTGGCAAAATAGAGCCATTTGCAGCCATCTCCCATCCCCAGTTTTAGCCAGGAAAGACCTGGGCTGAGCCCTTTCAGCTCATTGCACACAGGAAAAGTTTTGCAGCATGTCCCACGGAAAGAGCTGCACCCAACTCAAAGTTTCCAGCAGAGCCCCATGGCCCCACTGCTGTTGCGCTGTCTCTGAGTGACCGATTCTCATCTCCTCAAATCTTGGTTCAAGAATGTTGTTTGGGTTGCAGAAAGTATGTCTAAAAGAGGAAAAAAAAAAAAAAAAGAGAGAGAGAGAGAGAAAGGAAGAGAAGGAGGCCAGGATGAGATGAGGGAGGTTTCGCTCTGTCCTTCCGCGCTGACCACTGTATTTCGGCAGAGGAGAGCACAGCCCCAGCTGCGGCAGCTGCCAGATGTTGAGTGCATTCCCTCTGCGTGGCTCAGCCAGGGCTGAGCCCCAAGGATTTGCTCCCACTCCTTCCATGATTTCCCCGCATTTCTCCCTTTCCTGGTCTGGTTTATCTGCTGGTGCTATGGACATCCTCACAAAGCAAGAGAGGTCTGATAGCTGAGGTTGGCTTCAGAGGTGGGGGTGACAACCATTGGGGGGTGACAACCACTGGGGAAGCTGTATGGCTGCTCCTCTGGGCACAAGAGAGGCAAACCCCTCTGCGGGCATCCACTATGGGCTTAGGAGCCTGGTGAGGGGATGGAGAGGTGAGGAAGAGAAGGTTTGGCTGCAAACATCCAGAAAGGCCACACAAACCTGGAAGTCACAGTCCTCCAGGGCACCTCTGCTCCGGTATTTGGAACAGGAGCCTGGTGCAAAGAAGGGTCTCCAGATCATGGAGATCTCCTGATGTTGGCCACCACGGAGGTTCTGCAGATGTTGCCTCATTCATTTCCAACCGCCCTGCACAAACCTGGAGCACGCTGAGGCTCAGGGCCTCCTTGGGTTCTGCTTGGATTCTTGTGACCAGAGTCCCTCAAAACAGCAGCTGGGACCTTCACCTTCAGGAAATGGCTTTTCATTACAAAGCTCAGGAGAAGCCCCTGGGAGCCCCCAGGTGAAAGCTCCAGGTAAGCAGAGCCAGCACCCCCCACCCAGCAGCACCGCAGACCAACAGGCATTGGAAACCAAAGAGGACATCAGGAGGGGGAAGACAGAGCAGTGAGCAGCTCCAGCACGGCCAAAGCTTCCTGGAAATGTGGAAGAGGCAGTAATAACCTTTCCGTGAGTAAGAAGGGAAGCTGCTCTGAAGTAGCTGTGCTTTATGACGAACGCTGGTTTTGGATGCGTGTGGGACATTTAATAGCTCGGCATCCACTGGGAAGAATGAGCCTTATCCTTAGCAGGAGCATCAGATTGCTTTTATTCTTTGTTATGCAGTGGAGCATTTGCTACCTGTGCCAGAGCGGTGGTCCATGCACAGGACAGTGCTCCAAGCTCCAAGTGCAGTGTTTGTAAATTAAAGGCAAATTTGGGCCAGGCTTGCTGGTTTCAGATACAGAGCTCAAGAGAATTTGATCAAAACAACTGGAGCAAACCCAACCAAAACAGACACTGCTCACATCAGTTTGGTTTAGAAAACCAAAGCAAACCAATACAGACATCTGTCTGGCCCTGATGAGATGCAGACTACAATTGTTAGCGTAACTGCACCGGACGAGATTATGCAGTGATAGGGACCATTGGCTTTGAGCAAGCAGGACAGCGTGTTCCCAGCTCCTGGTACCAGTTCAAGCCTTCCTTTGAACAGTGAGCCATTGGGAAGAGGTATTTATAGATGTCCAAGAAGTTTGATGAAAGTTGAGGACAGTTGCAGAAGCTTTGCTCTGGCCTGAGATGAGCAGTAGCACTGAGGTCTTATCAACAGCCATGCTCATGCCAGCAGAACCAGACAAATCAATCAGGATCACCCCAGGAATGGCTCAGGAGACAATGGCCACCTGGAACATTGGATTGCAGGGTTAACCAGATAAGATATATGTGCTTCTTTAGACGGCAGCTTTTCACTGCCCTGAGACAGGTCCAGAGGAGATCGGAGCTGGGCAGGATGATGTTCAGGCAGAAAGTCCTGGTAACTGTGGGGAACACCAAAACTGAGCTGAAGCACATCATTTTGTTCTGGTTTAGGCTGGGAAAGGGGGATGTGAGCGTGGGTACGGAGCCAGCCCATGCATGAGGGCTCTGTGGGACAGCCTGCCCCAGGGCTGCGCACCCGGAGTCAGGAGTATTTTTGACTTCCAGAAGGTGGAGAGGCCACATTCCTTATCTAACCTAGCTACAGACATGGTACTTTTCCAGAAAAACATCCAAGCCCTGTGCAAGCCTCTGAGCTGCTGGCCAGCAGGACACCTCGAGCTGCCAGAGATGTGGTGCTGGTTGACACCACCCAAGCGCCAAGCAGCAGATGTTGCTGGCTGCCTTTCCCTGGAGCGGGGCTGGGGCGGCAGGAGCCCTTTGAGTGGGGTCTCCCCCTGCACTACCCCCAGACTCTCCCCCCACACACACCAATGGCGTGAGCCCTTCTCAAGCTTCAGTGGCAGTGCCCCACAGGGACAAAGAGGTGCTGCCAGCTCAATTGAAGCCCACGGAGGCTCAGAGAGCACAAAACCCCTCCCTGCTTGACGAGGGCTTTACCTCCTTTGGGGCGGCACAGCCCCCATCCCCCTTCCCCACTTGAAGACAAGATTTCTCCAATTCACCCGGAGCAAGCAGCGCTCTGCCTGCGGCACCACAGAGAGCTGTGCTTTCCAGGCATGCTCTTCCTTCCCGGCCTCACATCCTGGCACAGTCCCCACTGTACAGTTTGTCCCTCACAACCCCGTCCATGAACCACCCGCACATTCCTCCTCACTACAGTGAGGAACACAGATTGATAAGGATCTTTGCAAGTCTCCCCAGGGGTGGAGGATGTTTTGGCTGGGAAATATCAATGGGAAACAAGGAGAAAGCAAGCCCAGAGGGAGCGTGGCACCTGCCAAGCTCGCTAAATAACTGCAGGCTCTTCGGCAGAGCTGGGCGTGCTACTGGAACAGGGCAAGGAGCAGCAGGCAATGGGCGGTCAGGGCTCCTCCTTCCTTCTCCCTTCAGGAAGAAATGCTTCAACAGCCATCAGAGAGCCATGGCCAGCACTGAAGCATGCAGGGACAGGGACCAGGGATCAGCACCCAGCACTCCACAGCTTTGCAGGACGCAGTGGGCACTGAGTAGCAGGAGGTGCTGCAAGCTGCCTGTGTCCCCAGTTCTGTCACCCAGAACATGTTTCCCCCCGGCTCCCTCCCCAGGAGCCTCAGTGGGGACCCCCCAGTCCTGGGTGGGAGGGCACAAGCAGCAGAAATGCCAGCTTGGCATCTGTCTCCTTCCAAGCCAAAGAGAAATTCCTCGTGTCACAGTGGCCCTTTGGTAGGCAATTTATTTACCTTGGATGCTGCAGCCTTATCAGTTCACGGAAATGTTTATCCTAAATATTTAATAGCAGGACTGCATAAACGGAGGTTTCCTGGGGAAGGAGCCTAGGCTGCAGTCCGGGCAGGCACAGCGTCCCTTCCCTCGGTACTCTGAAAGTTACAGCTACTTTCTCACTTCTCCCCAAAAATCGCATCCTCAGCACCTCAAAATCGGGACTTTTTCATCTGGCCAGAGGCCTCTTCATCACTTCCTGATGAGAAACACAGGAGACCTAACAACAGCCCTTTTAAAAACAACATCCCCGATTCCACTAACTCGTTAAACAGAGAGAGCCTGAAAAGTGCCAACACTCCTATGAGAAAAGACGGGAGGAGAGAGAGAGAGAGAGAGGGAGGAAAGAAAAAGCAGGTTATTTATAACGCCGGGCTGCGTTAGGGTCTCTTCAGTCTCTCCTGCAAACTGTCTGCTGCTAGGAGGTCACTCCCAAAAAACCTGCACAGCCCGTGACCTGCAAGCACAGTGTTTGATCTGGGATCTAGGGCGGGCACCAGCCCTTGCACGCTGGGAGACGCACTCACATGCTGCTTGACACACGGGAGATCCCAGAGCAGCACAGCGAGGCTTTGGAAAGGAGGCTCTCTGCTTGGTAAGTCTACCTCCATATTTATTCTGATTTTTTTTATTATTTATTTTTATTTTATTATTTTTTTTGAAGCTCGATTTCCATAGCCCTGCTGTGCCACGCGGAGCACATGCCAGCGACAGGGTTGGCACGGCGCGGGTGCCAGCATGCCTTCTCCTGCTCCTGCCCCAATGCAGCAGCTCCCCAAACATTTGCCATGGGATCCACACACCCACAGCCCTGGGCACATGCAGCCCCCCCAGCCCCATCACAGCTCTGCCAGCTTTTCTGCTGCTTGTGTCGTGCCTGCGATGCCACTCGCTCCAAATTCTGCTCCCTCCCTGAGTGACGAGCTGGCCCTGATGGACACACGGCCCTCTACCCCGAATGATGGAGGATGGGAGACTGCATGGAGATTGTGCAGATGCCACCCAAAACTGGGGCTGAACACACCGGGGAGGGGAGAGCAGCCTACAAATGGAGCAGGGGGGCTGCTGAGGACAGGCGCTGGGGCTGGTGGCACATTGAAGGAGGCTCTGAGAAAGGGGCAGGGAGTCCTGGATCCATTCTGCCCCACACAGAGGGACCCCAGGAAGGAGCAGCAGCCCCGAAGCAGAGCAGACAGCTTTGTTTTACCAGGCAGAGTGCCCTGGAGCAGAGGGAGGAGGAGGAGGAGAAACTCTCCCGCAACTGCCAAGATCCTGCCACACAAGCAGCAGTCAGGAGGGCCACGGCTCCTCTGCCCCTCGGAGCAAGAGAAAGTGAGAGCTGTGCCTGCCTCATTTGGTCTCAATCCCTGCTTTCTTCCAGCAGGAGCAGCCTGCCAGGGTTGCTCAGGGGCAGCCCTGGGCAGAGCTGTGCCCTCCTCACTGCTGTGTCAGGGCAGGAGACCAGCATCCTGCTGGCTCCTCGGGAGCACAGTTTGGATGGGGATGAGGGAGTGGATCCCCAAGGATGTAATTTGGGAACGTCTAGCAGGCACAGCCAGCTCCACCATCACAGCTCTGCAGGGCTGGGTGACAGTCCCCAGCACCACAGTGGTCAGGTGGAGGAGGAAGCCACAAAACTTGCTGTTTTCACCATTTTCCCAGCCGGGTCAGGGTGAGAATGCAGCATGGTTTCTCCATGCACAGCAGTACAGCCACGTGTACAGGAGCCTGCGCTCCCCCTCTGAGCAGCACGGCTCAGAGTATTTCCTGGAGGCATTTCAAGCCACCTCACTCTGCATGTTGGAATAGCCACGAGGCTCAGGGAAGGACGAGAAGCCATAACTGGTGTTCTCCCTCTGACAGTGCAGTGTCCTGAGACAGTCCCAGTGGCAGCTCTGGGGATGTTCCCACTCTCCTGTGTTACGCTGGCCTAGATGGGACAGCAGGTGACAACCAATTCACATCAGGACAGGAGGTGAGGGAAAACTAAGCTCTAAAGTGGTTTCAGTTCAAAATAAGGCAGAACTTGTTTACCAGGATTTACATCAGTCCCAAGCAGTGTGAGCATCCCGCATGCTTGTGGGGGAGGGGAGAGCTGGATTAAACCCACAGCAACTCGCGTCGCCAGCGAGCATGGAATAAATATAGCTGCACTGAAACATGCTTTGAGCTCCAGCAACCTGTCCCTGCAGCTCCCGCTTCCCTCCCGCTGCTTGGAGGGCGGCTGACTCCCTTCTCCTCCCTCCCACATAGACCAGCAGAGGCAAATAGGGATGCTGTGGGGCACAGCTGTGGCCTTGCACCAACTCTGACAACGGGCCCCCATTGGCATCCTCTACCCAGAAACACCGGTGGGTAAAGAGTTGGCAAGAAAACAGGCACTAGAATGTTTCTGGAAAGTGTGAGATGAAAAAGGGGGAGATCAGGTAACTTCAAAAAAGGGAAATGCTGGAAGGCACATTTGTTTTAATGAGATTCCCTCAGGTCATCCCAGTTCATTGGCTCTGCTGCCAAGTGGCATCAGCCCAACATCCCAACCCACTCCACCCCAAACCCACTCAGCCCCAGCCTGCAGGGAGCAGCTCGCCCACCTGTGGCCCCCGCATCGGGCCTGACTTTGCCGCTGGTTCCCCCCCAGGTCCCTCCAGTGCCAGCACCATGCGTTGGGCCACCATCCTGCTCGTTGCCGGGCTCTGCAGAGCCTCCCTGGGCCAGTACAATGAGGAGGAGGACCTGGCGTGGCTGCAGTACTACATGCGGCAGTCCCGGATGTCCTCCTACAACTACATGCCCTACTACGAGGATGAGAACAGCCCCTACGTTTACTCTTACGTCCCGGCCCCGGACACTGAAGCAGAGCCTGTCCCTGAAGCTCAGCAGGCCTCATCCTGGCAATGTCCCCAGGAGTGTGACTGTCCCCCCAACTTCTCGTCAGCCATGTACTGCGACACGCGCAACCTGAGGTATCTGCCCTTCGTCCCCACCCGGATGAAGTACGTCTACTTCCAGAACAACCAAATCACCGCCATCCAGGAGGGAGCTTTCGACAACGCCACCGAGCTGGAGTGGCTCGCACTGCACAACAACCAGATCAGCAGCGAGAAGATGGGCAAGAGGGTCTTTGCCAAGCTCAAAAACCTGGAGCGGTTGTACATGAACAACAACAACCTGACCAAGATGCCCAGCCCCTTGCCCCGGTCCCTGAGGGAGCTCCACTTGTCTTACAATCAGATCTCCAAGGTTCCCTCCAATGCTCTGGAGGGTCTGGAGAACCTCACAGCCCTGTACCTCAGCCACAACTACATTTTTGAGATGGGAGCATCCCTCAAAGGGCTCAAGTCCTTGATCCTTGCTGATCTGAGCTACAACCACCTCAGGAAAGTCCCTGATGGGCTCCCAATGGCTCTGGAACAGCTCTACCTAGAGTACAACTACATCAACGCCATCCCTGATGACTATTTCAAGGTGTCTCCCAAGCTGCTCTATGTAAGGATGTCCCACAACAGCCTGACAAACCAAGGGCTCTCTACCAACACTTTCAACAGCAGCAGCATCCTCGAGCTGGACCTCTCCTACAACCGGCTGCAGAAGATCCCCCGGGTCAGCACCAACCTGGAGAACCTCTACCTTCAAGGGAACCAAATCAACGGTGAGCAGACGTGTCAGCCACGCGTAGTGGGGATGGGGAGCTGGGGAGGTGGAAACTGTGCTGCCCAGCATGAGGCTGCCCAGGGAGTGGTTTGAGCAGGACGCCGGAATTTGGCAGATCTCTGACCTCCTGGGTGCAAGGCTGCAAGGAAAGAAAGGGGCTTGCTCTGTTGCCAGCTCTGAGATCTCCTGTGTGATGCACAGAGACATTGCTTTGGTTTTATTGGGCACCTTCTGGCTGGATATGCTGGAAGTGTGGGTAGAGGCTGATGCACAACGTGGGGTGGGGCCTCCAAGGATGAAGGGTCACCAGGAGAGCTGGGAGGGTCACTGGACGTGGGAACAGGCATCACCCTGGACAGGGTTAGTGTGGGGCTGCAGGCAAACCCTGCAGTGCTCAGTGATCTGCAGCACTGGGGGCCGGTGCATCCCCCTGCAGCCCCTCTGCCCTCCTCAGCAGGATGCCCTGAGCTCTCCAGCTGCAGCTCTCTGTCTGACACCCCCAATTTATTCCCAAGCCTTCAGTAATCCACATGAGATGTGACTCCGGTCCTCCCCCATGTGCCAGAGATGGCTCTAATGAGCCCCATCCCCTGGCAAAGCCCCGGAGTCCCCCCAGGAGCCACTGCCTGCAGCTTATGGGTACATCCTCGCCAGGGCTGCGACAGGCAACAGCTTTTAGTTTTTAGAGCGTCTTCTGCCAGGACTAACATTCATTCTATTTAATACACACGCACACATACACACAAATAAAAGGAATGGTTGCTGTTTGCAAAATAATAATAATTAGAAAAACAAGCAAACTGCATCTCCTGGTACAATCCCTGCTTGTTCCCCTAACCTGGCAGGGCTGAGGGCAGAACCCTCCCAGAGCAGTGCCGGCGCATCGGTGCAGCCATCAGCTGTTGCAGGGGAAACAACCCCACACTGAGGAACAGACAGAAACACAAAAACAAGAACAGATTCCCAAATGTTTGCTTTCAACATTTGTAGCTGTTAATGTCTGCCCACAAACACCATGAAACCGCTGCGGAGCTTTCCACGCTTGTCCGAAGCTCTGCTCCAGCTGCAGGTTTGCTGCCGACCTCTGGAGCCCCGCGTACCCTTCGGTGGGAGTGGGGCACCCGCAGCACCTCTGGGTGCCGTGCAGCCCTCGGGGAGACGCTGCTGCCCGCCCTGCTCCCCCTCCTGCCACCAAACCCCCCGCCTCTCCTCCCAGGCTCTTTCAGACGGTGCGGAGCTGCACAGCCCATGCGGAGCACAGGCTGAGCCCAGACGGGCAGTTTGCGCTGAGGGCTGCGCGCCGCAGCGCGCCTCAGAGCCTTCCCCAGAAGCTCTCGGCCTGGAGCTTTGCTGCCCCCTAGGCGGTCGTTTCTCTCCTAAATCCTGCACAAACACGGGGTTTGTTTCGCGTCCCCCCTGCAGACCCAGGGAGGGATGGGCCTGAGAGCCGCTGACGGCAGTGTGTGACAGAGAGAGGAGAGCGAACGCGGATGGGACGGGGACCTCCCCCCACAGACGCAGCGCCTGGGTGGTCCCGTTCCCCATCGGTGCCAGACGGTCTGGATGCTGCAGCATGGGAAGGCTCGTGAACTGCAATGACCGTTCCCTCTGAAAAGCGACGGTTTTTGTCTGACACCACCCAGCTCTGTTCTTTTATCCTACCAGGACTCCCAGCTGTGCCGGGCAAAGTCACAGCTCCCGGCGCTTTGAGCACGCACTGCCTCAGTGCTGCTTCAGGCTGCAGCGGGAAGCGCCAACCGCTCTGCTGGTTTAGGATGGAAAGGCGTGGAGTCCAATTTAGCCATAAATTGCTCTTTTAGGGGTGCAATTGTTGTTCTCCTGCCCAACCCACATCGGCTGGGCACCCTCTGACACATCGCAGTGCCCTGACAGCTCTCCTTCCCTCACAGAATTCTCCATCAGCAGTTTCTGCACCGTCGTGGATGTCATGAACTACTCCCGGCTCCAGGTGCTGCGGTTGGATGGGAATGAGATCAAGCGCAACGCGATGCCCCCTGACGCCCCGCTGTGCCTGCGGCGTGCCACCGTCATCGAGATCTAGCCTGCTGCCAGCCCCGCTCCTCAGGACTCTGCTCCCTCCTTCCCAGGGAGACACTCACTCCCATTTTTATGCAGCTTGACAGTTTGACTTGGCTTCTGCAATAGTGCAATAAGGGTGCTCCAATGCCAGCCCACACAGGGGGGCAGGATCTGCTCATCCCTAAATCCCCCCCCCCCCCCGGGCTCTCCGGCCTCACAGATCCCATGTAGCCATGCCATGGTCCACACAGGAGGCAGTGGGGAAGGAGAAGGGCTCATCCCATCTCTGAAACGTGATGCTGAGCGTCGGGCTCCAGGTGTGGGTCCTGCAGAACCACCCCAGTGGCTCCCCCTGGGCCAGGGTTTGGTGATCACTTGGAGCTCAACAGGGAAAGGGTTACAGATTTCCCAACCACCAGCATCCCTCTCTCTAAGATGGGAATAAGCAAATCTTTATCCTTACTTCCCCACCTTTCCCTGAAGCTTCCTGCTCCAAACATCAAGCCAAGAGGAAAGAAATCTTTCCTGCTGCTGCCCAGCAGCCTCCAGCTGCTGAGCTCCCCGAGGAGCAGCCATGGTGAGAGGGA
The DNA here is from genome assembly GCF_016699485.2 of Gallus gallus. Taxonomy (NCBI): domain Eukaryota; kingdom Metazoa; phylum Chordata; class Aves; order Galliformes; family Phasianidae; genus Gallus; species Gallus gallus. The sequence goes on along the minus strand of NC_052557.1, from coordinate 5,175,359 downwards.
CCCCCACACCTCCTCAGGTTTTGGGACAGGACTGGGGCCAAGAGATGGCACATTGCAGTGCCATCACCCCACAGTGCTCCAGGTCTATGCCAGGAGCAACCCTCTGTCCCTGCTGTCCCTGCCCAGGCACCAAGTGCTGCTGTGCCACATTCTGGTGCAACTGGGCCACACTCTGTGTCTGCACACAGCACTGTCCCTCCACTCTGCCAACACCACCCTGCTGCTGTGTGCCACTCAGCTGCAGCTGCCCCAGCTTAAGGGGAGCAGCCCCACAGCAGGTGAGGTTTCGAACCAGGTGGGACCCACCCGGGTTTAACATGGGAGGGTTTCACTGCTCCCAAAATCCTGGTGCTCACCTGCACTGCAGGATCTGCCCTACCCCTCCTACCCCTCCACCTGCTGGCACAGCTCTGGGCTTCCCACCCAGGGAACTGAGCTCTCCCACTAAGAATAAACGATGCAGCAGTAATGTCTGCATGGGCAGCACATCTCGATTTATCGAGAGCTGAAACACCCGCTTGGTTCCTTGGACAGGTTTACTGAGAACCAAAGGGGCAGCCAAGCTTCGAAGATGACCTGCAAAGCCGAAGAGGTCATCCAGACCCTCCACATTTAAACTGCATGCTAACACTATAGAAACAAAAACCCAAAAAAACCTGCACTATCACCAGCGCATGAACTGTAGATGTCATACCGACAAATAAAGCCCTTTCTGTAACTGCACAAGATGTGTCTGAGGAACGCCAGCACCGTGTGGAGCAGCTCGCAGCCCAGACCCTGTGCAGTGATAACGCTGCGCTGTGCATCGGCCGCCTGGTGGCTGCTGCGGGCGCTGCACTGCACTGCGGGCTTCGTAGAATCAAAGAATCATCGAGTGTTGGAGTTGGAAGGGACCCCTCAAGGCCATCCGGTCCCACACCCTGCAGTGCACAGGGACACCCACAGCTCCATCAGTGCTCAGAACCCCATCCCTGTCCTTGGGGGGTCACTGGGGATGGGACATCACCACCTCTGTGGGCAGCCTGTGCTGTGCCACACTGCCCTGATTGCAAAAGACTTTGCTCTGATATCCAACATAAACCTCCCCTCTTTCAGTTTGAAACCATTTCCCCTTGTCCTATCACACAGACCCTGCTATAGAGTCTGTCCCCCTATTTCTTACAGCCCCTTTAGATACTGAATGGCCGCTCTCAGCTCTCCCCACAGCCTTCTCTTCTCCATCTGCACAGCCCCAGCTCTCAGCCTGTCCTCGCAGGGCGGTGTCCCATCCCTGGGATCACTTCTGTGGCCCTCTGGATGTGCTCCAACAGCTCCACGTCCCTCCTGTGCTGAGGACTCCCCATCTGGACTCTGTGCTCCAGGTGAAGTCTCAGTGCAGAGCAGAGGGGCAGATCCCTCCCTGGCCCTGCTGGCAGTGCTGCTTTGGATGCACCCAGGATACAGTTGGCTTTCTGGGCTCCGGCCGTCGGGCAGCGGGAGAGGCGCTCCGGCCCCGCTCCGCTCATCCCGGCCCCATCCCCTCCGCACCCCATCACTGCCCCCCGCAGTCACAGCCCGATCCCTGCAGGGACAAACGGACACTGATGGGGCAGACGGTGGCGCGCAGAGCCCACGCATGGCTGGTGCTGAGCTGCCCCGAGGGGACGCTCCGTCCCTCCCTGCGGGGCGGCCGCAGTCGAGACTCGATAGCAGTGGGGGGGGACACGAAGGGCAGAGGGGCTGTGCGCTCCCCCTTCTCCGCACTCCCCCCCAAAAAGTGGGAGATCCCATTGGTCCTGAGAGCCCGCTGGCGCCCAATCAGCGCCATGTTGCTGCGTAGGGGACGGCAGGATGGGGGCTCGCGTCCCCGTCCCCCTCCTCCGCTTCTTCTTCCTCCTCCGCCTCCTCCTCCTCCTGTTGCTGGGAGGGGCGGCGTCCGGGGCCGCAGCGGTGTCTCCCCGGGGAGGAGGAGCGCGGGGCTTTGTCCGTGCTCACCAAGAGGCATAAAGGAGGGGAAAACCGCAAAGCAACTGAAAGCGACTCCGCTCCAACACCCCCTCCCCCTCCCGCCCAGGTGTCCCCGTAGTCTTGCGGGGCACCGCACACCACGAGCAGCAGCTCCCACGAGGACGGCAATGGCTCCTCCACAGCCCCCCCAAACCCCTCACATTTCAGCTCCCAAAGTCCCCACTTCCTTTTCAACATCTCTTCCCACATTTTCTTCCCCTCCTTCCTTCCATCCCCACCCCCCTTTGAAGCATCCCTCAGCTCAGACCTTCCCAGGCCACTCACAAACAACCCTTTACCACCACATTTCTCCACGGGATTTATGTTTCAACACCATCATCCCAGATATTACCCTCTGAGGACACAGATGAGAACGAAGTGAAGGACAGCTGTGACCCAAAAGCACCCCCAGGACACGAGTGCTGGGCACAGCACACACGCCCTGTCCTTCAGCATTTCCCTTTGCTCCATTCTCCCCAGCCTTAACCTAAAACCTTTATTGTTCCGGGATGACGTTAGGATGTATCGGTGTAGACAGAGCTGTCAGGATTTCTGTTTTTTTCCCCAAAGCCGTGCCACATTTCTCACCCTGATGCTGAGGACAAAAGGACTGAGTCCCACACACACGGCTGTCTGCAGACGGGCAGCAATAAAAGTTGATTATTAATAAGCCACATGGATCCGGGCCATGGCAGCTGCGACATTGCTGGGAAGAGATAAAGAAAATTGCAGAGGTGGAGGGAAAACGTGCCAAGGGGGGGGACAAGTGTGTCCCCAGCAGAGATCAACCGGACCCCAAGCACTGCATGGTCCCGAGTTACGGAGGAGAATGAGGACTGGAGACTTCCCAGCTCCCATTCCTCCACACCAGGGCTGAAGATTTGGGATGTGGCGTTTCAAGGCTCAGGGAACACTCAGTGCGAACGCTTTGGGGACCGCTGGGCAGCCCAGTGCCCCCACATTGCAGAACATCCCCAGCAGTGTTGGGGAACGGGGCAGAGGGAAGGGCAAGAAATTCCCAATCTGTTCGGCTCCCATTCTTGCCTCCCCTTTTGTTCCACTCGCCATCTGTCCCGCAGCCCTGCACACCCCACACTCCCTCCACACATGCTGTAAATTATCAAGCTGGGTTTTGTCTCTGCTTCTAAAGGCACAGTGTGCCCGGAGCCGTGCTGCATCCCCAAGTGCCAGCCTTAGAGCTGTGAGGGCTGGCACTGCCGGGGGTCCTGCTGCTCCTTCCTGACTGCTGGGATCTGGGGGGCGCACCCCTGCCGTGCTCTGCTCCTCGGGGATTTGTAAGTGTGCCATTCCCTCTCAGAGCCATCCCCGGGGGAGGAGGGGTCCCAATCCCTCTCTAGGGGAGCAGCACCCCATCTGCTGTCCCAGCCTGGATACGGCCTTTTAGCTCACAACAAAGCCACCAACCCGTCAGCAAGGGAGCAAGGGCAGCTGCTCCGCTTCAGCCCAGTCCTTCCCCTTCCCTGTTTTATCTGGGGCTATAATAGACACAAACTCCCGGGTAAAAGGGCATTGTCAGAGGGAAAATGGGCCTCACCCTCCGTCTGGCAGCTGGGAGCCAGGGGACGGCGCAGGGCTCAGCGGCATTGTTGCTGTTTCCATAAGGCGTTTCCTGGTGTGTCCTGGAGGAGCAGTGCTGCACGCAGTGTCACCAATCCCAGCTCACTCAGTGCAGCAGCTGCGTGGGCAGTGGGGCACAGAGAAAGCCCAACATCCCCTGCGTGGCTCTGAACCCCCACCTGGCAGGGGAACCTTCAGGGACTCAGCATCCCAGATAATGACCTGTGGGGAGCGGTGATGCTCCCATCCCAGGGCCGGCCAGACACCACATCCCCACTGCTGCAGTCCCTCGGTGTGCTTTGGGAATGGCACAGCCCTCAGGGACAGTGGCACAGCGTCCCCAGGGACAGCAGGGCACAGCTCTGTCCCTACGGTTCATGCCCCACAATGTGTTGGGACACTGCACTCCTCCCATCTCGCAGAGCGGAGGACAGAAGAGTTCAGGACCAGGTTGCCCAGTGCCAACAGACTCCTCAAATAACAGTAATTACTATTAGAATATTTAATAAGAGCAGTATGCAAAGCAGCAAGCTCTGCCCTGACCTGCATGATGCGGGGAGGCTGCTTTTCTCCCCAGCGCTCCCAGCCCTTCTCTTGGAAAACAAAAGGTGCAAAGTTCAGTGGTGCATGAAAGAGAAACAAAACCCGGTCCCAGCCGCAGCCCCCCCACTCTCCCACCAGACAGATGGCAGCAGTTGTCCCCGCACACCAGTTGCTCACTGTTGCCAATAAGCCCCTTTATCCCACAACAGGTTGTAAATGAGAGCGTTGGAGCTCAGCAGCCACTGTCATGGAGGGGCTGGAGTGGGGACAGAGACAGGAACGGGGATGGGGACAGGGATGGGGATGGGATGGGATAGGGATAGAGATAGGGATGGGGGTGGGGACAGGGACAGGATGGAGATGGGATGGGGATAGGGCAGGAATGGGGACTGAAATGGGGATGGGGATGGTTGCCCCCATGGGATGTGCAGTGGAAAACAAAAAAAGCAGCTCCATGCTGCCTGCCCATCTGTCAAGGCCCCACATCCCAGGGGACACAGTGGGAGGGTGGCTGGGGCGAGGCAGCCCCCAGGATCCCATTCCCCTGTTTTTACCGAGGACCAGAAAGGGGTATCTCCTCTGTGCTGGTGTCTGTAGGGCTGGTGGGGACACACAGGCTTAGGGTCAGGGCTGCAGGAAGCTCAGGCTCTGCTCTGCAGATCGTGTGCAAGGAAGGGAGGAAAGGTCTGTCAGGACAAAGGGCAGGTGGGGAGCGTGGTACCCCAGCAGGATCCGCTCTGCCAGCCCTGCTGAGGGGCAGAAACCAGCAGGGCAGGAACCCACACGCAGCACGAGATGTGGGTTTGCCAGAGCTGGTGCTGCTGCAGCCCCTCCAACCACAGAAAGCACCGTGCTGTTGCTGGGCCAGGTGAGTGCAGTTTCTCCGGCTCTGGCAGATCCTGGGAAGGTGGTTTGAGCTGCGCACACTGCAGGTGACGGCGTGCCCTGGGCATCCCCTCCCATCTCCAGGGCTGGGGCAGAGCTGCTGCATTGCCCCAGATACAGGCACCCACGCAGTGCTGATTGGCCTCAGCTGAGCTGACATCACCGCTCCCGTCCCAGTGGCAAACCCCGGGCAGGAAGCACCTGGAGGAGTCTGACCCCACGCCATGTACTGGGGAGGGTGGAGGCTGGGTTTCACTTCTGCTGACGTTGCTTTTCTGGTAAGTTAGAAGTGAGAAACGCTCAGCTTCTGCTAAAGGGACCCCTGGGAAGAGAGCAAAACAAACACAAAAATCCAATAATATTTTGTCATGAATTGAGCAAAATAGCTTCACGGAGTCCATCCGTGGTGGTCACTGCCTTCAGGTCGGGACATTTTCTGCAGCTGATTTGGACTTTGCACAAACGGCATTTCTCCAACAGACAGCCCCAACCCAGCAGGAAGGACAGGTGGGGCAGAGCAAAGGGCACCGGGCAGCACTCCGGCCCAGGACACGTCGGGGATGAATGCTGGTTTATGCAACGTGCCAATCGCTGATGGCAGGGGGCACCGACCGACCTGGGCTCCTTGAATCAGACGCTTCCAGCAGAAACATCCAAAATAAAATAAAAGTAAAAATCCCAGCAGAAAGCTTGACAGAAAGAGTGTCCAAATGGCATCAGGAGGTGGGGAATGGTGGCTGTGCCTTTATTTACTTCCAGTCTGTCCTGAAGTGGTCCCGGGGTGTCACTCTGCACCCCTCCCCACACCCCAGAGCTGATCCTGAGGGACCGTGATCCGACCAGAAGGAAAATGACGAGCAAAATAAAAATAGGAGATGAGTCATCTCTGAGAAGGCCGGCGGTCAGACCTGGCAACTGTGCCGTAGTGCTGACTCCTCACTGAGCGCTCCTCTGCATGAGAGCTGTGTTTTAATCGGGGCTGGGAGCACTCCAGTTTTGGGCCATCGCAGCTCTGCTCGTGGGGACCCAAACAGCAGTGGCTGCAGCCCTGCGGGAGCCCAAACAGAACCCGTGGGCACAGCGGGGGCATGGGCTGTGCTGACCCCCTCAGACCACACGCACAGCAAATGGGCTCCGTCCCACCACTCTGCGCCTTTGAACTCGCATGGCTCCGATGTAATCAGCAACCAACGGGGCGCCCATTCCTCCCTAACAGCCCTGTTTCACAAGCAGCAGCAATTTGGGTGTGCTTACTGAAACTAATGAAGGGATGAGTTCAGAAAGGAGCGGCCTTGACAGAGCACCAAAACCAACCCAGCAGCTGTTTTCCTCCTCGAGGCAGGATAAAAGCAGGAAGGGAACGTGGCTCTGTTCCCAGGCCAGCGCTGACCCCAGCATCACTTCTCCAGAAGCCACCAGGGAGCAGCTGGGGGGTGGCAGAGCCCACAGCCCAAGAAGTTTTGGCAAGTCTGGGATGAAAGCTAGAACCTATGTGAGCTGGCTTAGCTCAGTACCCCTAAATAAGGTCAGCCTGAAGAGAAGGGATGAAGTGCAGCAGTGAGCAAGCTGCAGTCACCAGCCCGAGCACAGCCAAAACAGGATCTCCCGTGAATCAGCCCCGGGTGCCTTTGTTGTAACAGCCCTAAGCACTGCCCAGACATCTCAATCCTCTGATCTCTCAGCCTTCCTCTGCTGACTCAGCCACCCCTGGAAGGCAGGCAGGAAGGGAGCAGGGTGTAACCCCCAGGAACTGCCCCATGCCTAGCTTGCCTAGCTCAGGTCATTACCTGCTTATTCCCAAGGTGAAAAATGCTTCTAGTGTTGAGTAAGAGACCCAGCAGGCAGCTCTATGCCCTTCCTGCTCTGCACTAAGCCCCCCACTGCCTCTGTGGGACAATCCACGGCAGCCTCAGGGAGAAGGGCAGCGCCCCACAGCCCATTTCTCATCAGACACAGCCCCACAGCCCATCCCCCACGTTGAATAAGCAGGTTTTTCCAAACCTCCTGCGTGACACAGCCACAGAGCAGCAGTCACACAGTCCAACCAAGCCCCAGCAGCACAGTGCCGTCACAGGGTGGGATGGAGGCTGCAGTCCACCCCCCACTGTCAGCCCAGCAAGGAGACAGGACTCAGCAATGCTGCTACATTTTTATTAAAGTAACAAAAGCATAAGGATCTGTACACTCTGAATATAAAAACACTACTGTACAATTAGTAACCATTCATTTCTTCCTCCACGCGTAGCTTACCATGTCCACCAATAAAAAAAACAGGTCCCGGTCAACAGTCCAGCCTTGTTTAAACAGTGAGAGGAACCCCCCGGCCCCCAAACACCTTTCTGGAAACACACCATTCAGGCTTGTAGGCAAGAAGGCAACAGCACAGTAATTCACAGCTTTTACAAGGAACCAGCTACAAGAGGAAGGGGTTACACCTGAATTTGGTTGGGCTTGAAGCTAACAAGACACTTGAACGTGAGGCTCCTCCACACCAGGGAGGAGGGATGGGACGTGGCTGCTTTGTGTTAGAAGCAGAGCACAGTAAGTGCAACGACAGTGCGTTCCTTTGGGGTGGGCTGTTCCTCTGAAGTTCTTTTCTGCTAAGAGGGAGGGAACAGTAACAGGGAGGCAGACATTACAGCCCAGGGAACCCCACACCCAGCCACAGGGGCCAAAGCAAACAGCATTTGTCCTGAGCGCACCGCAGATCCCACACGAGCACATTTGAAGCAAGGACTCCACAGAGCACTGATCCTTTTTCCTTTGAAAGGGGAACTTGCTTTTTGGAAATTCCCAAGTGCTCCCCTCTTGGTGATGTCACCTATTGCACCAGGGGAAAAGTCCCTGCACTTCAGCTTCTGCTTGGCGGCTGTGAGGAACTCAAGTGATGCAACTCCAGAGCCACCGCCTCATACTGCTCATGGACAAAGGAACACCACTTGACAGCCAGTAAAAATGCTGGTTTTCCAGTTCAGGAAACCATTTGAAACTGCTACAGGAATCTGTAAGTTTTCCCACATACGTAGTAGTCAAGAGCTGGGGAGCTACACTTGCTTGTTTTCATGTACTGAGAAACAAGCCAAGAACTGCAGCAGACAGGAGGCTTCCTTCCTCTCCCAGAGGTTTTGAAATATATTGCACAATTGTCTGAGAACTTGAACCCAAGGCTGGGAAAGAGCAGCTCCAGGATGTCAGTGAGCTGCTAGCTCAGGAAGGAGGAAGGTTAAAATAAAAGTGTTCCGCAAAACAGATCTGAGGAAGTTTCATTAGAACAGACCACATCAATGCCCTGAATTTCCCCATCACTTCTACTGGGATCACTGGAAGAGCACCAGCTGGTTCAGAAGAAAGGCAATGGACATCTCATGCTGGTGAAGGCTCATTCCCCAGCAGGCAGTGTGTGGGGGCAGCACTTTTGGTTCCCACCCCACCTGCAGAAGCCAGAGGGCCAAACACCTGAACACCACTCAGGCAAACCTCCCTGAACAGAAAGTACCACCGGGAGCACGAGAGGAGCTCTGCTTTGAGAGGCGAAGGGCCAGGCGTTGTGCAAAACAGGTACCAGGAAACCAGAACCAGACACTGTCCCTTCGAGGTCTCAGCTGAGACAGCCACATGCTGAGCACCCAGGAGAGGAAGAGAGGGAGGAAAAGATGTGAATATAAAAGCAACGCGGACACCAAAGCATCCAAGCACCCCAACCCCAGGCAGCCACAAGCACGGGGGAAGAATCTCCCAATACTTTTAGATTTAAAGAGAGAGGGCAAGAGGGGAACTTACACGCCAACCTCTAGGGCACAAGGCAAGTTGCTTCAGCTCTTCCAGAGAAGTGACACAGAGCAACATCAGCATTGGATTAGGCAACTTTTACACACAAGAGGGGACGCAACTGCAGGGCACAGGCTGATGTCTGAACCCCATGGAGCAGGAAGGCCTCGCAGCTCAGCGCTGGTTTCAGGGCCTGGAGCAGCCCTCCCAGCGAGCAGCAAGCTGTGGTGACAGCCAGGTGCCGGAGAGCACCAGGAACAAACAGCACTGGGTGCCACCACAGCATTTACAGTACTGGGGACCTCCACTGCGCAGGAATCCCAGCACCACCCAGCCCTTGGGATTACCAAACACCATCCCCAGAGAGATCAGACCAGCTTGGGCATGAGTTAGTGAAGGAAATGCAGTAGCTCACTCATCCCTTCCCTAACAGCGCCGCAATGCTTGGTGACACCGCAGCACTGTTGGGTACCAGGACAGAGAGGAGGTGACACTCAGGTCCTGTCACCAGCCACGCTTCCCAGCTGGCCTCCTCCCCCTCTTCCTCCATTCCAAGCTGCCCAGTGAGCGAGCCAGCTCACCAAAACTGCCATCCAACACTAATTAGGTAGATATCGGCTTCATAATAAAAACCTCAAGCTTGCAACAGCTTTAAAAAAAAGGCACCTAAACACTGCTTCTGTCTGAAGCAGTGCCTGATATTTTCATTTTGATTTTCTTGGATTTTCTTAAAAAACATAAATAGCTCTTCATTTTAAAAATAGATCCTCAGGTGAGGTATACAGTAGCCCATGTCTTGGCAGTGTAAGGACAAGAGGAGTATTTAGCTGGAGACAGTCATGATGTAGTTCTTCGAAGGGCTGGTGCGACCTATCATCATCTGGTTCTTACAGGTAAGCATCCCATAGGAGCTCACAGGCTTGGCTGCTGTCGCTTCATACAAGACACAGATAGAGCCGTCCTCACCAATGCGGTATGAGACCTCGTAGGGGTCCACCCAGAGCGTGAGCTCGCTGGGCAGGAGCTGGTAGAGCTGCGGGAGGCTGAGTCCGATCTGGCTAGCTGCCTTGCTGATAATAGGGTCCATTTTGTGATTGATCCGGATGCAGCGGTACCCAGAGCCTTTGAATGGTTTCTCGGGAAACCAATGGTGTTTGTAGTGCTCTGCAAGGGAAGCGAGAAGGGAAGCACGGTGAGCAGGCATGCAGAAGCAAGGTCTGTATCTCACTGCAGTCCCAAGGGGTCCCACATCTCAATGCAAGCAGAGGAAACCACGTCCTGCTTCAGCCGCTCTGTCACAGCAGCTCCAGAGCAGAGCACTCAGCTGCATGGCTCCACTTGCAGAACCCAGGGCAGAACACAGCTCCTCAGGTTCTGGAAAGCTCCAGTCGTGCCATGGGGGACCCCAAAGCCTCCTCACCCCAGGATTGAGGTGGTTGGTGGAGATACCGTATCACCAGCAACAAAACCCCACGGTCAGGGAGCGGCAGATGGGTCACTTGGGACACACCACTGCCCCTTATCTTGGCAGAGCAGCACACAAATGCCCTCCTTTGGGCTGATAGCACCAGGGCTACGCTGGGAGGAGAGCCTTGCACCACCCAGCACGACGGTGGATCTTCACTTGTCAGGGACGGGGCACAGAGCCCAGCTTTGGGTCTCCCCAGGCAACCCCCAGAGAGGGTGCTGAGGGCACAGAGCTCTCCACAGGGGACAGGCAGACAGCTGCCGGGCTACAGTGCCACAGAGGCACGGGCAGGTGCCCACAGGGACATACGTGGGTGCCCAACACCGAGGGGGGGGCACAGCCCGGTGGTGGAGAAGGATGTGGGCAGAAACCAGCAGGGGAACCCCGGGCCCGGGAGTGACACGGCGGCTTTTGGCTTCGATAGAAGGGGCGGAGGGCCGGATGGAGGTAGGCTCCGCTCGCTCCGGGCCGCCCCCGCAGGGACCGCAAAGTCTCAGCCCCATCCTTGGAGGTGCTCAAGGCCACGGAAGGTGTCCTGAGCAGCCTGATCTGGTGGGGGGGGGGGGGGGGGGGGGGGGAAAGGGGGCACTCAGCCCACGGCAGGGAATGGATGGGGATGGGGGGGTGGAGGGGGGCGTAAGGTCCCTTCCAACGCAACCACGCTGCGATTCCACAGTTCCACGACGGCTAAAGGCCCTCCCCGCCCCCCTCACCTGCGAGCGCCTCCCGCAACGCTCCGCTGAAGACCTGCAGCTGCTGCTCGCTGACGCAGCCCCGCGTCCGCAGCAGCCCGGAGACGAAACCGACGGCGGCGGCGATCTCGGGCAGCATGTCGGCCCGCGGGGGGGGTCCACGGCGCTGGCTCATGGCTGGTGGGGGAGGGCTGACGGTGGGTGCGTGCCTGTCTGGGTGCCCGCCCGCTCGGCTCCGCACGCCGCTGTTCGGCTCAGCTCGCAGTGCCGCCGCCCGCTCCGCACCGCCGTTAAGTACCGCCGCGCGGGGGGCGGCAGCGGCGCCTCGGAGCCCATTGGGCGCACGGAGCGGTATGCAAATAGCGGCTGAGCTCAGCGCCGTGGAAGGAGTGACGTCGGCGCGGCCGTGAGAGGGCGGTGGGGGGGAGGGATGCTTACGGGAGGGCTATTTTTGGGCTGACCCGGGAGGGGGGCGGGGGGGAGGAAGAAAAAGAAGCCAGGGCCGGGGTTCGTCGCGGTGCCGTGATCCCGAGGACGGGCTGCGTGCCAAGAGGATGGGGGGGTGGGGGGTAGTGGTCTTCTTGTCAGCTCCGGAGCTGCGGCACCTATAGGTGCTCAAGGGATGGCAGGGGGGTAAGGGGGCCCATCAGCGGGCACGACGCCCCGGGAGGGTGAAGCGAAGGCCGCTCCTCGCCGAGCTGTCGGCGGCCGGCGACGGACGGGCGCTGCGGGCTGTGCTGCCGAGGGATCGCTTCCTGGACAGCCGGGTCGGCATCGCCGCGCTCTCGGTGTCCGCGGGGCGGCACTTCTGCTGAGCTGAATCGCAGGGATCGGCCACCCCAGGCTGCCCGTGCCGGGCTCCCGCCGCCGGCCCTGGGTACGGATGCGGGGATGCTCCCTCCTCGTGGCACCGCCCCTCCCCAGCGGCCTACGGGCACGCTGCCACCGCCGCATCTCCTTCCCCAGGACACATCCGCGTCCACGTCCACGTTCCCCCATCGCCCAGCTCTGGATAAGGCCAAAGCCGTGGCGGAGATCCCTGAAGCGTGCAGGGAGGACTCGGCATCCTCTGTGCTGTCCCAAACAGGTGCGGGGGACATCGCAGCCCCACTGTTGGCTTTCTGCCCGGGGTGAGGGGTGAGGGCGGCCACCTGCAGCCAGCAGCCCGGACAGGGGAGCCGGGAGGCGGCTGCAGCGCAGGGACGTGTCACACCACCGAACGGGGAGGGCAAGCCCGGGCAAGCACGGTGCCCAGACGGGTGTCCTCGGATGCCTCTGTCCAGCCCAGCAGCAGGGGAGAGGAGCAGAGCAAGCAGCACACGGCCTTGATGTGCAGCAAGGTGCAGGCGGCACCCAAAAGCCACTACAAAACAGGGAGATGCAGCAGCCGGCCCCACTGCCAGGATGGAGGCACTCGCCCAGCTTCTGGTGAAACCGGCCCGAAGCTAAAGCAACAGTGGGAGACCAAGCTCTGTTCTTGCCTTTGCTTTGATCCAACATGAGAGAGCTGGTATCAAAACAGGATGGGTTTTCTGAATGAATATTCCTTGGCAGAGAGCTGGGATCGTTTGGAGCCATTGTCTGGCAGCCCTGGATCCCTCCCGTGGTGTGCACTGGGGAGGATCTGAAGCCGCAGTGTGATGCAAACCGCGGTGGAAAGGCATTCTATGGCCGGGGCCTCATCTGGCTCCTCCACAAGCAGTGGGTGCCGCTGCAGGCACCGAAGCAGGCCGGGAGCTCACCTGGCTGTGCCTCTGCCAGCAGGGCAGCCTGCAGCTGGGGCATGGCGGTTCCCACAGTGCCACTCCCGTCCTGGCACTGTGCTCACTCCCTGATAAGGCTCCCTGATAGGATAAGGTGCGGCTGCCACCGAGCCCTGTGGGGCCCACCTGGGCACCCTGCTTTTGGCAAGAGCCATCTGACAGCACTCCCTGCCAACAGTGGGGAGTTCAGTGTAGCGGGGGCTGTGGGGGGGCTTTCCAGCACCTCTTTGCACAGCAGGTCTCAGAAGTCCCAGCTGTTGTCCATGGCTTGAGGGTGCCGTTGGGTTTTTTAGAGGCTTTTTTACTTCCAGAGTCTGCAGTTTGTTTTATTCACACCTCTGTCTTCCTACATGCAGGCACTGTGCAGGGGATTCCACACCTTTCGAAGCACGAATCTATGGCTGTGTAGAAATGTGTAGCCCCCCCCCCCCCCCCCCAAAAAAAAAGGAGCAAGGAGACGAAAATAGCTTTTGAAATCGTGGAAGATTGTAATAGAAGATAATGCCCAAGCAGAGGTCCGTCCTGACCCTGTTTCTTGTTCTGCACAGCTCAAAAGAAACGCACTGTGGGCAGCAGCACAGAAGTAGGGTCAAGCAAGCAAGAAGAGTGAGCCAAGGGGTCCTTGGTCCTCCCCTCCCCCCTCCATCTGCTGCTCCATTCATCTGCAAAGCACAAGGAATCAGGCAAATCTCTTGCTATAAACCAGATTTGCCTTTGTAAGCTTTGAAATAAACCTAAGGATTAAAGTCTAAAGACTTTTTTTTTTTTTTTAAGTCAGCAACACACATGAAAGAGCACATGGGTCCATGTGAAACCCAGCACAGGGCACAGTGCAGGGCAGGGTTTTTGTACTGGAGCAGCAGCTGGGGGCCCTGGAGGAGGCTGCACAAACACATGGAGTGAGCCTGTCCACACAGAGCTTGATTACTTTAAACACACCTGGACTGTCAGCCAGCAAACACACTCGGAGCGCGTGGGTACAGTCATAAGCGGCATGAAATTAGGAAGTAAACAAAGCCATCCTCATAGAAGACACCTTTATACAAATGCATCAGGAAAAGCCAAAGCAAAAAACAAACCTTAACTTTTCTACCATAGTAAAAGGCAGAAGGGCTGAGCTGCGTTTGCAGCCTGCCTGAACAAGCTGGAAGAGGGGCTGTGCTGCCATCCAACAGAAGGAGCGCCTTAAGAAGTACTGGGATGGCATCACCCAGAACTGAGTCAGTAGAAGAGCACCTCTGGTCTGCCAAGAATAGCACTCATAGCAAGCACCAGTTTGTTCACCATCAGGGCTCACAGTGTTCCCGAAGTGCTGCTGAAGCCCTGACCTTGGCAAGCAAGTTCCCCTGGTCACCCCTGCTCCACAAGTGGGTGCAGTCAGCGGTGGCACCATTCTCCAAATTCAGATCCTCCATTTGTTCTTAATCACCGTGTTCATACAGGCTCCCCTCGCACTGCTCAGGGCCTTTGTCTTCCGTGTTCATACCGTCTGACACCGGCCCAGGCCCTGCAATCAGATTGTCTTCGTTAAGCCCTTCCAATAAGAGATTTCCTGTGGAGCTGAAGGATCTCTAAGCGGGTTATGCGCCCATAACTTCTGGCCCTGTTACAACAAGACTGCAGTCTTAAAGACAGGGCATAGACTTAATACACACTCTGAAATTGCTTTGAGGAGTTACAGAGTAAACAAACAATTAGAAGATAAAATTCATTTGAAAAAGAGAAGGTAGAGCTGTTTTAATGTCAGTCTGGCTAGATTTGTTTCTGCCCTGTGTCTAGCTGGAAACGTCCAAGAGCATTTTGATTTCAATTTAAAATAAAACAAACAAAATCAAACAAAACAAAACCACCAATAAACCTCTCCATAGTGATTGGCCAGACTGCATTTGTAACTGGTTTCATGGGAGTTAAAGGCTGGTAGGCCTTCAAACACTCTGGCCCCGTTTATCCAAATGAGGTTCAAAACCAGCTGAGCTGGAAAATTTACAATAAAAGGGTAATATTTGGCTTTCAATGAAGGGTTAAAATTCAGCATGGTCAGAGCAAGCTGCTCACAGGACTCGGGCTTTTCCAGAGTCAGCAACTCCAGTGTTTTATGTACACCTAAAAGGCGACTGTTCCCATGCCATGCTTCCATCTGCTGGGTTTGAAGGGGCACCCATTTACCACGTTGGGCTGAAGTTCATAAGGCGTTAGACACAGAACCCAGCTTTTGAGCATCACCAGAGTCAGCTGCCAGTCAGACAGCCACGGTGTGAATCCGCAGCCCCTGTTATCAGCAGTGAAATAGTTACACACAGAATTCACATCCAAATCCGCCTGATTAGATGTGTCCCACAGACTGCTAAATTAGCTGTCACTTCTCCCATTTGGGTCCCTCCCAATTACCCCAACACTGGAGATAGACTGTAGGTTATCTGTGTGGATGCAGGAAGGCTTTCTTTACATTAAAAAAGTTAAAAGCTTCCAGAAGCAGTTCTGAGCTGTAGAAACGACCGATGTGCCGGCCTGGCTCAAATCTCATTGTCTGGCTCTGCCAGAGACATCATGATGGTGCTGCCAGCAGCCACCTGGTTGCTAACAGGGGTTAAGAATGATCAGTTGGAATTTAAGGGGAAAAAAGCCAAGGGGTAAGCAGGGCGAGTGTGTTTAATCATAGCTGTAATTGGTAACCTGGGTCTGACCCCAGAAACAGGCCTAGCAGGCAGGGTAAACAATAAAGCAAGAGTCTTAAGCCCAACCCACACTTAGAGCTAATAAGTCCTTTCAAAACACACAGTTGTGAAATATGGCTGTGACTGAACCGTGTGAAACACAGTCGAGAGCGGGGAAGAAGCTGGGCAGAAAACAAAGGCTTTTTAACATGTTAGCTACTGAGATTAGCCCTCATTCTGCAGCACTTATGGATTCCTGGCAGTGTGAACCAGAGCCAGAACGTGCCCTAGTCAGGCCGTGCTCCTGGGAGCTCAGCACCCTGCACACCTCCATGTGCACCTTGCACCTTGCTGAATGGCTGCTGGCAGCTCCTTGTCCCAGTTTGTGCTGCCCATCACCTGGCTCCTTCCCACAGTGCCTGTGCAGCTACAGCAGTGGGTGGGCGGGTGGGTGGATGGATGGATGGATGGATGGATGGATGGATGGATGGATGGATGGATAGATGGAAATACTTTGGGCTGTTCCATCAGGCAGTTCCACCTGCAGGCTATCAGGACACTAAATATCCCCCTCTGCCTCATCCACAGAGGGTATGGAGCGAGGGCTGGATGTTCTCCAGCATTTTGGGAGCACAGCCCAGGGCTCCAGCAGCTGCCTGCCGTGTCCCCAGGAGATGCCTTTCACCCAACAACCTCCATCTGAGCCTCTTTCCTTACAGCAGGCCGTATTTCCTCATGGAAAACAGCCTGTCTGTCCCACTGCAAATGTCACATCTGTTCAGAAGTATTTTAGGAAGCAAACATTGCTATACTCAAGGGAGCCACAAGCAAAGTAATTGCTTTTTCTTCTAATTTCTTAGGACTTCGGGCCTGGTTTCCAATGGTGCTGAGCACTCACTGGCTCCAGGTGCCCTCAGCAGTCTGCGGGGGTTCTCCTCAGCCTTCCCAGCTTCTTGCTGAACCCATGTTGACAAGCATCTTCTGTAATACATTTGCTCAAAGCAAAGTATAATCAGCTGGAGAAGAAGCTTCAGACAATGGTTTCTTCTGAAGCTGATGCGATGGGGAAGGTGTGTAGGTGACCTCGTGCTGATTTCATAGCTGTTTCCTGTTCTTTGCACTTGGTTATTGTTTCTTTCCACATCCTCTGTGCAGGATGCCACCACCTCCACCTACATCTGTTCCGGTTCAACAAAGCTTGAGGGGGTAAAAAGGGCAGATCCAGAGAAAGTCGCCAGCTGTAAAGCCTGGAATGGGCTTGTTGGTTCATGAGATAGAACGAGTCCAGAGCCCTGGCTCGTGCTCTGAAATGGAGCAAGGATCAGTGGGACTCTGGCAGATGCATGTCCTGTTCCACCCCTCTGCCCCCAGCAGCCCTTGGCGCTGACATCTTCCCCCAGCCCCCGCCTGCAGCACAGCAACGTAAACACACAGCTGTGTGCAGAGGCAAAGTGCCCCTTGGCCGATCTCCACTATTGCAGCATCCTGGGGTGTGGCTGCTCTAGAAAGTCCCCAGGCACGGACTAGCTCCAGTCAAAACATGATTTCCCTCCCCATAGCTGGGTATAGGTAAACACAGAACAACTGGTGGCGAACCCACCAACACTGTGGGACAGGGATCCAAAGCTTCCCCAGCGCCACAAAGACACATGGACAACCACACGAGGATCTCACTATGTATGAGGGCAGGAAACTGAGCCTGCAGGGTGCTGGGTTTTGTTCCAAGCTGCAGAGCAGAGGTGTGACATGGGACCCATCCTCCCCACTGCTACAGCATGACAGGGGTCCTCTGTTCCCCCCTCCACATTCCCAAGCAAGCCTCCCCCCTAGGGCCTATTGCACATCATTCCTTTGAGGGGAGGCTGCAGGGCTATATATAGTGCTTTCACACTTCACTGCAATGCAGCCACACTACGAAAAAGGGATTTTTCTTTTCTTAGAAATGAGAAGTTAAGAAAAACCCTCTGGCTGAAAACCACAAGACAGGATTTTTTTTCAGCAGAGAGAATGTGGCTCATCTGCCAAACTCCAGCTCAGCCATGGAGCAATGCTGTGACGGAGCTGCCAGAGCAGCACATTGCCTAAATCTGCATTTATTGCTTATATATCATTAATGCAGGACAACATGTCTTGCAGCACCATAGCAACCCCAATCATCAGCAACGAAATAAGGGCAAGAGCACCAAAGGCACTGTTGCTGTAGCAGTTGGTAAGTGAATGTACTGACCCTGTTCAGAACCACCTGACATCTTGGTACCAAGTGGGAAGTCTCTTTTGGACCTTAAGGTGGGTTTTGGAAGCCCAGGGACAGCAGCTGATTTACCCACAGTGTCAAAGAGAAGAGGAGATGGTTACAGATTAAAGTGATGTCCATTGTGGCACCAGAGACCTGAGGGTCTCCACTATGCAGAATCCTTTGCCCAAGGGTTTTATAGGACATATAGTGTCAAACAGAAAATGAGATCTTTCTGAGATCAGTGCTTTCCCACAAGGCTGAAGAGATTGAGCCCATCTCACACAGACTTCAAAGCGTTAGAGTAGCTGGTGCTGCTAACAGGAGAAAGTAAGTAGCTATACAACTTCCAGATTGTGGCCTACACCAACACTGGTACAAGCTACACTCAATCTCATTTATGGCTAACTCCAGAACCTCACTGCCATCACAAGCTATGGATCTGACTTCCCTTTTATCCCTCTCTACCAGTCCTCTTATTGATTCCCAGCTCAACCCCACAGCATGGATTATGCAAGGCATAATCAATAGCTGCTCTATGGACAAAGCTCTGTTCAGTGCATCCCTCTCCTTGTGGCCTCCACCTACACAGAATGAAACCCACAGGGGACTTTTGTCTTACAGCTAGGGAGAGCAGCAGTGTGCAGATGGTCCGGGCTCCAGAGTGAAGAGAGAAGGGACACTGGGAGAAGGTCCTTGGGGTTCTTCTCAGGCTACACCCACAAATATGAAAGAAGTCAGTACTTCTCAGAGCCCAGCCAACCTCCCAACCCCTGCAAACATCAATTAGTGCACAAAGGCAGCCCAGATAAAGTGGAGCAACACCCTACAGAGTTTAGATCTGGGTGGTGCCCTTTCCCAAAAGGCAGCCTGATCCTCACTAGGAGAGCTACCTCCTGAATAGCAGGTGGACTCTGCAGGACTGCTGTAGGCTGTTCCCAAGGATTCCTGGCCCTCCCTGGCAAAGCCAGTTCATTGTTTTTTAGTGAGTGCTGCACCTGGGCGGGGGGGGCAGGCATGCGGTGTACCATATGCATCCAGCCCCTCATATTTTCCCAATCTCCCCACAGCCACAATCCCACAAGCAAGCAGCACACTGTGTTGGCCCCTGGCTCTCTCTCAGCAGCACACGGCTCATTTTTGTAGCTGATGCCAACAGACAGCCAAGCACGAGGCAAAGGCAGAGCTACTGTCTTCCCAGGGTGGTGCTTGGAAGGAAGGAGAACGCAGCAAGTATTCATTGGGAGCCAGTGTTGAGGTGATACTGTTCTCTTATCAGCAATATCTGACCTTCCTCACTATGATACTGCTGAAAAACTGGCTGAAAAACAGACCTTTGCTTCTTCCCAAATCCTATTGACCCCAGTCAACGCCCCTCACTTCAGCTTGCTGACTGCATTCACTTCTTTAATGCTGCCCTGAAGACTTCAGCAGAGGAAGCAAACGCGGTTTTCTTCATTATACCTTCTGTTGAAGTCCCACCGAGAGTTTTGTTAGTTAAGAAGGTCAGGGAGATGGGAATCGGACAGACACGTGGCTGGGGAGCTGGAATTCACCCCGCACTGCCAGGATGTGTGCAGCCAGGGAGGGAGGGAGTAGGCGAGTTTAGGGGTCATTTAACCCCCCCGCCTCAACCCCCCCCCCCAAAAAAAAGGGGTTTAGGCATGTCTTTGGATTGCACATAGAGTTCATCTGGATTTGGATTCCAAGTTTCAGGTTAGAATCACATCTATTACTCACAGAAGTAGCACATAAACTCTCTCTCTTCATATTTCTGCATATCAAAAACAACCAAGGCTTTAGCACAGTCTCTAGGGGCATTTTTTCCCCACTTGTATTTAAAAGCATTAAAGCAGACATGATTTTATCAGTGTACATTTGAGGAGAGGAGGTGGGGTCTGGATTCCTGAGCCATTTTCAGGTCACCTTGGTGCCTGGCCAAGGCCCTGCCCTGTTGCTCAATTTCTGCTCAGGACTTTGGTTTCACTCTGTGAAAACTCAGGAGCTTTGCACAGAAGCTAGGTTTGGAATGAAACTGGTACATTTGAACCTGCTTAAGCTAAACATAACACCAGTGTCCTGGAAAAGGCCTCTGTGAGGCTACCTCCAAGATATGCAAGGATGAAATGGTCAAAGACTTGGCCTCAAGGAGTCTTTTAGAGCTAGGGCAGCAGTGCAGAAGATCCTGAGAGACCAGCGACCTGGCCCAGGTTTCAGTGCTGCCCATGCTGACCAGCATTCCCAGAGCTCCTTGAAGCAATTGACCTCCACATGCATCACACCATAATTAATGCTTTTGGGTGCCCTGTTATACCCCAGCCCCACCCACCTGTAATGGCAGGGACGGTCCCACTCCCACCCCAGACAGCTATGTTCCTGTCTCCCACTGGGAGGTCAGCAAAGCTATCTGGGATGTTGCAGCACTTCTGGAATTTGAATGGGCACCATAAACCAAACAGGGTGTCTATGCCAAGAGCGACAACTGGAAATCCAATGCATGGGCGCTGTTCCCCATTACAGGTAGCAGAGGAAAAAGCCATACAAGGGAAATGGTGATGGGTTCTGCCACAGCGCCTGAGAGGCTGGAGAGTGGTGTGAGTGGTGTCACAGAGGGAATTCAGATAATTGGCTGTGAGAAAAACAGCACACAGCTCCTTTGCTGGCACACCTCCCCTGTTGGGCACAGCAATCTCACGGAACACCTTCCTTCAGAACAGCACTCTCCAACGAGGTTCAGGCAGCAGGGCTCTGCAGCCACATTCCTTAGGAAACAAAAGAAGGTTTGGAAAAACAATAAACCATTTTCTCCTCCCTGTACTGAGCCTTGGCTGAGGCCATGCTGAGTGAATTATACATGGAGCTCAGTCAGGAAGCCTCCCTCCCAGCTGGGAATGTGCAATCCAATCTGCCCACAGCCAAGACATCAGCACAGACCAGGGCCGGGGGACGGGAGGCCCTGCTGCCTCCCTTACAGCTCCTCAATTCAGCAGCCCACCCTACCTTCCTGAGGTACGCCAAGGCCTGCAAGACTGAAGGGCTACACACATTCCCAGTCTCACCAGAGCCCAGAACTGGACACAGTAGTCTAAATGTGGCCTCACCAGGGCAGAGTAGAGGGAGAGGATCACCTCCCTCAGCCTGCTGGCCATGCTCTTTTGAATGCACCCCAGGATACCGGTGGCCTTCTTGGCCACAAGGACACACTACTGGCTCATGGCCAACATGTTGTCCTCCAGAACACCCAGAGCTCCTCTCCAGTGGGTCATCCCCTAACCTGTACTGATGCATGCAATTATTCCTCCCCAGGTACAAGACTCTACACTTGCTCTTGTTAAACCTCACCAGGTTCCTCTCTGCCCAGCTCTCCAGTCTGTCCAGGTCTTGTTGAATGGTAGCACAACCTTCAGGTATGTCAGCCAATCCTCCCAGCTTTGTATCATCAGCAAACTTGCTGAGGGTGGACTCTGTCCCTTCATCCAGGTTGCTGATAAAGACACTGAGCAAGTCCAGACTGAGCACCGACCCCTAGGGAACACCACTTCAACCAGACCCTGCATCACTTATGACAACCCTCTGAGCTCTGACAGTCAGTCAGTTCTCAGTCCACCTCACCATCTACTCATCTATCCCACATTTTATAAGTTTCATAGCAAGGGTGTTGTGGGAGACAATAGCAAACACCTTGCTGAAGTCAAGGTACACAACATCCACTGCTCTCCTCCCATCTACCCAGCCAGGGATGATATCAAAGAAGGCTATCAGATTAGTCAAGCATGATTCCCCATGGTGAATCCATGTTGACTACTCCTGATAACCTTCTTCCCTTCCAATTGCTTGGAGATGGTGTCCAGAACAGGTTGCTCCATCACATTTTAAAGTTGATCCTGCTGCTGGGACACACCTGCTGTGTATTTGCAACAGCAACTCGAATTTTCTTAGTATGTACCTCAGTTTCCTGATGCACATGGAGACTCGCATCCCATTATAAAAGCACATGGAGACTTCTGAACCTGAAAAGATGTGCATTCGAGGAGCTGGGAATGTCGCTACGTGACCATCCCCTACAATGAAGAGGATGATTGCTGAGATCTCCTCACAGAAAACACTGTCCAGAGCAAGAAGGGAGAGAAAAGTCACTTTGCAGTTTTCCAGTAGCAACAAGCCCTATGAACACACAGGGGACAGCACTGTTGTGTTATGATTCCTGCAGAAGAGCCACTGCCAACACACACTATGGATGCTCAGTACAGCAGTGGCCCTGTGGAGCAGGGGAGTGTTTCCATAACTCCTGGCTGATGGCTCCAGGGATCTCTGCTCCCTCCTGTGCCCCCAGCTCTCCCCATAACCATTTCAGATTTGCCTCATACACATGCCCTTGAGATCTGCAGAGGCTGAAGAGTAAACAGACCTTAAAAGGGGCTGAAATTCCTGCTTTCCACTTCCTTGTTCTCAAGAGTACTCTTCAGCAAAGCAGCTTTTGCAGAGACCAGGCAACCGAGGGCCCTCTTTACGATACAAAGCAGCTAATAATAACCCATGCACCCTTCACCCTGCCGGCTCCAGAGCCCAGGAGAGCCCCTACTCAGCAACTGTACATGTTTTTCTGCCATAAGTGGTTGTTTTCCCTCTTTCTAGCACGGCCACACTGTGCTCAAACTGTTCTGTTCCACCATCATAAATTTCAGCTCAAAATCACCAGTGCAGATCTTATCACAAGACTCCTCATGTTTGGAAGCTTTTCTTCTCTTGCAAGGGCTGAGCTTTTTATTTAAAAAAGGTTGTTCCTAAGAAGAAATCTGAAAACATGAACTATCTCAAGTTAAGATCTGAAATACAGGTGTCAGCTAAAACAATCAGAGAAAATGAATACAGGAGGTCAATGAGAGAAGAGATGGTGTGATTTTAAACCTTTTAGATGCTACCAAAAGCAGTGAATTTACTGACATCCCTGAAGCTCCCCTTGATGGACATTGCAGAACACTGGGCCCAGTGATCCAGAGGGGCAGGACTTTGTAGCAGCACATGCTGGTACCTCAGTGTTTCCTGCATTGTCTCAGAATGCATTCACAGAGCCCTCTCAGTTTTGCTTTCAAAAAGGGGAGGTCCCAGCACTATGTAGCTTGGAAAACATGCATTAGGAAACATCCTGGATGTGTTGCTGGCAGACTAGAGGGGGATCTGGTCCAGCCCAAGAGCAAAGATGGCCTGCGGACACCTCTGCTGCTTCCCAAAGGCTACGAAGATGGGCTCTTCCTGGAAAGTGGGAGAGGGAAAATGAGGCAATATGTTTCCAACGTACAACTTCCTACAGCTTCTAAATCTTAATAGTGTCCTTCCCTGCTGGGTTCTATCAAGACTGGTACCAACACTCAGCAACTGTAGCCAGATCCTAGCTCCTGTGTCCCTGGATGAGGACAGAGTGACTCCATATTCAGAGCTGAGATGCAGGGTAGGATCTGGTTTGCCTCAGGCATTTTACTGATTGAGCAGAGGTCGATCTCTGGGCAGCCTGGTCTGGTGGTTGGCGACCCTGCACATAGCAGGGGATTGAAACTCGATGATCACTGTGGTCCTTTTCAACCCAGGCCATTCTATGATTCTATGATCTCCAGGCAGAGAAGGGATAAAACGGCTTCAAGAACACAGCAAAAAGCTAAAAGAGAGCAGAGAGTTCCCTTTTGTCTCAAAAGAACAGAGAGCCTCGTGGTACATGCAGCAGAATCAATGTGTCTTTTCACTGTGAACAAAACACGTCAAGGAAGTGTGTTCATATTAACACCATTTTATTGGGTACATTTCTCAGAACCAGGGTGGAATTTCTCATGAAAAACAGAGGAGGACAATGAGCAAGTGAGCCTCTGCCTAGAGCAGCCCACACTGTACCTGTGAATAGAGTGCTCCAAATCAAGGCTGCCTTCTGGCACGTCATGTCTGAATCTGGGTCACTCACATCTTGGGTCTCAGTTTCAGGCTCTGTCAGAATAGAGACAAGACACAGAACTCCTCTTTTTTACTGAAAGATGGAAGAAAAAAAGAGTACTTCTCCAGCCAGCTGTTTCCCAGCAGGAGAACAACAATAAAGTCCACTTCAAAGATGTCACCTAAGACACACCTAAGGTGAGTACTTTAGAGACATGTGAGCAGATAAATCATTTGAAGGGCCACTTTTGGCCCTGTAACTGCCCCTGGGTATGCTAAAAATTGACCACAATTACTCTGTGGGGTGCTTACCTTACATAATCATCTTAATTACAGGGGTCTGCCTAATTACACTTTATGCAGCTTTAACTATGCAAAGGCATCACATGTGGGATAGAAAAGATTCTTACCAAGTCTTGACCAACGTGAGAAAAACAGAAATACTCCTGCTGGACCCACGGTGCCTCCTGCCCTGTGACCCTGCTGAGCAGGTTTCTCCCACCGCCGATAAGATTAGAAACATGGGTGTAACCCTGGCTTATGGCAACACACATTAAAGCAGGCAGAACCCTGGGTCGGGCTGGGAGGGGGGAAGGGGCTTTCCAGCTGAGCAGCCGATCCCACAATGGCAGCACTGTAATTGTCCTTCATTCCAGGCTGTTTATGCAAGGGTAGAAAGCTGTTCTCAGATTTACTATCTCCTCCTCATAGCTCTGTAACCTTGGTAGCCTGATTTATTATTATTATTTTTTTAACTATGCCACGTAGGCACAGAGCAGAGCTGTCTTATCGCACAGGCGCCCACATGAAAGGAACTTTGCAGCGTGCAGCCGTGTCAGAGCTGGAAGGAAGGCAGAGCAACAGAGCCTTGCCAGGCAGGTAGGGTGGGTGCGCCAGAGAAAGGTGCCTTGCTCTGGATTTTGCATCTAGCTTGGGGTTCTCCCAAAGCTGAGAAGCACTCAGGTGAGGATCTGACATAAGTCTGTCTTAGAGAATTACTGCTGATGCCCAAATTGCCAAATGTGTGTGCATACATCTAACCCACCAGGAATAACACGCCACTTCAAGCATGCTCTCAGGCTTTTTTGTTCCCCCTTCTTTGGGCACCTGAAAGCCCCCAGACTGAAGCTGAAGGTTCACTTCTACCACACTGGTCCTTCCCACAACACACCACCTTTTTGAATCCCCAAAACTGCTAAATTCTGTGGAAGGGGAATAACTGTTTCCATTTCATAAAGCACAGTGTTACAGCTTCGTCAGAAAAGCTGGAATGGGGGAGTGCCATCAGAGAAGGAAATCTAAATATAACTCTGGAAAAGCATTCCACTCTAATTAATTATCTGCAGTGAAATAACACTTTTAAAAGAGAAAGGAAAATATTGTGCTGAGCTGAGAAAAAAGAGGGAGGTCTGCCAGTCCAGGCATGTGTTTATCCTGGACATTGTTTAAGCTCTTAGTGCTAAATTACTGACAGAGCCCAGCTGTTCCTGAATCTCAGCCCTCCCTCTGCTCAGGCCAATAGATTTCGCTCTAAACTGCACCCAAAAAAGGACTGTATTTCCCTTCCCGGCCGTGCCTGACGTGGCCAGGCCTGCACACGTCAGCAGGATCAGCTCCCCAGCAGGAAGCTGGCAAGAGCTTCTTAAAAACATGTGACGTAGGAGACAGCCACGCAGCACCTCCACAGCGAGGGCAGTGCAGAGTGGGGACGTGGAGCAGAGCCACGCTTCCAAAGAAGGAGAGCCTGCATGGCTCTTCCCTTGCTAACACAAGCTCTGTAACAGCCTCCCAAACCTGCTGTGTTGCTGCCAGGTGTTGCGGTGCTGGCAGATTGTACACGTTTGGCACAAGAAGGACGGACTGCCGGTGAGCAGCGTGCTCAGGGTGGGTGCCTGAAAGGGTGACTGCATCCAGCCTGTAAGTTAGGAAGGAAAGGAGAAGCGGTGCAGATGTATCACCTTGGGCCTGCACGACCGCCTGCTGCTCCTGGATGGGACATGGGTGTGTTCACTTCCCTGAGGGAAAAACAAAGGGCCACAAATCAAAGGGAAGCCCCATCACCCATCCCTCCCCGTGTCTGATCAATGAGGAGAAATGACTGCTGTTTGATGGGAGTATTTTGAGACAGATGCTTCTACCACTTCCTCCTCCACCCCCTCAAAAAAAAAAAAAAAAAAAAACACCCCCCAAAAAAACCAACCCAACCAACCAATAAAAAATACAAAACACCCCAAACAGCTGGCAGCCTTTCAAGCCTCCCTCTGCAGTAGAGCTGCCCCAGGAGTGCCCAGGAGAAGGCAGGAACACAGCATTAAGCCCAGGACAGTGCTCTGCTCCAGCTTTCCCACGCCCTGCTGAACAGGCTAGCCAGCATGCGAGCACGGAACAGAAGTGTATTCACACACTAAAAACCTAAAGCTTCCTTCCCTGCAGCGTGTCCCTGAGTGAAGTAAATAATTGGCATCTCCTTTGATGAATCTCACTTTTACTGCTTTCAAGTTAGCCACAATCTTCTGCTTACCTGGCTTTTCTCTCACATCTGCAGTATGCAGAATTATTTACTGAATAATACACCAAACTGGTCTGCACTGGGGCCAGGAGCCTCCTGAAGCCATTAGCTAACAGAAAGCAGTGATCTTTCACGGGTGCCCGTGGGCTCAGTCCCCCATCTCATCACCTCATCACACCCCATGAGGAAGAGATGGGGAAGCTCAAAGTGTTTCCCCCAGAGCCAGCTCTGAACTAACTTCACACTCATTCAGGCTGGTTTGTCTAGCAACAGGGATTAGTATTTCAGTTTAAGGACCGATATATTAGTTTACCAAAAGGAATCAACGAGTGCTAATTCTAAAACTTTCCATTTCAACTTTGCTTGGTGTGTGAACAGCCTTGTTTCCTCTTAATTCCGCTTCACAAGAAGCGCTGGAGTCATAATAGACTACTTATCTTTGCATTTCATGAGGTGCAAGGACATTCTCCTCAGATTTCACGTATATTGTTTTGAAAGTATCCTAACAAGCAATGGAAATTTGCCAAATCAGAGAAAAACAGCTAAGGGTCAGCCAGAAGTCTCAGTGATGAAGTTGATAGTGGAAAAAATGGGGATAAAATAGGCGTACGACCACTCTAAATGAGACCACGCGTGCCCACACGCACATTAGCATATATTAATGAGTTCTGGGAAAAGAACGGTTATGTACGACAATGTGCGGCGTATGTACGTCGTACACCGCGCGCACGAGGGTTTATGGCGCCACCCCGCGGCGCAGCGCGGCGCAGCACCGGCCCTGTGCTCCTCCGGGGGGGAATCCTTAGAGTTTGGGACCTTTGAAGGGCATCTAGTCCAACTCACCTGCAATGAAGAGGGACAGATCAGGTTGCGCAGGGCTTGATCCAGCCCTTCCTTGAAAGTCTCAGGGGATGGGGCATCAACCACATCTCTAAGCAACCTGTTCCAGTGCCTTACCACCCTGACTGTAAGACTTTTTCCTTACATCCGACCTGAATCTCCCCTCTTTGAGCTTGAAGCCATTTCACCTTGTTCTGTCACCGCAGACCCTGCTAAAGAGTTTGTCCCCTTCTTTCCTGTAGCTCCCCTTTAGATATTGAAAGGCCACTATCAGGTCACCTCACAGCCTTCTCTTCTCCAGGCTGCACAGCCCCAGCTCTCAGCCTGTCCTTGCAGGAGAGGTGTTCCATACCTCGGATCATTTTTGTAGCTCCAACAGCTCCATGTCTCTCCTGTACTGAGGACTCCACATCTGGACACAGTGCTCCAGGTGAGGCCTCACCAGTGCAGAGGGGCATGATCACCTCCCTGGCCCTGCTGGCAGTGCTGCTTTGGATGCACCCAGGATACAGTTGGCTTTCTGGGCTGGGAAGGCACAGTGCTGGCTTGTGTCCAGCTGCCATCCACCAGTACCCCCAGGTATTTTTTGGCAGGGCTGTGCTCCATCCTTTCATCCCCCAGCTTGTACTGGTAGTAAGGTTTGCCTCAACTCAGGTGGAAGACGTTGCATTTGGATTTGTTGAACCTCATAAGCTTCACCAGGGCCCATTGCTCAAGCCTGTCTAGGTCCCTCCGGATAGCGTCCTGTTCCTCCAGTGGGTCGACTGCACAAGAGATTTTGGATCATCTCCCACACTAGAGTTAAACATGCTGTCAGGGCTGTGTCTGTGTTTGGCTTGCTTCCATTTTCTGGAGTTGAGTTCATGTCTGTGTGCTCAGGAATTGGTGAGAATGGGTCAGTACTGTGCCTGTGTCAGCAGGCCTGCCTGGTGCCCTGCTGCCTTGAGAAGTTTGCTCACAGCTCATAGGCTTTCTGCTTTTGTTGTTGGTATTTTTTCTTGGCTCTGAGAGAGCAGAGGAGAGACTACTGCCCTTTTTGTGGCCTCCTGTACTCTTCACTCCTAAAAGAAATTATCTGCCAATCCTGCATGTTCATGAATGTTTTCAGGAATGTTTATAGGCAAAACCTTACCCTCTGTTGGCATTAGTTGCTGTTCAGGGAATGCAGTATATTGGCTAAAGATGTTCTCTTTGCTGCCCCAGAGACTGCAACCTTGAATGAGAAAAAGGACAAAGTCACTCAGTGAGATAAAACCCCATCCTGGCAGTATTTTGAAACAAAACTGTTCTTTCAAAACAAGGACAGTATCTGATGATATGCAGGGACACAGATAATGTCTCTGTCTAGAATTAAGGACACATTTCTCCCTCTTCGAGAAAGCTGAACAAAGGGGTCAGGCTGACTTCTAAACTGTTTTAAGCATTTGAGGTTAAAGGGCAGTTAGAGCCACTGCTTAAGTATGCTTAAGATGTTTTGTTTAAGGGCTGTATGGTTGCTAGAATTTCTAGGGCCCTAAGTGCTACTGAATTATTTTAAAAGCCTGTATCATGCTAATGTCGCAAAAACACTCCGAAATTTGAGAGGAGCAAACAGTCTTTTGCTGGTGCCTGATGGCCCACATACCCTGAGCTTAGACACAGAGACATTTTCTCCTTCAGTTGCAGCGTGGCAGTTGGAGGATGGGGATCAGCTCCCCCTGCACACCCACACCGCCTGTCTGCCCGGGTTGTCTCAGCAACTGTTGCTTCAGTGCTCTGTTGTTATGTCCTGTAAATGTTTAATGGCAAGCTTATCTCTCTTACCTATACAGATGGCTCAGGTTATTGAGCTTGCGAGCAAGGATTAATTGGAAATGGGCAGATGTCGTCTACCAGAAAAAGAGCTTAATAAGTAATTAGATGGGATGCTGTTGTGGGGGCAAAGCCTTCTCTGAAGGGTTCAGAGCAAAACCAAGTCCAAAAGGAACTTCCTGGGGCATTGCTATAATTCATTCTTAGGGATAAGACCTCATGAACGTGGTCACAAATGCAGGATGATGTCCGTTCTTCAGAGCTCTTCTTGGTGATGGCAGTACTCAGTGCTCTCAGCCAGTACTCAGCCAGTACTCAGTGCTCTCAGCTCACAGTCCAGGGCATCTGGCCCTTTCCTTGCAGATAATGGGGATTGATGGGTGAGATAGATGGGGAAAATAGGTCACGTTACATGGAGCAGCCTGATGGAACCTTCCAATCCTGACTGTAAGAAGTTTAAGATCTGCATGCTTAGTGATGGCACATACACACACACACACACACACACACACATATAAATAATAAATTGTAATAGATTAGGCTCTAGTATGCACTGTCAATCTTAAGTGGATTTTTCAAGATCATATGCATTAATAAATCCAAATTTAAGAAGATCACACTATAAAAAATTGCATGTGACATAAATTGCATAAAAATAGAGAAAGAAAAATCCAGAATAGCTAAAACAAAGCATTCTTCATGTGATATGTCCATAGCTAAAATAACACCCATGTGCGTATTCGTTCATGCATATACCCTTTTAAAATGTGTTTTGCTCACCTGCACACACCTGCATTTGGGCACAGATATTTATGTGCAAGTGAGCAGCTTGTGAATCTGTATCATGTGCACATACACCCACTTCTGAAGGCCTGTTCTTACTGGCTGACAGAACACAAAATCGTTCTTGGGACTCATGCTTGGAGACAGAGATTGGCGGCAGGATCCAGCTCTGCTGCCCGTTCCTACATGCAGACAGCACCCTATTATTCACTGGGGTTAACCACCACAGAGAGCTGGTGAGCTCATCCCCTCAGTCCTGACCACCTGGGAACATCAGGCAGATGCTCACAGTGCAGAGTCAAGATTTATTTAAGGAATGGGATTGGCAGAAATAAAGTTTGAGTGTTTCCTAACATCAGAGAAGCTAAGGGTGTGTTTGCAGTGCCTAATTACAGCTGCTTAGTGCCAGCAGACAGAAAGGAAGGATAAAAGCTGTGATGTAAGGAAAAGATATATAATGCCCTATTGCAATATTACATCTAATTCTTCATGAAAAGGACTCTTCAAGGTCCTAATAAAACATATGTAGGGACAAAAGGTGGACAAACAGTGACACTCTGTAGAAGTAGCTGGGGAAATGGCTGCAGCATTTTGTAATCAGACTGAGTCAGGGTTGTATTTCTGGGAATGTACACGCAGAAGGGAGGAATTTCCCCTGCAGAGCCAGGGAATGGTTGGTATCTGAAAGTCAGCAGTTCTTTAGTTCCAGTCAATGAGCTGCAGAGAGGAGGGAAATCAAATGCCAGGGAAAGATAGTGTGAAGCAGAACAGACTCGGGAACAAGGAGTTAGTACTAGGGAAACCAGGTGTAAGAAAGAGATCTTTAAACAAATGAACTGTTTTGTAAGTATCAAAGAGATACGGCTCTCTCCTGGATGCCCTATATAAGCAAAGACTCCTGTCTGCCATGTTCTGCTCAAGGCCTATGTGGTACAATTATCTTTTGGCGAAGAGAATTTGAGAATCTTTAAAGCTCCTAATTTCTTGCTGTGAATCTGAAAAAGAACTAATATCAGATATTTCTCATACGAGCTGTGCTCCTGGACAGATGACATCACACTGCGGGTAGCACTGATGGCTCTTTGGCCTGGACTTCCCACAGGATAGTTCTTACAGCGCCAGCAATGGGCATCTTTCAGCTATACCAAATGATCTGTTTAGAAGGACAGAAAGAGATTTTAGGCATTGCAGTTATCTCCTCATTGCACAGGGGTACTATTACAACAGCCACCATCAGCTCAGTGGGCTGCACAGTGAAGGACACCTACAGGGGTTACATGACCTGGAGGCAGCAGAGATCCTTTTTCATGACTCCATTTACAGGCACTGGATCATAGTGGCAGTAACTTAAGCAAGCATACGTATACCAAACTGGATGTGGGGCCAGACTCTTAAAAAGAAGGAGACAGTTTTTCCAAGGAACTCAGTGTCCTTCAAGAAGAGCTCAGATATAAAAAGCTGCTAAGCTATTGAGAAGCCAGCAATACCATGAAAGCTCTTGGGAAAAGAACCCACACAGGTTCATCTCTTTTAGAAGAACCTCTAATGGAGTTACATCAAGCAGTCTCTTTATTCCCCTGCCCACAGCCCTACTCCATCTTAAACCCATTAGAGTCCAAAGTGATCAGACTCTATCTAAAGCAGAAACCAAAGCAAGAAAGGAGACCAGGTATCGTCTAACACCTCTTGGACCTGGCACTGGAAGCAACACAACTCAGTGGAGTAGTCAGTGACGCACTGGTATCCCTCTCTTCGATTATAAACCACATCAAGCAGGGAAACTTTTGACAAGACAGGAAAGTAAAAGCTAAGACCTTGTAAGAAATAAAAACAGCGTTGAGTCAAGCTGTCCTAATCATAGAACAAAATCTCCCTGACTTTTAGCAAAGAGAAAACAAGGGGTTACTTCTTATTTCAAGCACTTATGCACACACTGGTTGTTGATTTTGTTCTGCTTGCTTTTTGCCACTCCCAAAACTTTGATATTTGACACGGCACAGCAGACGCAGGGCCAAGGTAATAGGTCATTGACATGCACTGGCATCAGGAAGCACATTCCTGTTTACAGGCCCTGAAGCATGAGCTGAACTCCAAATGGACCAACCCCTGGGTAGGAATCTGAAGCTGCTTACTACATCTGGGAAGGACATGGCTTTGTTTAAATGTAGTTTTCTAGGAAGAAGTAGATAAAATTGCTGAGATCTTCATGATAGAATGCTGATCAAGTACATAGAGCTTTGAGCAAAAACAGGCAGTTCTTTGGGGAACCTGCTGAGCTGCTGTAATAAATGCTATAACATTTATCACTGAAATGAATAATCCAGTGTGACTGCTTTGTTTTATGTCGTGGCAGTGTGAAAACCAGGGGCTGCTCCACAGCAAAAAGTATCCAATAGAAAGGAAAAGGGTTGGAAACCGTAAACACATCTGAGATGGCTTGAAGTCTTAGCTTAGCAGTTAATAAGGGACACGTCAGGGCCACACATAGTTTTTTAGGTGAGCTTCACCTGAAGCCACTTGAATAAAATTAGACACGTTGAAAAGATAGCAGACACATAACATGGAATCTGGGAACTCAGTCAGTCTTTAATCTGAGCAGTCAGGCCCAGTTTCTCCCATAGTAAGTATTTACTGTGCTGGTAAACAAAGGTGGAAGAAACAAAATGTGAGCCTAAGTTATATGTCAGAGGTGATTTAGACATTTGAGGTAGCCAAAGAGTGTAGGTTTATCAGTACCCTTCTGAGGCTCTGGGATACCCTCCCATGGCAGACACCATTGCTCCTAACACATTTCAAGGTTAGTGTAGTTTTTGGACAGAAATGTTTAATAGCTCCTCTTTCTCTCTAACATCTTATACATGCTATACAGCTCTGGAGAAGTGAACTGAAATAAAACTTGCCTTTAACGATATTACTTTTCTATATCAAGAATGAAGCATTTTTCTATGTTGATCTCAGATCTCTATTTACAACTAAACAAAGAGAAACAGCGACTAAGCTTTCTGGTCTGCAAGCACATTGCTTGCCATGTTACCAGAAGAGTGCTAGAAAAGTGCTCTATCTATACGACTGGGAAGAGCAAGCAACATTGACACCTACTGTTGGATATATTAATTGCTGATAGTACCAAGGCACCAACTTTCTAAGATTCTCATAAACCAGGAGAAGACACTCTCCTTACTTTAAACTAAATGCTGACACTTCTATTTTGCTTTTGTGTTGCCTCCTGCAGTGCTTTCACTTAATTGCAAACCAAGAATCTGCACATGAAAGGAAACCTCTTCCTTTAACTTGATTTCTTCCTATCCTTTTTTCATGGAATTAAGTGATCCTTAGGCAGTGAGAGCTTTTCGTGAGGCTAGCTTATAAAAATGAAAGACCTGAAAACAAATGCTGCTGTTCTCAGACTAGGCTGTACTGTATGTAAAGTGAGAGTGTGCAGATTTTTTTAGAGGAGTCAAAGATTCCACCTCATAAGGAAATGAGGTTCCCCTACAGATCATGCAGAGCACATCAGAAAGTACAAACCAGCCAAGTACAGAGCACAGGTTTGAAAGAAAAAGTTGACTGTGCCTTATGGATGGGGACGGATCATTTCTAACACTTTCAGAGGTCTCCACACTAAAATGTTAATCATCATGATTTCATTCATGCAAGGTTTGTTGTTTTTTATTTTTATTTTTTCCTAGCCCAATTGGGAGATTTCATGCAGAGGGTTAAGTGACTCTCCCAAGAGATGAAGGAAAATTTTGGCAACCAGGCTGAAAGAGTTAAGCTCTCGGTCTTCTTTCCTACCATTAATCTCCTCTTCATCGGATCCTTTCAGCAAATGAGCTGCAAATGAAGACATGCATACTCTTGTGAAACGCTTCCTATTTTTCATATTATCAATTTGCAAAAAGATATGAGAGAGAAAATGATCCAGAGATAGGAACTTAATGGCAGTTGAAGAGAAAATAGGCTGAATATAGAACATAGCAGTGACTGTTTGCTCATATGGTAATGTAAAGTCCTCTTTGACAAAAGAAAAGTCATATTAATATGTCCTGAATAATGTGCTGTCCCTGGGCACTCTCCCCAAGTGTGTGGCCTCCAGGAAAAAAAACTTCTCCTGAAAGGAAATTATCCTAGCAAGGCACTGTCAAACATTGCTCCTGAGTCCTCCACTGCTGTAGGTCCAAGCCCTACCCGGTCTTGTCTCACTGACCCCCAGCCAAGGAGACCAAACCCGTGTAAAGCACCTTGGTTTGGCAGCACCTGCCACCTCCGGGCAGACACAATGGCAATGCAAGGTTGAACACCTCAGACATCGACTCTGCCTAATCACCAATATTGACACAAAGTCTGTCGCGGTAAAAAGAATTTCTAAGAAAGGCAATCTAATCTTGTGTAATGCCCAGTATTGTTTCAGCATCTTTGTTGATACAAGACTTGCAAGAAGTGAGAGGAGCATATAAAAGTGAGGAGCGGTTGGCACCAAATCAGTTCTGGTCAAAGATGGCCAAGCTCATTTTGCTTACCGGTAAGTCCTGCTTCAAAATTTACTTCTCTGCCTTTATGACAACTGTGGCTCCCTCACTCTTATACTGGGGATTAGGAGATATTGCACACTACTTTGAAAGGAAAAGATACAACATTGAATTTCAGGACAGTACTAAATTTTTCAGTATGGCTGGGGTGTATACTTTATACATTAAAAAGCAATATGGTTCTTTGCTATTTGACATTTAAGAGAAGTTTTTGACCAAGGTAAGAAACTTCTTGATGGGATTACTTCTGGGTCTTTCCTATATTTCCACCTGAAGTTGTTCTAAAAATTGCAAAACCTCTAAAAAAACAATCAAGCTGATCCAAATTGTTTTGATTTAAGGAAATGCAATGATCACAAACATAAAGAAATAAGCCTTTCACAATATATGACCTCTCTGCCTTAGTCTCTCTTTCTGAGAGTGAAAAGTACCAGCAGTCCCAATGATGTTAGATTTGTTCTATGTAGGGGTCAGTCCAGTCTTGCACTACAGCTTCGAGTTTGCAAATACAAATACTAATCCCTTTTGTTTTCTTCCCTTCTTCAAAGGTCTGGCCCTCCTGCTGAACGCCCAAATAGGTATGTGCTTCCCACGCCAAAACAACTCACCAAATACTTTTCAGCATGGGCACACACAGTCAAGGCAGGCAAGCAGCATATTAGATATACCAACAACCTTCCTCCATCCGGGCACTTCACTGGAGATGTGTTCTACATCTGTTTCTTCTCAACAATGGGAGAAAGGCTCAGTCTGGGAGAAAGGCTCAGTTTGGGAAGAAGACTCAGCAGCCACAACCACCCTGATTCATGAGTTTCAGGGTACAAAGAAACAAAGAAGGAAGTGCATTATTGACCTTAGGGAGGCAGTTCACAGAAGGATAACCGGTCCTACTTCTCCATCACTGAACTCTTTACTCCCAAGCAAACATTGCCCAAACATTTCTGATGAGGTCTAGTTATGATAATCTTTCTTAAGTTACTATCTTCTCTTCAGTGAAGTTTAGAACTACCCATCTCTATTTCTCTGCAGGCTCTGCCTACGTGCTGTCATGCTATTTCACCAACTGGGCTCAATACAGGCCTGGCTCGGGGCGCTTTACAGTAGATAACATCGACCCATGCCTCTGTGACCATCTGATCTATGCCTTCACTGGGATGTCCAACAATGAAATCACAACCATTGAATGGAACGATGTGACCCTGTACAAATCCTTCAACGGACTGAAAAATCAGTACGTACTGAGAGCATCAGCTATCATTTATTCACTTGTTCAGGACCGGCCCATTACAGAGCAGCCATTCCCTGCATGAGCGGTGGGGGTGCTGAAGAGAATGGGAGACAGTGATGGGCAGTGAAGGCTGGCTAGGCTGCCAGCACTGATCCTCTGGGGATGAAGAACATCAGGCACTATACACCCAACTTACTCCTTGGGCTTCACTCCACAACATCACAGCCTACAAATGCAGCTGCAACAGCCACTTTCCAGAAAAGCAAAAGCACTGTGCTTCGTGTTGGTCTTTTGCCTGAAGTCAGAAGCAGCAGTACTAAACCATTCTTTGCAGTGAAACATGTTCATGTCCCTCCCTTTGCAGGAATGGAAATCTCAAGACCCTCCTGGCAATTGGAGGATGGAATTTTGGAACAGCCAAGTAAGTTCAAACCACCCACTTCCCAGAACGACACACTGGAAAGGGAGGGCAAGGGGAAAAGAGGCACCAAGCAAGCCCCAATTCTGCCCTTCTCTGCTTCCCTAGGTTCTCCACAATGGTTTCCACTCCTGAGAACCGCCAGACCTTCATCAATTCCGTCATCAAATTCCTGCGCCAGTACCAATTTGATGGGCTGGACATTGACTGGGAATACCCTGGATCAAGGGGCAGCCCTTCTCAGGACAAAGGTCTCTTCACCGTCCTTGTTCAGGTACGACACAACAAAAGGCTTTGAACAAATCCTCTGTGGGGTCAGAGAGCTCACGCCGAGCTGTTTTGTTGGCATCCCGCAGGAAATGCTGGCCGCCTTTGAGCAGGAAGCCAAGCAGGTGAACAAGCCCCGTCTCATGATCACAGCTGCCGTTGCTGCAGGACTTTCCAACATTCAGGCTGGCTACCAGATTGCTGAGCTCGGAAAGTGAGTAGCAAACTCTCTGGTATGCTTTCTAGAACTTCCTTCAAGAGATTTCTTCCAGCACTCTTCCTGCCATTATTGGGCACAACCCGTCCTTACTGCCTGAGCAGCCCCCATGCTGTTGTACAGGGCAAGAAGGCCATGCAGGTGGTGCCTGTTTGGTCGAGAAATGGATACCTCCATGAGGGAAGGGTAACAGCAGGCGGGCTCCAGCCACTCCAAGCCATCAGAGAACATCTCTCAGTTCTCACAACTTCAGCACGATTCCCACCCTGCACTGTCCTCTGCCTCCCTCCTCTGCAGGAGGAACAAGTCTCAGCCCTTGGAAGGCTTGCTCAAAAGAAGTCTCAAAGAAACCTGATTTGGAGAAAGTGTGTGGGCACAGCCAGGGTTGTTGTGGGGTAAATGGCCAGGTCTGAAGGAACAGTTGGGTCTGGGCGATGGAACTGGCCAGGATGCAGACTCAGGAACCTTTGTCCGCAGGTACTTGGACTACTTTCACGTGATGACTTACGACTTCTACAGCTCTGGGGATGGACAAACAGGGGAGAACAGCCCTTTGTACAGTGGCAATAATGTCTACCTCAGTGTTGTAAGTACAGTTTGGGAGTCTGTCTCATAGACCATTGTGGTTGCTTAACCAGTGCGAAGTTTAAGAATTCATTCTACAGCCTACAATTTGGGACACAGAATGAAGTAAGATGTTTTTTTTTTTTTTTTTTTTTTTTTGTAGGATTATGCTATGAACTATTGGAAGAGCAATGGTGCCTCAGCTGAGAAACTCCTGGTTGGATTCCCAACCTATGGACATAGCTTCAACCTCCAGAATCCATCCAACACTGCTGTTGGGGCACCAACATCAGGCCCTGGGCCAGCCGGGCCTTACACAAAGGAAGCTGGGTTGCTGGCTTACTACGAGGTATGTGTGTTCCACCACATCTATGCAACCAGGAACAGAAACACACTTCAAACTACCAAAGAAGGAATTTTATCCCATAGATTCATGGAATATTCCAGCCACCCATTTCTATGCGACAGTTAGTAAGTTCCCTCTTTCTCCCTTTCCTCCTAGATCTGCACATTCCTGGACTCTGGAGCCACCCAGGCTTGGGATGCTCCTCAGGATGTGCCCTATGCCTACAAGAGCAGTGAATGGGTTGGCTATGACAACATCAAGAGCTTCAACATCAAGGTACAGTGGGTGGGAAGTGCAGCTGTACTAATGACAGTGCAGGAGCCCTTCTGCAGTAGCACATCTTGGAACTAACCATTCATTTCTCCCCCGTCACTATACAGATTGACTGGCTGAAGAAAAACAACTATGGTGGTGCTATGGTTTGGACTCTTGATCTGGATGACTTCACTGGCACTTTCTGTAAACAGGGCAAATATCCCCTGATTACCACCCTGAAGAATGCTCTTGGCCAGCAAAGCAGCAGTGAGTAACTTGAGCAGCATGGAGCTTGTTATAATTATGTCAACAACAAAAAATTGTGCTTATAGCACCAAGAGACCACAAAAAGAGGGAAGGTAGGGATGCTTACTGGAAAGATCCATTCACAAAAGGCAAACTATAAGGAAGAATTAATTAAGAGCAGCCTTGAGGTGAAGGATTTGTGGGTCATTCACCACAAGAAATGAATGTCTTGATGGGTCATTCACCACAAGAAATGAATGTCTTGATGTGAGCCAAAAGCATGTGTTTGCAGCCTGGAAGGCCAATAGTATCCTGGGCTGCACGGAAAGAGGGGTGACAGCAAGGCAAGGGAGGGAATTGTATCCCTCCACTCTGCTCTCGTGAGTCTCCATCTGCATTCCTGCACCCAGGCCTGGGGCCCCCAGCACAAGTATGTCATAGAGCTGTTGGAGAGGGTCCAGAGAAGGCCACAGAGATGCTCAGAAACTGGAGCACTTCTCCTATGAAGAAGGGCTGAGGGAGCTGGGTTTGTTTAGCATGGAGAAGAGAAGGCTCCAGGGAGACCTCATTGTGGCCTTCCGGTACTTAAGGGGAGCATGTAAACAGGAGGGACACAGACATTTTGCATGGTCTGATGGTGACAGAACAAGGGGCAATGGTTTTTAAGCTAAGAAAATGGAGATTTAGGTTATATGTTAGAAGGAAATTCTTTACTAAGAGGGTGGTGAGGCATTGGAAAAGGTTGCCCAGAGAAGCTGTGGATGCCCCATCCCTGAAGGAGCTCAAGTACAGGTTGGATGGGGCCCTGGGAAACTTGACTAATGGTAACATGCCCACAGCAAGGAGTTGGGAATTAGGCAATCTTTAAGTTCCCTTGAGACACAAGTCATTCTACCATTTTCGTGATTCCATGATTCTGTGATCCTATGATACTGTGATTCTGTGATTCTATGAAAATGCCTTCCTGATTTCCTTTCAGGCTGTCTGACCAATTAGCAATCCAATCCTCAAGTCCCTGCAGCTCCTAACACCGGAAGTGGGAGTGGAAGTGGTTTTGTGAGCAAGTACTGGAGTAGTAATACCAGTGGGAACAGATTCTGTGCTGGTAAAGTGATCCAGAATTATTCAACAAAAGCAGCCTCTACCAATACTTGAACATCAAAAATTATTTGCTAAACTGCCAGGCAGACCACATGAATGACACCATCTGCTCCTACTGCAACTGGGCATGAAGTCAACACTTCTGTTACAGCAAACACACTCCCCTGATCTAATTCCATGGAATAATAATGATAAATAAAGTGTCCTGCTAAAGCAAAAATGCATGCTGTTCTGACTCATCTTGCTTGTACTATTGGTTCTCTCTCAGTGCTTACATCCATGCCCAGGGCAGGGCCCAAATCCAGAAGTGGCATTTGAACAGCCCTACACAGGCATTTTCCAAGGCTTTCTTACTTTCCCAGTGTGGCAGTCAGTCAGAGGGGAAAAAAAAAACCAACAGAAAGTGGGGAAAAAAAGAACAACAGAAAGTGGGGCAGATCATGCTGTGCCATGAGAGTGCTCAGAGCAAGGTGGCAGCAGCAACCAAGGGCCTGGCCCTCCAGAAGCCCTTGTGCAAGGCCTTTCTTTTGGTCTAGAAAACAAACAACAAAAAAAAAAGCATTCCCCTTCTGGAAAAGTTACCTTCCGAAGACACCAGTCTTCAAGGGTCCTGCAGCTCTTGTGCCTTGGTGCTGAAACAGCTGCAGCAGTTCCCCCACCACTGCAGGAATGAACATGTACCAGTT
The DNA here is from genome assembly GCF_016699485.2 of Gallus gallus. Lineage (NCBI taxonomy): Eukaryota > Metazoa > Chordata > Aves > Galliformes > Phasianidae > Gallus > Gallus gallus. The sequence continues at coordinate 5,136,090 of NC_052557.1, read as the reverse complement.
TACACCCACACACTCCAGATGTGCCCTAGAGCCCAAAAGTCCACTGCATAGCTTCAGCAACAGGAGACTCCCATACCCCAGGGGAGATCTTTCCAGCTGCTCAGGCATTTTTGTCCATCCACAATGCAATGTTGTCTTTAAAAAGTAAGTTAGACATTTCTGCTCTTGGGATGCATGAAAGGAGCCTCAGATAGTCCCTGAAAACAAACCACAGAGCAAGAAGGGCTACATGGAAGGAGCAAGAACCAAGCGTTTCATGCCAGAGCCACACATAAGAAGAATTTGCTTAAAAATAGCAAAGCCACAGCCTTGCACGCATTCACAGTCTGTTCCCACCATAGACATGTTTCGATCACATGTGCCTGGGTTGCAGTTCACTCAGGCGCAGCGCTTCAGCTCCACACATCACTTTGGCACTCCCTGAGAAGCAGAACTGAAATGCTCCAGCAAGTCCCCTGTGGGGGCCTTACATCCAAGGGCACGTCGGCCCTCATAGAACCTCAGCATACTGGCTTTTATTACAGCTGCCTCCAATGTGCAGAAATGAAAAAAAGGTCGCTCAAAAAACTTCCATCTCCTGTGCTTATCAGCAGCTCCAGCTTTTTTCCCTACCTTCATTGGAAATAAGCCTATTTTTAGAAGCTCAAACCTGTATCAGGAGACTGATAACCATACCTCTGTATCCAGACAAGGGTTAGGACAGGGTTATCCAAAAGATACAGTTCCATTTAATTGACCTTTACAGTTCTCCCCACTTGAGCCTTCCACACTGACCTGCCTGATCTCAGTAGCAAGGGCAGGTAGAACAAAACATACCCAAAGCACTGCCTTGGGGACCCCAGAGTTAACATGGGTGACGTGGTTAAGGCCTTCCTTGAATACAGCACTTGCTAGAGACTTGGCTGGCAGGCACCTGTTAGAAACATCTCACAGTGGGTGGCTGCAAGCCTGTGCCAGTGCCATACCTATCCCTGGCAAAGCACTTCAATCATGCACCATATCTTATCTCATTCCTCCAGACCCCACATCTACAGCCTAATGAGCTTTTATGGCAGTTCAGTAGTTTCAGAACAAGTACATGACATGGACAACTTTGAGGGCATTTTCAAGGCTCCCATTCCAGCAAGCCTTGGCAACCACCTTGAATTCACCTTCACATCATCTTAGCATGAATAAAGCAATGTCTCGGTACATAGAAATTGACTGCATGCACACTGTGTCTTACTTCACCACTTTCACTAGCCCTGGCAATGAATAGCATCCAAAAGGAAAAAGGAAAAACAAAAACATTTTCCTTTGAACAAAGCAACACCTTTGATTTTCTACCTGAACTGAAAATAAAATAAGTTGCAGACAGAATAGATAAAAAGATAAAAGCGTCATTTTCTGCACCTCAATATGCCATTTAAAAAATGCCATCATGGTAGGATTAGAAACACAACACTGCGTCCCGAAAGCAACAGTGACACCTTTACACTAAACTAGGTAGAGCCATTTAAAAAAAAGGACAACGTTCACAAAACAACTTCTGACAAGCTCATGTACAATAAGAAATAATGCTTCTTCCCAAAGAAAATTAAATTAGCAAGACATTGCCATGCTTGTTCATTGCCAAACACTCACTATTCAGGCCAGCAGTGCACTCACCATTGAAGGCACTCTGTCAAAGCATTCTGCCCACCTTCTCTTTCTCATTTCCAACAACGGTCCCAAGAGTAAGTGAGAGAACTGCTCAGCACAAGCTGACTTGCTTTGCCTTTACTGACGGACACCAGGAAGCCCACTCCACTTCCACAGAGTCACAACAGGCTCAAGTGCCATGGGCAACAGAGAACTCAGGCCAAAAAAATTCCTGGATCCTCACCAGTTGCCCGACAACAGCAGTGAGCTCCTGAGTCCTCCACTGCTGTAGGTCCAAGCCCTACCCGGTCTTGTCTCACTGACCCCCAGCCAAGGAGACCAAACCCGTGTAAAGCACCTTGGTTTGGCAGCACCTGCCACCTCCAGGCAGACACAATGGCAATGCAAGGTTGAACACCTCAGACATAGACTCTGCCTAATCGCCAATATTGACACAAAGTCTGTCGCGGTAAAGAGAATTTCTAAGAAAAGTCATCTAATCTTGTTCTTCCACAGCTCAGGCAGCACCACAGAATGGCAGTGTGTGATAATACTGTTTTTTTTTCCAAATAGAGTGTTAAGGCCAATTGTATTTCTATCATTTCTCTGTGACACTGATCTTTACCAACTTGTGCAATATTTGGGCATCTTTGTTGACACAAGACTTGCATGAAATGGGAGGAGCATATAAAAGTGAGGAACAGTCTGCACCAGATCAGTTCTGGTCAAAGATGGCCAAGCTCATTTTGATTACCGGTAAGTCCTGCTTCAAAATTTACTTCTCTGCCTTTACAACAAGCACTGTGGCTCTCTCACCCCAATACTGGGTGACAGAGGAGAGGTTCTATGGAGTTCAAGATGTTGCATTTTTTATTTAGACAAAGGAAAATCACTACCACATTTTCAGGTTGTTTATATGCAGGAGTGCTCTGGTGTTTTCTTCCTCCTTAGATATGCAATCTCTTTATTTAATTCATTTCTTTAACCAAAACACAACCTTGGACCAAGACATAACACTCTAAGGATAAAAACCATCTTGCTAACAGAGCTATTACTGTACATATTTGCCTGTAGGTCTCTTATTTCAGCTATGTTCATAGGAATCATCACCTACTGAAGGAATCAACGATAGCAGCGTACTGAGATCTTAATCACCATAAGCTTTTCCGCATGTTCGTTTCCATCAGAATGAATTGTGACTTCAGATTTAGCTTTTGTTGGGTTCATAATGACCTAAAAAATTGTCACAGAGCAATTTTATTGTCTCTATAACAGCGTACCTATCAAATGATTTCTGCTCCTTCCAGCACTACTGTTTATTTCAAAGACTAATCCTTCACTTTGTTTTTCAAAGGTCTGGCCCTCCTGCTGAACGCCCAAATAGGTATGTGCTTCCCACGCCAAAACAACTCACCAAATGCTTTTCAGCATGGGCACACACAGTCAAGGCAGGCAAGCAGCATATTAGATACACCAACAACCTTCCTCCATCCGGGCACTTCACTGGAGATGTGTTCTACATCTGTTTTTCCTCACCAATGGGAGAAAGGCTCAGTCTGGGAGAAAGGCTCAGTTTGGAAAAAAGACTCAGCAGCCACAACCACCCTGATTCATGAGTTTCAGGGTACAAAGAAACAAAGAAGGAAGTGCATTATTGACCTTAGGGAGGCAGTTCACAGAAGGATAACCGGTCCTACTTCTCCTTCACTGAACTCTTTACTCCCAAGCAAACACTGCCCAAACATTTCTGATCAGATTTCATTTATGTCGTCATTTACAAGTGCGGCCCAGGGCAGTGTTGGCTATACTGCATGGCATGAAAGATGCTTACAGGAAATCTCATGCAGCTAGTTATCTGGTCAGTATATATAACAGGCCATCAGAATCTTCCCTTTTCTCTCTTCTTCCCTGGCTCCACCTCCTCTATTTCTCTGCAGGCTCTGCCTATGTGCTGTCATGCTATTTCACCAACTGGGCTCAATACAGGCCTGGCCTGGGAAAATACATGCCAGACAACATTGACCCATGCCTCTGTGACCATCTGATCTACGCCTTTGCGGGGATGTCCAACAATGAAATCACAACTTATGAATGGAATGATGAGACCCTCTACAAATCTTTCAATGGACTGAAAAATCAGTACGTACTGAGAGCATCAGACATGATGTGTTTTACCATTCAGGTCCTGCAAATTACTGAGCTGCTGTTCTTTACATGGAGGCATCTCAACCCACATGCTGAGGGGGGCAAAGAAAAAGGGGCAGACATTGATGGGCAGCAAAGGCTGGCCAGGCTGCCAGCACTGATCCTCTGGGGATGAAGAACATCAGACACTATGCACCCAACTTACTCCTTGGGCTTCACTCCACAACATCACAGCCTACAAATGCAGCTGCAACAGCCACTTTCCAGAAAAGCAAAAGCACTGTGCTTCGTGTTGGTCTTTTGTCTGAAGTCAGAAGCAGCAGTACTAAACCATTCTTTGCAGTGAAACATGTTCATGTCCCTCCCTTTGCAGGAATGGAAATCTCAAGACCCTCCTGGCAATTGGAGGATGGAATTTTGGAACAGCCAAGTAAGTTCAAACCACCCACTTCCCAGAACGACACACTGGAAAGGGAGGGCAAGGGGAAAAGAGGCACCAAGCAAGCCCCAATTCTGCCCTTCTCTGCTTCCCTAGGTTCTCCACAATGGTTTCCACTCCTGAGAACCGCCAGACCTTCATCAATTCCGTCATCAAATTCCTGCGCCAGTACCAATTTGATGGGCTGGACATTGACTGGGAATACCCTGGATCAAGGGGCAGCCCTTCTCAGGACAAAGGTCTCTTCACCGTCCTTGTTCAGGTACGACACAACAAAAGGCTTTGAACAAATCCTCTGTGGGGTCAGAGAGCTCACGCCGAGCTGTTTTGTTGGCATCCCGCAGGAAATGCTGGCCGCCTTTGAGCAGGAAGCCAAGCAGGTGAACAAGCCCCGTCTCATGATCACAGCTGCCGTTGCTGCAGGACTTTCCAACATTCAGGCTGGCTACCAGATTGCTGAGCTCGGAAAGTAAGTAGCAAACTCTCCAATATGATTTTTATTACTTAACGGGTCTTACTTCGAGCAATTAAGAGAAATTGTGTAATTAAAACTGTCAGGTACTTGGACTATTTCCATGTGATGACTTATGATTTCCATGGCTCCTGGGATGGACAAACAGGGGAGAACAGCCCTCTGTACAAAGGCCCTGCGGACACTGGTGACCTCATCTATTTCAACGTTGTAAGTACAGTTTTGTAATCTGTCCCACGGACCGCTGTAATTGCACTGCCAGTGAGAAGTTTAAGAATTCACCCAACAGCCTAAGGTTCAGGCACAAACTTAAACCAAAATGCTTTTTTTTTTTCTTTTTTTTTTTTTTTTGTAGGATTATGCTATGAACTATTGGAAGAGCAATGGTGCTCCAGCTGAGAAACTCCTGGTTGGATTCCCAACCTATGGACATAGCTACATCCTCAAGAATCCATCCGACACTGCTGTTGGGGCACCAACATCGGGCCCTGGGCCAGCCGGGCCTTACACAAGACAGTCTGGTTTCTTAGCTTACTATGAGGTATGTGATTTTCATCACATCTATGCAGCCAAGAACTGTCTCAAAACTTCCTAGAAAGGAAATTTATCCCATGGATTCATGGAATATTCCAGCTACCCATTTCTATGCGACAGTTAGTAAGTTCCCTCTTTCTCCCTTTCCTCCTAGATCTGCACATTCCTGGACTCTGGAGCCACCCAGGCTTGGGATGCTCCTCAGGATGTGCCCTATGCCTACAAGAGCAGTGAATGGGTTGGCTATGACAACATCAAGAGCTTCAACATCAAGGTACAGTGGGTGGGAAGTGCAGCTGTACTAATGACAGTGCAGGAGCCCTTCTGCAGTAGCACATCTTGGAACTAACCATTCATTTCTCCCTCGTCACTATACAGATTGACTGGCTGAAAAAAAACAACTATGGTGGTGCTATGGTTTGGTCCCTTGATATGGATGACTTCACTGGCACTTTCTGTAAACAGGGCAAATATCCCCTGATTACCACCCTGAAGAATGCTCTTGGCCAGCAAAGCAGCAGTGAGTAACCTGAGTTGTGGGGCTTTCTTGAAGGGGATCCCCTAGCTCGCTGCTGGTGCAGAGCTTCAGATGTCCATGAACTCTCAATTTTAAGGCCTTTGTGAATCTCCCTTTTTTTGTGTAAGCCACAACAAGAGATTGTGCTGGAAACATCCCATTACTCTAGATCCCCAAGGATGAAAGAGTAAGATTGGAACTTGCATCTAGGTCCAGATTTTTCAAAGGCCAGCTTTGAAACCAGCCAGACTTTGAGGGGGAAAAAGTTTAATAGCTCTTCTGCTGATGCCAACCCCAGAGAGACTATAGCAGAAAAGGAGAACTAAGAAACTGTCCACAGTAAAACAAGCCTTTTCCTGCTCTTCTTTCAGGCTGTGTGCCCCCAGCTCAGCCCAATCCTCCCATCACTGCAGCTCCTAGCACTGGAAGTGGGAGTGGGAGTGGAAGTGGAAGTGGGAGCTCAGGTAGCAATACCGGTAGCTCAGGTGGGAGTGGATTCTGTGCTGGCAAAGCCAATGGCATCTACGCAGATCCAACCAACAAGAGCAAGTTCTACAACTGCAATAATGGCGAAACCTTTGTGCAGTCGTGCCAGGCCGGTCTCGTCTTTGATTCCAGCTGTTCCTGCTGCAACTGGGCATGAAGTCAACACTTCTGTTACAGCAAACACATCTCCTTGATCTAATTCCATGGAATAATAATGATAAATAAAGTGTTGTGCAAAAGTAAAAATGCATGCTGTTTTGACTCATCTTGCTTGTACTATTGGTTCTCTCTCAGTACTTACATCCATGCCCAGGGCAGGGCCCAAATCCAGAAGTGGCATTTGAACAGTCCTAGACAGGTGTTTTCTGAGGCTTTCTTACTTTCCCAGTGTGGCAGTCAGAGGGGAAAAAAAAACAATAGAAAGTGGGGATAGGGCAGATCATGCTGTGCCATGAGAGTGCTCAGAGCAAGGTGGCAGCAGCAACCAAGAGCCTGGCCCTCCAGAAGCCCTTGTGCAAGGCCTTTCCTTTGGTCTAGAAAATAAAAAAAAAAAAAGAAAAAAAAAAAAGCTTTCCCCTTCTGGAAAAGTTACCTTCCGAAGACACCAGTCTTCAAGGGTCCTGCAGCTCTTGTGCCTTGGTGCTGAAACAGCTGCAGCAGTTCCCCCACCATTGCAGGAATGAACATGTACCAGTTTACACCCACACACTCCAGATGTGCCCTAGAGCTCTGAAAGTCCACTTCATGGCCTCAGCAATAGGGGAGCCTCATTCTCATTGCAACAGCCTAAAGCATGAATCACAACACTATTCTTCCTTTTCTTACATCTAAGATTTATTTAAAAGACACAAATTTAGAGAAGAGACTTAAGTTTTACTGATCAGGCACTTCTGCATTTCCCCTGATGCAAATGGTGTTGAAAAATGCCTTTGAGACACAAGGAAGGAGCGTCAGATACTTCCTGAAAACAAATGACAGAGCAAAAAAGGCTATGTGATTGGAGCAAGAGAAGAACAGTGTTTCATCTGAGACTTACAGGTATGACAAGCAGATTTCAAAGTGCCAGAGTCACAGCTTGGCAAGAATGCATAGGCTCTTAAGCCATTTTGGTCTCACTTTTAGTGGTCATGAAAGTTTTTCAGAGAAATAGACTGGGAAGCAGAGAGAGAGCTAGAAAAGCAGTCAGCTTTTCAGTACTCCTGGGTTAGCAGACTGGCAAAAAAAAAAAAAAAAAAAAAAGGAAACAGAAACTGTCCTTAGTATGCAAGGAAGTCATAGATCTCCCAGTGTATAACCCTGTGGCCAGAAAATTCCTAGGCTATGCCTAGACACTGATGACTGATTGAGGTCTAACAGCAAAGACACAAGATACACATACAGCTTTTGACTATGTAGATATATTAAGGGTAAGTTACCAAGGGAAAACTACCAAGGAATTTCTAAGAAAATCACTTCACACTAAGGAGGACCAGACTGGTAACAGATTTTCTCTGAGGTGGTATGACATTGCCTGCCTGCAGTGAGGAAACTAAGAGCAGCAGCTGAAGACAGGCATAACTCTCTCCAAGTTTTCATTTGCTTCTGACACCCAGAAGTTAAATCCTTAATGCATTTATACTAGCTCAACAGCATCTTTCCACAGCATATATGACCGAAAGCAATTTTACTTCACATAGAAATACAAAGCCAGATCTATCATGCATGTAGACAAACGCTCATCTATCCGTTATATGCCTCTGCATTGCTAACATGGCACATGGCCACAGAACATTTCCATCAGGACAAATGTCAGTATTGGCTGTCAGCACAAACCACCCTCTATCAGGAGACTGATAACCATACCTCTGTATCCAGACAAGGGTTAGGACAGGGTTATCCAAAAGATACAGTTCCATTTAATTGACCTTTACAGTTCTCCCCACTTGAGCCTTCCACACTGACCTGCCTGATCTCAGTAGCAAGGGCAGGTAGAACAAAACATACCCAAAGCACTTCCTTGGAGACCCCAGATTTAACATGGGTGACATGGTGAAGTCCTTCCTTGAATACAGCACTTGCTAGAGAGTTGGCTGGCAGGCACCTGTTAGAAACACCTCACAGTGGGTGGGTGCAAGCCTGTGCCAGTGCCATACCTATCCCTGGCAAAGCACTTCAATCATGCACCATATCTTATCTCATTCCTCCAGACCCCACATCTACAGCCTAATGAGCTTTTATGGCAGTTCAGTAGATTTCAGAACAAGTACGTGACATGGACAACTTCGAGGGCATTTTCAAGGCTCCCATTCCAGCAAGCCTTGGCAACCACCTTGAATTCACCTTCACATCGTGTTAATATGAATAAAGCTACGACTCAGTGCAGAGAAAGTGGCATGTGCAACAGAGAAGCTCAGACCAAAAAAGTCTGCTGGATCCCAACCAATCACCTGCCAACAGCAGGTAAGACGAGCTCCTGAATCCTCCTCTGCTGTAGGTCCAAGCCCTACCCAGGTCTTGTCTCACTGACCCCCAGCCAAGGAGACCAAACCCGTGTAAAGCACCTTGGTTTGGCAGCACCTGCCACCTCCAGGCAGACACAATGGCAATGCAAGGTTGAACACCTCAGACAGTCTACTCTGCATGATTGCCAATATTGACACAAAGTCTGTTGTGGTAAAGAGAACTTCTAAGAAAAGTCATCTAATCTTGTTCTTCCACAGCTCAGGCAGCATCGCAGAGCGTGATAACACTTGGGTCTCCAAACAAAGTCTTAAAGTCTGTTGTATTGGTATCTCAAATTTTTATGATACTGATCTTTACCAACTTTTGCAATGTTTGGTCATCTTTGTTGACACAAGACTTGCATGCAATGAGAGGAGCATATAAAAGTGAGGAGCGGATCTGCACCAGATCAGTTCTGGTCAAAGATGGCCAAGCTCATTTTGCTTACCGGTAAGTCCTGCTTCAGAATTTACTTCTCTGCCTTTATGACAAGCACTGTGGCTCTTTCACTCTTACACCAGGTGACAGAGGAGAGGTTCTTTGGAATTCAAGATGTTGCACACTCTTTTCAAAGGAAAAAAATATAACAGTAGCTTTCAGGATGGATAGTTAGATTTTTCAGTACCACTGTGAAGATACTTTATGCATTTAAAATCAATATGGTTCATTGCTAGTTTGAAATTGGTATTTTATTTTTGAACAAAACAAAGGAAAAAAACCCACAAAATCTCAAAATTCTCAATGTGAGCTATTCGGTTTCTTTTCTATGCTTCTACATGATATTGTTCCACAAATTGTACCCGTTTCCAAATGAATGCTCAGCAGACCTGTGCTGAACAATCTATCTTCCTGCATGTTATTTAAGGAAACAAAATGATCACAAACAAATTCAATTTCACATTTTAATGGCACATGACTTCTTTACCACAGTTTTCCCTTCCCTCGAAGTGACTAGATGACCTGGGGTACAAGTTATGTTAGGTTCAGCCCAGTTCTGCCTTGCATTTCTCAGTTCAAGGACTAATCCTACATTTTTTTCTTCAAAGGTCTGGCCCTCCTGCTGAACGCCCAGATAGGTACGTGCTTTCTACCCAAAACAGCTCTACAAAACCTTTTTCAGCATCTGCATATACCTGGAATGGACTCAGTAGCTAACTCTTTTACAAGACAGGGAGGACTCAAAGGCTGCTTAGCACACAGTAGTTGTGTCTCTGAAGACAGAAGTTTAACGAAGCATGGCATGCTCAGCCTCAAGTGCAAATATGCTGCTTGCTTTCACACAAGTTTGCCCCTAGCCCCTTCCTGCTCAGCTTTAATGAAGTCTAAGTGCAGCCACTGTGTGGCTATGCAGAAAGGCTATGCTTGACCTTTCACAGGCAGGCGAAGAAAGCAGTACAGCAGACACAAAAACAATCACTGTGCCTCCTCATTCTGAGTGCCTCACTGGAGATCCATTCTGCCTCTGTTCTTCCTCACCTGGCAGCAAGAAAGACTCAGTTTAGGGAAGAGACTCAGCAGCTATAACCACCCTGATTCATCATCTACTAGGAGCATGAGGCTCCTAGGTAGACTTGTTTATGGAAACAAAAAGTGAAGGAAATAAATCAATTATGATTTTGATGAGATGTCTAACAAGCATCCAGTCCCATTTCACTTTCTCTGAACTCCTATATGCAAGAAAGTATTGCCCAATCATTTCAGATCAGATTTCACATAGGTCACAGACAGTGCTGAATAACTGAGTGGTATGAAGGATGGTTATAAGAAATAACACGGCCTCATGCAGCTAGTTACATGGACAACATGCATAAGAGTCTAACAGCACTTCAAACACATACTCTCAGTTTTCTTCTCTCTCTACTCCATCTCTATTTCTCTGCAGGTACTGCCTACGTGCTGTCATGCTATTTCACCAACTGGGCTCAATACAGGCCTGGTGTGGGAAGTTTCATGCCTGATAACATCGACCCATGCCTGTGCACTCACCTGCTATATGCCTTTGCTGGGATGTCCAACAATGAAATCACAACCATTGAATGGAACGATGTGACCCTGTACAAATCCTTCAACGGACTGAAAAATCAGTACGTACTGAGAGCATCAGCTATCATTTATTCACTTGTTCAGGACCGGCCCATTACAGAGCAGCCATTCCCTGCATGAGCGGTGGGGGTGCTGAAGAGAATGGGAGACAGTGATGGGCAGTGAAGGCTGGCTAGGCTGCCAGCACTGATCCTCTGGGGATGAAGAACATCAGGCACTATACACCCAACTTACTCCTTGGGCTTCACTCCACAACATCACAGCCTACAAATGCAGCTGCAGCAGCCACTTTCCAGAAAAGCAAAAGCACTGTGCTTCGTGTTGGTCTTTTGTCTGAAGTCAGAAGCAGCAGTACTAAACCATTCTTTGCAGTGAAACATGTTCATGTCCCTCTCTCTATAGGAATAAAAACCTGAAGACTCTGCTTTCTATCGGAGGATGGAATTTTGGGACAGACAAGTAAGTTCAAACCATTTCTTTCCCCAAAATAGAAGAGATTAAAAGAAGCACCAACCAAGTCCCAACTCCTCTGTTTCCTTAGGTTCTCCACAATGGTTTCCACTCCTGAGAACCGCCAGACCTTCATCAATTCCGTCATCAAATTCCTGCGCCGGTACCAATTTGATGGGCTGGACATTGACTGGGAATACCCTGGATCAAGGGGCAGCCCTTCTCAGGACAAAGGTCTCTTCACCGTCCTTGTTCAGGTACGACACAACAAAAGGCTTTGAACAAATCCTCTGTGGGGTCAGAGAGCTCACGCCGAGCTGTTTTGTTGGCATCCCGCAGGAAATGCTGGCCGCCTTTGAGCAGGAAGCCAAGCAGGTGAACAAGCCCCGTCTCATGATCACAGCTGCCGTTGCTGCAGGACTTTCCAACATTCAGGCTGGCTACCAGATTGCTGAGCTCGGAAAGTGAGTAGCAAACTCTCTGGTATGCTTTCTAGAACTTCCTTCAAGAGATTTCTTCCAGCACTCTTCCTGCCATTATTGGGCACAACCCGTCCTTACTGCCTGAGCAGCCCCCATGCTGTTGTACGGGGCAAGAAGGCCATGCAGGTGGTGCCTGTTTGGTGGAGAAATGGATACCTCCATGAGGGAAGGGTAACAGCAGGCGGGCTCCAGCCACTCCAAGCCATCAGAGAACATCTCTCAGTTCTCACAACTTCAGCACGATTCCCACCCTGCACTGTCCTCTGCCTCCCTCCTCTGCAGGAGGAACAAGTCTCAGCCCTTGGAAGGCTTGCTCAAAAGAAGTCTCAAAGAAACCTGATTTGGAGAAAGTGTGTGGGCACAGCCAGGGTTGTTGTGGGGTAAATGGCCAGGTCTGAAGGAACAGTTGGGTCTGGGCGATGGAACTGGCCAGGATGCAGACTCAGGAACCTTTCTCCGCAGGTACTTGGACTACTTTCACGTGATGACTTATGATTTCCATGGCTCCTGGGATACACAAACAGGGGAGAACAGCCCTCTGTACCAAGGCCCGAGTGACACTGGGGACAATATCTATTTTAATGTTGTAAGTATATTTTAGGAGCCTATGTAAGAAATGTCAGCACTGTGATCAGAGCAGTGATGATAATGCAAAAATTCACCATCCTGCCTACCAAACCTTGCACAGAGTGGAATTCTGTTTGTTTGTTTGTTTTTAAATAGGATTATGCTATGAATTACTGGAAAAGCAATGGTGCCCCAGCTGAGAAACTAGTTGTTGGATTCCCAGCCTACGGAAACACTTTCAGACTGCAAAACCCATCTAATCATGGTCTTGGTGCACCGACTTCAGGACCAGGACCTGCTGGACCTTATACACAGGAGGCTGGGACGCTGGCTTACTATGAGGTGTGTATAATATCACTTTTGTGATATTTTTTCAAATAATTTCACAGAAAGGATTCATGGAACTTTCTGAATGGCTGCTGCACACAGCATGATACTCAACAAAATCCCCCCTTTTCCTTTTCTCCCCAGATCTGCACACTACTGAATTCTGGAGGCACACAAGTTTGGGATGCTCCTCAGGATGTGCCCTATGCCTACAAAGGTAGCACTTGGGTTGGCTACGACAATATCAAGAGCTTCAACATCAAGGTACAGTACAGTGGGTGGGGAGTGCAGCTGTACTAATGACAGTGCAGGAGCCCTTCTGCAGAAGAATGACTTGGAATTAATTGGGATATCTCTCCTGGCATTACACAGGCTGACTGGCTGAAGAAAAACAACTATGGTGGTGCTATGGTTTGGGCCATCGATCTGGATGACTTCACTGGCACTTTCTGTAAACAGGGCAAATATCCCCTGATTACCACCCTGAAGAATGCTCTTGGTCTGCAAAGCAACAGTAAGTGGCAGGGCTTTCTTGAAGGGGATCCCCAGCTCACTGCTGGTGGAGAGCTTCAGAAGCCCGTGAACTTTCACTTCTAAGGCCTTGGTGGATCCTCTTATTTTTTGGAAGCCACAGCAAGAGATTGTGCTGGAAACATCCCATTACTCTAGATCCCCAAGGATGAAAGAGTAAGATTGGAACTTGCATCTAGGTCCAGATTTTTCAAAGGCCAGCTTTGAAACCAGCCAGACTTTGAGGGGGAAAAAGTTTAATAGCTCTTCTGCTGATGCCAACAGCAGAAAAGGAGAGCTGAGAAGCTGTCCACAGTAAAACAAGCCTTTTCCTGCTCTTCTTTCAGGCTGTGTGCCCTCAACTCAGCCCAGTCCTACCACCACTGCAGTTCCCTGTAGTACACATGGAAGTGGAAGTGGAAGTGAGAGCTCAGGTAGCAATACCGATAGCTCAGGTGAGAGTGGATTCTGTGCTGGCAAAGCCAATGGCATCTACGCAGATCCAACCAACAAGAGCAAGTTCTACAACTGCAATAATGGCGAAACCTTTGCGCAGTCGTGCCAGGCCGGTCTCGTCTTTGATTCCAGCTGTTCCTGCTGCAACTGGGCATGAAGTCAACACTTCTGTTACAGCAAACACACTCCTCTGATCTAATTCAATGGAATAGTAATGATAAATAAAGTGTTGTGCAAAAGTAAAAATGCATGCTGTTTTGACTCATCTTGCTTGTAATATTTTGATGCTTCCTCGTTCTCACAGTTTTTACACTTGTGCTGAGGGATGGGCCCAAATCCAGAAGGCGGACTTAATTCCAATATCACTTTTTCCAGGAATTTCTTTCTTTCTCATCATGACAGCCAGACACAGGGAAAAAGACAGGGAGCAGATGAGGCAGGAGATCACTATGCCTGAGAACACACAGTGAAGGGTCCTGACAGCATAATCTAGAGCCTGCTTTGCCAGAGACCTCTCCACCACTAAATTTCACTGTGCAAATTGTAACTCCTGTGAGTAAGAGTAAGCAGAGTGTGATCCTCGGGGCTTTTATCAAAGCCATTCCTTTTCCTGCACACTTCAGGAGCTTCTATTGCCAGTATTTCCTCCAGCACCCTTCCCCGTATCTATAGCAACTGCAGTACACACACTTCAAGAGCCTAATATGGCAGCATGTTTGCAGAGTGGCAGCCCAGAGGTGAGCTCTGTGAGGTGTGCACACCAAGGGGGGCTACCCATAGAGCGCTATGCGTCTCTAACAGCATCAGGCTTCCCCAGCAGTCTTTCCTGCGACTGGGCTGCTGTGTACCTCCTTGCCCAGGCTGGGGAAAAAAAAGTCTTTGTGGCAGCAAGAAATAGTCATTCAAAGAGCAGGCCCCTCCAGGATATCCAGGGGCAGCTGAGAGATAAGGCTCACCTCAGGAAGCAGCAGACGCCTGAGGAGTAAGAAGAGCAGCAAGTAGTCATCTCCATGTGGGTGAATCACACTGATTGCATTTCCCTCTCCTGGTTTCACAGATGTGCAGAAGCGAATTTCGTTTGGGTCATGCCAAGATCAGAAAATGCTCCCTCTCCACCATGCTCCAGAGAGGATGGGAATCCCGCTAGCAGCTGTCAGGAGAAACCCTTCCCTAAGGCCAGGCTGTTACGAGAGTCAGGGGGTAAGTTTGTTTTTTATTCTCAGAGCTTTTCTTTCACAGAAGACATGTGTTATAGGAGTAGTAGTAAGGAGTAAGTAATAAGTAACAGGTAATAAGACCATGGCCAGCCAGCCACAGTGTACTCCATGCTTGCCCTGTAAAGCCATTGTATAAATCTGCGTATATACCTAAAAAATGAATTTATCTCCTAGAAAAGTTACCTTCTACATTTACTAGTCCTGAAAGCTCCAGCTGTCCTAATACTCTAAATTAATGAGAAATTAAAGGAACCATGTCTGCTGCTCAGGTACTTCTCCTATTCCTTTGATGAGAACAATGCTTTTGCTCTGTAACCACAGGAAAGCAGCCTCAGATACTCCATTGGAACAAAACCACTGAGCACAAAAGGCTATGTGATAGGAGCCCGAACAGCCCAGCGATTCATACCAGAGCCACGGGTAAGAAAAAGATGCTTCAAAGAGGCAGCACCACAGCTTTGAAAGAATTTATAGGCTGATCCTATCATAGACTATAAGTTGTGATCACATGCTGGGCCTGCCTCTAGCTTAAAATAACGGTGGTCATAGATCTCCCCATGCATAGCTTTGTCACAAGCACTGAGGCTAGAAGTCAATCACCTTGATTGACTTCTTCTGGGAGCTCTGGAAACACTGATGCATGCTTTTGTACACACATATTCCTTTGTATCTCTCTCTCACACACACCCGGATGTAGTACTGAGGCAAAATCAGGAAGGGAGCTCACATTGTACTAACAGAGCAAGCAGTTTACTGGCCCAGCTTCTGAAGATTAACACTGTATCAGAAGAGATGTCACAGGATACACTGGGTAAATAGCAGGGAAAACAGACTTGATTTGTTTTACTCTTTTTATGCTATCAGCATAGCCAAGGCATGCATTGAACAGCAGGTCTGTAATGCCTAGCTAGTTGGCATTAAATGCTCTGATTAAGAGCATTCAGAAACGGCTTGCAGAACAAAATCTTCTGTACTGACTTTTTTCCTCTTGCAGACTGTGACTCCTGGACCAGGAACTTACCAGCCATTCTGGAATAAAGAGAGAAAACACCAGCCTAACTGTGCTCCATTTTCCTCTAAGACACCACGATTTCCTGATAAGCCTCCAAAAAAAGAACTTTTCCCTGGGTAATATAACTCATTTTCTTACTATTCTAATAACAAGCAGGAGTACTAGAGGAGAGAAACACTGAGACAGGAATGGAAGATATGTAACTGAGTTCCCAGTAATTTTGTTTTGTTTTGTTTTTTTGTTTTGTTTGTTTTTTAATCCTCAAAAGGCTCCTTTGCTTTAGTCTCCAACCTAACATGATGACTAGAAGACCATAAAATGCATTTTTCCCATAGGTCAAAGCAGGTCTGGTTAATTCTCATATTGCAAACATTGCACACCAGTTCTAGAAATGAGATATTTTGTCTCTGTTTTCTTTAGACCTGGAACTTATGATGTAGACAAGCAACTACACAAAAAGATCACTTGGCCAATGAAGTTTGGGTCTCCAGACTGGTCTTTAGTGCCAATGCCAGCAAAGAGGATGCTAAAAACGGAGGTTCAGAAGGTATGGACAGGGAAGAGGGGATGCTATTCCCAGCTTAATACCTCTCACAAAGGAAATTGGATGATTACTTAAGCACTATTTTTTGTCATCCTTTCCTCTCTGGCCTGCTGGGTGTGTAGCTGTACTAGCTTAGGGAGCGAGACACAAAGTGAGCTGCTGTCAGAAAATGCCAGTTTGCAAAATCAGCTGCAGGCCTTCAAAAACACTTTGACTAGGGAGTTTTCTCTAGAAGTAAGTTTCCATCCACAAAATGAGAGGACCAGAGCACAGACTTCTTTCTCTGCACAGCTCCGCTGGAAAAAATTCCAGTTTGAAACATTGGCTGAGAGTCAGGAAAATCACCTGGTAAACCAGCCTGCAGTTCTCAACACTACCTTGTGTCTTCCTGTGCCCTCTTTTCTTTCAGCTGATCGTGGACAGGGAATTCAGGAAGCATCAGAACCGTGTGGCCTACCTGAGTTTATATGAGAGCTGAGCAGCATGTCATGTTGGCCCTGTGCAGCGGAGCCTGCCCGTGGACACATCGGCCTGCAATACTCCGCCTCTTCAAATAAAGCCTGTTCAAAGCGGCATTTCTGGTTGCTAATTTTGATTACCTGATCTGGTGCCTGGTCTTGGTCTCTCCTGGCTCTGTGGATGTTTGGCATCACCAGGACCAGCGTTCAGCACTGCTTTCCTCAGCTCCAGGCCACTGCACAGGGGGCAGCCATCTTGGGCAGGTTGCCATGGAGACACCTCATGGTACTGCCCTCCCCAGCATGGGTTCCCCCGACACAGGGGGCTTTACCCCCATATCCAGCCCTTGATGGCATCAGAAAGGAACACAATTAACTCCTCTCCACCACTATCTGCCTTCCTTGGCTTCCTCACCACCATCTACTCAGGGTTTCCTCTTCCACTGACCTCCTTCCAGCAGAAGAATGTACTGCAGTCTGAGGAGAGCTGAGAAACATGGATCTACACATTGTATAGTACACTACACATTGTATAGTACAGCTGGACTGGGAAAAAGTGTAATGGCTTTGTGCAGTCAGCTGCATTAATCTCAGAGAGTGCAAACATCCTAGGCACGGAGTGCTGGGAATGGCCAGACCAGATGGCCATGCCTGTGCCTGACCAGCATTGTCCCTGTGCACATAAAGAGCTGCTCTCAATCTATGAGCAACCTGTGAGGCCACAAAAATAAACGTAGTGTGAAACAGAGAAGTTCTGGTGTTTGCCTTCAGGTGCTTCTGTAACGCGCAGCTCAGACTGCAGAGACTTCTATAAATATTTACAACCTGCCTGCACACGCGCTCATCAGATCTCAGGGGAAAACTAGGAACTCACAGTATTTGTACTTGAAATAACTACCAACCACAACGCAGGCTTTCGCATTTGTTGGGTCTGCTTAGCTGCATCTGTAGCAGTTTCACCTGCAGCCCAATTTTGACTATAAAAACGAGATATATTCTTCCAGTTTCCCACTTTCGGGCTTCAAGTGCTCTCGCACATGCAGTATAGCTGCTCTCAGCCTTTATTCTCAGTGCACAACCCTCCCAACCACACAAGGCAGCTTTGCAGCTGCAGCTGTCAGAATGGGATGCTGTTGCTAACTCTCAGTTGCCCCTTTTGATGAAAACTCTTCAAGGAGGGGTTGTTATTCCCTGCAGAGTTACTGTCGTAATACCTGTTTTTAATGTCTCTGCTTTCAGGCCCACCATTGCATTCATGGCTGACACTATACTTTATCTTTCTTGAGTTTCTTATAAGGAGAAAAACACATGTCAGAAAGATGTAGAACCAACTAAAAAGCACCAAGGATTCTGCAGTCTTTTTCAACCACATGTTCCACTTGTAACAGAGAAAAACCTTCTCATAAGCAGAGGTACTTTGTCCTCACTGAACACACTGTTGGAAAATTCCCAACCTTCTCAGCAATCAAACATCATTGCAAAGAAAGGAAGAGAGATGCAGCAGGAAGAATAAGACCTACGAGTTGGTGAGAACTTCACGAGACCCCAGTGAGCACACATTCAGGCTCCATTCAGGTGGTTTTTTCCACTCTTACTGAAATTTTAAGGACTCAGTCACTTTTGCTTGTAGAAGATAAAATTTCTTTTATTATGAACATAAAAGATACTATTTTCATTCCAGATCTTCCCCTATCCATAAAGGGATATTTTCATTATGAAAAACACCTAATCCAAGGTAGGAAAAAAAAAAAGAAAAAAGAGATAGTTTTTTATATACATACATATATATATATACATAATGTCTTTGTACATTTGATTTTCTGTACAACCAAGGCACCAGCAAAAGTGGCAATGGCACATGCAGGACTTTTTTTTTTTTTTTTTTTTTTTTTTGCTAAAGATGCAATTTCAGACAGGTTGGCAGGAATATTTCCATTCTTTCTGAAATAATTCCTCCTCTCTGGGTGATGTGGAAAGAGGTACCTTCACTGAACAGAAGAGAACAGCACACACATAACTCTGTTCCTTCTGACTGCAACTGGCTGTGCACTCAGGTACTGCTCTGGGAAGCAATAAGTTGACAGTCTGAAGCAGGCAGTCTTTGCTACCTCTCTCAGCACCAAATTCTCATCTAAAAGAGGTGCAGTTTTGACTACTGCTTAAAAGCAATTTTCCCTTCAGAACTGACCTGCATGAATGAGAAACTGCTGATGGGTAGTATGGACTATAGAATCCAGGTATTAATATCATGCCTGGGAGACTGTACCAAACAAGAGGAGTCTTTTGTTACGGGAATTCTGTGCATATTTTCCCTAAGTAAGGACTGAACAAAAAGTAAAGAAAAGGCCTCCAAAATTGGATAACAATTACAGCAATCCCACCAGCAGTCATTTTCACAGCTGAAATAAAAGTCCCTCTCTAAGAGAAAAAAAGGAACAACAACAACAACCAAGAAAAAAGAGCAACTTTTGTTGATAAAAGCCCATATCTGAACAAAGACAAAATTAAAAAGCGTGATCAATAGCATGGCCCTGCAGACTGTAATCAATACAGCTTTATTCCATATTCTAAGCTTTGCAGCAAGCATCTTTCAAAACAGCTGGTGGAGGCATGAACTCTCAAAGGACTTGTGCTATGTTGAAACTAACAAAAGAACTAAAAAAGAGCCGGAGGCAGCTGTTGAATTCTGCCATTGGTACTGCTAGAAAATAATCTCAGAGTAGGGTAAACACCACACTCAGCACTTTTAAGTTGGAAGTGCAGCTGCAGTCAGAAAAGTTGAGAATAAATCCCATCTTAGCTCTGTATTTACACTTCACTCTTTGATAAAAGTGTTTGCTTTTACCTGCCAACAATCAAAAGAAAGAAACCTCTGTGGGGTTTTTCTCTCTCTTAATACACGCTCCACAGATTATAAAGCCAGACAGGGTTCATTGCAGAAGTTTCTTTTCTAGCTTGTAAGGCAGCCAAAAACAAATTATGTCTTTGTGTTCTGCAGAGCAGCAAGAATCTTTGTGTCCCATGCCTCTTCAGAGAGTCAATCTCCCCAACAGTGAGAAGAAACCAAAGCAAATGAGACAATTCCCATCTGTAACCCAGTGGCTTTCACCACTTTTAAGGCAACTGACCACTGAGCATTCCCAGTTAGGAGGAAAGCAGAGGAGAAAGAGGGAGCACTGCAAACAATGATGACAGTGTAGTTTGCCAGGCAGACAAAGATCATTCCTCTGCTTCTGCCATTCAGTCGGACTGCATCTCCTGTCTTGCTCCATGCCTCCTACCCACAGCAGCAGAGGTGACTACTCATAACAGCCAGAGAAATGAGCTCCTCTTTCTTCTAGCAGCCATCTGACTACATTTCATTTCTTTCTGCGGATCTTGGGCTTTTTCACCGGCCGGAGGTAAGGATTGTCTATCATATTCTCCTCCCCATTCCGGCTGCCAGACAAGGAGGTGTTCTGCTGTAATACTGAAGCATTCTCTTTTTCAGGTCCTGAATCATCCTGGCACAGGGGGAAAAAAGAAAAGAAAAAAGAAGCATAAATAACTAAAGTTAGTCTAAATAAGGCTTAGAAGTTCAAACCACAAAACACATGGGCAAAACATAATCAACAGCCAGGATAAATAGAAGCAAACAGAAAGCTGCATTAAAGGTGAGAACTCCAGATTTTTAATATAAGTAGATCCCCTTTGAGAGCAGCATGGAATAGTGGGACAATCCTCTCTCCTCTAACACGGAAATAAAGGTTGCATTGAAAGCTTGTGATCCAACATTGGATAACCTCATTATACAACATATTTTGCAGAAAGTTAAAGAACCATGACAATGTTAGTCATTTACATCCGGTAAAATGCAACCTACTTTGCCATTTTTCACCCTCTATGCTCAGCTGCAAGGAAGACAGACTAAGAACCAGGTTTCGTTGTTTAAGAAAGTCAGGCCCTAGAGACCTTGATCTCTGAGGGTGGGCGTACCGTGCTTATATGCAAGGGCAGGTTCTCTGTGTCTGTCTGGTCGTCTTGCTCAGATGAATCTGTTTCTTCCATTTGCTGCATTTCCAGCTCAGAGGGGAGAAGAGCTGTCAGGTAGGGTACAGTGAAAGGCCTGGCAGCAATCACTAGGTTTGGGGAAAAGGATGCAGTGAGCAAGGTGGGAGATAGCTCATCAGCTCAGAGATTATGAAGCACAAAGCTAACCAGTTACTTAGAAACCAAACACTTCTGTTAGTTCTGATTTTAAACAGAACAGGCACACTCTTCTCCTGCCACACCCAGGGGTCAGGAATGAAATATGCCGTCCTTAAAAGATGGCAGACTCTAATTTCCTATGTTCTGAAGACCCTTTATGTTTCCAGCCATGGACACAGCATTATACAAACACAAAAAAATACCTTCCTGACCCTATATAAGTTCAATTGCTTCATGGGCTGAAATATTTACTTTAGTTCCCCTTAGATAACACAAGCTGTGCTCTCAGCCAAGCTTGGGAAGGTGGGAATTCTCATCACTGCTTTGCAGGCAGAGAAACACAACAACCTCCACTGTCTTGCACAGAAATGTGTGAGAAAAGAAATGACTTGTGCAGAAGTTACAGAAATTCAGACAGCACTGGGATAAGGGAATCAGAGGATCTATCAGCCAGGTTTTTAAGCCTGTTTAAAATATAAAGTCCCTCATTTCCCTCCCTTCCCATGCCTCAGAAGGCTGAACACAATGTGATCCCCCAGTGCCCACCTCCTGCAATTGCAAGAACACTAGACGTATACTCTGTTGATAACTGTCCTTTACAACACAGGCTTCCTAGATAACTCACATGGGAATGTGCTAACATCATCTTTGAAGAGACTCTGTGTCTCTCCTGTCTTAGCCATGAAGCGGGTGAGAGCTCTTTCCACGTCGCGCCTCTGAGATGCTGCCTTTTCCCGCAGGACTTGATAATCAGACACTGGCTCTCGGTATGTCTGTAGAGCAGGGAGGGCAAAACAAGTACAGTCACTAGATTCAACGAAGACGGATCAAGTTCAAAACACTACTAGGACACAGGTGCTACAGGCAAGCACTGACCTTCAACATGCACACATTTTCAAACAGCTACAGATATCAGCCGTAAAGCTAGAGCAAGTACAATATGCAAATGACAAGCATTGTGCCAAGGTAGCAGAAACAATGTTCTGGAACAGCGCTACAATAAAAATACACATGCACCTTTCCTAACATTACTGACTTCAGACAGAACCCAAACAGCACAGAAGTCTTTTTTCACTCACTGGTGTCTTGATGTAGGTGTGAGGATCTGGAAACTCGGGAAAATAGCCAGGGATGTGGGATGGATGTGGCTTGTTCTGTCCAGCTGTCAGGGCCTTGGGAGTCACAGGCTGATTTGTCACAGGAGCTATGATTAAAAAGTACTAAATTAGCCAGCATAATTCTGCCAAGTGTTAGATATCAAGAAGTGCTAGCCTATACCCATGTCTCCAAGTCCTGTGATAGTGACAGAGCACATCCACGAGCAACAGTTTCAGGTTGTGTTTGGCATCCCAAGAGGGAGCAAGGCTTACATGACCCCTCTCTCCTACATAAGGAGAACCAAAACCATCTTGAGGATTCTCATGTGCAATGAGGATGCTGAAGCGAAAGCAACAGGTTTAGCAAAGGATACCCTCCTTCACCTATTACATCGTAATTACAAGAATCCTTAACACAAACTGCATGCCCTGGAGCACTGGACTGCACTATCCATGAGAAAAGCAGCAGCTCTCTGGATGCCAGCAGATAGAAATGACAAATTATTTCCTGCACAAGAAAAGGACTTCTCACATACGGGCAGTGATGACCATCCTCTGGGAGCGCTTTGCATATGCAGGAAGCGTTTCAACATTGAACCCTGAAATAGAGAAGAAGAGGAAATAGGAATCACACCAAGAAGAAAGAAAATCATGTACTCTGTATGCATACACATTGCACCAACAACAGCGATATCGGAGCACCTGAGTGAGACCCAGAATGGTGGACATCACACAACTACTGGAAACACCAGGAACAGATTGTCATGGCAACAGAGAACACCCATTCTTCTGCAATGTATGCATCTGGAATTAGTGAGATGAGTCAGTTACTCACCCATTTCCACTAAAGTAACCACTATATCAGAGAGTGTAGGCTGTGTTCTGGCTGTATGTTCACAGTAGGACTTTGCACTCCTCCCAATTTCAGAAATATCTGGAGGAAAAAAACAACAACCATTACATACTCCTTTCAGGCAGCGACCACACATTAGTGTCAGCCTAACTCCTGAATTTTTAGCAAATCTAGTATCGTGGTCTTATGATTTCTGTAATCAGTATTCCACATCATAACATCATGTAAAGCACTGGGAGTTAAAGAGTTCTGGGGACTGCTGATTTTCTAGGTACCTGGTTCTCAGAAGAGAACTACATACCCCAAAGAACTTTGCACTCAGAGGGAAAGATAAAACTGCTTGCAAGTCACAAGACTGCTCTTTCCCATCTCCCTACCCTTCCCCCTCTTCCCCTTTCCCTTTTCCTGGGGTGTGGGTCTGTGGGTCCCCCTGCCTCGTCAGCCACAGAACTGGGCCAAACCGGCCTGTAAACCATTGAAACCTCCCCCCCACTTTTTTTTTTGGTCAGTGGGCCTGTGGGCCTGCTGCTCCCCTGTCATGGATACAGACAGACCTAGAGGTGACTCTGTGACACCTAGCAAGGAATGAAAAATAGCTCGCAGAATCTGGCATCTTACAGCCTGCACATCTCAAATTAAAGGATGGCCGAATTATGCAAACACTGATGATCAGAATCAGATGTTTTCCACAAATAAAAAAGGCACAAGCATGAAAAACTATCAAACCTAATTGTTTATCGGCGTCAGAAAACTCTGTAAGATGAGTTCCTAGGCATATCATCCAGGAAATTAAGAGCAGAGCTGCCAGACAGCCCCACTTCTACAGCCTTCACTAACCAAACGCCTGGAACTTCATTACTTCTGTTTTTTTCTGGTAGGACATCAGTATTGGGATACCTTATTGGGATTCCTAATGCCCACTGAGTAAGATAAGCACCACTGAGTTCAAACTGCTCACAATGAAAAAGTCTGTGACTCCAGCGCTGTGCTCTAACCCCCTGCCAAGGCTTCTGCTTCTGCTAACACCATTAACGTAAGATATTACAAATAAAAACAAACAGACAAACAAAAAACAACAGAGAGAGCAAAAGAAAATTTGAACAAACTTCAAGGTGATTTTGCCCTAAATCGCCACACTGATGACACTGAGCACTCACAGCTCTGTAACATCTCTGTCAGTGTTTCCACCGCAGCCTTTTCAGCGCTCTCAAAACCAGCTTCAGTGAG
Organism: Gallus gallus; assembly: GCF_016699485.2. Classification (NCBI taxonomy): domain Eukaryota; kingdom Metazoa; phylum Chordata; class Aves; order Galliformes; family Phasianidae; genus Gallus; species Gallus gallus. The sequence goes on along the minus strand of NC_052557.1, from coordinate 5,111,965 downwards.
CAAGGAGCTGACCACCACCTGCAGAGTCCTCCTTCGGGCCAGGTAGTAGTTATCTGCCGGCGTGGTCGTGTGCTTGCTGCCCGACCTCTGTGGACACAGACCCCAAACTGAACTGGTCCTGCCCTGAGCCCCAGGCAGGCTGCCTGCATGCTACCAGCACCCATTCTGGGCTCACACGTCCTCCCCTGCACACATCACAAGTGTACATATGCAGCACTTATCTATAGACATGGTACACAGACCCACCTACACATATATACACACAGGTACAGACGTACACGTATGAAGACTGCTCTGAAAGTAATGTCTCCTATTTTACAATGTTGGCCCTTGACATCAGAGGTAGATGGTGGTATGGTAACAGAGGCTGAACCTTTCTGCCAACATTTCTGTCCAGAGAGGTTGTGGATGCCCCATCCCTGGAGGTGTTCAAGGCCAGGTTGGATGGGGCTCTGGGCAACCTGGTCTAGTAAATGGGGAGGTTGGTGGCCCTGCCATGGCAGGTTGGAGATTCATGATCCTTGAAGTCCCTTCCAACCCAGGCCATTCTGTGATTCTATGATTCTGTTACATTATATTGCCATGTGACAGATGGCAGTAGCCTGACAAAATGGTGTCTAATGGAGAAGTGTGTATGAAGCAAAGAGGTGCTACTGAATTCCTCTGTGCAAAAAAAAAATTGCACTCACTGACATCCATTGATGCGTTTTGGACGTTTCTGGAGACAGAACAGCAGACAGTGAGGCTGTGGGTGGTGCAGTAACAGTGGGTCACTTAGGCAGTATGAGTGCAGCATGAAGGCTCCTGTTCAACACTGACAAAAATAATGGTGACCATGTTGAAAAAGAGTGTTTCTAGCTGCAAACGTGCTTTATCAAATAGTATTATTGTGCTCATTGTAGCTGTTGCAGCTTCCATGGAAATAAATAGGAGCCATTACTTTTGGAGCAACCTACAAATAGAGATACTTCACATACACATATGCACACATACATACATAGACACACATACACATAAATACACAGGCATATCTATACATTTGCACACATAAACACACACGTGCATATGCATACAGACAGACATAGAGAAATCTGCATATGCACATCTACACAGTGGCAGGCAGGCAGGCAGGCAGGCAGGCAGGCAGGCAGGCAGGCAGGCAGGCAGGCAGGCAGGCAGGCAGGCAGGCAGGCAGGCAGGCAGGCAGGCAGGCAGGCAGGCAGAGACGGAGCAGTACTTTCCACCCCTCCCCGCTCCAACCCGGTCTCCCACAGGTGCACGGTCCCTTTAAACAAAGCCGTCCCGCGGCCAACCCCGCCCCGCGGCCCTCTCCGCCAATTCGAGCAGAAGAGCTTGGGCCAATCAAAGCCTGCCGCCAAGCCCCGCCCCCGCCCAGCCATCCATCCAATCAGCGCCTCCCTCTTTTCAGCTCCCCCTAAAGGCCGCTGCGGGCAGGCCGCAGTCATTTGGGCGCCACAGTCGGCGTAGGCCGCTGTCGTTCCACCCGGTCCCTGAAGGGACGCCCCCCATAACGGCCCCGCGGCCCAGTGAGGAGCTGCCGTTACCGTGCCGGAACCGCCAGGCGCTGTGTCGGCCATCTTCGAGCCATAGAGCGCTATGCGCATGTGCGAGGCGCTGGGGCCGCGCTGCGAGGCGCGCGAGGCACTCTGGGGGCTGTAGGCGGCGCGCGGGGTGTGCAGTTTCTCATCTCTCCCGGTGCGCTCAAGAGGGAGAGGGGAGAACGAGCATCAGTAATAGCATTCCCATCGCAAACCTTTGCAAGAGTGGAACAGCGATGCGCGCGGCAGCGCTCCGGGCTCTCCCGCTGACAGCAGCGCGAACCTTCAGCCGAATCTCCGCGCCGCGCCCTCACGTGCGCCGATCGCAGCCGCGGGGTCAGCGAGGGGCGCCGCTCCGCCCCGCGCTTCCGGCGCTGTGTGGGAGCTCAGCCCTCCGCGGGGCGCGACGTAAACAACCGCTTCGGCCGCGTGGAACGGGCGCTCACTGCGGGCGGAGGGCAGAACGGGAGGAGACCGGATGGCTCCGAGGGAGCTTCGTGCGGGAGTGGAGTTGCTGGTTATCAAAGGTAGGAGGCACCTAAAAGGCTGAAAGTGGGAGGGAGGGGAGGGTGAAGCTGCTGACAAAGGTGCTGTGTGGCCCCCCGAGATGGCCGTGCATGAAGGCGTTGGTGTGGCTGTGTGCGAGGACCTCCCTGCGGTCTGTCTGTGGGTGTCAAGGTCCCGCCAGGCCAGCAGGCTGTCACAGGCTTTGCTTGAGTGCTGTGTGTGGAGTGCTGAGTCCTGGGGGTCTTGGTTGCATTGGGCGGGTTACCGGGGCTGAGGAAGCCGAAGGAGGTGGAAATGGGAATGCTTCGTGTTGTAAAGCTGTAGCCTGCTGGTTAACCGCTGAGGGGTGACTGGCCTACGTTAGGGAGGGAGGGGTGTGGGAGCTGGCAGGTCTCTGCTGAAAGCAGTGCAGTGAAGCTGCTGAGTAGAGGCTCAGGCTGAGCTGGAGTTGTCTGTAGGAGTGGTAGGGGAGCTCTGGATGGCTTGATACCATGCATAGGACCCCAGGAGGGACTTATGCCTCTCAGTCTAAGCTTGCTGTGCAGTCATTTCCATTTCTTGTAGCAGATCCAGGGGATGTGTAAACATGGAAGCAAGCAGAAATGTACTTTTGCTTTGATGAGCCCTGTGTGCATGAGAATACAGGGTAAGGTAGTGTTTTCTCCTCAGAATATAACGTGTCAGCTATTGTGCTCAGAAGAAGGGAAAAAGAAAACAAAGCAACATGAGTGGTGTGGAGGTAGACACTGAAATATTTCAGGCAGAAGAGAGTGTAGGGGGGAGCCCTTTGCAGAATAAGAGGGTGAAACGTGAGTTGAAGATGCGTGCAGCTCGGGATTTGTGTGTTGTTCCCATCTGCCAGCTCTCCCACATCCTTTTGCTTCCCTGTCTGTGCAGTGGGGCTGATGGGGATACTCTTTAGCTGAGTTACCTCACTGCGATTGGAAAAGGTGCAATATAAATGCAGCAGGTGGTGGATCTTTAACTCCTGGTGAGTCCCCGTGTGTGAGGACGGTTTCCTCTTGGTCTCTTGTCTCCAGTACTCTGTAATGTCACTTCTCAGTGTGTTATTTATAGCATTTGCCTAAAAACAAACAACTCTGGGTTTAACTCCTTGCCTCCAGGTGTTTATGCGTTTATCTGTTTCATATAAAAAAATAGAAACAATCCTGTAGAATACTGACCAAGACCAATGCCCCTCTCCCACTCTGGAGACCTATCTGTTGATCTGCAGAGCCATATAGCTTCTTCCTGCCCCAGCTGACTCTCAGGTTCTTTACTATGCTTGTCTCTATCTGTATGGATAGAGGGCATCCACTGTCTTCCCAAGCAGCAGGGAGCATTTCTCTAGGAAGCAGAAAGAAGAGATGCTGAGCAGTTACTGAAAATGGAGGCACTGTGTTTCTGCTTTTAGTGCTTGTAGGGACGAGGGAGCCCTGCAGAGGCTCTCAGACCCCACAGCTGTCAGCAGCTCCCAGTGAGTTTAAGTCTTTCTGAATTGCCCAGCTCCCACCTGGATGTTGGTCTGGATTCCTGCTAAGGGTCAGATGCCTCCATCTGACCCTGACCTTCATCTTCAATGGCTGCATTACTTGGTTTATTCACATGTGGGAGCTGTTGTATAAATGAGAGTACTTCACAGCCCTGTGCTGCCTGGTTGTTTTTTGTTGGTTTTGTGTTGTTTTTTTTTCTTTTGGGAATATTTTTTTCCCATCTGAAAGTATCATAAACTTTGGAAAACAAAACTGTCTCTTTGCACACCGGGGGCTTTTGGAAAGGGGGTGGCAGGGGAAGCCCTGCAGTGAGGGATGCTGGGGGAGGCTGGTAGCTCTGGTTATAGGTGCAAAGCACTGTGTTATCTTGGACTCTAGTCCTGACTGCAGCCAACCTGCTGAATAACCATACACAAGTCTCTTTGCTCCTCTGCATGTCATTCTTCCATCAGTAAGTGTTGGCATGCCTTTTGAGATGCTGTCAGAACTGATAAATTGCACCAGCTGAAGTTAGAATACTCTTGATGGTGGTATAAGCTGGAGCCCTTAGGATTCTCCCAGAGCACTGTAGTCCCTGCTGGACTCGGTTACAAGCTGAAAATTCAGAGCCTGGCAGAATTCCCCTCAACTAAATATGTGCAGAAGTTCCTAGAATCTCAGGTGCTGTATCCCATTTTATGGCATGGGTACATCATTGTTATGCATGGCTTCCTTTTGTCTGGTGGGGTGAGAGTGGGAAAAGCTTCCATAAAGGGCTGGCTCCTTAGTGATGTCAGGGTTTCTTGCATGTCTGTGAAGCAGCAGCTGCTCACAGCCACTGGAGGAGACTGGCCAGCCGAGAGGAAAGGGGCATAGTGAAAAAAGGAGCGTTTCAGGGCCGTGCTGAAAGATGTTGCCAGGGATCCAATGTGAAAGGGAAGGAATCTGGAAGCAAGTAGAACCATGCTGGCTGTCCGTGTCCATAGGTGGAGGGTGACATCCTTATTTTGGAGCCCATGTGGAGTGGGAATCGGCATTGCTGCTGGAAACGTTTGCCAATTTATGGTGCCAGCTTCCTCTGGAGTGCTGTGAAATTGGTCAGCTGGCAGCAAAACAAGAAAATGCAGGATGGTGGGAGTCTGTGCGTCTTCCTGAGCGTGGTGTTTTTTTCCCAGAGATTGGAACACTTCCTTTTGCAACAAGAAGCACTTTTAGATTGGTTTCAAACTGAGAAAGGAAAGAAGCTCACGTGCTTTTACAGAATTTCATGCAGATTATTTCAAAGAAGATGTAGGAGGTGGGAATCCCAAGTCCTTATTGTGTCACCCCAGACAAACATTAAACCTCAGTGAGCTACAGCTGAATAGTTATTCTAATACTGACAGTCCCAGGGGGGAGAAGCTGTGAAGCCTGTTGAAATTCAGCTTTGTAAAGAATGATGGGAATGGATGACTATCCACTCTTTGATAGGGGAAGCCCAAGGCTTTGTCAGTTCTGAACTGAGCGATGCTGGTGCAGCAGAAGGGCCTGCAGGAGGCTGGTGTGGGAGCCTGGTGTTTCTGAGTAACAACTGAGATGGGCAGGTGGTAATTGCCGAGGTCGATGTGGGGGTGAACTTTTGCATGTGCTTCTGTCCCCCAACTCTGCCCCGAGCCCCTGGCACCACTGCCACCAGAGGGCACATTGTCACCATGTGCTCTTCTTACTGGCTTATGTCAGAAATCAAAATAGCTACCAGTGAATTCATTTAGACTCTCACAGCACCCAGCAGTCAGGATGTCACCAAAATCTTCCCTGTCCCCACATGTTTCTGAAAAGTGAAGCCCCCAAGTCCCTTGAATGATGCTGTGTGAGGGTTGTTGCGTAGTATGATAGTGACAAGCACTTGATATACAGGAGAAGGGCAAGGAGGGAATAAGCTGTCCATCTGAAAATGTTTCTCCTAAGGATATTGTCCTATGGCTTGCATTCAGGTTCTGACCTGAATGCAGAGAGGCTATAGCTGCTTTGCTTACTACTGACAAATACCCTCTACTCTCTAAAGCAACAGCAGTGTTAATGTTGGCAATATACTTGTGTGAAGTAATACCCTGTGGACTTGTTGCTTGCTGGTGGAGGAGGCTGATATCTTGACAGAAAGCACTGCCCTGCCTAGGCTTGTGGGATGGGGATCTGTACAGCTCTGCAGGGTCACTTCTGGAGTTCACATACGTATCTCAAAATGATGTTACATGTGTAGAAGATGGAGTTTCCAGAGATGCACTGAGATTCATCTCAGTGCATGAGTTAGGTTTTCCAGCCTTGGAGTTCTGAGTAAAGCTTGAAGCCATTTCATCAAGCTTACCAATAGCCACAGGAGGAGAGGGCATTGGGTGGTGGAGGGCTCTTTGATCAGCAAAGCACCACCCAGGTGCTGGAAGTGCAGGTCAGTGGAGTTAGAGCAGGAAATGAGGTGTGCCTCTGTGCAGGTGAATGCAATTAGACTTCTCAGTGGTGCAGTGTGCTCCCAGACATGTCAAGGCTCTGGCTTTGTCTGGAAGATAATGCTGTTGTTCAAATGTCAGCTGCAGAGCTAGACATAGAAATGCGTGGGGTCTTTTTACAGGCAGTGAGTGAGGTGCTGTTACCCGTTCAAGAGCTGTGCTGTATGGCAGTGTCATTGCTGGAGCTGGGCCCCAAAGAGTCCCTGCCTTTTGCTGTCACACTCAGCTTCACCTTGCCCTTACCATAGGGGCTGCACAGCTGATGTGTCTGGGGCCTTTCTGGGGATTGCACTCCATAAAGATGAATCTTCCATATCAAGGATCTCCCAGGAGCTTTCTTTTGACCTAAATGGAATGTCAGAGCATCTTTACTGGTTAAGGTGGGCCTGAGGTGGTTGATATCCACTGGGCTTTTTATTGTAATGCTATTTAGCTGATGTAAAAACTGTTCTTTCCCATCCCACCAGTTCATAGCTGTGTTTGAGTCAGTGCTGTATGTAATCCAGCAAGCATGTAAACCCACACTTCCAGGCTGTCCAGAGCCTCTGCTGCCAGGAACTATTGCAGATTCCAGGTCAGCTTTTCCTGCCTCAGTCAGTGACTCAGTGGATGTTCTCCATTTTGTTCCTTCTGTTTTCTTCAAACTTTAGAGTCCAGAGGTGATGAGGAGATGGGCTGAAGCTGGTTACTGAGGATCAACAGATGTAGAGTTTGCTGAAAGAACAGGCAGAGAGGAACAGTGTGAGATGTGGTGATGTTCTGCTCTCCAGATCCTTACAGATGATACAGCTGGTCCTGTTCTGGAGAGCATAAGATCTCTGCCCAGTCCTGTCTACAAGCTGTGGTTCTGTGTCACCATCCTTGCTCTGGCAAACTGTCTGCAGCCACCTTGGGCATGCCAAATGCTGGATGCAGCAAGCACTGATGCAGTCCCTTGCTATGGAGTATGCTGTAAATTAGTATTTCCACAGCAGTGGCAGAGAGAGCCAAGGGCATGTGCAGCAGAATGTGCATCTCAGGCCTGGAGCCTGCTCCTCACCTCAGGCATCTGTCTGACCTGTAGATGTCTTCATATTGCTGGAGGAGGTGCTGCAACAACAAGGTAGGCTTGGTCACTGGTAAGGCAGATGTAAGCAGTAAAGTTGGGCCAGGATGATGTCTCTTGCCTGCTTTATGCAGCACTTGCCCTCTGTGGCTAGCAGCCTGCCAGTGGAAGCCATGTCTGCTCTGAGCCAGAGCTACATTGCCCATGCCTTTGGTATCTTGCAAAGAGCAAGGTGTTGCTGCTGGCCCCAGGGGTTATAGCCTTACCTCGAAGCATGAGCACTGGCAACCTGCACAGCTCAGCAGAGGCCACTTACCACATTTGCGTTCCTTACTGCTGTCTTTGACAAATATCTGTTGTTTCAGGAAACCACACATTGGGTGTTGCCCTTCCAGGGTAGGGGTGGGGGAGGAATCCTGCTCCCCCAGGCACAGATCCAGCAGGGTACTGGGATCCTGCTGCTCTCTGGATCAGGCTGGGGCTGTCTCCTCCAGCTGAGCAAGGTGCATCCATTTGTGTTATCCCCTAGGCAGGGAGCATGTGGGGCCAGCAGAAGTAATTCCTGCAGTCAGTCATGAGCTGTGCTGTGGGTGGGTAGAATGTACATTTGGAAACTTCTGAGCTGCAGTTGTGCGAATGTGCTTATCCCAGCTGGGCTTGGGATCCTTCTTTTGAACTCTTCTCATTTCTGCAGGAAAGGGAAGCTGTTTAAGAGGGCTGTGAAGAGCCCCCATTCCTCAAATGGGGCTCATGCATGGTGAAACCATCCTGGGTTGGGCTGAGAAGCTTTATTAGCTTTTGGAGACGCTTGCCATAGTAGTGGGGGAATTAGTGCAGGCTCTTCTGTGTGCTGCTGGGCCACACTGACTATAATACTGGGTTTAGAAGTCTGGTTCTGGCTAGGCTGTTGGTCATTGCATATAGCAAGGTACTTCCCTTTCTCTACTTCTTTGAAATGGAAGAAGATAGTTTAAGAACCATCAGTGATTTGACTGGAAGAGTTGTAACACTAAACAGTTGTCTAGCTTTGCAAGAATGGGGTTGAATGGGGTTACCATAACCTTTAAATCTGTTGTTTTAAGAATGTTGGCATTCCTTAGCAAAGCACTTCAAGGAAATGCCCCTATCTGTAAATCGGAGCTTGGAGACTGATGAAAGTTGCTTTTTTCCCCAGTGGGATCCTGGAAATAGAGAAGCAGTAGCAATGGAAATGTAGGACTATTTCACACCAGCTGTTCTGTGAAATGTTTTGGGTGCTGAAAATCCTCACCTCCTCCCCCCTATTCTTACCTCCTTGAGACAGGAAAAAGTCTCCAGATCTTGTCATGGAATAAGCCTAAGTTGGGAAAACTTCCTTTTTGTTTCTAACTGACCCTTTCTACAGGACTCTGATCCAAAGGCTGTTGGTCTACAGAAGTCCTGAATCAATCAGACCCAATGGGAACTCAGAACTGAATCCCACCAGAGATCCGTGGCACTCCAGAGTGGCGGTGTAGCATCACTCCTCGGGCCTTGTTAGCCAGGCTTAGCAGTTTGCTTCTCTGGAGGCTCCAGAAGCAGCAGGGACAAGGGGTGAGGCAGAGATAGAGGGTAGCAGCAGCTGTTCAGGATGTGTTGCTGATTCTGTGACATCTCCCACCCTTTTTGGAAATTGAGAGTTTGGAGCAAGACAGAAAGAAAGAAGAAACAGCTACTGATAAAGCGTTGCAGAGATGGCAGCCTCGTTCTCAACAGCCTGCAGCCCACAGCATGTCTCTGAGGACCCGTGCCAGCTGGGAGGCAACGATAGGCTTCATTGCTTGCTCTGGCTGTTCGTCTCCCTGTGCTGGGCATGGATATCATCTCCTTTACTTCCTTCTCCTTCCCTTCCTCTCATGTCTCCGCTTCTTCCTCTCTGAGTATGAAGCTCTGTGAGCCCTGTTGGCTTGTCCTGGCTGTGCTGCTGGCTCCACTCACTGACCTTCTGCTGTGCAAATCCCAAGGGACTTTCAGCCTCAGTCCCCTCAGGGGTCCTGTCTAGTGATGGCAATAGACACCGACTGAATCATCATGAAAAGCACTCACTGGAGCTCAGCGTGATGAGGAGCAGGGGAAGCTGCTGTAGGGGTAGGCGTGGAGCAAGCTTTCTTGGCTGTGAACCCCTCTGGTTTGGTCAGAGGGATGGGATTTGTGGGGCTACAGGTAGCAAGGATTACAGGTGGTCTGTGGACTGTGCTGTAAGGAGCTCTGTGGGCAAGAAGGGCTGAGAGCTGGGAGGGCATGTGGTGTCTCGCAGAGCACTCATTTCCTCAGCCTCACCTACAGCAGGGTCTGTTTTAACTGAGTCTTTGAGGGTCTGATAAAACGAGTTCCCACGCCCCAAACAAGGATCCTGTGGCTTTGGGGTATGCAGAGGGCTGCAGGCCATGTTTCACGTGCAGACAACTGTTACCACGTGCCATTTTTCTTTTCTTTCCTTTTTTTCTATAACGAATGGGGTCCCCACATCTGGTTGTGGCAGTTAAACAGGCTCGATTTAATCAGAGACTGATACAGTATGCAGAGAGAAAAGAGGGGAGTGGGGTGAAAAGCACAGAGCACCTGCTTATCCCCGGGCAGCGTGCCCTGTTCTGGTCCATGCTGCATGCATGGCAGCCAGTGTGCAGGGGAAGGCAGGTTGCCCAGATCCTGCCTGCTGGGAAGTCCTGTGCTTGGGGCCTTTAGCAAGGTTTTCTGCATGTTCCATCCGGGTAGGGTGGGAACAGCGCAGGGGTGTTGCAAAGGGGCTAGGGCTAGCTGGAAGGGTTTAGTTAATTTGCCGTACAGCAGCTTTTGCAGCAGCACAGTGCATGTGTTGAGGGGTAGAGACAAATCAGATGACTTCCAGGAAGCAGGAAGTCTATTCCCTGAGAGTAGGTGTTCCCTAACTATGCATTAGAGACTGCCTTTCACCTGCTGCTTAAATTTGTTGGAAAACATGTAACGCTTGGTCAAGGTAAAAATCTTCTCTTCTGTGAGAAGTCCTTGGAATCAGGATTTTGGAGCTGGAACCCAGAACTGGGAGAGCCTATGCAACCTCACAGGAGCTGGCTTTTTCCTCTGGGATCTGAGCATTTTGCTAAGATGCGATGGGTTTCTGCCATCCAACTTGGCACCAGGTTTCATTTTTGCTCCCTCCTCTGCTCATCTTTTGCAATGGACCTGCACATTAACTCAAGACAGCAGTTTTTCCTATCCCTTCTTTCCTCTCTCCCCTCCACCCCCAACCCGCTTATCGATGAAAGCAGATTTGACATGTGATAGATCCCAAGATAAGAAAAAGCATTGCAGGAGAATATAAGCAACAGCTCAGGAGGGGAAAACATCCTCAAAGAGTTGACAAGGCACAACCAGGGTGTCTGGTGTCTGCCTCAGGTGCAGCTGGGAAGGGGCCTTCCTGCTGACAAGGGTTAGTGCCAGGTCTGCTGCTAGGCTCTGGAGGCCTTTTGGCAGACATTTTGAAATTTGATTTTCTTTCTGCAGCCAAGTGAGATTTTTATCAACTTCCTATCTGAGAGCAGAAGTCAGCTGGTGCAGGAGTGCTGGCTCGTGTCCTCCTGCCCCATGCCTGTATACGTAGTGGGGGTGGTAAGGGTGCTGGCAATGCAGGACCTGCAGCTTGCCCAAATGGGAGATACGTGGCAGGGAACAGCCTTTCACAGAGATAGTGTCCTGTTTGCTCCTTCCAACACAATACAAGCTAGCCATGCTGCATGTGGAATGTTCTTCCTGATTAATTGCTGCAGTGTCCAGTTTCATCTTGCCTTTGTGGCTGATGGCCCACATCAAACTCCCTGCGCAAAGAGCAGAGGCAGACAACTGCACCACTTCCTGCAATGGAGGTAAGTCCAAGTGCAGAGACCTCTCTGTTGCTTGAACTCCAAGATGAGATGAGGCCCAAAACAGCCTTCTTGTGGCCTTGTAGCCTACTGCCACACGCACTGTAAGGCACAGTGTATTCCTGTGCAGATAGCTCCATTCTGCGCTCCGATGTGCAGCTGCAGCAGAACTGTCTGAGTGGCATTTTACCAGCAGAAGGAATGCAGAGTAGAGCAGGTCCTTGCTTCATGCAGATGCACAGAAATCCACTTGCTCTGACCCGGACCCAGAAGTCATTTTCACGAACTTGCTTCTCAGTGTTCCTTTGCATATGCAACTCGCATATGCAAGTTCCTTTGCATATTCAACTTGCAACTTTCTCTTGCAAGGGCTTTCCACTTGTAAGTGGTCTGTCTGAAAATCAAGTATTTGGGGATTTGCTGTCTTCAGGACAGATCTGGTTTCTATATGCACATGTCTTAGGGAGGAGCTGAGCTTGGGCAAGCACAGATGGACTTCAGGCTTGAGGAAAGTACCTTTCAAACTATCCCTGTTTAAATTTCTAGTCTGAGCCAGAAAATTAATAAAGAGGGGAGGTCTGACTTTTTTTGTCCATTGTATTCAATTTCATTCATAATCAGAGCCTGGATCAACCTCTCCACTGGAAATACCCTCAGAAAGTCTCTGATTTGGCAGAGATTTCCCCAAATTCTTCAGCTGGGGGTGTGACACTTCTTGTTGTTAGCCAAAAACCATCTCAGCATTTTTCTGTCATCTTACACAGAACCAGCTGTGGCTTCTCAGGCCACCTCCCCAAGCCCTGGCCTGATAGGATACTGACGTGTAGGTCAACTGGTCTGCATTACATGGCTTGACTGATGTAGGTTTGTGATACCCTAGCTGATGAGCACCATCAGAATAAGTGCAGAGCTTGGCAGAGGAGAGTCTCAGTTCTGATTAGAGCATCTGGGTGCTGTCAGCACCTGTAATACTGCTACCAGCATGTGTAATGGGGTATGAGAGCAGCAGAGATGGTACTGGTGCTGGAAGGGTCTTATGTGTTTATAGTTGTGACAGTGCATGCAGGGAAATAACCACTGAAATGCTTTGTGTGCCACTGTCTGTCTTCAAAGGGCTTCTGCCACGTTTGTCTTCTGCCTCGCATACATCTGTTGGTTTTTTCTTCTTTTCAATGCAGCTGTTAAAATTCTTTGAAATTATCAGCTTGCAAAGCTGAAGGGTAAACACAGGACGCAGAGTGGGCCTAAACACAGCAAAATTATTTGGCTGAAGACTGTCAGTATAATGTCTGCTGCCAGAATGCTATTTTAGCGTAGTACATCCAAAGTGGTTTGCAGAGTGAGCTCAGAAGCGTCCATATGCACAGCCAGACATGTTCCTTAAGCACCTAGTTGGGTCTGCAGCGTCTTGGCAGGCAGCTTTGCAGGTGCAAGAAGCAGCAGGAGATGGAAGTGGAAATCAGTCTGTCTGTAAGGCACGACTGTAGTTTTCAGCTGTGCATCCAACCATCAATCTCAGCAGGTGAGCAGAGATCGTTGCTGAGCATCTATTTTCTACATCTTAACTTACACTGTGCAGGAAGTAAATAAACACACATACTTCTAACATGTTTGTCAGCTAAATGGTGGTAGAAGTTAGGTTTGCATATTGTGGGGCTGAATGGGCTCCTGTTTGCCTCACATTGCACGTGGGAGCCTGTTGAAATCAGTGAGGTCTCAAGGGTCTAACTGATGGCAAAAGCCAGCCCTCTGAGTCCTCTGTGTCTGTCTGTCTCAGTGGATGGCACACAGGCACAGCACTCTATAGTCCCGCTGCTGTTAGCCACAGGGTGACCTTTCTGCCCCTTGGCATGCAGCATTCAGACTGAGCACTCACACCAGTGCAGGAGGTGTCTGTGGTTTGCATGGTTAGAACTGCAAAGATAGGAGTCTGGTCTTTGTTTTGTAGCATCTCTTAATTCTAGACCCCCACCAAGTTCAGAAGTACTACTGCACAGTTTAGTTTATTAGCTAACTAGGATCAACTGTAATCTCATGCTCTGTATACCCGAAAATGAAAGATGTGCTGCTGCCATGGTTATCAAATTGGTATAGGGAGCTGAGTAAATCTGCTGACCCAAGTAGGAGCTTCCAGGGCATGTAGTTAGTGTTTCTGGTGTTTCTGGTTGATTGTTTGCAGTAATAGCTGTCACTGAGATGAATGTGAGTCTCCTCTCTTAGAGATGCATCATAATCTCTGTCCTGAAACGACTCATGCAGGCACTTGGCATCACTGTAACAGCCTAGTAGGGAGGGATGGGGAATGGATTTACTGGGGAACATAGGGAGCTAAAGGAAAAGATATCGTGTTGATATTAAAGCAAAAGATTGAAGCAGGCATTTGCCAATTTGCATAGGTTTTTGGGCTTGAGTAGGCTCTCCTGGGTCTCATCCCAGTCTCTGGCACCTCCTTTTCTGGGAGCAGAAGGTTTCTGGGTATTTCAGTTTCTATAGGTGGTGATGTAACAGCTGCACACAGTAGCAGGGGTGCTGTGTGCCAGTAGGATGTTTTCCATTAGTGCTTACACGTGCTGATTTCTTCCTCTGCACTGTGTATTATTTTGGATCATCAAGGTTTTTAACCTAGTCACTACTTTCATAAGTAAAAACACAACACCCACATTTCCTATTAACTTGGCACCTTTGCTTCTTCACCAAATTCAGTGCAGCAGAAGGGAGAGGCAGCACATCCACCCTGTGCTGCTGGAGAAAATTGTGGCAAAGGCAAAAAGAGTTTTAGCAGATCCCAGCCATACCATACATGAGATTTTTGGAAAGGAAATGAAAAGCAGCTTTTCCCATGGGAACTACAGAGGGAGGCAAACTGAACTGAATGGAGGTCTCATAAATCAATGACATAGGCCTTTGACTTTCTGTGCTGTAGCCTTGGGCTATTTATATGCCCAGTCAATAATTAAGAAAAAGCAACAAAAATGAAAATGCAGCAATTACAAAAATGCTGAGTTCTATGAAATCTCCTTCCATCAACCTCAAGCTGTAGAAGGGGAAACTGAGGCAATGTGCATGGTGTCTGCTGGCTGGGGGCCATGCAGAACCTCAGCTCTGCAGGGAGGATGTGTGCTCCTGTTGAGGAGTGATGAACACACGCCAATACAGCTGTTCTCCTGGATGTTCATCTTCCTCATCTCCACCCCTAGTGAGAGAGGAAGAGGTCAGTCAAGCAGTGTGACTGGCAGGGGCACCTGTTTTGTTCTGGTTATCAGCTAAATGTGTGTTCCATGGGTTTTCTTTGTCAAGAAGCAGCAGCAGTATTTGTGCTGCCTGTACAAATCTATGCTGGCAGAGGACGTTACAGGTATTAACCAGTTCATCATCGTTAAACTGCAATGATGGGATTTTCCAAAACTGTCAGTGTTGGCCTAAGCTGCAGCAGCTGTGATGGAAAAAAAAAAAAGTTAAGCACATTTAAAATACAAGAGTCTAGGGAGATGTGATTCAGTACATATGATCTCACTTCTCCATCAGCTGTCATCAGAGTACCTTCCAGTTCATCACTGGTTAAAGGCAGGTTATTTTCACCCACATGCAGTAATCAGTTTGTGTCCCCTGTCACTGTCCCTCCTAAGCTCAGGGCTGGTAGAGGAGTGGAATTTGCTCTGTGCCTTTAGCCTGGGTGCTTGCTGAGTTCTTGGAGTCCTATCCCTTTTGCCCATCACCAGTCCCAGCGTGGAGTTTAGAGGTAAGTCAGGCTTTGTACCAGCTCTTAGCACCAAAATCAATCTCACCCTATCTGTATGCCCTTTTACTTCACGGACTTTCTGCCAGCCTGCAGCAGTTAAAAGTGCACTAGTGCAATGCATCTATACCTCTTAAGGGCTGTGAGTGGATTCTCTTGTCCTGCACTTATATTCCCTGCAAGCTGATTACCTGCTTGGCCTGCAATTGTGATTGCAGAGCTACCTTTAGAAGTGCAGTCAGTGCTGTCTTTTGCCTTCCATGTGCAGGGATAAGGCCCTGCTAATGCCTTAGGCAACCTCTTCCTCTCACCTAGGTGTTAAGAGTCAGTGCTGGGACTTAGTTGCAGTTGTTTATTTTCTTTCTTCTCTCAAAGGCGGATAGATTCTAAGAAACTCAGGCAGGGAAACAGAGCACAAAGGGACTTTTATCTTATCTCTGACCTTTCTGGCAGGGATGCTTGTTGTGAGGTGGCCTCCAGGACCCAGATAATGCAGGAGGTGGTGTGCATGATTAGGCATTGAGACACCATCTGCAAAGGCCTGGTAGAGATCTGCAAGGTGGCCAGCAAAGGGAGAAAATGAAGCAAGGAAGTCTGTTCTGCCAGGAGGTGGTGGAAGGCCTGGTTAGAGAGTGGGGACCAGCAGGGCCTTTGCAAAAGGGTCACAGGTGTGACTGTGGCCTCTGTGAGTTCTTTGCTGGTGAGGGCTGCAGTGAGTTGGGTGCTGGAGGACTGCTGCCCACAGCCCACACCCGTGCCCTGTGCAAACCCAATGGGCACTGGTTTAACTTTTTTTTTCTTTACCAGTATGGAAGTAGGTGAGGGCAAGAGAATGGGTGTCTGTGCTGGCTGCAGGCGTACAAATTGAGCACATGTTAAGAACTGTAGCTTGAGGAAGCACATCTCAGAGGCAGGCTTTGAATTCCCATGTCCCAATCATGCCATGGTGTGTGAGGGCCTTGCAGATGCTGCCAGGAGCAGCGAAGCCAGGCAGAACCAGTGCTCCTGTGTCTGCTACGAACCGGTTTCCAGAAGGACTGGAGCTTTATGTGATGTGTGCTGAGGACGGCTTTTCCATAGCAGAAGCGTGTTTTGTGTCTCATTTCTCCCAGGCTGCCTGAAACTTGCAGGAACGTACCATTGCTGGTACCATGTCAGCCAGACTTAATTGAGATTGGCCAAAGACTGAAGAGTTTATGGGAAAGGAAGGACTGACCCACACAGCAGGATTGCAAATGGCTGTTTCTTCACAAAATAAGACTGAAGCTCTGAAAGATCTGTTTCATCCTGATGCAGAACAGGAAGATGTTTGTGGGATGGGAAAAATATTTCCTGCCCAACTGCAGTCCTGGAGGGAGACCTGCTGCGGTCAGCTGGGCTGCAGCAGCATGGCTGGACAGACAGGACCACAGGGTGTACTTGTGTCCGGCAGCCTCTGTAAAATTCCCCTGGTGTTTTGTTTTGTTTTCCCCTCATCTATGTTGATGCTGTAGTGACCCAGCTCCAATTTCCTTTTTTAATTAATGGCAGCACTCTTAGTGCACGGTGTTCTGCCTGCTCCCCGCCCTGGCAGCGTGGCAGGGCAGAGCTCTGCCCATGCTGCACCAATTGTGAACTGCTGCTGAACTGCAGGAGGTTTCTTTACCAGTGTTGTGCGAGCAGCAGAAGCACTGATAGATGGCTGCACTGACGTGCACTGTATTGACATAGCTCCTTTTATGGATATACTAATTTAAATATAGCTAAATGGCTTTGCCACCCTGATCCCATTGTGTGGTGGGATGAGTAAAGCTTTTTTCTGGGCTGAGGAAAGGAGGAAGCCCATTTCCACACAGCGGCTCCAGCGAAGCAGCTCATGGCCGGCCGGATCTCAGCCCTGCCCTGCGGAACTGGGCCTGGCAGTGGGCACAAAGGCTGTGCTGGAGGACTGGCGGCAGGGAGAGCAGCGCCTTTGGCAGCAGCCTGGACTCGAGCAGCTTCACCCAGGAAACCAGAGCCCAAATTGTCCTTGCTCTCCCATGGCGGTTTCTCATGCAACCCCTTTGTCTGCCTTATCTAGCTGGATTGGCACCTCTTTAGTCTCTCCTTGAGTGCATGGCAGCATTGGGCTCAGATCCGGGGGTGGGGGGCTTCTGTACCATTATAAGGCAAATTATAGCTGCTGGTTCCCCATCCTGGAACTTGCACCGCTTCAAGGGGGCAGGCCACTTCAAAGTGCTGTCTGGGAGCTGTTGCTACAAAAGCTAGCACTCGGCTATTAAAGACTCCAAATCCGGACTGAAGCTTGTTAATTTATACCAAGTTAATTACTAGGGCCCTTTCCAAGAGTCTGATCTGAGTCATCCCATTGGTCCTTATCATTTTCAGGGAGAATTAAATCCTCTGCTTAAATGTTTAAAGTGATGTTTTGAAGACATAATTGTGTACCTTCTTTAGCCTGGGAATTTTCTGCCATCTTTGAAGGCCTTTAGCACCATTAATAAATGAACATCATTAATGATTAATCACCTAAATATGAATGG
The DNA here is from genome assembly GCF_016699485.2 of Gallus gallus. Taxonomy (NCBI): domain Eukaryota; kingdom Metazoa; phylum Chordata; class Aves; order Galliformes; family Phasianidae; genus Gallus; species Gallus gallus. The sequence goes on along the minus strand of NC_052557.1, from coordinate 5,094,784 downwards.
AGTAGGCTTGGTGCCAGGTAAATGCAGAATAAATGCATATACCCACTCAGTTGCACCCCTGTACTTTGGAGTCTCTGGCAGCAGTCCTACTGAAATCGATGGAGAGTTATGCTCCTCCATTATCTCCTTTTGCTGGAAGGAAACTGAGGCACATGATCTGTCCAGGCTAATGAGCAAGGCAGGAAGGAGCTGCAAAGATAATCCCAAAGCCCCAACACTTCCTGGCTCTTTTTAGTATGCACTTTTTGTTTTTACTATGAACACTTACTGTATATTTTTACGCTATTTCATATTATCTGGATGAGGAAAGTGATGTTGCCCATTCTCTGGGAAAATTGCTAAGGTACTAGAAAATAGAAATTGCTGTGCTGCTGAGGCTTGACTCTGTGGAATGCAGAAGAACCTATAAGGAGACCAGGGATAATTTGCAAGAGCTGTTACTGATGTCAACTCTGAAGCGTGTGATTCAGCATCTTTTCTTACACTTCTTATAATACAAGATAATCTCGATATCCAGAGAGTATCTGAGCCCCTACTGGCTTGTAATCTTGCTTAGGGATCGCAAGAAGTTGGCATTGTAGGCTAGAAAGGAAGTGGCAGGAGCCAGGACTGGTTGTTAGCTGTCAGACCCCAAAGGGTCATGCTTAGGTTGGTGCACTGAGAGGAACGAGGTAGGAGTGCTGTTGCAAATGGAAAACATTTCCATGCACTGCACTGTTGTCTCTAGGAAACCTTTCAAGCTTTCCCAGACCCAGCAATTCACTAAGAAGACCCAGATCTCATTCCTTTCACTACAGACGCCAGCGAAAAGTTTTTTTGGGTTTTTTTTTTTTTTCCCAAATAGAATCTGCTCCTGGCTCCACTGGAACTGCTCACAGCTTTTGTTCCAAAATGAAGCCCTTCCATATTCAGCTGTGCTTTAGGCAGCAGTACATCTCCTGGTTGTTATGTGGGTACTACCTGCTAACCCAGTGCAGGGGATCGACCCATTCCCCCAACAGCTGCTGTTGTGAATCAAGCACCGAGTGCTAACTGCAAACCTGCGTGCAACTCGTCTGCCCTGGAGCATGACCACAGGAAAGGGACTGTGTCCAAAATAGCAAGCGATGCACTGATGCCCTTCAGCAGTGCCAGGCGAGCCAGCGGACATCGGGGGAACGTTGGAGCGTGGAGGGGCTCCCAGGGGCTCCTTTCTGCTGGTGCATCTGCTCTCAACATCAGGCAGGGGTCAATCCTCTCGGGTTTTATTTTGGGGGGGGGGGGAGGGGGGTTGTGTGTGTGTGTGTGTGTTATTTTTGAGCTATCTTCTCAAAGGGACCCAAAGGACCTGGAGTCACTCCAGTTTCCTTGGCCAATTATAGGGTATACAAGAGATCTAAGTAGCAGTGAGGTCTCTTAAATGTCATCTCCCACCACTTCCAAACTTTTTTTCCCTCCAGGGCCTCCTGTTCTTTCCCCCTCTGTAGCAATTAAGAGTTCATCCAGGTTCCAGCTGACCTGGGCTCTTTTGTTAACTCTTGGAGGCAAAGTGGCCTCATCATCTCCCAGGGATCAGCTGCTGTGCTGTATGTTCGACTTTCTCCTGAGTTTTTCAGACCATGATTGTCTTGACCCTCACATTCTGCACTGCAAAGACTGTCAACTGCCAAACAGGGTGAGACCACATAGCCGAGAGGCTGGATCCTGCAGGAGGACAGCCAGCTCACCACCAAGCATGCTGGGCCTGGCACATGTTCCCAGGTGGCAGCCTTAGGGTAGGCCATGTCTCTTAATCTCTCTTCAGATAACCAGAGCCATGCGCTGCAGCAATGACCGCAGGATTACACCTGTTAAATCCAACAGCTCTCGTCCGTGTGTAATCTTCATTTTAGATGTGGAATGGGAGGGGGCAGGTTTAGAAAAAAAGGCTCAGCTGTCTCCAAGGGTAATCCAGACCGTTCTTCTACCACTGCCATGAGAACAAAAAGATTTGCTGGCTGCTGAGTGCCTTAGAAAATGCAGCCCTTGATCTAACTTTCCCCCCTGCTTCCTTGCCCTCCAGTTTTCTTTCCCTTTCTGGCTTTCCTTAGCATGCATGCATGCATCTTACCAGTTTCTGTCTTGGTCTAGGGTGAGAAATCAGAACCTTGTGCCAATTTGACATTTGCCTTTTCTGAATGCAAGAAGCTCTTGGAGCTCAGGTGGGAGGAGAAACATGTCCCTCTGCTTTCCATAACATGGCCAGTAGGAGCCCAGCCTGGGAAGCAAAAGTTCCTAGGCTGAATCTGACAGGACCATTTCCTCCTGTCACCTTGCCAGCTGAGCCACACACATTTGTCACAGAACAAGCAGAGCAGTACATTTCAGTCCTTGCTTTGCTCAGTCCTCTACATATGTCTTCCGCTGGTTGCCTGCAGCTCTCTGCCCGCTCCATTCTCTCCCGCTTGCCCTGCTGTGCTGGGTGGTAGGGGTCTCTCCCCTTTACTTCTTACAAGGGTCTTGTTAAGTTCAGGTTGGTCAGGGGACCAGACTGGTCCAAAACATTGGAGAAGAAAATTTGAGTCCAAACCAGCATCTCCAGTTTGAGCATCTAAAGCTGCTGGGCCAGCATCTTTCTGCTGCTTGCAGTGGGCTTTGGATTGAACATATGAGGAAGAAGTTTTTATGGTAATAAGTTTATAGTAGGCCTGGCAAGCCTTGTACTCCATGCTGCCAGTTCCGAGCTGTTGCAGATAATCAGCAGCTGTGACATGGGGCTAGGTCAGCAGTTCTGCACTTGCCATTGCTTAGAGCCTGCTCTGGGACTAGCACAGTGGCCCTGGGCAGGGAGTCTCCCCACTGAAGAGGTGATGAGGAGCCAACACCAGTTGCAAGGTCCCTTTGTTTGCCAGGCTATGGGAAATCATCCAGAGGGGAGTTTACAGCCCTACATCACAGAGCAATGGAAAATATGTGCAAGTGAGTGCCATACAGATCAGTGCCTGGGGCAAGAGAGGCACCAAGCACACAAGAACGTGTCTGAGTGGAGCTCAGCACTGATGTCCCTGCGACCTGTTTGATTGTGGTGGGGAGAGCTCTGAGCCCTGGCTTGTGCATGGGAGAGCACTGCTTGGGAACTGTGGGCTCCCTCTCCAGGTGGCCTTGTCTGCTGGGAGCACCGAGCAGATCCTTTTGGTGCTCTGTGCCCTGGTTTCCCCATCTGTAGGTAGGGATGCTCCTGCACTCCTTTGTGGACTAAGCACTGCCATCCCATCATCTTTCCTTTCCAGCTCCTGATGGGGGGTAGTTTCAAAATACTGGAAGCAGTTGTGGGTTCTTCAGTGTGACACAGATACCATGGGCTGATCTCTGTGTGGAAGCACACCCAGCCTGCTTTCAGGTTCTCTGCTCCCATCCCTGTGCCCACAGCAGGCTGCTTGCTGTCTGGACATTAATGTTTGTTTTAAGGACATGGTCTGCCACCTCTCCGTGCAAAGAATGCTGAAGAGCTACAAAAATAAGCTCAGAAGCACTCATGCCTGATTGCAGGAGCCTATTTGTTTGTCACTTGACTATTGGGAAGGAAGTTGGTGTCTTAATTGCTGCAGGCAGTATCCCTGTAGGAGCCTGACTGCTGGTGTGGCAGTACATCTCATTCCCATCCCCTGAGTGTTTCTGCTCACGTGGACCAGAAGGGCGCAAGGCAACAGGTCTGATTGGGTGGCTGCTGTAGGAATAGTTGAACAGGGCACAATACCATTTTTTCCAGCTCAGCGCAGCCACATAAACCACTACTGATTTCAGCTTACAATGGCTCAGGAGGCAAAAGTATCTTCCTCACTGATGTGGTGCTAGGAGAGGCAGGAGTTGCGATGCTGTGCTGCAGGGCTCAGAACAAGTATGGAGCAGCAGGTTGGCGTTGGAAGAAATGGTTAATGTGTCAGGCTGCTGCTGGAATCGCTTCACCAGAGATCAGCCTAAATACAGCAGGAATGCTCCTTGCTCAGTGATGTGCATGCACTCACAGAGTGTGTCTCATTAGCATGTTGTTAATGTCAGTAATTATCGATGATATGAATGCAGAAGCATATGTAGATAATATACAACTAGCAGAAGTGCTGGGAGAAATGCATCCATATGTTATTATGGATATTAGCATCTCAGTGAAGTTGATCTCTATCTGCTGAGATGTGCGGAGGTACTGGGATGTGGCAGTCACAAGAAATACAGTGACATCTGCGTCCCTGGGAGGGGTGTTGGTGAGCATGCTCTGATACTCAGCAAAAGAGACTTCTGCGCGATGCCTTGTGCTGCTGTGTGGATTGTATCTGATTTCCATTTATTAACAGAGGTGTGACATTTTGCCTCTGCCTGTACTTAATCACCGCAGCTTGTAGATCCTCAAAGTTTTCCCTCTCTGGCTGCCATCTGAACTGCTGCGCGTGTTCCTCACCTGCCCAGGTGGAGAGGATGCATTCCGTCTTAGATGCGTTGACCTACTGTGTGCCAAAACCATGCACAGATGAGGGCTGGGAGCAGCTCAAATTCAGTGCCTGCTGCCATCTGGGTGAGGCAGCATTGGTGCCGGATGTTTCCTTTCAGTTACAGCAGGGTGTGAAGCGAGGGTAGCCAGCAGGCTCACTGTAAACGCTTGCCTGCAAGGTCTGCCTCCAGTTCAGAGCTCCTGTAGCGTATGCTCAGGCAGTGCTGGAAGGGAGCAGCGAGCCAGGTGCACAGCGAGTGGGGAAGTCAGAGAGTATCAATCTGTTTCTTTCTTTCCCCTAAACACTCCTAGGCCCACACACACATCGTCCTGTCCTGCCTCCCTCCAAGGACTCAGACCTGGCACAGGCTCAGCTCTGATGACATTCCTGTCCTCCCATCGCTGGCACTGAGGAATCTCTGCAGCTGGAGAGCTCAGTCTGCTTGAGCCCAGCCCTCATCCCTCACTGGAGCAGCAGTGTGATGCTGCTGTTATCCTCTAAAGGGGGGGATCGTCTGAAGGGGAGCAATGACCAGTGTCCCGATCCAGCTTTGTGCAGACACATGCCCATTCACTGGTGACCTCGCCTTCCAGCTGGCCGAGTTAAACCCAGCCTCCTGACTGCCAGCCTGCTGTGCTGCCTTGCAGTGCTGGCTGTGGCCTTGCTGCTGTGCCTCTGTTTCCCACTCTGCTGTTTTGGGGTCCCGGGAAATGCGGCCATGTGCAAGCACCCAGGGAGCAGCCGTGCTTCAGGCTCAGGGTGCTGTCCCATGGCACAGCTGGCTGCTGGGCAGCAGCAGCACTGAGTGCACATCTCAGAAGTTTTCCCTTCTCCCTGCTGTATTCCAGCTGGGCCAGTCCCCTTCCTCATCATTTCCCTTTCTGCAGCGCAGCCTGTGGCAAATTCTGCCTGTGTAGATGGGAACTGTTGTGCTGGCTCCAGCTGGCAGTTGGCACTGGCAGACAGGCGCTAGGCACCAGCGCTGCCACATCAAATGAGAGATGCCATGCAACCCAGCGTTCTTAGAAAAACCCGAACACATCCAGTCTTCTGAACAGGGACGCGTGAGATGTAGACAACAAGATCGTCTCAGGGCAGGGAATGAAAAGGGCAGGAAGGATGAGCATGGGAAGGGTGGTTGAAAAAATATATATTTTATACGTAAAATTTCAGGGTAGTATTTTTTAACAATTTGCATAATTGGCTACCACAGATATTCCCCTGAAATTAACTAAATATATCACAAGTGGGGGCTTTCCAAGCCCAGTTAGCTTTCTGAAATTGATTGGTTTCAACTTTGCTTTTTTTTTTTTTTCTTTTTTTTTTTCAGTCTTTCTTTCTATCTTTACCAGCAGAATGGGGCCAGTTTCTAAAATGTCTGATTTAGGAGCAAAACTGAGCATTCACCTGGGGCTGGCTCAGTGTGCCGTGAGTCTGAGTCAATGAAAAAGGGGCTTAATTTTAGAATTTGTTAGGGAAAGGGAGCTGGGGCAGAAAGCAGCTGCTAAAATGACAGGTGAAGACTGACTTGTGTTAATGCTTTTTGTAGAAAGTTAGGTGGAGCTGCATTTAATGGTTAGCTGTGGCAAACTGGCCTGGCTCCACTGGAGTCAGATCTGGCCCAGCTGCTCCAAAACAGAGACGCCCCAAAGCCATTACTGCATCTGGAAGTCTTCTAAGTGATTTGCAAAAGGGGAATCACTGGTGAAGTGCTTGTGTACAACTGCATCTCTGTCTATTCCTGCGCACACCTCTTTGCTGTTGCTTTTTTGTTCTGTTCTGGAAGCCACTGAAGCAGAGGGATTCCCAGGACCAACTGTTTCTCACCTTTAATAATCTTAGTTAAGAAACTGATATTGCTAACCTGATGCATTTCCCAGGAACGGGCACATGTGGGTGTAGAAGCAATGGATGTAACATAAACTCAGCACTTATTTCCATTTAAATGGAGGACTGGTCCAAATTGCAGCAAAAGTTGCTCTAATATGGGGAGTTAAGTTGACAGAGAAGTTGTATTTTGACTTTAAGAACACAGAGCTTTGTTCAGAAGGCTCGTGTACACCAGAGCCAGCTGTATCAGAGCAGTGCAGAGTTGGTATTCAGATGATATCACTCTGAACTAATTAGTTGTACTCAAAAGTCTGACCAAGTCAGAGGAAAGGGAATGCAGTGGTTGCCAGTAATGGGAAAGCTATTAGGAAACACATCCCCTGGGTCAAATCCTGCAATGTTACACTTTTCCCAACCATGCTTCAGTTCAGTGAAAGCTTTTTTCTTTCTTTCCCCCCCCAAATTTTAAGAATGAATGAGATATGAAAAAAGAGAGAGAGCCACTATGGGGAGGAACAGTTGTCTCATGTTGAAGCATGGGAGCGGGACCAGGAAATGCTCAGCTGCCCTGCATAGAGAGCCAGGGAATGGCTGCAGGAGCGGGATGCAGTGTGCCCCAAGTTGCTGTCCTGCTAACACCAGCCCGTCTTCATCGGCACTGCTAGGGAAAGCTGGATGTGAAATACAACAGATTGAGGTGCTTTGAAATCCTCAAAGCAGAAAGGGTGAAATACTGCCTGCGCTCATCCCCTCTCATGCACAAACTGGTACCTGCTTTTCATTTTATTTGGGGGATTTCCTTATAGCAAATCATATGGTTATTTGTTCATTGGATTTGGTTTTCAAGTCCTTCATGTACGTTGAGCAGTTTCGTGTTGATGTCACTGCTGACACTGTAGTTGCAGTATGACCAAGGATGAGGATGGCTTAGCTCTTGGTAGATCAAAACTGGATGGGAGGTAGCTCTAAATGCATCAGAAAGCAGTGTGGAAATACAGCTTAACTGAGAGCCTTTGGAGCTAGATCCTCTGCTGATACCAAGTGACGTAGCTGGAAATTCCTGCAGAGAAGCGCTTTCAGAAATGCCACTTCTGAATGCCATCCCAACCATGCCCACTAGAGTCAGCCCTGCATTCGCATCACCCCTTTAAAATCCCCAGCTGCTGGTCAGTCTTCTCAATTCATCAAAAGCATACAAAAAGAAAATGAGCCCACTTTATGATTCAGCAAAGAACAACACTGCTGGTTGGAGATCCTGAAAGTCTGGAGGCTATCCGTTCTTTAATTTTTACTCTGAAGGAATTTCCTTTTGTAATGTTGCTGTGCTCTCTGTCACCAAGGCCAGGAAGCTGACTATCTACGGGCAGCAGTGACCAAAATTTGGCTTTCCTGGAATTTTCTCTTTCTCCTCTGCACACCCACACAATAGGCTTCTGGGGACGCCTTCAGCCTGTAATTTGCCTTCCTAGCCTGATAATGTGGCTTGCAGAGGCATTGGTTTTGCCAAGTCATCATCTGGAAGGAACACTTTCTTATGCAACTGGCTTCATTCTCCCCCCATGCTCCATGGGCCACAGTTGCCACCAAGCCCAGTTCCGGCCAGAAGGGCTGCCCTGCAGGCACTGGGGAATATGGGAGCAAGACCATGAAGTCTGGGAAAGGGCCTGGAACTTTCAATTTCAAAAGGCACAGACCAGAAACCAGAAGGACCAAGAACCCAGTGCTGTGGTTTCCCTTTGCCTGACTAAAGAAAATAGCTGCTGTCTATTTTTACTGAAAATGTGGGATGTGGGGCCCTTCTCTTCCCCTGCACAAATGGGGGCTGCCACTCACAATGAGAGAATGGGGTAGTGGAGCAGTGGGTCATCCCAGGTGAAAACCAGCAGACTGCTCCACACAAACCTCTCCCATAGATTCTTCAAATATTTCTTGCCCAGCACCACGAGAAGATTTATTTGTAAGGTGAAAGAAAATGAACTGGGAGAGGGATTTGGGAATCTCTTCTCACCTACAAAAGTCCCCCTTCTTCATTTCAAGGAAGGAATGGAATTGATCGGATTCATTCTGCCATCACCCTTTCTTTTCTCCATCTCTGCATCACTATGCTGTGTGGTATTCATCACAACAAATCAATACAATGGCATCAGTCAGCAAATGAAAGCCATCTGTGTGAGTGCAGAGATGGGATTCCCACGTGTGAGATGTATTGGGAATGTCACGTACGTGATGTTTGTGTTCACTGTCATGAGTGGTATTGCGAATCTCTACACTATGATCAAAAAGATGTTTTTCATTTTCAGTGTGGAAAAAGAGAACAAAGACTTCAGTCTTGTTTTACTTAACACTTACTAGCTTTGTATGTTTGTTCTTCATTAAAAGACTCTTTTTAAGATGACTGAAAATATAAAAATGTACTGAATGTGTCAAAATGACACCCATAGAAATGACTTACTGGAGGCAGTAGCTGTTGTGGCAAATCACTTCACTGCTAGCTCCTTTGGTTCTTTGTTCCATATCCTAAACATATGTACAGACGTATATACTAAAGAATAACTCCATCAGAACTGATCAGAGATGTTCCAGCTGAATCTTCTTTAGATGACACTGCATCCCAAAAGTCCTCAATTGCTACAAATTCAATTGTTCTGTTCCCTGTGGAGCACGAGCTCCCAGGTCTTGATCTTCCCAGGACTGCAGATAGACTGCTGCTGTGAATTGGATTTGGGTTTATCTCCATCCAGTTCTATGTATCTTTCCTCAGCACAGCCAGAATGCAACATATAATGCTATATATCTGAATAAGTGTCCTATGCAGAGATATGTTATAGGAGCGCGTGCTGCAGAGGTGCTTCATTTCAAAGGCTGAGGCAGTTAGAAATGTCAGGGAATCGTGCAGTCCAGCAGAGTGAGAGACATGAGTAATCTGCATTGTGTTTCCCACCTCTGACATTTGTGACTGTAACCCATTGCTGCAGCAGTTGCCACATTGCAGCACCATCCCTAGGAGGGCTATAGGGGCAGGTCACCCCTTTGGGCACATTGCCTCCATCACTGGTTTTGTGAACTTCCATAAAAATGGGCCTCTAGAGCTTACATTCTTTTAATTTTCATGCTCAAAGACAAACCTTGATATCCCAACTGCAGAATCTGCTGTACATTTTAGAGGCCATTTTCTGGTGCAGTAGCAACGTTGAGACATCTCAGTTTTTGTAGACACTTAGAAACTGTATGGAGCAATGTGGGTGGGTGTGTATCCTGTTGCCTTCAACTTGCCATGCCACAAAGCAATTACTGCTGGGCCAGCTGCAAGCACACTAAATGAAGTACGAGCCCAGAACAAACTCTATGCTGCAGAAGGCACACTGCAAACTTATTTGGAAGACTTTAGCTTCCCTGAAAATTCCCTGAAGAAGTTGCTCGGGGTACAATTTGCAAAGGTATTTCCAAACTACTGTTAATTGTTCGGAAAAAAAACAGCAGAGCCCTGCAAGGCCTTATCTCTGCAGACACTGAGGTTGCTATCTGCTGAGGAGCTGCACCAGTCACAATGTGAGGGTAACTTTTGGAAGACAGCAGCCTAAGTACAGACTGGCTCAGAGTTGTGTACACAGCTGATTATTTTCCTAGTCTTGGAAGGCTCTGGCCACAAAAAGCGGGGGAAGGAATAGGACTAAATGCTGAAAAATTACTGTTAGAAATGGTAATGATGGGTTTGACGTGCATTCCTTGTGAGCCTGGGGACTGTCTGTCTGTAGCCTGCGTGAACATCCGCCGCCCTCACGGGCACCTCAGCCTCCTAGGGCACCGGGAGCAGCTCCTGCAGACCAGATGGGCCCGGCGGGGGGGGGGGGGGGCCACGGGGCCGCGGGACGGGCCGGGATAGGCCCGGGGGCGGCCGCTCCCCTCCTCCCCCCAACATGGCAGCGGCTCCCGCGGCCGCCCCACGTGCTGCCAGCCCGCCGGCGCGCCGAGAGCCCCGCCACTTGGGGGGGCGTGGCCACCTCCGGCTTTCGGCGCGTTACACCGAAGTTGCCCGCCGATTGGCTGCGAGCGCCGAGGCCCCGCCCCCGCTGAGCCGAGGCCCCGCCTCCCGGCGCGCCGCCCGCTCCCGGCGTCTCGCGGCCGCAGCAGCGGAGCCGGCGTTGCCCGCCCGCGCCCATGGAGCTGCTGTGCGTGGAAACCGCGGCTCGAGTACCCCGCGCCGGGCGCGACCCGCAGCTGCTGGGGGACCGGCGTGTGCTGCAGAACTTGCTGAGCCAGGAGGAGCGCTACAGCCCCCGCGTCTCCTACTTCCAATGCGTGCAGCGCGAGATCAAGCCCTACATGCGGAAAATGTTGGCTTTCTGGATGCTGGAGGTACGGCCCCCGCCGGCGCCTCCTCTACGCCTCCGCGCTCAGCTCCTGGCCCTGGCACCGGCGCTTTCTTGCACCCATCGTCCCGCCCCGCAAGTCCCCGCGCCGGCGGGAAGGAGGCGGCGAGAGGCGGGGAGGGCAACTCCCGGCACGGTCCTTCGTGCAGCGTGCGGGGCGGCCCAGGGGGCGGCCGAGATGTTGTGTCCGTACTGCTGCAGCTCCGGCGTGCGGGGTGGGGTGTGGGAGGGAGCGAGGGGGCAGCGCTTGTCCTGGGAGCGATCGCCCCGAGCGGGAGGAGCGGAGCCCAGAGCCGCAGCCTGTGCACCCCCGCTCGCTCCCGATAACCTTCTGGGAGCCCCATCTGCACCGTGCCCCCCAGAAAGTGCCCAGGGAGGGGGGGCTGAGCGGCGATGGCGGTGCGGAGGATCGCGTGTTCTGCGCGGGGCCGAGAACGCCTCGTTAAAAGGGGGAAATAATATCGCTAGCATTTCCTTCCCTAAATGAAAAACGAATGCGGCTCTCTGTGGGATGCACTGCAGTGGGGGACGCCTCGGGAACCTCTTGGTGAGGCGGTCAGAACATGCAGTCAGCACAGAAAGAAAGAACGTTCTGCAAAAAGCCGATGACTTTGGATCGAGCCCGCTTCTGGCAAAAAGAAACGAGGGGGCATGGTGTTTTTAGTGAGTGTGTTTGTTCTTCTTCCTATTAGCATTGTCCTGTTTCTGCAATTCCCTTTCTGAGAAGGTTAGATAGACAAACGCTGCTTTGGAGCCTGTTGCTGGGGAGCTTGGAAGGCTGTCAAAAAGTAGGTGACAGCTGGCGCTGCTCCCAGCACTGCGTGCAGCCCATGCAGGGTTGCTGTTGGGGGAGCACAGTGCTGCTTGAGGAGAAACTTCAATATTTGTATGGCTTTGCTGGGAAAAAGGAGTAAATGTGACCAGGGTTGTGGTGCTGATTGACCAGAGCAGAGGGCTGGAATGGAGAGCCCATGGGTTCTGCGTATGGCAGTCAGTGCCAGTGTGGCTGAGGGAGTGCTGGGGGCTGGCTGGGGATGCTGCACAAGTGGCTCTCCAGCTGGGCGCTGCTGGCAGTGTGAGTTTTCCCCTGTGGTCCCAACTCTCTGAGACTGCTCAGCTGCTTGCAGGCATCCCCAGTAGAAGTTAGAAGGCTGCAAATAGAGCAATTGGGCTCTTTCTAACCACATACAAGTTCTGTTTTGTGCAGGAAGATGAATGAAGGCGTACAGCTTTGGTGGAACCTGTTGCTATTGTGGAAGCTGTAGACTCATTTGCACCTTTGCACTGGTGCTGTCATAGCCCTGCAGATAGGTGTGAAACACCATCCTGACCAGAACCTTTGAAGTTGTGGTGCAGGCAGGATCTGGGGAGTCCGGTGCTGATTAAAACTTCCTTTTTTTTTTTCTTTTTTTTTCTTTTTTTTTCTTTTCTTTCTTCTTCTTTTTTTTTTTTTTTTTTTTTTTTGGTAATGGTTTTTCTCAGGTGTGTGAGGAGCAGAAATGTGAGGAGGAGGTGTTCCCCTTGGCCATGAATTACGTGGATCGCTACCTGTCCTCCGTCCCCGTGCGGAAGAACCACTTGCAGCTTCTGGGGGCGGTGTGCATGCTGCTGGCTTCCAAGCTGCGGGAAACCATGCCCCTTACTGTGGAGAAGCTCTGCATCTACACAGACAACTCCATCACGCCTCAGCAGCTCCTGGTAACCACCCCTATCTCTAAGGGCCCTCCAGCCCCTCCCCAGCCCTTTTATCTCCTGCGTGCTGCTGCTTGGCAGCATACCTTCTCCTGTGTCTCCTTGTGCTTTTTGTCCCATTTCTCCACCTTCCTCTTGGTTCCCCAACCAACTTTCTCACCTCTTTGCCTTGGTGGGTTTTATGTCTGTAGGTGGAGACTTTTCTCTCCTTGGCACAGCCTCTCTCCCTTCTGTGGGAAGCAGGATTGTCACCTCCACGTTACAGAGAAACTTCCTGTGCCTTACGTGCTGGCTGCCAGCACAGGGCTTGCTCCTGAATGAGCTCTGGGGAACAAAGGCCCCGTCTGCACTGCAGCAGAGCAGGAGGCAGGCGCTGGAGTGTGCCCCTCTGCTCTGCTCCAGCTGCATTGCACCCTGCTGGGGAAATGAAGCCTTAGATGCTGTTACACAGCAGAGTGAGTGGGAGCAGGATGACTTAGGATCTGGTTTGCTGGGTTGTACTGTCCAGGCTGCTGGTGCTCCTGTGGTGATGGCAGTGCTGGGAGCTTGCTGCTGCCCAGGCCCTGCTTCCAGGCCTTGAGTTAAAGCAGGGCCTGTTTAGTCCCTTCAGACACTTGGGCAGTAGCTGCATAGGCTCTGAAAGGCAGAATGTTTTCTTGTCTGATAAAAGATCCTAACCTCTGAATTCAGCTTTGTTGCTGGGGAAGGAAACCAGAGAACCCCTTTATTTGGGGACCTCCCATGCTGCTGGGTCAGAGCTCTCAGGAGGAAACGGCCACCTCGTTTCGTGTAACAAACATCCCCGGAGGTTTATCTGTGAGAATTTCTCAGGGTTAGTCATCGCTGTATTAAATATCTGTTTTTCTGGGCTGGCAGTGGGTGAGGTGATCTAAGCATGATTTGTCCCCAAGGTGGGGACAGAACTTTCAGGTGTGAATCAGAAGGCAGGTCTGCTATGGGCTTTGCTCTGATTGTGGGTTTTCCAAGTGCCAGTGAAGGTTGGGGAAAATCCCCTCCCCTCCATACATCTCTCTCTGTAGTTATTTGTGGGTGGTTGTTGCCTTCTCTAGTAGTCACGGAGAAAGTAGAATCATAGAATCCTTAGAGTTGGAAGGGACCTTTAAAGGTCATCTAGTCCGACTCCCCTGCAGTGAACAGGGACATGCACAACTAGATCAGGTTGTACCTGGATCATTGCTGTGAATAGCAGTGAGGGTTGGAAATGCAGAGGGGATGCACATGCTCATTGCTGCTTTGGATGCTGAGCTGTGGTCATGCTGTACCAGTCTGCTGCTAGGGCTGCCACAAAAATGATGCCAAGGTTTCGTCCAGCTGTCAGCAAGATTTCATCCTGGAGAGCAGCTTCTCACCTGTCAGTGGATTCTTCACATGCATCTTCCCAGTACTGGGGTCCATCACATACCAGCTTGTAGCAGAAGGGTTCCTCTTGGCTCTGTGTCAATGACTTACTCCTGTGTTTCTGTCTCCTACCACTGTCATCACCCCTGCAGGTTAGGAGCGATCGTTACAGCAGATCCTAATGGTTTCTGCAGCAGGGACCTTGGGCCACAAGGAGTTGGACTTGGCAGATACCATGTCTTCTGCAGATCCTTGTTTATTTGTTGACTCATTTTTGGTGCAGGTTTCCTCTGTCAGTCAAATCTCAAGCTTTGTTTTAACAGGCTCCCTCCAGAGAACAGCTAGCAGATGTGCAGGTGGGCAGTGGGCATGGGATGTGTTTGCACACAGAAGCACCATCCCAGAGGCTTTCCTTTGCCCTCTGCTGAAGTGCTAAAGCCTCCTTGCTTGGAGGCCACCCTCCCGCCCCAGAGGGTTGTCAGCAGGAAGCTGTGGCTAAGCCATGCCACAACATTCATCTTCGTTTCTCCCTCCTCTTGCTCGTGTTGCAGTGGAAATGGAGGAGAGAAGTACTGCCTGCCACCTGTTGCTCACTTCTTTGTATAAGTCTCTGTGCTGGAGTTCTGCTTTTCCTGTGCAGTTTTCCCACCGGGATCCTGGGACACTGCAGAGTGGGGCACAGCTGAGTAGCTGGTGTGGCTCATTCCTCACCTTGTGCCGGGGTCAGTGTGACTGGAGCAGCTTCCCAAGGCTTACTTTTGGTAGATGCGTAACCTTGTTGGGTGCAGATCCTGCTCCAGTTCTCTGTTCTCCCTCTGCAAAGAGGGAGCAGAGGTAGCATCTAAAGATGCTTGCCAGATACTTGCCAGGTAAAGTGAAGACAAACCTTTCAAGAGTTAACGCCCTGATTACAAAACCAGGGTAAGCTGCTGTTTCCCTCCTCTGTGCTAAGCATGGTAGTGTTGCTTCTCTTTCACAATCTTGCTCTGGAAGAGGGTGGGGAGGGGAAGGGGATCTTCTTCCTACAAGATGTGGGCAGTGGTGCATCCAGGCTGCCTCCTGTGGATAGTTGCAGTTTCAGCTCCCACCGGTCCCTCCCGGCCCTTTGGAGGAAGCTGGCTTACTTTCCCGTGAGCTTTGCTTCCTTCTCCTGCAGGGATGCCTGGCACCAGCTCAGCAGCTCAGAATGGACCCACATGAAACACAATCTAGCTGAAGTTATTCTAGAGAGAAGGAAGTGATGCAACAAGGGACTTGTCCATTTGAAGGAAGTTGGATTTCCGTTGAGGGCGTTATCTAACCTACCTTTTTTTTTCCTTTAATAAAGTGCATTTTTTTGGGTTTTTTTCTGTCTTGTGCAAGAAGGCATTCAGCTGCTCGAGGGCTGAGAAGACCACTTGTAGGTCACCTTATTCTTTGGCTTGCATGTATCTGCCTGATCTGTCCCTAATCTGTTGGCTTGCCTCTGAGCTCTTTGATCTAAAATTGGTTGTTCAGATTCCAGGCATCAACCAGCACAGACTGTGAGCAGAACCAGGCCACAAGGCACACAGTGAGGGCAGCAGCAGTGACACCAGGCGATGAGAAGTGAAAATGAGAGGAAGGGATAACGGCTGACTAGAAAGGGATGTTCACTTGTGATAAGCATCCAGAATGCATGTGTGCCTGTGGTTTACCTTCTGCTTGTTGCACGGGTGGAATAGGCGTGACTTTCTGCCCCTGGAGTCAGCATCTTTACCTTTGGCATCCAGTCTTGAACTGGTTGGTCAGGGGATGGAAACGAATGTTTGCCCCAGATTTCCTATTTGCAAATGGGCTGTCATGGCCCCTCATTTCTGTAGCTGTGTCTCAGCTGCTGGGGAGGGTGGGTGGCCGACAGCCACATCAGCAGCTCTTCCACCCTTCCTTTGAGTCAGCTCGCCGAGCATACCAGAGCAGCTCCTGCTTTGCTGGTGTCTCATTGAGGCGCTGATGGTGTAAAATGGTACCCTGTCAACCCGAGTGACAAAATCAAGCGTGACTTCCTTTCTCTTGCAGGCAGGGCTGCTGCAGAGGAGCTGGGCTCTGCTCCCTGTGCAGCATTGCCAGATGTGTTTACACAGCCTCCTCGTAGGCATGGCGTATGTGTGAGTGTTGCTGAGGGCAGAGCTTGATTTACAGGGTGACTGTCACTACATAACGAGGAGAGAAGCTGATGTGACTCACATCCCAGTTGGAGCTTGCAGAGCTGCAAAAGGAGTAAAACCATCTTTACTTGTGACTCAGATCCCCCTCGATGAGGGGCTTGGGATTGTTTCTCTGCAGTAGACCATAGTGAGCAGAGAAGGCGCTGGGCAATGATAGCCGCTTCCCTTCCTTTTCTTTCTTTTGTAGGATGCAGCCAGAAAGGATGGAGGATGCGAGCTTGTAGGGGAAGTCCAGCTGCTGTGTGGTTTCCAGCCCAAGAGATGCTGGCCAACTGTGGGGAGCTCCTGCAGGGTGGGGGCTGGGTGTATTCCCAGTGATGGGATGCTTTCTGAGCAATGCTGGCAGCTTGCAGCCCTTCCACAGGGAGGTGGGACTCCACAGGCAGGAGAAACAAAGGAAACATTTTCCACTTTCTTCCTCTCTTTCATTAGGCAGGCAGAGACTGTTTCACTTAGGTGCAAAACAAAATGCCAGGAAAAGGATGTTTGCTACACTGAGCGGTGCTGCTGTCACAAACCTGCCTGCCTATCTCTTGCAGCCTTTTGTTCTGCTTCTTCCACAGATAAAGTGATTCAGAGATTCTGCCCTGCTGATCTGAGAGTGGGGAGTCCCAGGAGTGAGCAGGGGAGAAAGAAGGAGTGGGCTGGTGTGGCTGGAGGGCAGCTTCCCCCATGAGCTGGTGGCGGTCCTCAGCTCCTGTCACCATCAGTCAGCACTGCGAGTGCCAGCTAGGGCTCGGGATCAGCGTCTTGTAACAAGGTTTTCAAGAAGCTGAACCTTTTTATTAGCTGGAAGAGAGCTGCTTTTGTGCACTGCAGATGGACAGGCTGTTGCGCTGGACCAGTCCCAGTGTGGCAGGAGCCAGCATGTCCCAGGTGAGGTCTCACAGCCAATCTGCGTCTTGAATTTTCTCCTTAGAGCAAAATGTGTCCCAGCAGGGACAGGCCTTCTGCTACACCAGCACCAATGCCACATGCCAAGAGCTGGCTTGCAGCTCTGGAAAGACACACAAGGAGCAAGGGTCTGGAGTACACTGGGCTGGCATCTCCTCTGTGCTCAGGAGCTTCCTTTCCAGGTGTAGCGATGTATTTGGGGCTTGCTTGATGAGCAGTGATGTCCATTTACCCCTTCTGGCCTTGTCCCTGGGTCACAAAAGGGCCGTGTTCCTACCTTGTGCAGGGAGTCAGGTGGGAGCTGCTGGGATCTCACCTCATGCCAGCACTGTATGCCTTGGGTTCCAGCTGTGTGGAGAGAGGGACAGCACATGGCAGTTCTCTCCTGCAGCTCTTCCCGTGTGTCATCTTGCTGTGTTGCTCAGTTGAGCTGGTGGCCATCTCCCATCTAAGCCTGATTTTTCCTTGCAGAACCAGGCATCCTGAGTGCCCTGTGCTGTGGTACTGAGGCTCTGGAACTTGTTACTGCATTTCTTCTTGCTTTTACTCTGTGGATTTGGCTAAAACATACAGCAAGTCTGGCAGGCTGGCTGTCCATATGGGAGGCAGAGAGTCTGTTCTAGAAAAGCACTGCTTTCTGGTTGGAGAAGCACAAGCTGTGAAGCAGCAAGTAGCACATTGGGCCTGGCAAGGGATTTGGAGCAGGTTGAACAGCGCTGTTCATTTAAGCAATTCAAAACCAGTGTTGTTGTCTTGAGCGGAAAGTGAGTTAAGGGGGAAAAAAAAAAGAAAATGGAGATCTGCCCTTATGAAAAAATCTCACTTCTTCAAATCCATCTGTTCTGGCAGCCCTGTGGTACTTCTGTGGGCAGCACTGACCTTGTAATCTTAGACTATTTGGACAAAGAACAGATACTGTGCTGGGCAGGACCAGACCCTGAAATGGGGATACCTGATAGGAATCCCAGCTCAGCTCTGCCCTCCCAGCACCAGCACGGAGGCATGCTCGGGTGCTGCAGTGCTTTCCTTCCCCTGCACGTTTGCAGGGCTGCTGTGACAACCAGATGGTCCCTGTTTGCCCTACACTGTGCTGCTCCTGGGAGCCTGGGTGGCTCTTTTCAGGAGTGGGGAGGGAACACAGGAGTGATATGTGTGCTGCTGCTTGCTCTGTTTTTCTTACTGTTGCAGAAGCATTGCAAAGCAAAGGGGTGCCCAGAGGAATGTCTACAAAGCAGAAGGTTAATCTGGTTGCACCTTGGGAAGAAGAAACTGGATTTGTCGCTTCTCATCTTTGCTCCAACCTTCCCAGCAGCAGAAGGCTGGATTTGTGCCATAGGCACAGGGCAGGGACGTTCTCTCTCTTCCTCCCTGCTTAAGGGACTGCACTGCTTTCCTGGCCCTTCCCCAGACTCTGGGTGTACCTGCCCGTGAATTGAGTATCTCTGCCGGACTTAGCCCTGCTGAGTAATGTCTGTCTGTCTTTGCACAGGACTGGGAGATTCTGGTCCTGGAGAAGTTAAAGTGGGACCTGGTCTCAGTGATAGCAAACGATTTCTTGGCTCACATTCTCCATCACCTCCCGCTTCCTAAGGACAAGATGGAGCTGGTGAAGAAGCACGCACAGACCTTCATTGCCCTGTGTGCCACAGGTGGGTGCCTGCTCCTTCTGGGACCAGCTGCTGGGGAGAGCTATGCGGGAGTGCTTTGCTGTTCAGCAGCTTGTTCTCTGTCCCTGACAAAGTGGGAAAAGTGACCCGGGGGCTCTTAGTGGGTACCTGGGAGTTGGTGGGAGGAGCAGAGCAGCTGTGCCACCCCTCTGCCTGCGGGAGGCCATGTGCTGGAGAGCATCCAGAGCAAAGGCAGCTTCATTGTGAGCCTGGGTCGGCCTTGCTCTGTCAGTGGAGCAAGGTCACCTTCGGCACGTCTTTTGGTGAGAGAGGCCCAGGGAAATAGCTTGGTGAAGCTTACTGCTGTGATGCTCAACCTGTTTTCCATTGCTTTGCTCCTGTTTCTCCCTGCTAAGCTGGAGACTCTGCTCTGGAATCACTAGTTTCCCATGAAAATTACAGTCCCAAGAACTTAAGAGTTTGCACGCATCCTCACTAACAGCTTCTTTTTTCTCTCATGTGTCCTCATCCTGGTTTTAGACTACACTTTTGCCATGTACCCCCCCTCCATGATTGCGACGGGCAGCATCAGCGCGGCAGTGCACGGCCTGAGCATCTCCGTCAATGGCTTTGGTGGGGAGGCGGTCACTGAGCTGCTGGCCGGCATCACCGGCACAGAGGTGGTGAGTGTTGGCTGGGCAGCAGTGGGGAGGTTTGGCTGTGGGGTCGGGTGGAGGCCCTTCCCCTTTCTGCAGGTTGCTTCAGATGGAGGGGGGAAATAGGCTGTCTGTTATGATTCTGGCACTGGTTTGATGAGGGCTTAACAACCAGAGAGCATCTCTAGATGTGGTGCCCTCAATGCAGCCCATGGCTGCAGGCTGCTCCCGGCCCCCACGCGCCATCTGTGCAGAGAAGGTGAGCTCAGAGCCTTTGAAAAGCAGCACAAAAGGGAGCGTCTGTTCCCTGCGCAGACAGGTGTCAGTGGGATCGGGTTGACCAGGAGGGCTGGGGCACGGGGCAAAGCTGGGCTTGGCATCTGCTTGCCTCCATGGTGTCTGGTTGCAGGTACCCAGGCTGGGGGCATGCAGTGTTTTAGGATATTGGCACGGGGTGGTGGGGAGCATCCACCTGCCCCTCTGCTGCCCTCTGAGTAGGGAAGGGGTGTCACTCCCCATGTGCTGGCTGCTCTGGATGCTGTGAAGCCATTGGGAGCTCTTATCCTGCTTGGGCCCCTTTTGATCTTTTCTTCTGCCCCAGCACAAATGCCAGCAGCCGGCACGGGGTTGGTTTCAGTCCCCTGACAGCACTGCTGGGACTTGGAACTGGTGCCTGTGGCGGATGGGAGGCTGTGACCTGGCTTTGTCCAGGCAGAGAGGGAATTGGGCAGGAATACATCTTACTTTATTCGTGCAGCTTTTTACATTTTTTTTTTGTTTGCAGGAGCCTTTTTAAGGAGTTAATCAATGCAGCCAGCTGCTTTCAAGCTGCTGCAGTGAATGGGACAGGGGGCTGAAACCTGCTGTGGGCTGGGGTTGGTGGAGGGAACAGGTGGGAAGCAGGGAGGACACCACAGAGGGAGTGAAGCCAAAACATTCAGGGACAGCTCAGCTGCCTTCCATCCCGATCGGGTGCTGCACAGCCAGCCCCTGCCCAGCCCCTGCCACAGGAGGAAGCTCTGGGAATGTGCCTGCAGCACTGCAGGGCTCCCTGGGGAAGCCCCCAGCCTCCCATCTCACTGCGGGGCTGATGGTTCTCCCTGAGCATGGCCCTGCGCTGACCCTGGGCTGTGACTCTGTTTCCCTGCTGACTGTTGCTCAGAGCTGTGCCATTCTCCCGGAGTATGCTCAGCCTGCAGAGCCCACAGCTCAGCTGCCCATGGAGTCAGGGCACATGGACTGGGGCCGCCCCTCCAGCCCCCAGCTCCACTAACAGGTGAAGGGCTGCATGCGGCTGAGCCGACTCTCAGCGTCTCTGTCAAAACTGCCCATGGAGAGCCCAGTTGTGGCTCCTCTGCCTCCATCCCTATCTGCAGGCAGGCGGGAAGTGGGGGCAGCTCCATTGCACCGCTCTGTGCCCCGTGCTGTCCCCTCCGCCCGGCAGCGGCTCCGGGCCGCAGCATTTGGGGCTGCGCTTACTGGAAGCGGCACAGGGCAGGGGTGGTGGGCGTTGCTATTTCTGCTCGCCACATCCTCTGACAGTTTCTAAGAACCGGCGGTGGATTCCTGGTAAGAGATTTCGATGTGTGACAATATCCCGCGAGCGCACAGCCCCGTGGTAGCCGGCTCGGCTACAGCCCTGAGGTGCGAAATGCCACCTCGTGCCGCTCGGTGACAGCGTGTGGGAGCGGGGCCAGGCTGTGCCCTTCTGTGGTGCGGCTTGTGGTGGTCACAGCACTGCTGTGGTGAGGCAGGGGGGTTCCCTCCTCTGGTCACGGCTGGGTCTGGCTGCGTGGAGGTGTGAGTTTCGCCTTCCAGATCCGCAGTGATGTGTGTGCCACCAGGCTCCCAGCGGGGATGACCTGGTCCTACTTGGGTGGGGGAAGGAGCGGCGGTGGCCGCAGGGATGCACAATGAGATGCAGAGCTGGAGGAGACCCTGAGCCTGAGGGAGGCAGCTGGGTCCCCAGGCCTGCACTTGTGTGTGTATTTGTCCTGAGGGATGGTTCTGGCCAGCCCAGAGATGTTCCGCTCTGCCCCTAAGCTTGTTGGGGGTGGTTGGCTGTGATGCTGAGCTGACTGCTGCATTCAATGGGGAGAGGACAAGCAGAGTGTGGGACTTCTCCTGGGGAGGGGTCTAAATGACAGGCAAGCTGGAGATGTCTCCTACAGGAAAAGGGCTTCTGTGTCTACTGTGTGCTCCAGTGCCTCAGGGGCCAGAGGTATAATTCAGCAGCCGCTCAGAGCTGTTTTAAGGCATCATCTCTGAACAGCAGAACTGAGGCCTCTTGTCCTGCCCCTCTCCCACAGGACTGCCTGAAGGCTTGTCAGGAGCAGATTGAGGCAGCCCTAGCTGAGAGCCTGAAGCAGGCATCCCAAAGCCAACAGGAATACAGCACCGCCAAGACTGCTGCTTACCCAGCCAGCCAACCCACCAGCACCCCCACAGATGTCACGGACATCAACCTGTGATCAGCTGCCCCCGCCCGAAGAGCTGCCCATCCCACGACAGGAGGACCCAGCCCCAGGCACCCAGAGCTCGCTGCATCCTCCTGGCCCATCTGAGAGCCCTTCTGCCTGAAGCCTGCTGTGGGGATTCCTCTTCTGCTGGCTGTTCAAGGACAGCTCCACACTCATCCTTCTCTCCTCCTCCAGCACCGGGGAGGGGATGCAGGGGGAGGGCACTGGGGGCTCTGGTGATGCCATGGGGCTCACTGCTGCTTGGACTCTGCTCGCTGGCTGCTGGGGGTGGCAGGGGTGAAGTGGCCCTTCTGGTGGGGGTGGGGGGGGAGGGCTGCAGAAATGCTGGAGAGGGAAGCAGAATCCAAAAGGAAATGGTAAAATGTTTGCTTTCCTTGTTGCCTGGCTGGCAGGCGTCTGCTGTGCTCAGGTGTGTTTACTGCAATGACTTCCAGCCCTGCACGGGCCACCAATCATGCACAGCCAGCTCTCACCTGGCTTACGTGACCAAAATGTCCGTGACCCCCTCATCAAGCACAGGGTGGGTCCCTGAGTCTGGGCTGCTGTGTGATGGATAGCTGTGGCTCCAGGGCAGCGTGGCTGCTTCTGCTTGGAGGGACATGTGTGCCTTGTTTCTTGTTGCCATTAGGTCTGGGATTTGCGGGTTCTTGGCTTTGCTTGGGGAAAGCGCTCCCTTTTTTTGCATGGACAGCAGAGAAGTCCTCATCCTGGGGACAGCCCTGGGGAGAGGTGTGGGCACAGCGCGACGCTGCAGCGCAGACCCATGCAAAGTGCCCTTGGCTTTCTGCTGTCCCACCGAGGCTGCTTAATTTATTGTTAAGTGCGATGAAAAGGGGAGGGAGGAAGGCTACTGCTCCACACGGTGGGGCCTGGACGCTGGTCTTCTATCCTTCCTAAAGTGCCTTTATCCTCTGTCCCCTTCCTTTGCTCCCTGGGCAATGGGAGACTCTCACTTGAAAGCTGGTTGGCTGTAGGTAGCTCAGATGTCAGTCTAGATTAAAGAAAAAAAGAAAAAAGAAAAAAAAATCACTGAATGTGCTGCTATAGTCTGAAATGCATCTTCACTCCTCCAAGCCAGGGATCTCAGATCGTGTCGGGGGGGGCTGTTCTGCATCAATACCCGTATGGCTCTGAGCTGTGTCCTCACAGGGTAGAAAACTCGCTGCGCACTTGAGTTGAAAAGTGATTGCATTTTGTTGTTGTTCTTGTTGATGCTGTCTGTTAGTTTTACAAAAAAAAAAAAAAAAAAGTGTTTTTTAAAGAAAAAGATATTATATAATGCTGCTTTTCTAAGAGAGAATCAATAAATTGTAGACTTGTATTAACCAGGAATAGCCAGAGAGCCGCTGCGGGGCCGGGAGGCAGTGCTGCTGGGGGTGCCCTCCGGACACAGAGCTGTGGCTGCTGTCCTCCTGGGGGGGAATGTGCTCTGGGTGCCACCAGAAACAGAAGTTTTATCGGGTGGAAAAAGCTGGGGCTGCTGTTCTCCCACCACCGATGTGTCGCAAGGAGCGTCTGTACAAACAAATTTATATAGAGAGAGAGTGAGTTTTAATTTAAGAGTAATCTGTTTTGGTGTTCACATGCAAGAGTCCTGCTGCTGGGAGAGTTGGAGTACCATATAATGTTGCAATAAAGTATTTTAAATGAGCACAGTGGTGTCAGGGCTTTCCCTTTGCAGCTGTTCAGTGCTGCTGAAGCATTCCCTGCACAGACAGACGGTGCGCTGCAGGAAGGTGAGCGCGTTGCATTGCGTGTGTGCTGGCAGCACGGCCTATCTCTCTTGCTTATCAGCTTCTGGCTGTTTTAATAAAAGGAAATAGAAATCAGGAAGCCAAGAAAAAAAAAAATCGCTGCGGTGTTTGAGCAGCCCGGAGTGTTGCGTGCTGCTCTGCTCCGTGTGGCTGCTGGGGAAGGGGAGAAGCAGAGCCGGGAGGAGGTGGTGCTGAGCACTGCATGAAGCTGCAGGGAATCTTCCCCGTGGGCCGTGATGCTTCCAGGAGCAAAGCTGGATGTCTGCAAGCCCTGTAGCGTCCAGGTAAGCACCCAGGTAGGTGCAGAGCCTTGTGGGACGCCCCTGCTGGGTTTTCCAGCAGAGGTGGCACTTCATGGGCAGTTGCCACACGTGGGCCATGACCTCTCTGACTGAGGACAGCAGTGTTGCGGTGCTGGGGCTGCTCCATCTCTGGAGCAGACAGCCAAAGCCCTTGGGGCAGCTGGGAAGCGTTTGGGAATGGTCAGTGCAGGAGGGGCTGCCAGCACAGCGGTGGATGTGCTGAGATGGGAGCAGGCAGGGAGGAAGCACAGGCTGCGAGACATCTCCAAAGGGATGCACTGCAGGGAGTGGGGATGGATGGAGAGCAATCAAAGGATGAGAGCCATGCAAGGACGGGAGCTCCTCTGGGGGCTTTCCCTCTACTCCCAGTGCTGCTGGACGGCTTCTGCCTTCATCTGCCTGTGGCTGTGCACAGCGTTCCTGGCAGCAAACCTGGAAGCACAATCTGGAGCATTTCCTTCACTTCAGAGCAGTTGTGGGCTCTGGGAACGGTCTGGGGGCCCCAACTGTGGCCCCAACCTTTCTCACTAAAGGAAGATGTTTACCCCCCAACCCTTTTGCTCAACATCGCAGAGACCACCTAATGCACAGCACAGTTGTGAACGCGCCTGCTGCCAGCCAGAGCACAAGGAGGGAAGGGGGCTGCACAGTCTCCTTTTGCAGTCGGGACAGCTGCAGTGCAGTGCTGCGAGGAGCCCAGGGTTCGTGGCTTTGCTCTGCCCCCTGCTGGAGACAGGGCAAAGGGAGGGGACAGGGCAGGACGATGCATGAACGCAGGCACAGAATGATGCAACTGCAGTGCAAAGCCGCTCCAGACTGAAGGACCCAGCACGGGCTTTATTTTCCAGAACAGGATGAGGACAAACCCTACCGCTTTCCTAGGTGCCACGGGCACGGGGCTGCCCTGTGACAAGCAGTGCAGGGAGCACAGCCGAGCCCTGTGGGCGCAGCACCACGAGCAGTGGGATCCCAGGGCTGGATGTTTCCAAACACCTCCTGGAGGTGTTGTTCCCAGCAGTGTGCAGCAGCTCCCAGGAGCAGGCGGAGCTGTGGTGTTTCCCTGCCTCCTCCCCCTCACTCCATGGCTGCAGGCTCCTGCCCCTCCACATCCCGTGTCTTGGAGTTCGCCAGCTCCCTCCGGATCTCCGCTGAGATCTGCGGATGGCTGTGGAACTTGAGCAGCTCAAGCAGAGCCTCCTTCTGCTCTGAGGACAGGTCCTCCTTGTAGCGCTGGCAGAGAGCCAGGAAGCTCTGGTGCCACAGCACGGGCAGGGTGCGCTGGTCTGTGCGGAAGGCCAAGAAATGGAAGACCAGGGCATCCACCACGCGGAAGGGCAGCGCGTACTTCTTGTCGATGAGCAGCCGGAGGAAGATACTGTTGGCGCCATTGTATGGCATCTCCGCGATCTTCAGCATGGCTGCACTGTGGGGACAGAGAAAGCAGCAGGTGAGGGCAGGGCCAACAGCAGCCAGGGGGCACCCAGCACAAAAAGGACAGCCTCAAATCTCAGTCCTGGGCAAAGCTGAACAAAGCTCCCTCACTCTGAGCTGCTGGACGGGCTGAGGGACAGATCTGGTGTCTCTGAAAGCGAACTGTTCTCCCCACAGTGACTTTGCCCCACTGCGTTACCTGGAGTGCAGGACAGGGATGGAACACTTGGTGAGGATGCTGCCGATGATTATGGCCTCCCGAAGCGTGCAGGTCCCCGATTCACACAGCGGGATGAGGATCCCTGTGGGGGGAGAAGAGTTGGGCACCACTGGTCATCATCTCAGCAGGCAGAGCTGTGTGGTGTGAGGCTCAGCCTCTGCTCTCTCCACATTTAACCCAAGGAAATAACAGCTCCTCTGCATCACAAACATCTTTAAGCCTTCCTCCACTACACTGAGCCCCTACAGCCCCAAAGAGAGCAGTATATAAAAGTAGTGTTGTGCAACACACTGCCTTGCTGAGCTGTTGTGTATTGCAGCAGGCTCCCACGCATGGAGTGCAGCCCCCCAGGGAGCCCCTACCTTTGAACCACGCTCCTGGCTTGAACAGAGCCTTCTTCAAAGCCATGTAGAGGTGGAAGTTGAGGCGCTTATACTCAGCAATATCATCCCTGACCCGTGGCAACAGCACCAGGTTGTAGAACCTCTGGGCCATCCTCTCCTTCAAGTTGGATGAAAATATCCTGTGAAATGCAAAGCATGAAGTGAGGTATGTGCTATGCCTCCAGAGCCAGGTCCTGAGAGCAGGGGGCTGTGGGAAACCTCCATCCCCCAGCATTGGGATCCCCTCTGCTCCACAGGCACAGGGAGAGAGGAGCAGGGTGTAGGACACATTATGGTATTTTGTACATCTTGTTCCATTGCCGAAAGAGAAAACAACAGCTCAGAGTACACTGAGCTGGTCCCACCTTGTGGCCTGGTACATCGCCGCTGCCGTCCACGTCTCAGGCTCTGTGATGTAGAGGATCTGCTCCCAGTTGGACAGGGCGGGAATGATTTTAAATGCCTTGGGAAGCTTCCCGCTCCTGTATTTGGACAGCACCTTCAATGAAAGCGGGGAGGGTAGGGTTTGTCTCAAGGCTGTAAGCAAGCTGTCTGCTCCCTGCGCAGCTCCACTGCAAAGAGGGCTGTGCTGGGTCGCTGCCCAGTGTGGGGCAGTGCTGTGTGTGCCATGTGCATCCTCCCACCCCCATCATCATAAGGTAGAGCTCCACGGCATCCCTGAGGGAAGCAGCAGCAGTGCCTGCACCGCTCCTCCTGGGGTGGGACGACCCCACTTCTCTGTTGCGGGTGGGGTTACCCCAAAGGTGTATGTGGGGCCGGGGGGCTGCAGCGCCCTCACCTCTCGGACACCTCTGTACACCTCCAGCACGCGGGGGTCGAGTTGGGGCATGGGGCGGCCCGACAGCTCCGACAGCGCCGTCTGCACCTCCGTCTGCTTCTCCGTGATCTTCTCCATGATGACATCCGCCAGCGTCCGCCTGGGGGGGGGCGGGAGGGGCCGGGGTCGGTGCTGAGGAATCGGCGCTCCCCGTCCTCTCCCCACCTCCTCCTCCCCCCCCCGCCCCGCACCTGAGCGGCGGAGCGCGGCTCATGAACACCTCCAGGGCCTTCTCGTCCTCGGGGTCCACCTCCACGTCCCCACCGCCGCACCGCCCGTCCCACTCCGCCGCCCGCTGCAGGGACGGCCACTCCTCGTCCTCCTCGTCCTCCTCCGAGTCGGGGCCGCCCGGAGCCGCGCAGCGCTGCGGCGGTCGGGCGGGCGCCCCGGGGCCGTGCTCGGCCTCCAGCTCCTCCTGCTGCTTCCGCGCCTCCCGCAGGATGCGCCGGGCCAACCGCGGCCCCACGTAACCGCCGTCCCGTTCCTCCGCATCGTCCCCCTCCTCCCGTCCCCGCCGGTGCCGCACTCGCGGGGCGGCGGCCCTCAGGATCTGCTCGTGCAGCGGCTCCGCTCCGCGCGCCGCCTTCGGCATGGCGTCCCTCGGCCACGCGCCGCGCCGCGCATGCGCCACCCCGCCCCTTCCGCCGCCACTTCCGGTGCCGGGCGGGAACGGACGGAGCGATGGGGGTCACCTGGTGAGGGCCCGCGGGGGGGGCCGGAGCGGGGCGGTGGGGTTGGGGGGGGCCTCGCGCGCGTCCTCGCGGCTGTTTAGAGCCGCCTGTCGCCCCGCAGCGTGACGCAGGTGCCTGTATTGGAGGGGAAGAGCGTGCAGCAGACGGTGGAGCTGCTGAGCAAGAAGCTGGAGCTGCTGGGCGCCGAGAAGCACGGCGCGTTCGGCGTGGACTGCGAGACGTACCACACGGCCGCCGCCATCAGCAGCCAAGGTGGGCAGCGGGGGGGGCGGAGCTGTGCCCGCCGCGGGGCTGCTCCGTTCGTCCCGCTGAGCCCAACGCTCGCCGCCCGCTGAGGGGTTTCTGCCTGCGGCGCCGTCCGCTCCCGTCCTCGAGGGTTCCTGGGGCAGAACAGCCGCACAAATCGGGCTGAGCTGCCGGAAAGGAGCTCTGCGGAGGACCTCAGCGGGGTGACCGTGAGTCCGCAGCGAGCCCTGGTGGCCGAGGAGGCCGGCGGTACCCCGGTCGACCAGCAGTTGGCCGAAGGTTGGCCGTGAGCCGTCGGTGTGCCCCGGTGGTTCCTGGGGCGCACGGCGCAGAGCGCGGCCGGCAGCGTGAGGCGGTGCTCCTCCCTCTGCTCTGCCCTGGGGAGGGCACAGCCGGAGCGCTGCGCCCAATGCTGGGCTCCGCAGTAACGGGCAGACGGGGAACTGCTGCAGAGAGCGCCTGGAGGGTGTGGAGGTGGTGGGAGCCCGGAGCATCTCCCGATGGAAGAAGGCTGAGAGCCCCGGGGCTGTTCAGCCTGGAGATGAGAAGGCTCAGAGGGGGCACGGGGGATCTTAGTCTGTGCAAATATTTGAAGGGTGGGTGTCAAGATAATGGGGCCAGGGTGTGTTTGGTGGTGCCCAATGATAGGACGGGGGGCACTGGGCACAAACTGGAACTCAGGAAGTTCTGTCTGAATATGGGAAAGAACTGCACTGTGGCCCAACTAGAACTTGGCAAGGGGTGCGAAGAAGAATAAGAAGGGCTTCTACAGGAATGTCAACCAGAAAAGGAAAGTCCATGAGGACACCCTCATGGACACCCCCCTCGTGCACATAAGCAACACAGGCAGGCTGGTAACAGCGGGCAAGGAGAATGCTGAGGGATTCCACAACTTTTTGCCTCAGTCTTTACTGCTCTTCACACAGCCCTAGAGCGGATGGGTCAGAAGGTGGGAGCTGGGGGAGCAATGCTCTTCCTGCTGGGAGCGAAGATCAGGTTTATGACTGCCCGAGGATCGTGAATGACCGTAAGTTCATGGGTGCGATGAGATGCATCCAGGAGTCCTGAGGGAATTGGCTGACGTAGTCACTAAGGCATTCAGTGATATTTGAAAAGCCATGCTGACTACCACCCTTTGAGCCTCACCTCAGTGCCAGGAGAGATCGTGGAGCTGATCCTCCTGGAAGCTATCCTGAGGCCCATAAAAGAGAAGGAGTTGATATGGGATTACCAGCCAGGCTTCCCCAAGGGCAGGTCCTACCTGACCAACCTGGTCGTTTTTTATGGCAGTGTAACTGCATCAGTGGACAAGGGAAGAGCAGCTGATGTCCTCTGTTGGGACTTCAGTAAGGCCTTTGATATCGTCCCTCACAACATCTTTCTCTCCAAATTGGGAATACGGGGATTTGATGGGTGGACTGTTTGATGGATGAGGAACTCGTTGCAAGATTTCTTTCCTCTTTAACTGTTGAGAAGTAAATACTGTCTATTCACTGAACCACTGAATAACAGTGCGTGTTTGAATGGTACAGGGACATCAGGATTGAGGCAGGAAGGAGGACAAAGGAGAAACAGAAGCTTCCTTCTTTAAAGCACATACAAATGCAGAGCTGTTGGTGTCAAAGCCCAAATGCTGTTGCTCTTATTTCAGGGCAGACAGGCAAGCTGATGTACGTGATGCACAACTCTGAGTATCCCCTCAGCTGTTTCGCTCTCTTTGAGAATGGTCCCTGCCTCATAGCAGATGCCAACTTCGATACGCTCATGGTGAAGCTGAAAGGCTTCTTCCAGAACGCCAAGGCAAACAAGATAGAGAGCCGGGGCACGCGCTACCAGTACTGCGACTTCTTGGTTAAGGTGGGCACTGTTACGATGGGTCCCAGCGCCCGTGGGATATCCGTGGAGGTAAGAATCATCTTCAAAGGGTATATAATCCAGCCATGGATAGGGAAATCCCATGCTAGAGGCTCGTCTAGAAATCTTGAGTCCCCATCCCTTCTGTGTATCAATTGTGTTACTCGTTGCTGCCAGTTCGTACTGGATGCATTCATGTGTGCAGCAGGCAGAGCATTTATCTCCTTTTCACAGTAAGGTTTAATTCAGGCAGGCACTGTAGGGCTCAGCTGTGCCTACAGAAAAGCCTGCCGTTGAAGTGTCAATAGACAAACCCCTGAAGGGATGCCATCCAATCAGACAGTTGCTTAAACTCCTGATACAGAATGCTGGAAGTACACTTCAAGTTAATAAACATACCAAGGCGGGTAGAACACTTCACTGCTAATTTAATGCTAGTTTGGGTTTTACTTTCTTTCCTGACCTTGTGCAGACAGTGGCTGGGCTGAGCAGCACCAAGCATTGCCCTCCTGCCACAGGTTTGGCTCTAAAGCTGCTCTCTCCTCATCAGAGAGCTGTGTGCTGCAGATGTCAGTGCTGCCCCAGGTGTGCTGACCTGGATTGCTGCACTGTGGGGTGCTGTGTGGGCTCAGAGCCTCTCAGACAGCTTCCATGCTCTGCTCAGCACTGTGACTGTTGATGAGGCTCGAGAGCATCAGTCATAGCGTGGCCGCTGCTTTCACGTGTCTCATGGGGTGGAAGCTGTGCTGCAGCAAACCTTGAATGCTCCAGAGGGAGATGCATCTGTGCACATGACCCTTTGTGGCAGGACCTAGGATGGCATGTGAGGAGGTGGTTGGCTGGATGCAGGTGTGAGTGCAAGGCTTTCAAGCTACAGACAAGCCTCAGCAGCTCAGAAACATCTTGGATTAACACAAGGAGCTGGGCTGTGCTAGTACAGGAAGGGAAAAGCAGAGCAGGTAGGGCTCCAGACATGTAGATGTGTTGGTCCCTAGCAGTGCTTAAGGCAGCTGTTGAGAATTAGGTGCTGAAAGATCTTTTATAATCTGAGCTTATGTTTTCCTAAACACACATCCTATTAACTGGTCTATAATTAATAATGACAGTGCATCTACCCGAGCAGGTGTTCCTAGCTAGCAGGGATGGGATTGAGAAATGGCTTGTTTTTGCTTTGTAACAATAAATACAGATGTAGTGGTGTGAGCACTGCTGTTGACCTGGGGTTAAAGAGAAGCTTGTTTTACCCTAAACTTGAATTCAGGACCAGATTTTCCTGGCAGTCTGGTTGCTTCTGCTTTGGTTTAGTAGTTTCTTTTCAGGGTGTCCATTAGGACGTAATCCCTGATGTGGAACTGCAAGTCCTTAAATCCCAAGGCTTTATCATTAAACATCTGAAAGATGTCATGGCCACACAAGCTGTTAACATACCAACTTATGGGAATGAAGTTTATCATTGGATTTCCACTACTGGGGATTTAATATGACCAGCGAACTTATAGGGTAAATTTACCTTTCTTTTTCTTCTCTTTTGAAGAGGTGGCTTGCATATTCCCTGCATGTCCTGTTCATATATGTTTGTCCATCCTTCTGCTGTTATATGCTCAACATTCTCAAAGAGAAAGGCACTGTTATCCCTTTGCAGCCACAGCACAGAGGAGCTGCTCGGTGGCTTCAAACTCTTGATGCATATCTCATTTAAAACAGTGAGGCAGAGAGAGGAACGTGCGTTGTCCTCTGCGTGGTTATGGCACTGTGGTGAGCTTCAGGGCTGTGGTTTTTGTTGCCAGGTGGAGTACTGCCCCTGTGTGATAGCCAATGACTGCTGGAACCTGCTGATGGAGTTCATGCAGAGCTTCATGGGCAGCCACACTCCCGGCATCCCGTCTGTGTTTGGCACCAAGCACGACAGCATCTACAGCCCCGCAGACACAATGGTTCAGTACATGGAGCTGTTCAACAAGA
Source organism: Gallus gallus (assembly GCF_016699485.2). Taxonomy (NCBI): domain Eukaryota; kingdom Metazoa; phylum Chordata; class Aves; order Galliformes; family Phasianidae; genus Gallus; species Gallus gallus. The sequence continues at coordinate 5,063,586 of NC_052557.1, read as the reverse complement.
TCCGCAAGCAGCAGCAGGTGCCTGTAGCAGGAATCAGATGAAAGGACTCCCAGAGCTCTGTGCAGAACGGCTGCATCTTTTCTGCGGATCACGATCCCCTCGAAAAAGCAGCACTGCAGTCAGCCCAAGGTTTTTTTTTTCCTTCCAAATCTCTTTGCACCATTTGAAAGCAAAGGTTTGGAATGCCATGAGGATTTCTTCTTGTCCTCCTCCTCCTTTTTCCTTCTCTGTGTGTCTGCACTCAGGCCCATGGGTCGGATGGCTCTCAGTGCAGTGCTTCATGCAGGGGATTGCCGTTTGTTGGCAGAGGAATCTCAGCCAAATGCATGCAAAGGGCAGAGTCTCACTGAATGCAAACAGCTAGGAGAAAGGACTTTTAAATATAATATTCGTGTGAAAACGTCTTGTTATTTTTCATCGAAATAAAAAGCTGTATTTTTGTGAGAAGTTGGAATCTTTGTGCACAGCGAGTGTTACTGCTTTGTATTGTTTATTTACAGCTTTTGAAATGTTCTGTTGCATGGAGACGATTCTTAGCAGAGTTTTATCTTTGATTTGGTTCAAGAGCTTTATATCCCTGTAGCAAACTAATTTCCCTGTGGCAAAATGTACAGGAATTCTTGCATTCCTGTTATGGGTATGTTCTTAGCTTGCCTTCATCTTTTATATCAGATGGGAGTATTAAAGTCTTCCACTTCTCAGTTGAAGCCCAGTGCTAAATAAATAAATAAGTGTGGCAGGAGCCACAAAAAATACCAACTGCTTTATCTCATTGTTCGAAAGGTCTGTAACAAACGTCCCGTTCCTCTCCAGAGAAATCCTGGTGACATCAGCAGATTTACTGGAGTAAGAAGGACCTGGGGAATGAGAGCCAAAAATTTATGATGAGGTTTAACTGTACGATATCACTTGAATATTTTTCAGTGATTATTTATTTTTATGGCAGGAAAAGCAGGGAAATCAGATCCCTTTTGAGCTTGGTTTTAAATCGTCAGCATCTTGTCTGGCTTGTAGCTGCAGTTTTTCCCTCTCTCCCCCCCGCTCCACCCCCTGCCCGGTCTCAGAAGAAGCACAACACCCTCATTCGGCCACCAACCTCTGTGCTGAGCTTCCCTCGCAGTTGCTGGGAGGGCTGTGCTCAGTGCAGTTCCAGCTCTGCGGCCGTTGTCCTGGACAAAAAAAAAGGTGTGAGGAAGGTGTAAGGGGATTTGCAAAGGGAACAATGGGTTTCTGGTGAAGAAGCACAGTGTGTGGGTCTCGAAGGTTCCGAAGAGAAAGGAAAACAGATTTTTTTTTTTTTCTCCCTAATAGATTTTTTCCATCTGAAAGAGTAGGCAGTAAAGGAGCTGCTTCTTACTTGATTTGCTGGCTGGCAGAGAACTAATTACTTAGCAATGGCTTCTTTTTTATTTTCATTTATACCTGTAAACCTAATTAACTCTTAAAGGGTCTAGAGCTTTCAGTGTAGGCATTTAATAAATTTAATCAGCTCCGGCTGTAGAAAGAGCTGGTTGATAAGACATCATAAATAGCAAAATGCACTGTAAGTGCATGAGAAATTCCAACATGCTGAACGTGCTGAGTTTCTGCAGCTCCCAGCTCAGGTTCATGAGTTGTGCACTGACTTCACCGGGACTATTGGTTTTCAAGTGATGGTTACAGAATGTGAGCTGCAGGCAGCTAAGTGTGGCTGTGAAAACAAACTCTGGTATTTGTACGGGTAGTTATTTCAGTCTTGTTTCGCTTTTTAAATCTTAAGGTTAAAAAAGAAGAATTTCCTTTTAATGGCCAGATTAGTCGTGCTGTATATTGCAAATGCTTTACTAATTCCCAAAGGACGGTCTTAAAAATATAAAACGTGTGCTGGAATCTCTGGGGACTTCTGTGCTCTTATTAATACATCGTACTGTTCCCACAGCAATAAAACGGGACCCCTTGAGCTACGTTCTGCCTTCAATTACACCACTGCAGCCATTGACGTCAGCAGGCTTCCACGTGTGTAAGGACGGATAGGATTTAGCCCTCTATGCCCGAGCAAAAATGTCTGCTGCTGTTGCTGCGTTCTACAGGCCAGGGGATCAGCTATCCCAAATGAGGGGCTGCTTTTACTCTGGGGCTTTTTACATTCTCGATGGACAAAATAACTTTCTTTTGCTTTCAATCCTCATCAGCTGTAGTGAGCCTCATTCTGCTCCCCATCCCCCAGCATCGCTGCAGCAGGTTAACACGGCTCCAAACACGCCGGTCTGCATCTTAACAAGTCTTCAGGGGGCTTTCAATAGTACTACCTTAATGGCTTGTGCCAGCGTAATTGAAAACCACCCTCATTTTGCCTGTCAAGGCACGGTCTGGAAGGCTGTTTTCCTGCTGCTCCACAGCGTTTGCTCAGCGAATGTGAAACCTGGAGGGAGAGGCTGCCAAGCTGCCGTCCTGTAAGCTCTGCTTCCGCACCCCTCAAAACCAGGGGCAGCCATGCTGCTTTTGGTGCCTGATCCGGAGGGCATTGGTGATGTGAGAACTATTGGTGACGGGTGGATGGTTGGACCGGGTGATCCTGTGGGTCTTTTCCAACCTCGGTGGTTCTGTGATTCTGTGTGTGCTGTGTGATCCTACGAGGGGTTCTGGCACATCCGTGGGCCTGGCACTTCTGCTTTGTTTCACGCCGTGGCGTTTCTTATGAGGAAGTACCTCCATAGCAGCTGCACCCTGCTTGGCTTTACAGAGGGAGCGAGGCCATCGAGGCCTCATTAATCATCAATTTTAATCACCAATTTTAATTCCTCGCAGTGCGGAGCCGCTGTTTAGAAGCGTATGGTGGTGGCGTTCTGTGGAGGTGTAGCAACAGGGTGAGGAGCCCGAGGGAGTGGGGCCGGGGGGGCGGGGTGGTGTCCCCCACTGGGTGACCTCTGGTGAGGCCCGGTGCGGCCCGTGGTCCTCCATCGGCTCAGCGCCCCGCCGCCTCCCGAGGGGTCTCTCCCACCCCCATCGCCTCAGGGCCCCGTCAACGCCGCGCTGCCCCTTTAAGAGTCCCTTTGTCTCCGCACCATCCTTATTTACCCTCCTGCTTCTCAACCAAACTTCAGCCCGGGATTCACAAAGCCCGGTACGTCACCGCCCGGGGCCGGGCCCAGCCGCTCCCCGCCCCTCAGCTCTGCCGTCCCTCTACCGTGAGCCATTCAGAAGCACCCCCTAGCGGCTGCGCAAAGCTCGTAAGCTCCGCCAGAGCTCCCTCTACCACGGCGCTAGCTACGCAAACAGCGTCCACTTGAGCGCCGGCCGCGCCGTTAGCGCCCGGGACGGCGCCGCGCTCCGCTACCCCCGCGCCGTTACGGAATTGGCGTAGGCGGTGACGGTGAATGGGGAGCGAAGCGAGGGGCGGAACGAGCCCGCTGTGTGGCGCGCTCTCTGGCCAATAGCGGGGCGGGGCGGGGCGCGGCGGGCGGCCAATGGGCGGGGAGAAGGCGTGGCCGGCGGCGTTGGGGTGTCTCACGCTGGTGACAGCTCGCGCGTGCGATGATGGCGGTAAATAAAGGGAGCGGGGGGGGGGTGACCCCCCCCTTCCCCCCCATGGGGCGTGTGGGAGGGGTCCTCCTCCTGCATCCACCTGGGGAGGGGTGGGGGGGATCTGGGCTGAGCGGTCCGGGCTGAGCGGTCCCACAGTGGGGGGTGCATCTCTGGGGGGGGTACCTGTGAGGGGGGGCCCAGGGGGCTGAGGGGAGGCCCCGGCCCGGGGGGGCCGCGCCGCCGCCTTTGTGTGCGGGTCGGAGCCCCGCGCGGCCCCAACTTTCCCTTTGTTGCGGTGCGGGGCAGCGCGGCCGTTGTGAAGGTGGGGGGGGCGCGGGGGGAGCAGCGGCGCTTCTCGTGGAAGAACGAAACCCCGCGGGCACCGACAGCCCCGGGCGGGCGGCGCTGCGCTCCGGTGGGCCCTTCGCGTGGCGCTGAGCCGCGGGGCCTGAGGGCGCGGGGTCGGGGCCGCGAGGAACTCGGGGGGAGTTCAGCCCCGGGCTGAGGCGCCGAGCGGGGCCGGGAGGGACGCGTTCCTCGCGGAGGAGCTGCTGCCCGACGGCGATCAGACGGGTCGGTGCCGTTAAGGAACCGGCGCTGCCCCAGCAGCGGATTCGTCGCTCTGACGAGAGGAGATTGCGGGTATTCGGAGTGCTCAGACACGGCGCTGCGGACACTTGTTTTCCCCTCATCCTTTTCCCCGTGGATATCAGAGGCTTCACGTGAGAAAGGGGTTCTGAAAGTGGTGATGTTTCGGGGCTGGCACAGCCTTTGCTCTTGCGCAAGTTCTGTTTGTTCCCAGTAGATGTTCTTTATCCAGCAACAGCCGCACAAGCGGCGCTTTACAGAGCGTTGCGGCAGTGCGTTGAAATTAGGGCTTTATTCAGCTGTTGCGCATCCAGAGATCGTTGCTGAAGAGTTAAAGGTCGTTGCAGCGGTTGCGGAGGTGCAGCTGATGCGGTGCAGAGCCCCACGGCTCCGATGGAGAAACCGGGATGAGCCCCACGTGCTGTGGCCGCGGAACGGAGCAGTGGCGGTGTGAGCGCTGCCGTGGGTGTGAGCCCCACGCTCCGTGTGTGCACAGCAGCTGCCCGGCGTGCGCTGCGCTGTCAGCGAGGGGAGTGCTGCTGGGAAAACAAAGTCCCGCTCAGCTCCCGGGACGTCACTGTGCTGTGTGGAAGTGCAGAGCACGGCTTCCTGCTTGCAACTCGTCATCATCCTTCATTTGGGGTTCGCTTGCTTGTAGTTCTTCTCTCGCTTTGTTTCCTTCCTTGCTAAAATGCACTTAGTTGCTAATTGCTTTCTTTAAGTGATTGTTTGGTTCTCAGCACTTACGGATGAGCTACGAGAAGTACTTTGGTGGTGGCAAAAGTGGTCTGTGTTACAGAATCCATCTTTTAAGATCTTATTTTAATCAGCTTCAGGGTTTCCTTTGGTAGTGTTGCGTCCTCCCCCCCTCTCTTTTCTTCTCCCCTCCCTCCCCCACCCCTCCCCTTTGATACCCATTTCTACACTGAAGTTTCTCAGGACTTTTGCTAGGACTCATGGAGTGAAGCATAGCTGTGATGAGGAGGTTAACTAGTAGGTTCAGATCAGCCGGGAAATGGAACTGCTTAAAAATTCGGCTTCTTGCCTACAAGACATGCACACGTGAATTCTTTCACATGTGTTTTTGGTTTGAGGAAGTATGTGAAAGTTTCTGAAGCTGTCCTCAGTGCTGTCCTCAGTTCTGAGTCAGAACAGAACTCAAGGCTTCTGTCTTCAAGCTGCTCGTTAGAAAGGAACAGAGAGCTGCTGAGATCGCTGGTTTGAAAGCCTCACCTGTAACGCCATACAGCAATTGAGATGAAAAGGGAGGAAAAGGTAATGTGTGAGTTCCATAGTAACAGCCAGCTTTGAGCTACACAGCTTTATGTGCTGTGAAGGACCGTCTGCCTGATAGCTGAACGCTGAGAGTTCCGTATGAGAATTCTCTCTGGTGGATGAGTCTGAAACTTCGGCTGCAGCATTGCTGTGGTTCTCACCTCGAGCATTTCATCAAGGCTTTGGGTTGAGGTTCTGTGGGTTGTTTTTTTTTTCCCCCAATCCACCGTGGGGAGTGAAACCTCCAGAGCTGCTCCTGTCTCAGCAGCACGGTGTTAATTACTCTGTGTGTGAACTCTCCACCTTCCCTGAGCACTTCAGCGCAATGAGCAGAGCTGTGCTGGGCAGCAGGAACCCCCACCGCTCTCTTCAGTGGAAGACCATCCTCGTTAGCACGAAGCCCTTAATGAAGAATTGCTCTGGAGCACATGAGCTGCGCTAAGCAATTTCAATATATATATATTAAAATCAGAAATCAGTATATTCCTAACATCCAACAGATAAACCAGAATGTGCTGCTTGTTTCTTCCTGCTTGTGTACACCGCTGCTGCCGCTCTGCACTTCTGAGATCAAAGATGGCTCTGGTGATGCTGCTGAGCCGAACACAGCTTTGCCACCACTGAGTTATGGCCCCAGCGTGCAGACAGCAGCACAAACAGCCCCTTCACCAAGGGGTGAGGGAGAGGAAGCAGAAACCCATGCGGAGTTCTGTGAATGTCATCAAGAAGTAATTCCTCCGTGGTCTGAAACAAGTTTGTGGTATGCCTGCAATGAGTAATTCCTATTGCAGCGTACTGAGCACAATGCAAATTAAAATGCCCTTTATTGCTCTGTTTTCTGCTGCTTTTGAAGGATCTCCCCTCCCCCCCCCCCCCCCCCCCCCCCACTGTTGCAAAGTGATTTAGTACCATAGGTAGAAACAAAGAAAACTTGGCTGCTTTGTGCTGAGTGTTGTTAATTAGCTGACAGTAATGAGTTGACATTAACTGTTACACCTCCAGTGCATGACAAAGATGGGTTTGAAATCTCTGAGGAGATGCAAGCAGACTTGTTGGGGAGCAACTTGGGTGGAAGGGATGCTTCAAAAGGAGGCTCGCGAGGCGCGTTCCTCCCATCGGTCGGCTCGAATGTCGTGCTGTCCTTTTCAGAACCTCGCTGAGAAAGCAGCAGCACAACACGGGCTGTGTGGCTGAGGCTCTTTCCTCCCGCAGCTCACGTCTGCCCTCCCCGTGTCCCATTGCTGTGTGCTTCAGCCGCGTTTTCAGGCGAAGAAGAAGACTGAGATATGTGGATGTGAGGGCTTACAGCTGGGACGAGTGCATTTGAAGTGTATCTCGTGTACAATGTGTGGTCACAACATGGAGATGTGTTTCGATGTTTTCTATTGAAATGCAAAAGGTTGCTTTAGGTAAGGGAAAAAAGCACATCTTCAGCCACAGGAATTCCTACAGACAATCGGAACTGCTAAATAGCACTCTCCATCTCTGTCTTCAGAAGTTTTGTTTATTATGGTGCACATCAGTGTGTGGTATATATCACAAAACCTTTTACACCCCAGCCTCAAACCAAGTGTACTGGAAAAGAAACTTTCTTTTTTTTCTCTCTGTGTGAACTCAGTGGTAGATTTGAAAGAACCAATTTAATGGAGAAAAGCTTCAGTGCATTGATGCTCTTTTCAGTCTTTTCAGTCAAACCATGGAAGATCAAGCCAAGAGTTATGGGCCGCAGCTGCATTCTTCCATTGAGACCTTCTATAGGACATCAGCTGAGCTGATTAAGAAATGGCAATCGCAGCTATGTGCCCTTATTCACTCTGAAATGCAAATCCGTCCCCTTGATTGAGAAGCATTGCATTGCAACCATATTTTCCCATTCACTTTCAGTGGACGGCTTGGATTTGGTTAAGAAATACTGTCCTGTAATTACATTCTGTCTCTCTCTGGTTCTATGAAAAGCCTCTGAAGACAATTTGAGGTTTTGAACTTTAAATGGAAGCGGTGAGGAAGAGGGATCTTTGCAGCCCGTCCAGGTGGGTGTGCAGATGGAGCAATCCGTGGATTTAGCTAGAAATACTGAAAGGGTATCTAAAGAAGGGTAGTCAGTGCTGGTCTGTGTTTCTGCACTGCTGCTGCTTTGATCCCCAGTTTCCTGGAAGAGAGCAGTGGCTCTGAGCTTGGCTCCATTCAAATGATTCATGATAGGTGTGCTTTCCTTTTATTCCAATAGCAAAACTGTACATTGGATGTAATCCTTTCCTTCTTGTGGTGTGGTGGGGTTGGGCTTGGCTCTCTCCTGATGCTGAAGCTAACTTCACCAACTCACTCCAGAATGTCACTTTACGTTACACATTAAGTGCGTTCCGGCTGAATAACAAGTGCCTTGTATGAAGAGAATCACACAGATGTGTGGCTGACTTCTAACTCAAGCATTATCTGCGTAAATATCGAACTGTAGGCTATCAGAACAAGTAACTTGTTCATATATTGCACTTCTGCTTTGGTGTGAATGCTTTCCCCCCCACCCCCCATGTGCAGATTGGTATAACTGTCACGCGAGGGCCTCCTGGCTTTTTTGGCTAATTAGGGGCTTTTGCATTCACTGTGTTGTTTTTGTTGCTTGGCTTTGTAGTTGGCAGAAGGTGGTGGATTTTCTGGGTGGCGGTTCCAAGCACGAATTGGAGCAGCCCACGTGGGTCGATGCGTGTCTGTGCAGGTGTGCTGCTGGAGCTGGGCAGTGGGAAGCTGCAGCTCCCGATGCAGGGATGATGGCTGGCTTGGGATGATGAATACTGAAGCTTGGATTGTCTGCTCCTGAAAGAAAAAGAAAAGCTCATCACCTGATGGGGACAGATTGGTAGTTGGCTTTGGGCAGGGTGCTCTGTTGTCTGTACCTCATCAGCGTGCAAGTGCACCATCCAAGTGCAGCATTACACTCTTGCAGGAGTGATGCCTTCAGCTTCTCCTCCCAGTGACCTTCATTAGTAGTTACCGAGTCACTTCATTTTGGTTTCTTAGGGCAACTTTTTCACTCCTTGCTGCCCCTCCCCCTGTTCCCCTCTTGGAAATGCAGAAGGCAAAAGCGCCGCGGTGAGGCAGCTCAGCACACCAAGCTGTCACCTGTGCCAATTAAATGGAAGCCATCGCTAAATATCAGACCAGGTGCATGGGAAGGCTGCTGCTGGCCTTCCTTGCTGCAAGGAGAGCAGGAGGAGGCCTGGTGGCATGGCCCTGCACAGGTAGCACCAGCTTACCACTAATGCCCAGCCTTGTTGGTGTGCAGGAAAACTGCTGGTGGTGGCACAGAGCTCTCATGTGTTGCATGTGCAACGTTTCATGTACAAATAAGCCCTGCTTAAATACGCGCTGGATGTGTTCAGCAGAGGGGAGCTGTAGCTTGTTGCTGCATGCGACTGCTTCGCTTCCAGGCTCTGTAGCATCGGCCGTATCTTCTGCAGCTTGAGCAATGTGCTGGGAACAAAAGCACCATGCTGAGCACAAAGAGCAGCTCTCTCTGGATAGCTGCTTCTCCCCGAGGAGAACAAAGTTTGGATTTTTTTGTCTGTTTTTTTTTTCCTTATGCGCTTGCACACAAATATGGAAAAATGTGTTTTAATTGAGGCGTGGGGGGGTATTCCGGGCTTAAAGCACTATGAATTATTTCAGGGGAAAAAAAAACCCACATCGAACTCTGCTGTTCTTTTAAAAAAGAAAAACCACCCAAAGAAGTCAAACGAGCCAACTGTTTGTGTGCAGGGGTTGGGAGAAAGAGCCCTCAGCCTGGATTTAATGATGTTTAATCATTCTTTCAAAAATACAAAGGAGGTACTAAAAGCTGTTCAGCTAAGCTTTAGAGAACTAATAGCTATAACTCAGATTCAGAAGTGATTTAGTTCCAGAGGTAAGTCTATAATCCTACCAGCCATGAGTTAATCTGTCATCAGACTAAGGCTAGAAGCAAATCTATTTAACTAAGAATAGTTAATTCACCTGAATGTGTGCCACAATGAGGACCCTTCTCCCAGCCATGACTTTGTTTTTGACAGGGGATGATGATAGCTGATGTTTGTTGAAGGCAGACAGAAAAATTCCATTTGAATTTTGTGCTCTGGAATCTCTGAGCATTTCTGGTTCCTTTTGGGTGCTGGAGAAGTGAGCGAGTCCCTGAATGCGAGGGATGGTCTCCTGGTTGTTGTAAGGTTGGAAGGTTCTAAGAACAGCTTTTTGAGACAGTGACATCCGAAACAAATCCACCTCTCCCTCTTTCCTTTTCTTCTTGTCCGTTCATTGTTTCACCTCAAAACAAATTGATAAGATTACTTCAGACCTCAGAGTAAGATAACTTACTAAAATAACAGATGCTGGTGAATTGGGCCTCAGCTGATCTTAAATTCTGTGAGAAGATTATCAGTCTAATATTTTGCAAATCAAGTTCCCGTTCCCTTATTCTGCCATGGGAGAACAACGGCGCTGCTCCTCAGACGTTGCCTGCCGCCCATAGGCAATGGCTTCAGCCAGAGCAAGACTCAGAGCACACAAATGAGGCACAATCCCATTAGGAAGGGGCACGAAAAGCTAGAAGCCCTCCGCTATTTTTGTCTTGTTTTAACCTCTGTTCTTCAGATGTCTCGAAGTGGAGCCTCGCAAAACGTGGCTGTGGAATGCTGTACTTCTATTTAATGCTATTTGCCTATTCATTACGGCCGTGGAGATAATAAGCCACAGCCTGCTGGGGTTGTCTTGTTCTTTATTGCTTCAGTAGATGGCACTGACATGTTCATTTGACTGATTGCTTTCTGTGTCGTATCAGCTGCGATGTTGTTTTAGATTAGTTAATAGTCTGTCTAAGATTTTGCCAAGATGAATATGAATTGGAACGGGGGAGGAAGAACAGCGGAGGACTACCCATAACTTACAAGTATTCACTGCCCGCTATAATCCGTCTTTGTGTCTATGACAAAGAGATTCTCGAAGGGACTGTTAGCCTGCTTCTGAATGCGAGGGCTGCTCAATTGATCCCTGCTGCAGCCATCGGGTTCGTGTGCGAGCAGTGCCAAGAGAATCCTCTGATGTGCTGGGGCTGTAAAACTTCGTCTCGTACCTGCGAAACAGCACTTGGGTCTGCTTTGCTTTGTTGAAATTGGGTGTATTTTGCTACCAACAACGGTCAGGTTTTGTGACAGATTGGGGGAACGGAGCGAGATGCGCAGGTCAGAATGCAGCCTGTTCTGACCTTGTTAATAAAGCTCTTCGCCAGCGGTGGGAAATTGATTGTGCTGATATTATTGTGAAGGTGGGCAGAATTTGGGTAGAATTTTCCCTATTGAAGGTTGAATGCGGTTCTGAAGTATTTTTAATATACAGTGTCTGAACTGTCAACCTCAACTCTGAATGTATTGTTTACATCAGAGCAGGACCAACGTGATATACACTGGGTATGAAAAACAGTGTATTAAGATTATGGTCAAAAGAAATAATGGCTTCTGCGTTCTGAAAACAAACAAAATGAAACAGAGCAGCTTTTTTGGCTGCACTGTAGCAGGCTGTGATGAAAAGGAGTACTGAGGTGGGGAAAGAGGGCGCATGAGAGAATGGCTGTTTGTCTGTCTCCCGTGTTCCTGCTTTGTTAGGCCACGTTGAAAGGTAACAGTGCTTGTTTTGCTTAACTCGGCCCTTGTTAGTTATTGAGTTATAACATTCCTTGTTCACTCGTGTGCAGGTCCTGCCCTGTGGGTACATAAGCACGTGCTCTGTCCGTCTGAGCAGCGTCACCGAACGTCTGTCCTTGCTGAGCTGGTCAGTGGTAAGTAGAAGGCAGCAGGAAGTGTCAGCTCTGCTGTGAATCCCCACAGTGTGGGGATGGTGGGGTGTAGTCTGAATGGCCAAATAGTGAAAATCGGTGTCGTTTTCACTTGGCATCAGTACTGCTAATTTTACATCAATTATAGCTCTTTTTTTTTTTCCCCCCCAGTTTTTATTTTTATTGTTTTTTACAGGAGTGATGTTCAGGGGCAAACATGTACCAAACTTTAAACTGCTCAGTCATGCCACTCTGATGTTGTCAGCAATTAAGGAAATGGAATTAACTGTAAATTCATGGATTCTATGAAGCTGTGTGCTTGGGTCATAAAGTGAAGCTATTATTTGATACCGGGCAGCTAGCATCTGCATTCAGAGTGCTCTAATGCAAAACATTTTTTCATGTTTTATGCTGATAATTCAACCTATGCGTCTTTGCTGCGATTGCTTTGGGCTTACACAGATGTAGTTGGTGGAACCCAGTGGAATTGGTGGACTGCCTCTTTGCTATGTTGACTGTTTCACTAAGAGTAGAGGAAATATTGTGGATGGCTTTAATGCAGAGCGCCTCTTTTATACGGTATATCCATCTCATGTTTCCCAGCTTATTAACACTTCAAAAAGCCAAACCAGAAGTAAAACCTGTGCAAAGAAAAGGGGAAGGAGGGATTTTATGTGCTTCAGTAAACAAAGAAACATGGACTTCCAGAAAGCCACGAACTAAGGAGTGTATAGCATTTTGATAGTGCTTTTTAACATCCACAGACATTCTATAGAAAGTTCCCAGACTTTCATAGAGCTGTAGGACGTGTGTTTTTTCTTCCTGTTTGGCTTAAGGTGACTGTAAAGAATAAATAGCTATCTTAAACCGGAGTTCAAAAGGTGATCTTACCATGGAAAATAGTAGGGGTGTTGGGGGCATTCCCTGAGATCGTGGTCACTTATTTTTGTTCATCTCTTGCACTTGGACGTAAAGTAGTGCAAGTTTAGCTTAATAAGGATATTTATATTTCATCTTTTAATATTTTCTTCTAAATATATATCTTTAAAATATTTTAAATTTTAAAAGCTTTCACACTTCAACTTGTCTGGCTGGGGAATTTCAACAGCAGTGCAAATTGGCTGGTTCCTAAGGAGGACTCTAAAATGCTTTGGTAACTGAAGAAATTAATCTTCTCTTTGCCTTTTTGTGATAATTTTCAAGCCATAAATTGCTAGTTGTGTTCCTAGTGAATGCTAAACTGTATTGGGCTGAAGGGGGTCTTCGTTAGGAAGGAATGTAGATAGAAGACACACAGTTTTAAACTATTTGTTGGCCCACATACAATATGAATTACTGCTCTTTGAGGACACAGTCAGCATGAGGTCTTTTGTTTTAGTTACAAATTTCTTGTAGGCAAAGAGAGGGAGGTTTTCTAACTGAGATTTGTCAGCCAGCCTTGCTGGTAAAGGCAGTTCGTATCTGCAGCAGCGCTCTCTGTGTGCAGCAGCTCACCGAGCACAGCACAGTGTGGCAGTAAAGGAGCCAGGTGAGGCTCTTGTATCTGCCCAGGGCATTGCCTTGCTTAGGAGCAGGGCCTCAGGAGGAGTGTCCTTGCTTTTTGCTCTTGATCAGCACAGGCGTGTTAACAGAACACTTCAGTTTACACGCGGCTGTAGGTTGAAGAATGTCAGTCATACTTAAAATAATCTGGGAGATGTTAAAACTTTTCCAGAGCTTTTGGGAAAAGAGAATGTTTTCTCATCGTTGCTGCTTTCCCAGGGAAGCTTTGAGTGCTGAATGGAACACAGCTTTAACTATTTCTGTGATGAACTTGGTGGTTAGATAAACAGATAGTACCTGGAGGTGTCGTGAATTTTGTGCAGGTGTTGGTGCTGGGGTGACAAGGGCCAGTACAGAGGGCTGCTGCTGGGCAGGCACTGTGCCCAGTGTGCTGTGCTGCTGGGCTTTTCATGTCTATGGCTTGGAAGCTTTGAGATATGTGCATCTGCTTGCTGATGCAAAATGTGAAGCACGTGGGTATCTTCTGGGCCAGTTATCCCCTATGGCTAGGTGAGCTGTGGGGGGATGACCAATTCCTGCATTAGGGGCACGCTGGAGCCCCCAAGCCTTGTTCTTTTTGTTGTGGAGTAGGAAATGTTAGAAGGGGAGTGTGCAGTGCATTGTGGAGTCTATGCTCTTCGTTGTACGCTTAACACCAGCTATGGACCAATATCCACCAGCCTGAGCTTCCCAAGGTCTGCAGAAATCACATTTACTGAGGATGTGATTGCATTTACCCACTGAGGATGCCAGGGCAGGACATAGGATATCCACACTCTCTGCAGTTTGAGCGTTATTCCTCTTTGCAGTGACTGAAGATTTCTTTGAAAACTGATTCCTGAGATTCTGGGTTGTAGCATGCAAAAGGTGAGGTTGCTCCTGCTGCAGCTGGTCTGAGCCTTCCCTTCTGTCTGGCTCTAAGCTGTGTTTCTTACATGTATTCACTCTCATTGCTTGTCCTTCCTGTTCAAAGAAGCGGTATACCTACTCTGCATGTTCCTAGTGCTTTTCTTTTTTTGTGTGTTTGTCTTAATTTGCCTGTAACTAACTTTAGTCTGTCATCTCAGCTGGAGGGAAGCACCCATTGTAGGATATGAAGCTGACAACTTTAAATGAAATGTGCTTCCTGAGTAATTGGAAAAACTTGGTAAAGCACCCTTTATTTTCAGTGACACAGCATTGCTCCTGATATTGGGGGCCAGCATCATAAAGCAGGAGGCATTACTTTTGGAGCAGCCTTCGCAAATGAATGGCTCTTGCCAGCAGAGGAATGGGGCTGTCTTGAGCAGGAAATTTTTGTCATCATCATCCGAGCAGCTCAGATTACATGTTTTTATTAGACATCTGGTTGGATAATTGGTTCTTCACAAGTGAGTAGGTTAAAATAATCAGAGGAATAAAGTTTTTGAGTAGTTGTATGTAATTTTTAGCTCCCCATTCTCCCTGCTATCTCCTCATTTGCATTTGTGAGTTTTTGCAGCAGGCTCGAAGTTCTGCTCTAACGCTGTGTGCAGGAAGCTGTTTGCAGGCAGGGGTGACTGGAAGCTCCTTGCTTTTTGCACCCAAGGTTTTTAAACCAATTTGACAAAATGCAGTGCATTTGCATAGGATACTGAGGTTTGATGGAAACCAAGAGCATCTCAGGATGCTTTACCTAAAGTGTTTTAGAACAAAATGAGATTCACATAAAGGCAAACGTGTTGTACTGAATGTGATACTTAGAACCCATGGACTGGTGAGATGCTGCTGTGTTTCACTTTTGCTTTTCCCAGGAGAGGAATGAATTAATTTAAGAATCGTTGAGCCTGAGCTTCTCACCTGTCTTTGAAAGATGACTTCCAGATTGCAGCGAAGGGTTTGGTGTTGGTGTTCCAGGCTTCTATTTATTCTGGATCCATTGGACAAATGGATGGTGTGTTTGGTTTCCACAGCTGAGCACCTCACACCTTTCCTGACCCAAAACCTTTTTTGTTCCATGAACGTTTATGTAGAAAAAGAAAGTAGTGAATGTCAACAGATCTGTACAGATGTCTTGAATCAGTTTCCAAATGTGTAACAATGGTACAAAGGAACATAATGAAGTCATGTGTTTTATCTTACCACTCCCTTAGTGTTAAAATTGGCTTTGTTGCATTTGATTATTGAAGTTCTTATAGGATCTTGCCTTAAGTTTTCCCAGGATTGAGCCACACAGGTAAAGAAAGCAGAGTCTGACTTTGTGCTTAAAGACTGGAAGTCATTTGCAAAGTAAGAATTGTTCAGGCTATCTCTAGAATGCCAGGCTATCTCAGGAATGCCTGGTAGGCTGGGAAGAGCTGCTTGGTTGTATACAATTAAATTCTTCCTCCTGTCCTTTTTCCCCATCCGTATTTGGAAAAGAAAAGGTTCAAGAAGGGGAGGAGAGGACCACTAGAAAGCTTTATTTAAAATTAGATATTCTTTGATGGAAGAAATTGTAAAACCAAGAAATAAACCCAATGTACTGTAACTACCAGGAGAAGATTTTGTGTTTGTTGTATCCAAGACCTTAAAATGCAAGGAGCTGATTCTCCATTATGAACCTGGTTGCTCATGGCTCACGCTAGAGGGTCGCATCAGCCTCAGAAACCTGAGTTCAGTTGTTGCAATGTCTTCAATGCCTCCACTACTCTCAGGCTTTCCCCCCCACCTTGTGCAACAGCATGCAGGTTCTAACTCATCTCCCTGTTTTCCTCTAATCATAGCTTTTTAATTTCCCCTGCCAGTGTGTTGTCTTTATTCTCTCTGATAGGTTGTGGCATGCAGTTTGTTTACCTGCATAAAGCAGAGGAACAAATTTAGTCCTTAATTTGCCCTTAATTGTCTGCGTGTGCCTTTCCCTGACTTACTCAGTGATCTGTTGGCATGTTGGCAAGGCTCGCCCTTCAGACAGTGCCTGCTGCTAGCATGTGTTGCACAACACCACGAAGCCAGCTTTATTTATTCTTGTTTCTTTCATTGAAGGGGTCAAGAAAAGAGAATCAGTAGTGTGCGTTGTACCAGGAGGAAGAAATCCTGAGCTGAGGAGCATGGTGGAGGCTCAGCTCACCCAGCAGCCAGGTGCACACACTGCCAGCCCTGGGTGGATGCTGGGGCAGCCTGGTGTCCTTTGCAGCTTTGGTGTTAAACCCATGCTGACCAGAAGCCAGAGGTGTTCTGTGGGGGCTGACTTAGCAGAGGAAGTTGAAAAGCTGTGTAATGTAAATCGTTTGGGCCAAGACAACACCTTGCATTTCCAGCCTGCAGGGAAGCCTGGTGTGTATGCTGTTTGTTCACAGGGCTGAGGTTTGCAAGGGAAGCGTCCTCAGATGCCTAAAGAGAAGGAGGTGGGGAATATCAGATGAGATATGAGAGGTGTTTTTGTCCTGAGAGTGGCTGAACTGAGGTGCTGCAAAGCTGCTTTGTTAACTGAACAAAGTTGTTAAAATGTCTGTCCTTTTCAAACAGGGGATCTCGCTGGCCCACACAGGAAAAGCAAAAGCCGTTGACAAAAGGCTGTAATTCATACACTGACAGCCTCCTTCATTGTTAAGCATGGTTCTTTAATGCACTGTATCTGGTGTGTGATTGATTGCCTTGTAGCCTGTTACCCAGCTGAAACTAGCGACATACCTGCTTTTTTGGTGTTTTTTTTTTTTCCTTGGAAACTGAGAATAAATGCAGTGCTCTTTAAAAATATTGAGTCCTGAGACCTTGCAGAGCTGCTGAGTGTCTGTGCTTGGCAGCTGCTTCATCAGCCTCTAGAAAACAGCATTCAGAAAGTCCATCTTTTCTTTCCTGGTACAAAAACTGGATATGCTGGTGAGACTCAAGGGTTAAATTCCCAACACTGTCGCATATGGCAGTGAGCAGAATCACAGATGTTGATGATACAACATAATTAGTATTCTTTTATGTAAATGAAGGCTGTCAATGTTACCATAGTGTCTATACTCTTTCAAGCTGGAATCTACGCGATGCCACTTGGTCTCTCCAAGACTAGACAGGATTATTCCACAATTTTCTATCAGGACTCGAGCAGAAAAATAAAGAAGAGGGAAAGGAGGGAAGAAGTGGAGAGAAAGGTGAGAAGGAACCCCTCCAGTTTGGAAGGAGGAGACCAAGGCTGTCCTTTTGTTTGCTGTGGGATTTCCAAAAGTGTCTTTGCAGGTCCTGGAATCTGTGAGGGAATGAGCACAGTCTAAGTGAGAGCTGCTGCCAATCTTTGAGCTGCTTTGGAGGGACAGTTGAAGTGGTTCAGGCACTGCGGAGTCACCGCATTGGAATGAATTCTGAAGTGGCCGCTGGTGCTTAATCTGAAGTAGAAGAGAGTTAAAGAATAAAAGGCCTTTGTGGTACATAGATTTATTTGTCTTTTTCTTTAACAGATTTCGTCTTTAGCAGCAGCATCACTGGAAAAAGACTGCAATTGAGGTAAATGTGCATCGCTTTAGGTCCACTAAAAATTAGTCGTCTTAGCCTGGTCAGACAGGTTTTCTATATACCATTCACAGGCAATTGTTAAATATTTATTCCACAGCTTTCAGAAAGAGTGCTGTTTCCTTTGTTATATTAAACCCTGTCCCTCAGAAAGTGATTTTTTTTTTTTAACTAAGCATTCTCTCTGCCAGATCTGACACCATCTGTGACATCTGTAACCACCTTGTTTGTTATTGCTGTCCCTCCTCTCAGTACTGGGCATATTGCAGTTCTGTAGCCACAGAGGCATAAGCAAGCTAATTTAGTCTCTCTTGGATTATTACAACAGATACTTTTTTTTTCCCCCAATCTTTTTTGCCTTTGGCAAACTGCAGGTTTTTCCAATCCTTCTTTCCCGTGTAGTTCTTATTTTATTGCAGTTCACCGTTGAAAACCATTCGTTACTTCATTTTTGGTTTTGTTTGACAAATCATCCAGAAATGAAATTTAACCCAAGAAAGATTCCCCTCCCCCCCCCCCCCCCCCACCGCTCTCCTCCCCCCTACTTTCACAAATTCACCAAAGCAGCCAAAATTGAAGCCATCACAGGAGGTACACGTTTTTGCTCCATGTTTTCGCTCAGATTTTTCCTCTGCCATATGTTGGGTCACCCACTACAAAAGGCTGACGACAAAGAGGCTACATGTGATCAGCAGATTTATAGTTGATCAGAAATGAAAACAGAAAAACCAAATTCCTGAGGGCCTCTTCCATGTGAAATTTCTTAACGTCTGCATGCTTGGGTTCCTAAGCGCATTCGTGCTCGGACTTCCAGATAACTCTGTTCTCTGGGATAAACGTGTTCTCTGCAGTAGCTCTTACACTGAGGGGATTAATTCTGTTCAAAGCAACCTTGCTGGCTTTCATAGTTTATGTGCATCACGAGAATATTCTCTCTCTCCAGGGCTTTGAAGCTGCGCTTCCTTAGAATGAAGACTTAAGTAGTAATTAAATTCTCTAAGAACCGCCAAGACTCCTTTGAATGAAATGGGGATGTTCCAGGCTCTGAGCATTGCATTGGAGAGGAAGGAATGTTTCAACGTAACTCGGTGAGTACTGCGTGTGAGCGAGTGGGTCTGGGTGCTGCTTTGGTGCTCCAATCTCTTTCAGTTGTGTTGGGATGTCGGGCTGCACAAAGCACCACCGCGGTGCTGGGGGCTGTGCTTCGGTGTTTTGCCGTTGCTCCTTGTACGACTGAATCTCTCTTATAAGAAAGCAGAGGACATGGAGCGAAAGCTTTTTCACACTACAACTATGGTTGTGATACCCAGTTTTGAATTCTCTTCCACTACAATATATTAATTTAGTAAATCAGCTTTTTCTGTTTATGTGTTCATGCACACACGTACATGTGCAGCCATTCCATACAGTTAGGTTTACTATATCAAGTTGTTACATATTCCACTTTTTCCCCGTGCTTATTTCTTTTTAACATTAAAACATTTGGGAAAGTGAGGGGAAGTCGGAGAACTCAGGGGTAGAATGTAGAGCCTGCAGAGCTCCGAGTTGCATATAGACTGGTTCTGGTTATGACAAGTGTCTGATATTTTCATGGCTACCATGGAAAGCTGTAACCTTAGTCTGGTTCCCGATGACATGCATTCAAATTCCAAATTCATTTCATATGTATCAATTTCCAGAGGGCAGCTAAAGATCAAACGTGTGTCTGTGGACTGAATTAATCTTTTTCTCTCTGGAAGGAAGCCACGCAGTTTGGGTAGGGCATGCTGGCAGCTGTCTGGACCATCCGTAGCACACAGTTAGACAGTTCGGTTCTGTAGAGCTGATCAGTCCAATATTTTTTGCTGGTAATGAAAACTGCTTTTAAAGAAATTATGCATGAAGATAATGTGGTTGGTCAAAGGAAAACTGCAAGTGGAATGACGCAACATCTGTATTTTTGTAGGTCTTTACATGCAGTACAGAAGAGATCATTTTAGATGTGTAGTGGCTCTGAGATTATTATTTTTTGTTTTTTTTTTTTGCCTTACAAGGTCAAAGCAGCGAAGACTTCTGTAAGAGATGGATAGATGCAAACATGTTGGGCGGCTACGACTCGCCCAGGACCATTCAATCCTGAACCCCCAAAAGTGGCACTGCATGGACTGCCAGACAACTGAATCAATCTGGGCTTGTCTGAAGTGCTCCCACGTAGCCTGTGGGAGGTACATCGAGGAGCATGCACTTAAACACTTTGAAGAAACCAGACATCCATTGGCAATGGAAGTTAACGATCTGTATGTATTTTGTTACCTTTGTGAGGATTATGTCTTGAATGATAACCCAGAGGGTGACTTGAAATTGCTGAGAAGTTCTCTGTCAGCAATTAAGAGTCAAAAACATGATCCATCAACAAGAAGTGGGAGGACACTGCGATCCATGACTTTGGGAGAGGATGTGTGCAGCCATCAGAGGACCCCTCAGGGACAGTCTCAAATGCTTACAGCGCTCTGGCACAGGCGCCAGTCTTTGCTTGCCAAGGCGCTGCGGACCTGGTTTGGTAAGAGCTCCAGAGGCCAGCTAAAGTTAAAACAAAAGAAACAGATGGAGGAGTTGGAGAGGAAGAAGGAGGCAGCCAGGCGGCGACGGCAGGAGATGAAGAGGCAGCTTCTGGAGGAGCTGGCAAACACCCCTCCGAGGAAGAGTGCAAGGCTGCTGTCGCATGTGCACAGAGAGAACTTGATTCCAAGGAAGTTCAGGGAGGTGGCGACCGCTTCCCCTATCTCAAGGCAGATGCAGAGCAGCAGATTCAATCAGTTCTATTCCATCCGGCGTAAGCCTCTGATGACTCCTGGGGTGACGGGTCTAAGGAACCTGGGAAACACATGTTACATGAACTCTATTCTGCAAGTGCTGAGTCACCTCCAGAAATTTAGAGAATGTTTTTTGACGCTTGATCTCTGTGAAACGGAAGAACTCTTGGCCAAAACTGTGAATGGGAAGTCTAGGTTGCCTGGCAGATTGGCAAATGGATCTGCTGCTAATGAGTCAGGGAGGACTGACAAAGTGGGATCATACGGCACACAGAGCTTGCCAGCTGGTTTAAATGGCAGCTCCTCGATAAGCAGGAGTTTAGAACTAATACAACCCAAGGAACCGCGTTCAAAGCACATCTCCCTCTGTCACGAATTGCACACCCTCTTCAGAGTGATGTGGTCTGGCAAGTGGGCGCTTGTGTCCCCGTTTGCCATGCTGCACTCTGTGTGGAGTCTGATCCCGGCGTTCCGAGGTTACGATCAGCAGGACGCTCAGGAGTTCCTATGTGAGCTGTTGGATAAAGTGCAGCAGGAGCTGGAGTCAGAAGGAACAAAGCGCAGGATCCTCATCCCTTTCTCGCAGAGGAAGCTCACCAAGCAGGTCCTGAAGGTGGTGAACACCATTTTTCATGGGCAGTTGCTTAGTCAGGTATGCACCTGGTTTTGCATGGAAATCAATGGGAGCGGTTAGCACCAAGAAGCAAAGGTTTTGTTTCTTCAGAAACCACCAAATATTGAGAGGAATTGATTGGGAGTGCCTCCTGAGAATGAAAACTGCTTAATTGCTGTGCAGGCTCTCAGGGCTTTTGATGCTTTTCACGTGTATTGTTAATTTAGTGGACTTCTGCCACTTGAGGATGACATCTGCACTGGTATGGAAGTCCTGAGCTCTTATTTTTAAGTTTTTATTGTGTTTTTGAAGTGTCTTCGTAATTTTTCTCTCCTTGTTTTTGTTTCTGTGGCTAGAAAGAATATGATGAAGGACAGAGAGGGCAGTCCTCCTATGCTCTGAAGAGAAAGCTGTCCCTGACAGTTTTTCTTTGATTTAAACATCATCTTGAGATACCGAGCATGCTTAACATATGTTTCTGCAGCAGCTAAGAGCACCTACACTGTCACACTGCTTGGTCTCTTATTCCTGTGCCATTGCCTTGTCTAAAGCATATTATGCCCATAAGGCTGACCCTGCAAGCTCAGTGTGTTTGAAAGTCCTCAACTACTTTTGCTTTTCAGGAGAAATGAATGTGTGCCTAACTTGATGCTTCAGGGCTTGCAAGGTAACGAGGCACATTATGTAGGTGCGGTCTCATTAGTACTTATGCAGTCTTTCCTAGTGCCAGTCTTACTAAGCTTACCGCTCATAAGAACTTCCATGCACATTAAATATTAAAAGGTGTATTTTTCAAGTTAAAGCTTTTGGGTTTTTAGGGAAAGAATGCTTGAAGTCATGCTTCATCTGAATCATCTTTGCATTGCATGAAATTCTTGTGTGCTTCTTAACCAAACATTCTTTGTCCAGCTCTGTCTCTTGGCTCTGGAGTTGTGTTGTGCCCAAGGTCAGTGTTTCTAGGTGGCCTCTGTTAACTGTGTGAAGATGTTCACAAATCAGTGTTATTTATCTGTTATTATTGTATGCTATAAATAACTGGACAAGCTATTTATTCAACTTACGTAACTTGTATACAGACACTGTGTTTAATTTTAACCCCTCTAAGACTTCCTTCCTTATCCACTCTTACTCCACCTTGAAGTCACTGGTGCCTTCAGTGGATGGAGTTGGCTGGAGAGCCAGTGCCAAGCTGGAAGCTGACTTTCTGGTGGATGGCTTTCATAAGAATTCAAAGTCTGAATCTGCTTTCTGGTTTTGTTACCTCTTCATCTTCTCACTTGTTGCCTCTGAGTTTAGTTGAGAACGTTTCTGCTGTTCTCAATAACAGTAATAATAATAATAATAATACTCCAGGATTACGTGAGAAAACAGGTGCTTTTGAAATTTGTCCTTTCATGCTTCAGTTGTGAATAATTTTTGCATAGTTAGCAGATGAAATGTGCAGGGAAAATAGAGAAATGGTGGAAGAAAGTGGCGCGATAAATGCTAACGTTTGGTGGTTGCAATTCCCAACTGCTTGTTGCCCAGCTGTGAAGTAGTGTCATACCTGTGTTACACCTGTAGTGTTCTTCATCTGAGGAAGTGAACACCATGAGATTGAATATTGTCTCCCTTTTTGGAGATCTGAGGAAGCAGTATAACTTACTTGCTCAGGATAGGTTTAGCTTTCACACTGGAAGCAAGCAGCATTTCTCTTGACTGACTGATTGTTTCTATGTCTGTGGAAACACACTGCCTTCCTGGCATGAGGTTGCTGTTGGGATGTGAATGTAAATGCCTGTCTGCAAGTGTCCATGTGCATAACTTCATCTGTGTGTAAACGTTTAATTCCCAGGTCACCTGTATAACATGCAACTACAAATCCAACACCGTTGAGCCCTTTTGGGATCTTTCCCTGGAGTTTCCCGAGCGCTATCACTCTATTGAGAAAGGGATTATCCCTGTTAACCAGGCAGAGTGCATGCTGACGGAAATGTTGGCCAAGTTCACAGAAACTGAAGCTCTGGAAGGGAGGATATATGCGTGCGACCAATGCAACAGTAAGTCCAGAGCTGCTACTGGCTTTGCCAGTTAGAATCACCGTGTTTTCCAAGTGAGAGGTTTCTGTTGTATGTTTTGTCTTGAGAACACGTTATAACCAATACATATATCACTGCTCATGCTGTTCTGTATCTTCCTGCGGGTGGCTTCTGCTGCTCCATCAGGCAGCAGTTTGGAACCAATAAGTCATTCTTCTGTTGTCTCTGCCACTGAGCAGTGCGATTTACCAAGGATTTACTGCAACTGCTTAGAACTGCTCTCACACTGTGTTGGAGGGAAGGCAACTGCAAGAGTCTGGGGGCAGAAGGGTTGGATTTAGAGACAAAAAGAGACCTTTATACTTTATGATTTTCACATCTGCATGGCAGGAAGGCTTTTGTAACAAGTTGTCTATATGCTGTCTGTTCCCTTGTGTCCCTTAACCAGAAATCACAACCACGGATTTCTCACGGTCTGCCACCAGGTTAGAGTTTCTATCTCTCTGTAGGTATTTGGGCAAAAAGCAATTAACTGACATTATTATGGAAGGCTCAGGTTATTATATTGCCTGTTATTATATTGCCTGCTTGTATTTTGCTGTGCTCAGCTGGAAGATGATTTCTGCTTTCCTGTATAGGTCTGACTGTAAGGTCATTATACAAAAATAGTTTTATCCTTCGGTGTCATCGTGTGGCTCAGCTACTCTGATAAGCTGGATTTGAAATTTTTGTGTGTAGGTATTTGTGGCAAATATTCATCCTCTTCTATGGAAAATGCCAATAATTCAACTTACATTGCAACTAAGCAGCTGAAGTAGCAGGTATTTGTAGAAATCTTTCTGCTATCAGTGTATGAATCTGCTCTCGAGCGTATTCCCAAAATGTTAGGGAATAGCCATTCTCTTAGATGTTCTTAAAACAAAGCCAAATATAGTTCTTTGGACTTCTCTGTAGATTCACAAATAATGTTTGCAGTGTCAGTATGGATGAGTATGGCTTTCACCTTAACTCAGTTTTCTGTAGTTCCTTGTGAACGCCAGAATTAAATGGCTACAGAAACATTAATCTGCTGGGAGAAAAAAAAAAGAAAAAGAAAAAAAAAGACAAAGGCAAACAGCCTGCATCGAAGTGCCAAAAACTATTGGGGCACTGCTTGTCAGACGTGATAGAGGAGGAGCAACCCATCTGTTCCAACGTGGTGCGGTGAGATGCAGAGATCTAATTAGCAGGTACATTTCTTATTGGAAGCACTGAGAGCCACCTGTCTTCCTCATGGTGTAGTTGTATGTTTGGTGTCCTGGAAAGAGTGATCACTGGGAAGAGAAATCTTTCTTCCCTCTTCTTCAGTTTCTGTTTATCAGTTCCTTTTCCTTTGTGAGCAGTCAGAGCTCTTCCTGGAAGTGGAACCTTGCTGGAAGCATTTTTCCTCTGACTTGGGTTAATATCTTAGAGCCATCTTGCGATGGCCTGGTAAATGGATCAAAGTAGTACTTAAAAGATAGTGTAATACAGTGTCAGGGACTGTTATTTCAATGCTGGTAGTTCACCTGTTGAAATTGCTACAGCCTTGGGTGCCGTTGGCCTAGCTTCCCCTAAATGCTTTGGTGCACTTCTTAGAGCAACGTCAGCACAAACAGCTCAAAGTTTGATATCTGATTGTGTGATTATCAGCATCACAAGAGTAAAAGAGAGGAAAAAAAAGAAAAAAAAAAGCTTTAAATATTTTCAAGCGTGGCTTTTATTTCTAGAAAAGTCGCTCGTCTGCAGAAGAATGCATAGGATGGAAGTGCAAGTAAACATACCTTGAGTGTGTGCAAGATGGACTGTTGCTACTAGATGAACAATGGGCTCTTTTCCTTTAAAAATAACAATAATGACACCTTAATCTTTGCTTTGATTTTTTTTTTCTTTTTCATAGGCAAACGACGAAAGTCTTCTCCCAAACCTCTTGTTCTGAGCGAAGCTAAAAAGCAGTTAATGATCTACAGACTACCTCAGGTCCTCCGACTGCACCTTAAACGATTCAGGTGAGTGGGGCAGCACGGTGAGGTGCCAGGCAGACAGCTTCTGCCTTCTGCGAGAGAAGTGGTCAGTGTGGCCCCTCAGCTTCTCTTGCTTTCTGAGCAATGTATGCCTATAAATGTTTTACCCAGTCCAGCTGTGCAGTGTGCACTGAGTTGCACTAATGCTAAAAACAGTGATGTTTGTACCATGTTTTCATGCAGTGCAATGCGTTGTGAATTGTGCTCAGCAGATTGATCTGATCTTGCAAACAGCTTGAAGCAGTGGCTGTGAGGCAGGTGAACTGATCTGCTGAGTGAAAGATGGGATGAAGCTGGAACCCCTGTGGTAGTTAACTGTCTATATCAGCTCTTTCTATTGAATTAAGACTTAAACACAGTTGAAAATATGAAGTTTCTAAAATGTTAGTGTAGGTAACTATGAGATGTGAGGGTTTTATATTTGTATAATTGTGTTTGACCCTTACAGTAGGTGTTCTGATTTCTTTGAAATTGGCTGTTATAAATCTAAAACGTACCTTCAACTAATATGAGAGAAGCAGTTTTATGCCAAAGATGACCGCAGTAGATGTTAAAGTGACAACAGATGAAAAAGTTGTGGTGCCGACTTGAAGGAAAACTCCTCAAACTGTGCTGCAGTGCTCCTGAGTCCGCATTCCATTCCTGCAGCCCTCTGCCACTGCCAAGAAAGATTCAGAGCCTTTGATGATGCTCTTGTGTTTGCAGGTGGTCTGAACGCAATCACCGTGAGAAGATTGGGGTCCATGTCCTCTTTGACCAGGTACTAAACATGGAACCTTACTGCTGCAGGGACTCTCTCTCCTCTCTTGACAAAGAGACCTTTGTCTATGACCTCTCCGCTGTGGTGATGCATCATGGTAAAGGGTTTGGCTCAGGACACTACACAGCATATTGCTACAACACAGAGGGAGGTGCGTGTGCCTTATTACAGGGAAACAAATTCAAGAAATCTGTATTTTATTCCACAGATGTAGTGCATTGTAAAGCTTCATGATCAAGGTTGTTTAGAAACAAGTTTCCTGACATTCAGTAGTTTGTTTCCCAGAATGTACTACTAGTAGCACGTTTTCTTTCTCTTTTTTTTTTTGGTTTTTATGGTGTGTGTGTGTAAAGACCACAGATTGCTGCTCTTTGCTTTGCGGCGCTTTGGGATGCCTTTTATTGCTCACTGTTAACAGCATGAATGCTTCATTTTCTCACGGGATGTAACTCTGTGAAGCTAATCCAGCTGGGTCTTTTCTCAGCATCCTTGTGATGGTGAGATAAACAGAAAGTGTTTTGAAACTGGACAGGAACTATTCATGAATAACATCCTCAGGGTTTTTGTGTATTTCCAGCAGTCTCTTTCTTCAACTGAATCAGCATTGATTCTGTCTTTTAACTGATGGAGAAAGAGGTACAAACTGGCTTTCTCCAGGGAATTCTTATTTTCCTAATTGAGTTTTGGGGCCATCATATGCAATTGGTTAAATTACCATTTGATATTTGTCAACCATGTTAACAGCACAGGAATGGTAAAATGTTTTCCATATTAGAAACTCCTTCTGAAAGTTTCCTTAGGGGAAAAGGCAGAGGTGCCTTTTCTTCTACATAACCCTTTTTCTCTGGGATGTCTCCTATGAACAGTTCCAAAACACAATTAGAAATGATTGAGTCCTGAAGGAATTGGCTGATATAGTCGCCAAGCCACTTGTAATGATATTTGAAAAGTCATGGTGATCAGGTAGAAGTCCCTGGTGACTGGAAAAAAGGCAGTATAGCACTCATTTTTTAACAAGAGTAGGAAGGACCCAGGGAACAAGCACCCTGTCCGCCTCGCCCCAGTGCCATAGGAGACCATGGAGCAGATCCTCCTGGAAGGTCCATATGCTAAGGTCCATAAAAGAAAAGGGGGTGTTATGGGATAACCAGCATGGCTTCCCCAAGGGCAGGTCTGCCTGACCAACCTGGTTGCTTTTTACAGTGGTGTAACTGCAACAGTGGACAAGGGAAGAGCCACTGATATCCTCTATCTGGACTTCAACAAGGCCTTTGACATCATCCCCCACAACATCCTTCTCTCCAAATTGGAAAGATACGGATTTGATGGGTGGACAATTTAATGGAACTGGTTAGGGGATTGTACCTAGAAAGTGGTGGTCAGTGGCTCAATGTCCAGATGGGGATTAGTGATGAGTGGTGTCAGGGGTCAGTACTGGGACCAGTGCTCTTTAACATCTTAATCAGTGACATCAACAGTGGGATTCCGTGCAGCCTTAGGAAGTTTGCAGATGACACCAAACTGTGTGTGGTGAGGTCAACACATCCGAGGGATGGGATGTCACCAGAGAGACCCAGACAGGCTGAGCAGTGGGCCCAGAGGAACCTCATGAGGTTCAACAAAGCTAAGAGCAAGGTCTGCACCTGGGTCACTGCAACCCACACTGTCAGTACAAGCTGGGGGTGTAAGGATGGAGCACAGCCCTGCCAAAAAGGACCTGGGGGTGCTGGTGGGTGGCAGCTGAGCATGAGCCAGCACTGTGCTCTCACAGCCCAGAAAGCCAACTGTATCCTGGGTGCATCCAAAGCAGCACTGCCAGCAGGGCCAGGGAGGGATCTGCCCCTCTGCTCTGCACTGAGACCTCACCTGGAGCACTGCATCCAGATGGGGAGTCCTCAGCACAGGAGGGACGTGGAGCTGTTGGAGCACATCCAGAGGGCCACAGAAGTGATCCCAGGGATGGGACACCGCCCTGCGAGGACAGGCTGAAAGCTGGGGCTGTGCAGATGGAGAAGGGAAGGCTGTGGGGAGAGCTGAGAGCAGCCGTCAGTATCTAAAGGAGGGGCTAATAAGAAGGAAGGGGACAGACTCTATAGCAGGGTCTGTGTGATAGAAGGGGAAATGCTTTCAAACTGAAAGAGGGGAGATTTATACTGGGCGTAAGGAAGAAGTTTTTTACAGTAAGAGCAGTGAGGCATTGGAACAGGTTGTTCAGAGGAGTGGTGTATGCCCCATCTGTGGAGGCATCTGAAGTTAGGCTGGACCAGGCTCTGAGCATCCTTACTGAGCAGCAGATGTTCCTGTTCATTGCAGGGGAGTTGGACTAGGTGATCTTTAATGGTCCCTTCTGACTCAAAAGATGCTACAGGTCTCTGATGCCTCCCCTGCTAATGTCTTCTTTCTCACTTTGATTCCTAGGCTTTTGGGTCCACTGCAATGACTCCAAACTGAATGTATGCAGCGTGGAGGAGGTGTGCAAAACCCAAGCCTACATTCTTTTTTACACTCAAAGAACCGTGCAGGACAAAGCAAGAATCTCAGAAAAACAACTCCAAGCTCAGGTGCTGTCCAAAAATACTGATAAAGACAGAAGACTGACATTCCCATGATGGGAAGCTCTATAACTCAATCAACAGTCTCGTTTGTTTGTTTGTTTGTTTCTGTTTTTTAAACCATTGGTGTTCACATCTTTCCTCTCTGTAGGGAAAAGGGCTGGCTGCAGGAAGGGGATCAGATCATGGTGTTTGTTGCCCAGGTATGGAGAAGTGTATCAAGCTGTGCAATTCTGATGTGTAAGACTGTAGTCAGAAACTTGTTTTTTTAAACAATGTTGTTGTTAAATTACACAAAACAAAGAGTTTGATGCTTTGTATCATTAGTCTCGTATTAAAATGGAATTGAGTAAGGCATATAAGAAATGAGCACAACCAACAAATAGAAGCATTCAACTGGCATCCAGAAACCTTCAGTACCTGATAAAGCTCTGGAAGGAGCAGGTATAGTACCTTCCCTTGAACTGTCATTAGGATTTCCATCGAGGTATTTCTTTTATGGTTGTTGAATAGTTGGAGCTGGCTGCCCTAAAAGCCTTTCTTGCTGAAGAAGTGTTTGACATTCGTCAACAAGAAGAAGTGTTCCCCAGCCCTCAGCTATCTCTGTGGTACCTATTTCTTTGCCCTCAGATAAGGGCAAACAAATGGCTGGCAATTTCTGTCAACAGCTCTTTTTCTCAGTGTTACTGGGACCGTATGCACACTTGATAGTCTGTTCTCTAGGCTGAACTGAACTGGCAGCTAAATTCGCTAGGAATGTAATTCTGAAAACAGTTCTGCTCTGGAGAATGTTTTTTGTTTTATTTTTTAAAACAAATAAAAAAAACCAAACACCCTGTAATAAAACAGAAACGTACCTGTGTGATCAGAGTCGTATCTGTTTGCACTGGCAGCAAAAACAGCAAAACAGAAACGGCACGTTTCTGCTGGCATAACTTTGCTGATCAGAGTTAGAAAGAAGTGAAAACCCTGACTTGCACAGTCACAGCTGTGACAGCAAAAGCAGTCACTGGGAGGCAACTTACACTGGCAAATGAGCACTTTGTTTGGTTTTGTTTTGTTTTCCAAGGGAATAGTGTGGAGGTAACACCACAGAGTCAGAGCTAAGTGCTGTTAACTGCTCCTATAGTGGCAATATTGACAAACTGGTTGTCACAGGAAGCCCAGAATGACTGAAGGCAGTGAGGTTGTGCGGATGCAGTGGACAGACTTTAACTTGTGAAGCTGTTATTCCTGCTGGGTCATAAAGGAAAGGAATTAAGTTAACTGTCATATTGCTCAGTGAGCTTGAAAAACTACAGGAATGTGTCTGTGAGTATCTTGATTTTAGAACAGGGCTCTAATTGACTATTTCTGGTCAGTTCTCAGCCTACAGTTGGACCTCAGGAATTTTTATCATTTGGGGTTTGGCCGCATGTGTTTCTTATTGTCATCAAATCTGAATATGTGACTGCAAACATACGTGTTGTATTTCAGTCTTGTTGGGTTTTTTTTTTTCTTCTTTCCTGAAGCAGCTGTGGGTTGAAGTATTGCGGTTCTTCAAACACCTGATTCCATGTTCAGGTAGGGGAGCTGGAACCGTGTTTTTCTTCACCTTCCTACTTGTATCCTGGCTGGCACTGGCCCGTCAGACACAAACTGACAGCTGTGCGTTATTGTTGGAGAGGGCCAAGAGGAAAATCCCCCAAACACAATTCCTCTTTTTTCACTGCTGCTACTTCAACTTTTGATTTCCTGTTCTGTGGGCACTTCAGCTGCTGTTAATCACTTTAGTCATGCAGAGATGAGCAGAACAAACAAGAAACTCCTCTTTTGTTAGAGCACAGCGCCGCTCTACGTCTCCTCTGTCCACAAAGAGCCCCATTTGCTCTCTGTCTGAGCCACTTTTTGAGCCTACGCAAACTGATTTTTTAGCAACTAAGAGTAATTTGAGTTTATATACTTGCTTTGTTTTGTGGATTTTTTGTTTGTTTGTTTGTTTTTAGGCAAGCCAGTTTGAAACAGTCTTATGGGAACGAATTAAAAGGTGTTAATTCTGTTTCTCTAAATGTTGCATGGTCTGGAAGGATTTCCTGTGAATGTCTGCATATCTGTGTATTTACTAGGTAGCTTTTTTTTTCTTTTGTGCTACTAGTAAATAAAATAAATAAAAATACTATAGGCCAGACTGAGATGCAACAGAAATGTGACCCAGCTTAATGCAGGGGAAGCTGGTCTGGTTTCAGCACAGGCAGAAATTGACATCCGTGAAAGAATGAAAATGAAATGCTTGTGGTGTTCAGATCTGTGCTGGAGTCTTCGGTAGGGCAGAATGCATGCTTTGTGAGGGCTACGTGTTTCAAAAGGAAAATGAAAGGAAAAAAAGTGTTCGGTGTTGCCTTCTTAATCTCAGAATTGGAAGGGAAAATGGAAGAGTCATGGTTTGCTGTGACTGCCAAATACTGTGATCGCATTGTGCATCCCTTACCATGCTGGCCCTGTTTGTATGAAGATTGATTGTTGTTACTGTAGTGAGTCGAGACCTTTGCTGTGAATGCTCATCTTTTGACTGAGTGTTTTGCATTAATATTTGTGTTCAGGTAGAAATATGGTTGTCATGTGAATTGACTAGATTACAGAGGGGAGTGGGAGCAGCACTGTTAGCCATGGGTACAGCTGGTTGCCCAAGCAGATTGTGTAGTGTTTGCTGTTGACATCTTTTGACATTAGTGACTTCTCCATGTGACATTAGCCTCATTGCGCTGAGATGTGGAGATACTGCAGTCAGAAAAATGTTGCCCTGATAGGGAGAGAATGAATTATACTTCAAAGTAAACTTGCTCTTTCCAGCACTGTGAGGTTTCTGTGATATTTAGCTTTTATTTGGAAGCGATAGCGTATAGCATTTTTTTATGCTGTTTGGTTTATATTTGTCTGCTGTAGGCATCCTTATATAAGCATAGCTCAGTGTCCCTGCCATGGTGGACGCTGTTCTATAGTGTCTTGTTTGCCAGAAGTTAGAATTGGAAGTTACCTCTTTACATTAATAAGACATACGTTAATAAATAAGATGTTTATCCAGCTTGCAATTACTGTGAAGCTCACTGAAGTGAATGCCTGCCCAAGGGCAGCCTGTAATGCAAGCTCTGTCCCTCCTTTAATGGTGTGACTTGAAATCCTGCTCCAATCCAGGTGTGTATTTAGAATAATTCTGGATGTAGACTTTACTCTCGCAAGCACCTAAGCAACTGATGTAACTTAACTCAGGTGTGGAGGTCACGCTTTTGAGTCCCGAGCTCAGTGTCTGCAGGATTAGAACCTTTGTTTTGGTTGAACTGGGAGTGGAATTTGTTTCTATACATGCAGGCACACCTGAATTGGGGTTTCAGTCATGTAACAAGTAGCCAGCTGCCTTGAGGAATGCTGAGAGCAAGTGTGAGGCTCCTGGCACTGTGCAGGTTGCTGTCTGAAGGCAAAGTAAATCACAGGACACTTGCAGGCTGTCAGGTTTGTGAGTACGCAGCCCTTGGCACAGAACTGTTCCCAGCATAACCTTATTCTCTTCAACTTGTACGTAAACTGTTGTTAATTTTGTGCTTTTAAGAATGAAGAATCATAATGTATTCATGGCCAGGTAGAGTGCAACATTGACTGTAGTTATTGGGAAATACTTTATTTTAGCTAACGTTATGCCTCTAGCAAGTTAGTTGCATAAATTTGCCTTTGTTACCCCTTTACTGCCTGCATGTCCAAGTTAAAATGTGCATACTGCAAAAACAGTTTCTCTGCAAAGCAATGGGGGAAAAAAAAACCAACTCTTTTTTCCCCACTATTTCTAACCAGAACAATTCTCTGGTCTGGCTTTGAAGTTGTCAATATGAAGCAGCAAACAGAATAATGTGCATTAAGTGTTTGACGTCAAACTTTTCTGGGTGGCAGTGTCACCCCCATTTCCTTAGGGGATTCCAGCCATTCTTTTTCAGCGCAGGAATATAATTGGAAACAGTAAAAGCACTGAGTGCATCCTACAGACTCACTATCAGAAGTTATTTTTGCTTCAGAAAGGCAAAAGACATCTTCCTTATGCCCAACCTAAATCTCCTCTCTTTTAGTCTGAGACCATTTCCCCTTGTCCTATCACAGCCCCTGCTGAAGAGTCTGTCCCCTTCTTTCTTACAGCCCCTTCAGATACTGAAATATTGTCTTGGTGGTAATGTGGACACATTCATGCTGATTGTAAATTCCCCCAGGCTGAGTGTGCTTAATTGCATCCTAACGAAACTTCTGGCTGCTGCCAGATCCTCCAGGATAAGCTACAGTGAAAGTAACAGTACTGCAGAATGAGGAATACTTATGGAAGAGAAAATAGATAGAGATTAGTTTTACCTGCCAATACAATTTAGTGAGCTAATTTTGTATAATTCCTTAGATTTGGTGCCTTGTATCCAATAACATTTTGAATAGGACAGAAACGCTGAGGGTGTAAGTCTCAGTGACACTGAGATAAGTCCTGACTGAAGCAGCAGATCTGTGTTTTTATAAGTACTCTCAGCATCACTGGCATCTTCACATTTCATGTCCATATCAAGAAGTTTACCAGCAAGCTCAGAAGCTATGATTTTATCATTATATGTTTGAAATAGCTGTATATGTCATAATTCAAGGAATGACTTGTTCAAAGGCAGACTGGACTTAAATTGTCTCATGTCATCCGGGCCCCTTCCAGTCAGTCAGTAAGCTGACATCTGGCAGAGCGTGTGGTGCAGAGCAAGGAATAAAAACTAGACTGGGAGTTTTTGGTAGAGGAGCTGTACCTTCGGAAGGGGCCTTCTGTCCCAAGCCTGAATATAGAAGTCCCAAGCTTGAATATAAAACCACAATTAAGTGGTATCTTTCTCGTGTCCATTTCATTAATATCGATACCTGTTTATTGCAGATGGGAATGTGAAGCATTCTAGCAAGCTTTTGAATTTTGAAAACCACAGCATAGACTGAATGATCAAAAGCTGAATGTGTTACTCACCTGTACCGATTTGTGATTATCTGTCTTAGTTGATTTTAGGGGTGTGCCTTTAGGCCGCTCCTGTTGTGCTTACTTTATTTTAAATTCTATGATTCTGTGTGTGTGAATGGGTTCCACTTGTTTAAAGGGTAACTTTGCATGGTGGGCCAAAATAGTTTTGAGAGATCTGATAGTCTTAATAATGCAGTTTGCAAAGTACATTCATTTCCAAAAGGGAGGGTGGGGGGTAAAGTGAGGAGGAAAAAAAAAAAAGAAAGACCATACCAGCTCAATGAGCCCAAGATTGACTTTAACCACTGCTATTTATTGTTCTGAAGTGTCTGTGTGGTATGGAGGAGTGCGCTACAGTTACAGTGGAGTGCTGTGCTACTGATTTTGTGCAGGCTGGAGACAGGGAGGGAGAAAGGGAGAATGAAACAACCAGAAAAATAAAACCAAGCTGAGCACAGCAGTGATGTACTTCCAGTAGAGATAGGAAGCATTTGATTTGGTGACCTTATGTGTCAGAGGTCTGTGTATTTTGCAGGCAGAGACATCAACAAAATCCAAATGCAGTCTCATTAGCTGCAGTCTGGGGGAAAAAATTTCTCCTAGTGGTAGTCTCATACTGGCAAATGAATGGTGCTTTTCCATTAAATATTCCTAAGGAACAGAACCCCAAATTCTCAGGTTTTAAGAAGGAGCTGCCTACTTAAAGCCCACCATGCCACTGTAAATGCTTGTGTAACTGGAGGTGAAAAAAGATCATACAGTTGATGAGCGAACACCATTTGATTTGTACTTCTTAGTCTCAGTAACGTGCTTTCCGTGGAGGTGTCAGGTGGTTCCATTCTGAACTGCTGGGTCTGGGCCCTGACTCATCAAACTTGGATTTTGTGGGGGTAGAAAAGGGCTCCCTCTGTTTCTCCTGCTGCTTTACAGACGCTTTCCATGTGAGCACTTCTTCATTGGAATGTAGGGCTTTTGAGTGTTTCTCCTCCTGAAGAGGAACAAACACACCCCTCCAGCATGGGCAGTGTTAAATGTCAAGCACTTAGGCTATAGCCTTATCTCCTTAGAGAACCATATCCGTGCTATGGGGATAACTGTGGTACACTGAGTTAGTATGAGTGAATCAGTGCAGCATTTGTGGATTCACAAGGTTAAAGAATGTATTATAACATGGGCAAACCAGAGCTTTGCAGATGAGTAATGTCACTGCAAGCTTGTGGTGCACTGTGGAATGGAATCTGTAGCTGAGGAATTAAGATAACTTACCCACATGGCTCCTCCTTGGCTCCTCCTTTGCACAGTGTCTGTTCTGTATAACTCCATACCTCTGACTCATGAATACTTCCTAGTAAGTTCATCTTCATTCTCCTCATATTTATTAAATGAAGTTACTAAGCCTGGCCCTTACGGCTGTTGCCTACTGCTACAAGATGAACAAATATTTGTGAAAACCAAGTTTATAGCTTGTTTGTCAGACATGCTGAGTACAGTAACATGCCACTAACAACCTGTTCAGCCCCTTTGGAAGACGTCCTATTTCTTGTCTGCTAAACTTCAGCTTTGGTTAAAGCAGTCACAAGCTATTTAGGGCACAGCCTTCTGTACATCTACCTAAATGAGAGGTTTACAGGAAAGGAACAAGTGGATAAGTTTGTTTCCAGTAAAACTTTAACTAGTTTGCTTTTGGGTAAAAACAAACATAGTTGCAATGGTCAGGATGGTTAGGACTGTGTCTTCAAGAAGAGTGCAGCCCAGGCGAGCTCCCTTAAGTTAAGACAGGTTTGCAAGGCATGCTGCCAGGGGAGCCCCCGTTCTGCTCCTGCCCTGGAAGCTCCACTGTTGACCTGAGCAAGGATAGAAGGAAAGCTAATCTTCAGGACTTCTGAAGTTAATCCCACTCTAAGATTGCTGGAAAGATACTGTTGACAGACTGGTTAGAACACAAGCATTTCTCTTTCGGTGTGAAATCCCCTTGCAGCCGCTGTGAAAACAGGAGTAAAACGCTACTGTGCTTTCCTGGACAAGGATCAAAGCTGGAGTTTGGTGGCTTTCCTGATTTTTTCTTTTTTTTTTCCAGTGACTTCTGGGGGGACTTTAAGTCAGAACAGCCTCTGGTATCTGCTCTGAGTTTCTGCTACTTTCGTCACTAATGACTTAAGCTGCTGTATCCCATGCTGTGCTCATGAATGAGACTGCCTCTGCTTCAAGGACGCTTCCAGGCAGCAGCAAGTGATGAGAGAATCCAATTAATTACTGAATGTTTTCCGGCAATCTGGCTGTCTCGTAGCTCAGTGCAAACACTGAGCTGCTTCTAATTGCAGGTTCAGCAGCTTTTATTTTAGTCAAGGTTTGTTAAGACAACAGCCAGTAAGTCACCTATGGCAGCCTTATGTACTTAACTGTGTGAACTGCCCCCTGCCTGAACCCAGGCCTCAGGAGGAGATTAGTGTGTTCTAAATCAAAACTAAGATTAACTAGAAAATGACCTAATGTTCTAATTAATCCCCTTTTCCTTCAAAAACTGTTCCTGCATAATTTGACATTCTTTTGAAGTACAGATAATCCATTTCTTCACAAGATGTTAAAATGCCTGCTTTGAAAACAGCATTTTAAAATATGTTTCAGCAGTGGAATACGTTTATCTTTAGGGGCAGGTAGAGGGGCAGTTCTCAGTCACAAAACACAGAGGCAGTACAACTGCAAAAGAATGTTTTCGTTTAAAACCCTGTGCATAACTGTCCAAAGAATCCAAAGCCATGTTGCAGTCATACTGCCACAATGCTCAGGGTTAGGAAGTTACTCTGCTCTACGAACAGCATCTTCTGGGAGCTGCAGCGTACTGTTTCTGATTAAATTACAGCTACAGCTCCCACATCAGCCTCAAGTTGTGCTTTCACTGTCCCTTGAACAGTTTCATCACCCATAGTGGGACTTGAAGTCAGTAAAGGCAAGTTGTAGTTTCAGTCCAGGGCACAAACATGCTATGCAACACCAAATGGCTTCTTCCCACAGAGTCCTAATTCCTTTACAGTAAGCGTACCAGCTTTATCTCAGCCAGACACGATCCATGAAACCTTCTGGTGGCTGGAGTTTACCTATGGCTTTCCACAGTTCTGTTTTCCTTTTGAATAAGGATCCAGCATACAGCCCAGGACTGGATTTGTTCGTTTGTCTTTCGGGTGTGAAATAAAAATCATGTTTTTATGATTTTTGTAAATCTTTACTCTTTTTACACCTTCTTTTTGTAAACTGAAGTTTCTTATTAAAAAAAAAAAGTAAAATTTCACTGTGTCACGTAATTATTCTACATTTATTAAACAAATGAATGGTGATACAGAAAACAATTCCATGCACAATGGCTTCTCATCCTCCAAGAAGCTATTCTCATTGCTTTTTGCAGGATGGGTTGAATAGGAATTCTCCCTCTGACACGTGGAAGTTTTTCTGCTCCTTGGCATTGCTTCACACGGGGCAGCTCTCAGTGGGAGCAGCAGTTCTGAGGAGGACAAGAATGCAAGATGCTCCATGAGCACATCAGAACTTACAGCTGCTGAACACCTCTCGTTTGGTGCTGGGGTGTGGGAGGAGGGAAACTCATCTGCCTCGCAGCCTGATTCTTTGTGGGCTCTGTAAGACTTGAGTCAAACAGAGTCATCTCCGTCTACTTCCAGAGGGCAATTCAGCACAACACCCTTTGCGCAGACCAGACTGCTTCGGGCTGAGCTGCGCTCCAACTGCAACCCCCCTCACGTCTCCCTCTGACACAGACCCGCAGAACGCCCCGAGCTGGAAAGGCCCCACCGGGAGCATCGCGTCCCCACCGAGGCCGCCCAACCGGACCCCCGCCCGCACAGCGCGCCCCCGTGGCACAGCCCGGCGCCGCCGCTCACCGCCGCTACGCCACGGGCTGTGGGGCCATCAGGTCGATGTCCGCCAGGTTGCGGGCGACCCACACTCCGGCGGCGAACAGCCCCACGTTCACCAGCAGGTTCCTGAAACACACAGAGGCTGCTGCCTGCGGGCCCCGCGCCCGAGGAGCCGGCCCAGGCCCGGGTCCATCTCCCACACCGACCTGCGGAAGTCGTTCCTGTCGGTAGCGAAACGGTACGCTGCCCGCAGCCACCCGCCCAGACCCTGCGGAGGAGGGGGAGGAGGCGGCGGAGACGACACGACCGATCCGCCCGCCTGCGCGCTGCCGGCCGCCATCCCGCCTCAGACCCGCCGTCGCCGCGAGATGACGTCACGTCCGGCGGCGGGAACGACTCGCGCTCTGCGCGTGCGCAATAACGCCCCGCCGCGTGCCGAAGCCTCACGCGCGTCGTTGCGACGGTAACGCCCGTTGTGTTCTGCGCCTCCCAGCGTGGCTGCGGGCGGCACGGCGCACGGCGCCTCGTGTAGCGGCGTCCCGATCGGCACTTTCCGTCCGACGGAGCGGCTTCACGACCGCTTTCTGCGCAGCTCTTCCCTCGCTGCCCGCCCTCACCGGGATTTTGCGGCTCTGGGCTGACAGCGCGGCACGCCGGGCTCAGGGGGCGGCCCCCCCCGCGGCACCCGCCGGCAGGACAGGCTCCGCAGCGACCGGTGGGAGTCCCAGCCCCTTCCTCCTGCACACTGTGGGGCGTTGCGGCTTCTCGCAGGGCGGCTGCCCCATACCCAGCCCCGTACCCGGGCAGCTCACCCGGCCCTCCGCCCACTACCACAGCCTGCACCTTCCCCGGAGGCTGCTCGGCCCGGCCCGTGCTGCAGCTCAGTCCCCGCTGCTCTGTGGGACGAGGGCTGCGTGTTGGTGCTGCGGCTCCTGGCAGGATGCTGAGGATGCCGGCCTGCCCCGGCCGCCCCAGGAGCCCGCTGACCCCAGGCTGGGGGGGGGGGAGGGGTCAGAGCCAGCCCTGCTCACTCTCCTGCTGTCCCGTGCAATAAGCACCAAGCCCTGACCCCTGCACCCCATTACCAACGCCATTCCCAGGGAGTGTGCCAAGTGCCCTGCACAGAGCTGTCTCTGCAGGCAGAAGCTGAACAGGGCAGGGAGTGTGGGAAGCCTTTGCTGATGGTGGTACCACATTGTGCTTCAGGGGGCTCAAGTGCTCAGGGCTCAGCAGAGAAGGGACGGCTGTGGGTGGCACCACTGGGAAGCTGACCTTGGGGAGATGGTAATGCCCGTCCTGCAGGATGCACTCACCCACACCTCTTTCTTTGCAGCTGAGTGCTGGTCCACTAAGGAGCTCCTTCCTGCAGGGATCAAGGCTAGAGCAACACTTTGGCAAGATGTCCTCAGGGCAGTTCTACAGCAGGGGGCGCTGGGAGGTAGGTGGGGCTGCAGTTGTGGCTGGGAGCACAGCAGCATTGTGGGACTTGTCTGTGAGGTAGTGAGGGTGGGTACCCACTGCTCCATCCCTTGGAGTGTGGGGTAGCTGGGAGAGGCTGCAGCAGCGAGGAGGCTCTCATCCTGCTTTCCTCTCCCTGTGTCCTCTCTGCAGCCCTATCCACGTCAGGCTCGGCCACTGTCTCCACGTGCTCATGGCCGCCGGGATGCCTGGCGCGATCCTCCATGGGAGCACCAGCATCGGAGAGACAGGGAAAGAATGCATCTGGTAAGAGATTGGGGTGAGCAGCTGGGCAGCACGGGGTGGGCAGAGCTGTTGGGGTTGTCCTCCAGATTTGGGCTGGCCAAAGGGTGGGACTCCCCTGGGAAGAGGAGAGTTGGAAGGAGCTCAGTGGGCAGGGGAACCCAGAGCACAACCAAAATCCCCACAGAAGCCTGCTGGATGCGTGGCTGCTCCAGATGTGCTGCTGTGCTCACGTGTGGCAATTTGCTTTGGCAGCCCAGTCCTAGGCAGCCCAGGCCTTACGGTGGCCCTGCTGACATCCACCGGAATAAGGAGAATGGTAGATGGGCACCCCAAGACTGTGATGTGCCACCACCTCGCTTGTACAGAGAGGACCACCGAAGCCGTGAGGTAATGTTTTTCAAGGACTTGCAGCCGGAGAGGAGAGGTGGTCTGGGGAGGGATGGTGGTGTGATGAGGGTGGCAGACAGGGTCATGTTTCTCTGCTGTGCTGTTAGTGGGGGCAGATGATGAAGGCTGCTCTTGTGGATGCGCCGCATCACTGAGTGGGGAGCCTGCCTTTTGTCTGTGCAAGGAGCCATCCGTTGGGATGTATCACATAGAGAAGTTCTTGTAGGGAAACTCTTTCTGAGATGCTCTCTTTTGGGTAGATGCTGAGTTGCCTTTCTATTTTTAGGCTGTAAGGGTTGGAGAGCACTGCCATCTGGAGAGGCCAATGACTGTTGCTGACTTTGGCTTTCCCATGCTGGTTTTCAGTTTCCCAGTCTGACTTCTGCTTTCCCAGACAGTAGACCATTTTTGTAGTTTCTTTGTTCTGTACTTATTGAGAATTTCTCAAGGTGTCTGAGTTTCTCCTGTGTATAACTCAAGGATGCTCCTCAAGGATGTGCTGTGTTCCCAGGTTGGTAGTTCCTGGGCCAGCGGACCACTTCTTTCTCTGTATTTTTTTCCAGTTATAACCTGGTCACGTTTATGGTTGCTTCTGTCATTAAAGGTAAAGCTTTGCGTAAGCTCATGGCCAGCAAACACATGCTGCACGCTGGCTGGTGCGCAGGCATGTCCAGCCCAGCCCTGGCAGACTGCCCATGCAGCGGTTCAGTGCCAGAAACCAAAAATCTGGGGTATCTCTGACCATGAGCTTCCCCTGTGCGGAAACTTAGCGCCCGGTGAGCGCCGTCACCTCCTGGCCAAAGCAGTGCTGGTTGGAGTGGAAGGTTTCTGTGCCTGGGAACAATATTTCATATCGGGTGATAAGGGCAGCTCTGCTGCTGCCTGAGGGCTGCTGCCTGCAGGATGTGAGATAAGAGAGAAATGCATAGAAAGCGAGGGAATGCCTGAAACGCTGCGTGGGACGTTGCCTGTGTCTGAGTGAATTTTCCAGGCAGGGCTGCCGGAGCTGAGCTGTTTGTAACCCACGCTGCTCCGATCCAAAAGGTGTCACTGTATAAGCACTGGTGGTACACGTGGGCAGGTTGGCATTTCAGCAGAGTTGTTTGGAAAACATCTCTTCCATTCTCTCTGTCCCACCCTGCACGTGTCTGAAGCTTCATGCAGTTTTGTGTTTGCTTTGCTGAGCCGCCCAGCTCTTGGCTGCCTGCACACAGCTCCTGCAGGTTAGCGGCAGTGCTGGTGAGCCCCGAGGTTTTGCAGTAGTTGGGCATAGCCCTGAGCATGCACCTTTTGCTCGGCTCTGGCTCTGCAGCACAGCTGGTCACTTGCTTCTTCATTCGGCTCCTTCCTGCTCTTTTGCTTCGTTTTGAGGAACCGTAGCAATTCTCACTTCTGCCTTATCCCCTTTCCCTCCTTTCCTCAGCCCCTGGGGTTTGCTCTCTCAGAATCCTGCTCCACCACTCTGAGAGCTGCAATTTCAGCCTTCACTGCTTTTTTTATGTGGAAGCTTTGTTCTCTGCCGGCTCTGCACTTTTGCACCATCGGGGCACTCGCAGAGGTTTGTGCTGTCCCTGCTGCAGGGCATACGTACAGCCCATGCAGGTGGTGGGCACTGTTCATTGTGAGATGCTCTGCTGCTCTCCCCAGGGACAGCAAACCTCGCAAATTTGGGTCTAGCCCAAACTGTTCTCCAGTGACAGTCACTTCTGCTTTACCTGCTGATGTCCTGCCAGATTTGTGTTGTTGTCTGCATTCAGGTCTGACTGTGCAGAGTCACCTGTGTGCTAAGCTCTGCAAAATGTGGTCCTAGACTTTTACACCACGAATCCTGTAACTACTGTATCTTATAACCTTACTATACAAGGAGTAAATACTAAAAATAATCTGTTCACCTAACAGACATCTCCATAGTTAAGGGGTTGATGAGAAAGATAGACAATGACTGTGGAGCAGAGCTGGAGGCTCTGCAAAGAACTGGAGGGCCAACAGGAGACCCTGAGCCAAACCTCATGGTGCCCATCCTAGGTGAGACCACCTGCTCACCCAGTTGGCACTGTCCCCACATCCCTGGGAGCTCCTTATCCTCCTGTCTGTGGATGCCTGGGCCATCAGGAGGAGGACCTGGGTCTGGTAGGTAACTGCAGCCAAGGAGCCCACATAGCTGCTGGTGCTCCCCTTGCAAGGTGACGTGCTGCCACAGTGGCCACCTAGGCTAGGGACACATTTGTCCATGCTGCTGTATTCTTTTCTCAAATCCCAGAGAGCTAATTGATCCGCCCAGTTAGTTAATTGATTTATAGCTATTAGAGGCTGCAATTAACCGACCAGCTGGAAAGCTGCACATTATCTGCCCGGTGGGAGCAGCACTGAGAAGCAGCCAGCTCCAATTGGCCATGAGTTGCCCCATCACTGTTAACAGCACTGCACATGTGGCATCTTTTAAGGTTTTACTCTGCTTCAGACTTTGAATTTTCCTTTTATCTCCTCCTTTGCTAATGTTTGGCACTGGCAAGCTCAAGCATGGTCTCCCTGCTCTCCCCTGTCTCCCTCCCGCGTTACTGCAAGGTCACAAACTTTGCTTTGCTCTCTGGAATAAGGAGGGAGTTTGCATTGCAGGACAGACCAGTTTGGACCAGCTTGTTATCAGTGCGTTCCCAACCACCATCCGTACCCACGTCAGCTTTCAGACGTGAAAGAAAGCAGATGTTCATTAAGCAGCAGGAAAGTAATAGGTCTCGTTAGGTGGCTGGGCAGGATGCCTGCACCCAGCACTAACATATCTGGCTGGCCAGAGCTAACGAAATGGCAGTGCAGCTCACGGTGGAAACACAGGGAAAGAGGAGGTGCCGTGTGCCTGGCTGCACCAGCAGGGGGTGTGCTGGGCCGGCAGCGGCGCCATGGGCAAAGCTTCCAAACAGTCCGGGATCAGCTGATGAGGTTTGCGGTGCTGCTAGCAGGAGATGAACCCAGCTGTGGTGTTAGAAGGTGAGCAGACAAGGATGGCTTTGGCAGCACATCGTTCCCAGGCAGCTCTTGGGCAGCCCAGCAGTGCTGAACTGCAGCTTCCTGGCTGTCCCAGCGTGGCTGAGCCAGCCCTGCCCGAGGAGCGGAGCTCTCTGCTCCTCAGCTTCCTCCATCTGCATAGGTGGGTGTGAGGGCAGCTGAGTGCTGTCCTGCCAGGGCCACCGCACCGACCAGATGCTCCTCTCAGCCTTCCCTCTCACCTCCGCAGGCTGTGCTGGAGCAGCCGTGCTGCTGGGGTGCGCTGCTCCCCAAAATGCCCCTGGCACAAAGCTGGGAGCATCCTGGGGAACACGTGGCAGTGACGGATTGAGGCAGAGGGATGCCCTGGGACGTGGGCTCTGTGCCCAGGAGATATGCTTGCTCTCTGCCTGACCATCCCTGCAGGAGCCTCCAGAGGTGGGAGTGAGGCAGGAGTGGGGGCTGTCATGGGGCGGATGAAGTAACTGGCACGGCATAGTGATTTTGAAGGCTTTGCATTAAACTGCACTTTAAACCAACTTTGATAGGAGAGACTAGGGAGAAGAAATTGTCTGTTTCTGTTTACTGGAGACCAGTTGGAGAAGAGGTGCCATTTTAGGTCTGTACAGCCGTTAGGAGATAAGGGGGGGCTGCAGTCCTGCTCTGAAGCGACCAGCAGGAAGACAGTGATTGCAGCACACTTCACTAACACATATCAGCTGCATTCAGACAGTTTATTAAACATGCTCTGAGCAAGTTGTTACAGTCTGTACCTCATCCGTATCCCAGGGAAGGTCAGTTAGGTTAGGTAAGGCTATATGACCTGTCCTGCTGGCACACCGGTCGCAGGTGTGGATCCAGGGGGTTGCATGCTGGGCAGGTCTCAGGCTGGCTGAGAGGAACCCCAGAAGATGTCCTCCAGCATCCTGATGGGATACCCTTTTCTCATCTGCTTTTTCACGATAAGCAAGAAAATACTGAGTCACTAGTTAGGCAAATTAAGATAGAAACATGGTTATAGAAAGCGTATGACTTGCAAAGAAAAATGGAAGAGAATCTTCCATTGATTCCTTAAGACCTCATTTTTGTTACGTGGTTTTATGTTTTCGGTATCTTTGCCAAAGGCATTATTCTCTCTTTTCCTTGACAGATTCCAGTCACAGCTCAGGCTCTTGACATGAGTACTAGTCTGCATGTTGTTAAGCATAGATAGGGCAGGTAGAGTGGCAGAGGCACAGCTATGGCCTTATCCAGCCTGCCCAACTCGGGGCAGCTCTCGTTATCAAACAGGGGCCGGCTACCGGACCTGTGCCATGTCCTGTTCTCTGGTCTTAAACAACCTCTCCCCTCCTTCATCAGGCTGTGCTTGGACCATATTCCACAGCTGC
The DNA here is from genome assembly GCF_016699485.2 of Gallus gallus. Taxonomy (NCBI): domain Eukaryota; kingdom Metazoa; phylum Chordata; class Aves; order Galliformes; family Phasianidae; genus Gallus; species Gallus gallus. The sequence continues at coordinate 5,020,346 of NC_052557.1, read as the reverse complement.
CAGTCATGCTCTGTGCCCCTCTTGTTGATGGGTGTTCCCAACAGCTGTGGCCAATGTCAGGAGGTGCTCTGTAAAAAGTAAAGACTCCAGGAAGGTGTTGCAGCTTGGCTTTTGGCGCCTTGCAGCAAATAAGTGGGCAGGAGGGGTACAAAGGTAGTTGGCCAGGGGGATTAACACCCAGCTGCTGACAGCCACTGCTTCCTGTTGGGCTGCATTCAGCAAACAGAGGTGGTGCAATCTGCCCTGTGTGTGGAGGAGGTTCCGTCCCCACTGCATCCCACACTCACTGATGCTGGGTCTCTGCCAGCAGGTGAGCCCCCTGCAAGGCCCCCTGGGACTGGCCTGACAGGTAGAACCCCAATCTGGGGATAAAAGCGTTTATTTTCTTGCTATTACACTCCTTGCTGTTCTATAGCTCGGTCCCTGCTGCTCAGTGGGACAAGGGGAGGGTGTCTGTGCTGTGGCTCCTGGCAGGATGCTGAGGATGCCTGCCTGCCCTGGCTACTCCAAGAGCCTGCTGTCCCCAGGTTGGCGATGTCAAGGCAGAGCCAGGCCTGCTTGCCCTGGTTGTATACTATGCAATAAGCACTGAGCCATGAGCCCTGCATCCGCTGTGCGGGGAGGTCACCAACGTGTTCCCAGGGAGTCTGTGAAGTGCCTTGGTGCATGCACAGGGTTCAGCCCCTGCAGAGAGCTGGGACAGTGTCTGGCACTGGGGCAGCCTGAGCAGCGTGGCTGTGGGCCAACGCAACAGGAACAATAGTGGGGTGGTGCTGCTGGGCGCTGTGACCTGTGCAGGGTGCACTGGGCAATAGAAGCATCTCTGTGAGCAGGTGGAGATCTGAGATGGGTGGGGAGACCCGGCAGCAGATGTGTGCAGTGTGAGGGAACAGCACCAGCACTGTGGGGATCCTTGTCTCCTCCAGGCCCGGGAAGCAGTTCTGCACTGCCTTCACTGCTGGTGGTACTGCGTTGTGCTTCAGGGGGCTCAGAGCTCAGAGCTCAGCTGAGCAGGGACAGCTGTGGGTGGCAGCATCAGGAAGCTGACCTTGGAGAGATGGTAATGCCCGTCCTACAGGTTGCACTCACCCACACCTCTTTCTTTGCAGTCTCGTGAGGATTCACTGAGGACCTCCTCTGCTCAGGGATCAAGGCTGGAGCAACACTTTGGCAAGATGTCCTCAGGGCAGTTCTACAGCAGGGGGCCCCGGGCCTTTCTCTGGGAGGTAGGTGGGGCTGCAGTTGTGGCTGGGAGCACAGGAGCTTTGTGGGATTTGTCTGTGAGGCAGTGAGGGTGGATACCCACTGCTCCATCCCTTGGGGTGTGGAGTAGCTGGGAGAGCATCCCTGTGATACAGGAGAGTTTGTAAGGCTGGGAATTGTCTGTGACTTCAGATGGGAAGGTTTTGGGCTCCCCATCCCTGCATAACATCCTGGTGGAGGAGAGAGAGGCTGCAGCAGCGAGGAGGCTCTCATCCTACTTTACTCTCCCTGTGTCCTCTCTGCAGCCCTATCCACGTCAGGCTCGGCCGCTGCCTCCACGTGCTCATGGCCACCGGGATGCCTGGCGCGATTCTCCGTGGGAGCACCAGCATCAGAGAGCCAGGGGAAGAATGCATCTGGTAAGAGATTGGGGTGAGCAGCTGGGCAGCACGGGGTGGGCAGAGCTGTTGGGGTTGTCCTCCAAATTTGGGCTGGCCAAAGGGTGGGACTCCCCTGGGAAGAGGAGAGTTGGAAGGAGCTCAGTGGGCAGGGGAACCCAGAGCATAACCAAAATCCCCACGGAAGCCTGCTGGATGCGTGGCTGCTCCAAATGTGCTGCTGTGCTCACGTGTGGCAATTTGCTTTGGCAGCCCAGTCCTAGGCAGCCCAGGCCTTTCGGTGGCCCTGCTGACATCCACCAGAATGAGGAGAATGGGAGATGGGCCCCCCAGAACCGTGATGTGCCACCACCTCTGTGGATGTACAGAGAGGACCACCGAAGCCGTGAGGTAATGTTTTTCAAGGACTTGCAGCCGGAGAGGAGAGGTGGTCTGGGGAGGGATGGCAGTGGCCATGGCACCACAGATGGGCAGAGGGCAAAAGGGCAGTTTACTGCCCTGTGATGAGAATGACAAACCATGTTGCAGTTCCCTGCACTGTGCTGGCAGCAGAGGCAGTGCTTCTCTGCCCTCGTGCCAGCTGGTGTGTCTCCTTGCTCAGTGTGTAAACCACTGCTCTCCTCAGATACCACAGCTGCGTCACCGGGACTTCTTTGTCCAGCCTGAGTTCCCCAGCCGGGAGCAGCGTCCTGCTGGATTCCTACGGTGGGTGCCTGCACCGAGGGTGGGGCAGTGGGCTGGAAAGGGGTTGGCTTCTACATCCTGCTGTGGCTCTGGGCTGAACATAGCTCCCATGGGTTGGCTGAGGGGTGGTGGTCCCCTCTGAGACCTCGGGTGGTGGGGGAGCTGTGCTGCATGTGCAAACATGTCTAGGCTCAGCTCACGCACAGCAATTGGCTGTGGGCAGCAGGTGGGTGCAGTGGGTTAAATAGTGCTCCAGGGCAATGCAGTGTTGAAGCTGACCCTGCTGAAGGTGGGAAGTTACACCAGAGATCCTTGCCAGCCTGAATTTCCCTTGGGGCTGCCTTTGCTCTTGTAGGGAGCAAAAAGTCTTCCAGGACAACTACTCACCCCAGCGCCATTGTGGCCCACGGCAGAGACGCCACCGACTCCTTCGGCCCATCAAGCAGGAGCCATCATACCACAGCCGTTCTCCCCAGAGCTCCCAAGGTTTGTGCTGCTGCAGCACTGGCTGCTGCCCAGGACCCCTCTGTGATGTGTGCAGCCAGCAGCGTCTGCATGGGGAGGGCCAGCACTTTGTGTACTAAGTCCTGTTGTGTTTCCACAGGGTACCATCCGTCCTCCATATCCTCTCAGTCCTGCTCCCCAGAGAGCCAGACAGGGGTCAAAAAGCACCTCGATGCTCTTCAGTCACCTACTGCCCGCAAAAACTGTCCGCAAAGTGAGGGGCAGGTGGATGAGGTGGGTTTTACCCCAAGTACACAGCGGTGACTCCAATTTCATGGCCACGTGAATCCCTTGGTGCTGCCATGGCCTTGACCAGAAGGATTTCCCCCAGGGCCTGCTGGTGGCAAGCAGCGAGGCGCTGGAACGGCCCAGACCTGCAGAGAAGAGCCCAGAGAAGAGCCTGGGCACTGACCCCCAGGCAGCAGAGCAGGAGCCAGCGGGAGGATCAGAGACAGTATGTGTGCACCTCTTTCTCGAGTGCATACTGAGATACTTTCACCCCAGGAGCTGCCCAGCTCAGGGGATCCCTTCGACCTGTGTAACACTTCGCTTCTCTCTCTTTCACTCTTCACCTCAGTATCTCTTGGACAGAAATGGAAGCAGGATTTTTTCCCGACCTTTCTCTTGGGCTGCACATCCCCTGGTTTCCTTTGGGTTTCAGCATCTGTCCTGTCTCCCAGCTCTTTTCTCTGGGACAGATGAACATCCCTGCCTCATGCTATTGCGTGCCTGCAGGTTAAACCAGAAGGTGAAGAGGAAGCTGCAGGCAACCAGCAGCCCTTTGCACTGGAATTGGAGCCAATCTCACCGGAGGTAACCAGCTCTGAGGAGGACGAAGGCTCGGAGCTGGTATGCACTCATGCATCTCTCTCCTCTTTCTGCCTAAATGTCGTGCCACAAGGAAGGTGGGATCTTGTGGTCCCCTCCATGAACCTCATTTTTCCATTTGCCCAGGGTGTATCAAAATGCCTCCCTATGCACTCTGAAACGCATCTGTAGTGCTTTGCACAGATAAGGCCATGCAGCCAAAGCATCCCTGAGGCTAGTGGAAGTGCTGAGCTGTATCCACTAGTCCATTATCTCTGTAGCCTGCTCAGGCTGTCAGTGCTGGCCTGATTTTGGAGGTACATGCTGAGCTCTGCATGCCCTCTCAAGCATGGCAGCATCTGCCAGGTGTTGCTGGTGAAGTGGAGGCAGCAGCTGCCTGGGATGGGGTGGGTTTTAGCCTGTGGCTGCGCTACTCTGTGTTGTTTCCTTCTGGGAGAAGAGTGCCTGAGGTTTCCCTTCCTGAAGGCAGCAGTATTAGCTTGCAGTGCTGGCTCCCACTGTTTTCACATAGCCTCTGCCTTCATCCCCTGGGTGCTTTCCCACTGCTTCTTTGTGGCCTTACCAATCTGAAAACTCACAGATCCCGCTGGAAGCTACTGGAGAGTCCAGCACACAGACCAGCAAGGCCAGCTCCAATGACTGCGCTGAGGCAGCAGCACCACCCAGGACGGGGCAACATCCTTGGGGTTGGACAGAGCTGGTACGTGCGCAGCCCTGCCCTGTGCACTGTGCAAGAATGGTGCCCGTGTGTTTCTGGGAAGCACCTGCAGGGAGGCTCAGGAACATAAATCTAAGCCAGGAACCATGGGGGGAGTTCCTCTCTGGCCTTTGCAGTCACAGGATTATGTCCTGGGGTTAAAGCCTTGCTTTGTTTGGATGCGGAGCCCACATCAGCCCTGGTACTGGCTCTTCAGGAGAGGCTGATTGGAGTCTGTTTGGAGAAAGGCCAAAAAAATAACGTGGAGAATGAGAACGTGCTGGAGCGTGAGCAAGCCCAGGAGTTGAGCTTTAATGAAGCAAACGAGTACTGCAGAGAGGCTGAATTACTGCCTGATGGGGAAGAGAAATCAGCCAGTGGGGCCCTCGGGTCTTGAAGGGAAGGCTGCTGGGACTGCAGTGGAAGTGGGAAGCAAGGGGCAGCCTCCTGTATGTGAGGGAAGGGTGGCAAGGTCCCAGCAGGTTCCCCCACAGGGTGACTGGTCCCCAGCTGGTAGCTCCAATGTGGTGACAGCCCCACACCTGTTCCTTTGCCCACACATCCCCTTCAAAGCATCCAACCTCACCTTCTTCCACTGCCCAGGCTGCAGGCTTCCGGAGCTTACTCTGCCCCCCGCGCTCCACGCATTCCCCCACCAGCACAGACCCACGCTCTGCTGCCATCCTCTCCAAGAAGGAGAGCATCGAGCAGGTGAGTCCCGGCACAGATGAGGGTGTGTGGGACTGGTCATGGAGAGGAGAACTCGGGAGCTTCAGAACCCACAGGGGAAAAAAGCAATGCTGGGTGGTGTGCGAGCCCTGGGGCAGTTCAGCATAGGTGCTGTGGGAAGAGGCTGCCACCTCTGGGACACTCTAAGCAAGGAAAAGAAGTCCCTTTGTGCTGCTGGGGGGGAGGTTCTGGGGTGCCCCATGCTGAACCCAAGCTGCTCCCTGCAGGGGTACCACGAGTTCTGCCTGAACTTTGCCATGGTGTCCATGATGCTGCTGCAGAAGGAGCCTTCCATGGAAGGGGTGCTGATGAAGGCGCTGAGAGCCAACCTGCGTGAGCTCCGCCACCGCCTCCTCAAGGAGATGGAGGATTTCATCCAGCAGTACGATGTGACACACCCCAGCTGCTGAGCGGGGAGCTGGGGGGCTGTGCTGGCAGAGCCCACTCTGGGGCTGTAGGGATGTGCTGATGCAGTCCCTCTTGAATATGGGGGGTTAAAGGGCCTTCATAGTGGGGGGGTGGTTGGGTCTGATGTTTGTAGGCAGTAAGTGGGGACTGTGGGCAAGGGATGAGCCATACATAGGCCTGTATTTACAGTGACATAGGGAGGTGGTTTTATTGGAGGAGGGAGGGAGGAGGGAGGGAGGGAAGGTGGAGGGAGGAGGGAGGGAGAGCAACTGGGGTGAGGGGGCTTATCTTTATTCTACTCATTAGACAGTATCTTAAAATTCATTGTTTGTTCTTGTTTTCATAAATAAAAATGAGTTATTTTTGCAGCCCTGGTGTAGCCTTTGCACTGCTGTTGCTTCATTCCTGTTGTGTCGGGACCAGCATGCACACGGAGGTGTCCCACAGTGACACCCCAGCCTGGTCCTGCCCTGGGGCCCCTCGGCTCCCATCAAAAACAGTTCTCCAGCAGCACAGTTAATGCTGCTGCAAACCTGGGCTGGAGAGAAACAGGCCAGGCCTGGTCGGCTCTTCCATAGTCAGGTCTTAGCCAAGCTTTATTGGAGCATCATCCATCACGATGGCAGAGCTGCCCCACTGGTCTCCTCCCTGCAGTGGCAGGGGACACAGCCCTATGTGGAGCAGCATCAGCTCTCGTCCTTCAAGATGTCCCTACAGGTGAGAGATTCTCACCTCATGTCTGGATCTGACTCTGGTGGCCAGATCCCTCCTGTCCAGTCCGGGCAGGAGTCCCTGCAGCAGGTGCCATGCAGGTGTCTGCCCTTGTCCTAAGTCCTTGGCTGCCCTCCCCAGAGCACAGCTGCTCTCTGGGGCTTTGGCTTTGTCTGAGACAGCAGTCAGAGCCCATAATTCAGTGCAGGCTGCTGGTTCTTTGCTCCCTGCTTGCTTTACCTGTTCCTAATTGAGGGAGAGGCCAGCAGGAATTGCAGGCTGTGCTTTGCCAGCAGCTGCTGGTGAAAGATCCCAGCAGCTTCTCCCTCCCCCCCCACCACCTCAGCCTTGGGCTGTGTCTAAAAGGTGTTTGGAATGCCTTGAGACCACTGCAAGTGCTGGCAGGATGGCAGTGCCATACAAGGTGCTCTCCCCTCCCCGGTGCATTTGGCACTCAGCTGCTGCCCCTCTGCTCACATACCATGCAAAGTGCCCCCTCGCCCCGCTGCCTCTGCAACACCTGGGGACCCCTGCTTGCTGAGTGTCCCTGTGCTAAGACACGCTGCAGTGCTTGCTGCTGCCCCGCAGCTTCGCCATCCTGCACCCCGCCCGCTCCAGGCGCTGGGGCTCCCTGCCCACAAAGTTCATCCCGGGCTTGGGGATGGGTTTCCCAAAGAAGAAACCCTCCTCATCTGAGTCCGAGTCTGAGGATGAAGAGCAGGTGGGACACCAAGAGTCATCCTCTTCCATGATATCCTGTGGGTCAGCGTCCTCCAGATCTGGGCTGGGTCGGGCAGGGGACAGACCCACTTGGAAGTGTGGGTTTCCATCCCCTACCAGCGTTCGGGGTTCAGGACCTCCCAGAAGCCTGCAGGGACCCTCTGTGTTGGGCTGGAGATTGGAGGGGTGGCTGCTTGATGATCCCGGCACCCCTGCACACACAGCATCTTTGCTCCTCTCTACAGCTGCTCCATGGTCCTCAGGGCTCCTGAATGCTGGATGGGTGGAGGCCTGATCCGGTAGCATCTCTGGAATAAGGAAAGCAAGGAAGGGTGAGGGAGAAGAAAGCTGAGCCTGCCTTGCTGCAGCTGCTTGTGCAGCAGGGGCTGTCCTGGGATGCAGAGCAGGGTTGTCCTAACCAAACCTCAGCTGTGGGATGTGGGCTGGGAGCCCACGGCTGCTTGCTACAGCCCTGAGTTAGGCTGCACACATGCTGTACCCCCAGTGAAGTACCCAGAGCCTGGATTTGCTTCCATTTCTCTCCCAATCCCTTGCAAGTGAAGCACTCAGGTCTCCTACCAGCCCCTTCCACCCGCTGTCTGCAGCCCCCAGCTGCCGCGGTGCTCCCAGCCCTGGTGGCATGGCTGGCTCTGGAGACGGGCGTCGAGTCAGGGGATGGTGCCGAGACGAAGGCGGAGTCAGAGGAATCGGAGGTGGTGGAGGCAGCAGAGGACACATCCCAGCCCAGACTGCAGCTCTCGGAGCAGAAGAGCCGCCCGCAGCGGGCGGTGAGGGGCTGCCCACGCAGCGGCTTTCGGCACAGACTGCAGCAGAAGCAGGCGGCGCGGGTGTGCCAGTGCAGACCCTGGTGTGTGGCCTCTTCGCTGTCGACACCTACGAGGGGATCGCAGGTGAGGGCACGGGGGTCTCCCACAGCCGCCCACCCGTCCCTCCGGCAGCACGGCCGTACCGATGGGCTCCCCGCAGGCCTGGCACGGCTCGGCAAAGAGGCTGTCGAAGCAGCTGCGGCAGCAGGGCCGGCCGCTCCGCATCACGTAGCGCTGCCCACACAGCGGCGCGTCGCACTCCAGGCAGCAGAAGTGCTCCGGGTGCCAGCGCCGGCCCTCTGCCTCGATGCACTCTTCCAAGAAGATCAGCTGGAAGGGAACAAACAAACCGTCCCGTAAGCACCCAGCCACAGAATACACCACCCAGAACATGCTTTTTTTGTGCTTTGGGGTGGGCGTGGGGATCTCTGGGGTGTGGGAAGGGAGTTCCTCTGGCCCATCCTGACGCGTTTGCAGCTGCCAGTAGAGCACAGGAGCACATAATGACAGCACAACGGAGCCCAAAGCATCTCCTCGCCCGGTGCCCACCTGATCACAGGAGGCACAGCGCGGTCGGAAGAGCTCGGCGTGGTGCCGGCCGCAGTAGATCCTCTCATCCTGCTGGAAGTAGATGAGGTCCACCAGGGGCTGGTGGCAGACGTGGCAGCAGAAGCAGGGCGGGTGCCAGAGCTGCCCTCCCAGCCGCGACGCCGCAATCCCGAGGTCCCCTTTGCTCAGCCTCCCGCCGCACTGCAATGCACGGGGTCGGGGTCAGGCTGAGTTTCGGGGGCGGCCCCGCGCTGTCCGTGGGGGAGCGGCCTCACCTTCCTGCACGGACAGCCGTGTCGGGCGCCTGGCACCGGCACCGCCACCCCCTGGCCCAGCGCGTCCCGTCGGCGGCGGGCGCTGAACGCCCGGAGCTGCTTCCTCTCCTCCTCCTCGAGGTCGGGGCAGTACCGCTCCTGCGCGGGGAAGGGGGGGTGAAGGACCCGCGGCAGCGGAGCGCGGGGAGAGCGGCATGAAACAAACGCGTGCGTTTCTTACATCGCAGTCCTGAGGCGGCAGCTGCTGCAGGAGGGCTCTAACACGGAGCAGGCTGCGGTCGGCAGGACGGGGCGAACCCGGGGGGCGGCTCTCGAAGCAGGCGGGGACCTTGAGGAAACATAGGCGGGTGACCGAGGCGTCGCTTCAGCTAAAGGAGCATCTGCCTCTCGCGGTCGGAGCTGCTCACCTCGGGGGGCGCGGGCTCTGCGGTGGACTCGGGGTACTCTTCCAGGGCACAGCCGGAGTCGCTGTCGGACGAGGCCGGGGGGAGCGCGGTAGCCGTGCCGCACGGGGGGGGCTCGTCTCGCTGCGGCCATGCGGGACTCGGCCAGGACATGAGCTGCGGAGAGAGGAGCGGAGCTGCGGAAGAGCCTCGGCACGGCGCGGAGAAGTCTGTCCCCGGGAGGCGTCATCCTGCAGGGACGGCGCTGCGGGGACCTCGAGGCCGTTCGCTGAGTCTCTGCAGAGATCTCCGGGGTTACAAATAAGCCCTCCCCGCAGCACGGCTGCTCGGCGGGGCGGGGGCTTTGCCTGCCGGGCGCGGAGCACTGGGGAAAGGATAAGGGATATTGGGGTGGGGGGGAACAGCGGGCTTTGGTGCTCACCCTGGAACAGCTCCGAGGGAGCCGCACTTTGATGTTTGCTCACCCACAGCGGGAGATGTCCCCCTGCTGCCGCCAGCCCTTTCCCGGCACGGCTGAGCCCGGGGTTGGTGGCCTGGCCCGGAGCGGAGCAATGGGAGGAGACCGAGGTCTCGCCCAATTTGGTGGAAAATAATTTATTCCCCCCGGGCTGCTATTGTTCTGCCCCGAGCGGCTGTTCCTGCTCGCCCGGCGTGCCTGGCTCAGGGCTGCGCGGTGCGAACCCGTCCTGTCCCCTCCCCACGCAGCGTTTGTCACCGCTCGCTTCCTTCCTGCCTCGGCTTTCCAAAACAAAGCGATGCGGTGGCTCCTGGGGCTCCCCGCACAGCAGCCCGGAGCAATCCCTGCGGGACCCTCCGCACTGTGCTGGCACCCCCCAAGAGCTGCCCCAGGTCTGACACCTCCCGCAAAAGGCCTCCCCGGGAAAGGGCAGAGAGCTGTGGGCATGAGGGTCGGTAACCTCAGCCCTCGGAGGCTCCAGGTCCTCCCGCAGCTCTGCCCCAGCAGTGTAGCAGCTCAGGGCACCAAGATGTGCGTGCATGGCTCTGAGCTCAGGATTCCCAGCCGTGCACCTACATCAATGATTAACGTGGCAGATTGGCAGTCAATAGGATAAAGCAGAAGGGCGGCTTGCTCCCTGGGGTCTGCCTGTCCTTGCTGACGTTAGGGCAGGCCGGCTGCGTGCTGTGAGTGACTACAGATTGCTGGTTGGAGGAGCACATCTGACCCAGTTCCGTGCATTCGCAGCCCACAGAGGTGCCAGCTTGGCGAAGGACCACCAGTGGTGTTGGATCAGTGATCAGCCTCAGCTCCACAGCTCTGACGGAGCACTGCCGCATCCCAGGGGGGCTGAATTCAAACACCCGTGGGTGAGAGGTGCCGGCCCTGCTGCTGTCTTCAGTCCCTGTGGGTAACACATCCCTCCCATGGGATACGGATGGCGGTCCCAAGCTTTGCTCTGTTTGCTAAGATCCCAAAGTGCACGGCCAATCTGCTGTCATCGGACCCCCTCAGTGCCCCACGGATGCAGCAGAGAGGGCCCTACCCACGCAGGGCATCTCATCCCAGGGCTGCCAGCAGGAGCCCGCCGGGGTAAGGCTGGGGACAGGGCTGTGAATCAATGGGGCCGTGCGGGAGAGCCCAGCCCAGCCGGGTTTGATGTGATTACGATGGCTGGCAGCCGTCTGGGCTGCAGACAGGTCCCTGTAATTAGCCGCAGACTGTGACAGCGGTACGCGCCTCCCATGCTAAGAAGCCGGGCAGCCCCAACAGGTCCGTCTCCTCTGCTCCCATCCCCTCTGCCCTCCCCGCTGCCTCCAGGCGGTCCCACATCACCCTTTCCTGCGGAGGGATGCGGGATGCTCTCAGCACAGAGCTGGGCACACAGCTGCGGTCCCCCAGAAGGAACCAAGTGCCACCACATGGAGTGCCCTCGGGCTTTTGGAGCCCCTCAACCCCGGGCTTTCCCCAAACTGCCACCGTTCAGCCCTGCTCCAAAGGACGGCTGATGTCCCCGCCGTGCCTCCCTGCCTGTTTGGAGCTTTTCGGTTTTGCCATCCCAGCACACACTGGCACCACCCGCCCCAGTGACCCCACAAGAGGCCCCAGCCTTGGGGAAGGGATCACAGCTCCCTGAAATCCACAGGAATTTTAATCCCCTTCAGTTCCCTGGGATCAGCCCCTGTCCCCATCCTGTTGTGGGAGCGCGTGGGGCTCCTGGACCTCTCCCTGCAGAGATCACAGCATTAACATTCAGTGCGGCTGATCCGTGCCTGCTGCAGCCGTTGGGATCCTGGAGCCGCCCCCCCACGGCAGCAGCCCCACTTCCAGGCACCTCTGCCCCGTTTTCTCGGAGCATTAAACAGCTCCACGGCCCCGAGGAAACACAACAGCTGGCCACTGCCAAAAGGACCAGATTCCCTTTCCAACACCCCAAACACCTGCAGCTCTCAGGAGCTCTGTACGCACACCTCACCCACGGGATAACCTGTTTGTGCTTCAGCTCCCATCAACACAGCTGCAGTGAACGTACGTGGAAATAAAGATGCAGAGCCATAAAGATGCATCTCTCTGGGGGTGAGATAAGCCGATGTCTGGCAGGGTGAGCTGGAGCAGCTCGTCCTGCAGCACGGCGGGGCCAGGCTGGCAGAGCAGCCCGATGCTCGGCGTCACAGCACAGCCACCTCCAGGGCCATGAGAGCCCCGCGGTACTGCAGGTGGGGGGGAGGGGGTCTCAGCATCCCGCTCTGCCACCCAAAGGAGCGGAGGGGACGGCGGGGCACGGCGGCTTGTTTGCCGGCAGGGGGACACGGCGGTGCCGTAAGGGACATTTCGGAGGGGCGGTGACCCATCACCCCGCCGTAACGCGGGGCCGAGAGCGGCCCCAGCACCGCTCCGCACCGTCAGGGCCGGACCGACGTCTGCGCGCTGCCCCATCGCCGACCCCGCACCGCCCCGTTCACACCGCGCGGTGGAGGAACCCCCGCGGCACAACGCCCGTCCGGAGCTGCGTCTCCCGGGGCCGCCCTCCGCCCCGCACCTGCAGCCGGAGAGTGGGCGGGGGGTTCCCGAGGGACGTCGCCGTCCGGGGGCACTCTCCCCGAAGACAAAGGCCCCCGGAGCGGCGCTCCCACGGCCGATTCCTCCCCGCAAAGAACCGGCCGACCTCCCTCTCCCTCGCGTCGCTTTCCACCCTTCCTTTTCCCCCGCAACAATTCCCGGACGTGGAAGCCATCCGGTTCCCCCCGCCTCATTGCTGAGCTCCCACCCTCCCCCAGCCCCGTAGGACCCCCCTTACCTGCCCGGGGCCGTCCCGTCTCGTCCCGTCGGGTCGGAGCTTTGAGCCGAGCGGACTTCACAAAACGAAAGGAAAACATCCAACATCCAAACGCAGCCGGGGCGGCGTTTCCTTTTGCCTTTTTTTTTTTTCTTTTTTTTTTTTTTCTGTTTCAGTCTGCCTGCCCAGGAAACTGGAGCCGTGTCAGCTGGGGTCCCAATTAGAGGCTCGTTAGCCTAAACCCACGGCGGCAGCCAATGGCAGGGAGCGGGGAGGGGACGGGCAGGGGCTGGCGGAGGGTTAACCCTGCAGGGAACCCATCGCATCGCGTTTTTTTGCCACCTCTTATTTTCCGAGCATCCACGCCCCGCTTCGCCCCGGGTCGGCGTTTGGATGGCTTTTATGATCCGCCGCGATGTATTTTTCCTCCCTACATCAGAAAGAGCTGGAGCTTCATGAAAAGAGGGGAGGTGTCATTGCGCCCCAGCGGAAACCTCCGCGGGGTTCTCGCCGGGCGCTCAGCCGGAGGGCAGCGGGGATGTCCTACTTTTCTCCCAAAGCCACTGAGCGCGGCTTCGGCGATGGCATTGGGGCAGGAATCGGAGTACGAGCTGGGTTGGGGCAGCACTGCGTTCCTGCACCGCCCTATCGCGTTTTATATCCCTGATTTTTGAAATTTCTATTTTGCATCTGCAGGGTTTTCTTCCTCTATTAAAATCCCCCGGGCTGGGGAAGGAGGAGCGCGTGGGGGGGGCAAAGGGGTCGGGGGTGCTGAGTCCCTCCCACCTCCCCCGCTGCCACCCACAGAGGGACCCGCGGGGCCGCACAGCGGCGATTCCCGGGGACCTCCCAGGGCTCAGCTCCGCTCCGGGGGTGGTCGGCGCAGCGGGGGCCCTCTGTGCCACAGCTCTGCACTGCTCGGTCACCGCTGAGGACTTTGCTCCCCAGGGCCCCACAGCCGCCAGCACGGCTGCATGGGGGGGGGGAGGGACAAAGTCCACACAGGGAGACGGCGGGCTGCCAGGCTGGGGGTCCCGCAGGAGGCACCGGCTGGAGTCACTGTCCTGGGAACACCACAGGGCCCCCCGAGCACCGGGCGCGCGTGGTGGGACGGCACCGACTTCTCCAGCTCCACCGACACCTTCTGTGCAGCTCCTGCCTCCACGGAGCCCCTCCGAGTCCCCCCAGCAACCCCACCCATCCATCCATCGCTCCCTTATAATCTTCTCCTGCCCCCAAGACTCCCCTAAAACCTTTTCTGTGTTACTGACCCCTTCAGTAGAGCTCTCTGCCCCACACATCCCCCAGCACTCCCCTCCCGTTCATCCCCGCTGCCCACCGCCCCCCGCGGCTCTCTCGGCCACGCCCCCTTACCGTCACCCCGCCCCCTCCCTCGAGCCCCGCCCACGCGGTCGCGGCGCCGCGGACCTCGCGCGCCCCCTGGCGGCCGCGTGCCCGCCCGCTCGGGGTCCTCCCAGCGCGACGCTCTAGGCGGCGGCCGGCGGACTCGCTGCTCCCGGCGGGCTCCGGCCCGGGCTGGGGGACGCGGCGCTGGCGGGTCCCGGTCCCCGACCCGGAGCTCGGAGCCCGCGGGCCGGGCAGGGGCCGGGCCCGGGTCCGGCGTGTAGCTCTGGGCCCGGGCCTCAGCTCCCGGATGGCGGAGCCGGGCAGCGCCTCAGGTACCGACCCACGGCCGGGCCTCGTCCCGAAGCGCAGCGCGCCGCTCTGAGACCGCCGCCCGGCGTGCCGCGTCCCCTCCCCTCCCGCGGCGCCCCACCTGCACAGTCCCGGTGTCCTCCCGCTCCATTAACCCTTTTGTGTCCCCCCTCAATAACCCCTTCGTCCCCCCCCCGTGGACCCCTCTCCTGCCCCCTCAGCCTCCCCCGATTGCTTCCCGCCCCCCCCCAGTTGGCACTTTGTCCTCCCTCCGTTTCCCCTTTGCCCCATTGCCCCCTGCACCCCATCCTCCCCACCCCCTCCCCCCCCCGCCTCGTGCCGGGTTCCGGTGTTCGTTGTGTTTGCGTGGAGCCCTACGGGGGTTGGAGGGGGAGCGGGGCTGAGCGAAGGGCTGAGCCTGGTGCCCCCCCAGCCACCCCTGCACTGATGGGATCCCCCTCTGCTTTTTCTCGTCGCCCTCATGCTGGCTGCAGTAAGTTCTCAGGGTCCATCCCAGAGCCCTCGCAGGGCAGAGGGAGCGCTGGAGGGAGAGGGGAACAAAGAAGAAAGAGAGGGCGAGGATAATGTATTTTCTGTGGGATTTTTGTTTCCGTGAGAGAACTGATGGGATGGCAGCCCCCGGGAAAAGGCCCCCAGAGCCCAGCCTGAGGAGTCGGCTGCAGATCGGCGATCGGTGCTGAAGGTCGGTGAGGAGTAAAGCCACGCAGTGCCGGGATGCGGAGCGGCGGCGATGTGTTGGGTGACAGCAGCTGACAGCTCCAGCCTGCCCCACGCCAAGCCTTCCTCCACTAGAGGACTTTGCGGGATGTGGATGCAGCAGGGAGGTGTTGAAGGGCCGGAGCTAAGGCAGGGTGACGTGGAGCTGCAGGGAAGGTCGGTAGGTTGTGGCTTGGTGTGAGAACCAAACAGGGGAGCCTCTGCAGCTGCGCAGGGATGTGGCCCCAGGAGTCACTGTTTGACTCGGAGGGACTGGTGAGGTGGATTCCGGTGTGGCAGAGCGGGAGATTTCCAACAGCCTTCTTGTTGTATGTGCTGCTGTGGTGCCAGGCTGGGTAGCTATAAGGCCCTGGATGCAGAGGCTGCTGGCTGTGCTTGCCAAATAAAGCGTGACATCCTCCTGCGTTAACCTGCTGCTGAACCCAGTGCTCCGGAGTGGGTGTGTATCTATTAGGATTGATTCAGAGTTGCCCTGTTTTCTCACTGCTGGGTGTGTAACTCCTGTGTGCTTGGTGCTTGCACTCACTGACTGTGAGCAGATAGCTGGATTTTTGTGTTATTTGGCATTTGGTAGTTTTCAAAGTCTGAAATAGATCGACGGTTGTGTTCAGTTGTTGATAGGGCTGCTTGTTCTGACTTGTAAGGACCTTCCATCAAATGAAGACACCTTCCCATCCCTGAGCAGCAGATGTCACATGCTCTGAGTCCTCACTGCTCTCTGCCCTTCCATCTGCTCCTGGGTACAATCCCTAAGCTGAGAAGTCAAATATCTCTTAGTTTTAGGTTCTCTAGATGTGTTTTTTTCCAAAGTTACGTATTTAAGGGCACTTGCTGGTCTCTGCCCATTGGGATGCACGTGCTTTCATCTCCAGTGTCTGCTCTGAGTTCTCAGCGCCGTACATTTGCTAAAAAACAGGAACAAATGGCAAAGAAGGATGATTTGCAGTGGCCATCCAAAGTGTGTGTCTGAATGTCTGATGCTTGCTTGAAGTGTGCTGTGCATTTTAGGAGCAGAACTATGATCTGTATTCACTGAGGAACACAAAGTGTGCCTTTTTCCTTCCCGTGATGTTTGAGGAGACATTCACTAGCACCATCCCTTCCCCACATGCTTATTCTTCTCCCTTTTCTTATCTCTTGAATTGTAGCTTTCTTGCCAGGTGGAAGATGGGGCTGTTTCCCTCGTGTTCTGGGCAATGCTGACACCTGGTTACCATGAAGTCCCGAAGGACATAGAGGGACAGTGGAAGTGGGATTTTCTCACCTTCAGAAAACCCAAACAACCAGTTGCCTAATGGTAAGAAAGCTATTTTTAATTAGGCTTATATTGCACAGGGTCCATTCATTGGGGAATGCAGTGTGAAGTTCTCAAAGCAAAAAACATCTGAGTTCCAAACACGCTGAGCCACATGAGGGGCACCCAGGAGGGTATGGGCTGTAAATGCTGCACGGTGGGAGGGACTGGGAGGAACTGGTCTGAAAATTTGATTGCTCTCTGCTTTGTGTCCTTTCCCCCAGGGATTACCTCTCCTGCTGCCGTCATGGGGAGCTGCTGCAGTTGTCTGTGTAGAGACAGCATCCCAGACAACCACCCCACCAAGTTTAAGGTAAGTATTGGACCTTCATCCCCATTATAGAATCTGTGGCAACACTGACTGCTAGGAAAGCCCAGCGTGGGTTGGGCTCTAGGCATGAAAGCAAAGAAAAACTGCTCTTGCAGATAAGTCTTTCGCTTGATAAGATTTGCAAATATGTTGCTGTCTTTTTTTTTCTTTTATTAAGTACCCTCTGCTGCAGATATTTTTTGTATTTGCAATAGAAATTTCCCTTACGCTGAGATTCAGCCTGAGCAAGGAAATGGAGAACTGGAGAGAAACCTTTTATTGCTCAGGGCTGTGTTCCAGTGTCTGTGCTGAGACACATCAGCTGAACTGCTGAGCACATATCTCCAGGCCTGCCAGCTCTGCGCTTTCTGCCAGCAGCGAATTCATGCTCTCAGCTGAGAAAAAGGCATCTCAGGAAATGATGGGGGAATCCGTGGGAATTACAGTATCTTTGTGGGAGGGCTCTTTTTTTTTCCCCTTTCCTCAATGCACCAAGCTTCCTGGTGTGAGCTGCGTGGCTCCTGCAGGTGACGAACGTGGACGATGAAGGCAACGAGCTGGGATCTGGGGTTATGGAGCTGACGCAGACGGAGCTCATCTTGCACACTCACAAGAGAGATGCAGTCAGGTGGCCCTACCTCTGCCTGCGCCGTTATGGCTACGACTCCAACCTCTTCTCCTTCGAGAGTGGCCGTCGCTGCCACACGGGGCAGGGTGAGTGCTGGTTGTTTCCTGCAGCAGGAGCTCCAGGGCTTCTCCAGGGTTTCTCAGGAGTGAGCTGCTGCTTGTGGCTTCCCACATTCCTGCATCTGATGAACCAACGGGTGTTCCTGCAGCCTCTGGTGCTCCCAGAATACCTGTGTGCATGCACATGCAGTTGATACTCTCAATTAAAACGCTAATGGGAGTGTGGTTGTGCCTCAGAACCTGGGTGTAAGTCTAGCAGTCTCATCTTGTAGTGCATGGACACTTAGGAGGTAATTGGTGAACCAGGCTTAGCTCAAGAAGTTTCCAACAGATGGAACGTATTTAATGTCAGTGTTCCTTACAGCCCAGCTCCAAGCTTGGTACCAGGCACCGAGCAACCCACAGCTGTGCATTGTGTTTCATGTGGTGTTTGGAAGTGCTTTTTGCAGGACTAGAGCTTTGTTGAGCATCCTTTAACTCTGGGAATAAACTGAAAGGACATCAGCTGCACCTTTTCCCAGACCCCTCTTCAGATTTGGTTATTTTGCAGACCTTTCAAATGTACATCAGTAGCAGCAGTTGCTTAAACACGCTTTGTTTTTGCAGCACATTCTCTCTGCCGTGGTTGGTGTTATTTCTGCTTCATGCTTTCTATTTTGTGTCTGGCAGCACTTTGTAATGCAAAGGAAAAGGAGTTTTGTGTTTTACTGATTTTTATGCAGGGGGATGCTGTGCACAGAAAAGGGAAGTGAGTCACCCAGGGGTATGTGCCAAGTCATCAGCAGCACTGGGAATGGTTTTACTATGGTGCCTGTTAGTTCCCTTCCCAGTCTGCCTCTCTTGCTTTTAAAGAGCTGAGCACTTTCTTAGTGTGCGCATCCAAGGAGCAGAGGGAGTTTGTTTCCTCGTTCTGTTGATGTGTGTGTAGACTCCTCCTTATCCACGAGGACTCTTCGTGACTGCAGAGCTATGTAAAGGACTGCACTATAGTGCCATATGATCCTTTTTAATATTTGGGGTTTTCCTCTTCTGGAATCGTGCGCTGGCAGTGAGAATTGGTTGTCTGCTTTGCCTTTTGCAGGACTAGGGTTAAGAATTCTGCTGTGAGTGTGTTTTGTTTTTATTTAGGCCCAGGCAGGGGTGGTAGGTAAAGCAGAGCTGTTTGCCCCTCGTGTGTTAGAACGTGTTTTGCAGACACATGCTCACCAGCTGTAATGCAGACAGAAGTCGGAGGGGTGACACTGTTGTGAGGAGTTTTCTCCCTTCCTTGGGAGATATTTTTCTTCTCAGTTAATTTCATTTGGAGGATCCCTTCCTGATGCTGTATTACATAAGGCAGATCTAGCTGTGTTTCGGTCAGAATGTTTTGAATGTTATTTTTTGGAGTAGCAGCTGTTGTTGCCATGCCATCCTCGTTGCTATGGCTTTTGTGCGTGTGTGGTGTGTGTGTTGCAGTGTGGGATTGCTCAGCTCTGCACACACCAGCTCTGGTTTGTGCTGCTTGCTTGGAGACACACTGCTCAACTCAATGCATTTCTGAAGTAGGACGCTCCTGTTCCTCTCTCACATAGAAACCCCACAGGGCCCAGTTCAGCTTCCACCAGTCCCTGGAAAGCCCTTCCCCTGGCAATGAGAACTGGGTGGTGTGCCAAGTGAACTGAAATAGAAGATTAGAGACGAAACAAAACCGGTTAGCTTGTATCTTTCACACCTCTGCTCGTGGAGCGCCGAGTGTCAGAAGATAATTGGGGTGCTCTGTGTTTTTACAGTGGTGCACTGCTTGGCCAGATGGCAGTCTTGGCACTGTGTGGTGATGTTGATGCAATAATCCACTCAGACGTTAGTTGTTCTCGTGTGGCTGTGTGTTTCAGGAGTTGATTATGTTAAACACAATAGAAGAAATAAAAATTGCCAGTTCATTTACAGCCCAGAATTACATATCCCCTCGCTAAAGCCAGAATTGCTTTCTTGCTTTTCCGACCCTCTTCCTCGTTACCCTGCAGGGATTTTTGCCTTCAAGTGTTCCAGAGCAGAGGAGATCTTCAATCTACTCCAGGACCTGATGCAGTGTAACAGCATCAACACTGTGGAAGAGCCTGTTGTCATCACCAGGGACAGTCACCCTACAGAGAGGGAGCACTCCCAGACCCCCCAGGCCCCCACCAGTAAGTCTCCCTCAGCCCATGTGGCAATTCCTGCTGCTGCTCATACAAAACTGCCCTTTGCGGGCCACAGATATTTCCCAAATGCTGCCTTGCTGCTGACCTGTATCTTTATGCCCGTGTGAGTCCCATACAGCGTGTTTATTTTAAGGCCCCACTTGTCTGCAGTGTGGTATTTTGTTTCCAAGGAAACAGCAACAAAAAAGCCCTTCAGTAGTCAGCCGGGTTGTCACCCTTCAGCCTGTGTTCGCCTGGAGCTCTGCCAAAAGGCCTTTTTAAGTGGCACCTACGGGGGTCAGGTGGTTCCCAAAGGAAACCAGGTCTGGAATTCAGGTTTGCTCAATTCCTGCCTCCATTAGGAGTCGCTTAAATAAATGCAAACAGGAGGGCCTAGCCCTTGTGTTTATACGAGGCACTTGGTGATAGGAATCTTCTCCAGACAAGCTGACTCTGACTTGCAGGGTGCAGTTCAGGGACCAGCTCGCTGTGGAAATGCAGTCAGCTATTTTATGCCCTGGACCAATGCTCTGTTGTAATTCTCTCCCAGGTCTGGGGTACACCATCCCAGGATTTGCCAATGGATTCCACAGTTTCCCCGGAGAAAGCCTGTCATACTTGGCAGCCCGCCACCCCTCCATCAGCAGCCTGAGGCATTCCTCTGTGGGTGAAGACTCTACTCATGCCCTCATTGGGCCTGACGATCAGGTAAACACAAATGTCCCAGATTCTCCTGTTTCCAAGCAATGAAAAAGAAGTTTGAGTTGCCAGCAGCTCCGTGCAATTCCAGGTTTCTCTTACTCCAGCAAAGCTCAAGCGATCCTTGTACCTTTGCCACTCTTCTTCTCTTTTGCTTCATTTTGGTCTTAGGGACTTCAGCTCTGATGCTTCCCTAAAACAGGCACTCTATTTAGGTGGACTGATTTGGTTTCCTTGATCTCTGAGTGATGCAGTTGATGTGAGAGAGGGAAGGGACGCCATCCGGAGGGACCTGGACAAGCTTTAGAAGTGGGCCCACATGAACCTAATGAGGTCTAGCAAGGCCAAGTGCAAGTTGTTGCACCTGGGTTGGGGCAGTCCCAGATATGAGTACAGACTGGGAGAAGAATGCTCTGAGATCAGCCCTGTGGAGAAGGACCTGGGGGTCCTGTTGGACAAAAAGCTGCACATGAGCCAGCAGTGTGCGCTTGCTGCCTGGAAGGCCAACTGCTCCTGGGCTGCATTAAAAGAGGGGTGGCAGCAGGGAGAGGGAGGGATTGTCCCCCTCTGCTCTGCCCTCGTGAGACTCCATCTGGAGTACTGCATCCAGGCCTGGGACTCCTGGCACAAGAAAGACATGGAGCTGTTGGAGGAGTGCCGTGAAGATGCTCAGGGGCTGGAACACCTCTGCTGTCAAGAAAGGTTGAGAGAGCTGAGCTTGCTCAGCCTGGAGAAGAGAAGGTTCTGGGCCTTCCAGTACTTGGGGGGAGATTATGAACAGTAGGGGGACTGACCTTTTATGTGGCAGACAGTGACAGGACAAAGGGGAACAGTTTTAAACTGAAAGAGGTGAAATACAAATTAGCTACTGGGGGAAATTCTTTGATCGGAGGACGCTGAGGCCCTGGCACTGCTGCCCAGAGGGCTGTGGATGCCCCATCCCTGGAGGTGCCCAGGGCCAGGCTGGGTGGGGCCCTGGGCATCCCGATTGGGTGGGGGGCACCCAACCCACTGCAGGGGGTTGTAACTGAAGGGTCCTTCATGTCCCTTCTAACCCAGCTGTTCTGTGATGCTATGATCCTGTAGCATTTGCTTGACATTTCTTTGACGGTGGCACTTAGCTGTGAGTCTGTCACAGTGCCTTATCAGCTATTACTGCATCCCCTAATCTGATCTGCAGATGTGTAGCCAAGTTCAGATTCCTTTCATTTTTATTTTTGATGTTCAGCTCTTTGTTCTCAGTTGTAAAATTTGAGGTTTTCCCTACATAATCCATCTTATCTCACCCATTGTCAGACAAGCCCTATGCGGGTGTGAGTGCTGCAATATATCAAGTATAAGGAGCTTGAGAAAATACTTTGCAGGTGGCTTTGGTTTTTGTTCTGTGCCATATGCATCGAATGTGAAATAGATTATTTGTTCCTTCTGCAGTTGGACTCCTTTATTTTTTTTCTTCTCCATCAGCCCACAAATCGAGAAACATCTTTTGAGTTTTGCTTCCCAAAACATTTTCAACTTTTGAAAGTCTTTCATCTCCAGCTTCATCAGCCTTTCCTGTTGGTTTCTCAGCTGCTGACAGCTGCTTTGCTCCTGCTTCTCCTTTCACTGTCCCTCTGCTTCTCTCCTTGCAGTCCCACACCTACGTGAACACAGCCAATGGTGATCAGGAGCTGAGGGGCCAACATTGTATGCACTCCTTGCCTGAAGTCCACCCTCCTTTCCCCCATAGGAAACGCAGCTGCTCCCTCGAAGACCGCAATCCCCAGGTCTTCCTGCAGCCAGGGGAGGTGAAGTTTGTCTTAGGTCCCGCACCCAACTACAGGCGCATCAGTCGGCACCACCGGGAGTGTAGGACACACTTCTGTGCTCCCAACAACAACAATGAGCGCGAGGATGAGTGCCCTTCACCCCAGTGCGTCTACGAGAATGTGAACGGCTTGCTGCCTCCGAGCACCTCATCCCTCTGCCGAGGCGGGCGTGTGAAGGTCCCCCATGAGGAGAAGGGCTCGTCCAGCTGCTCCCATCGGAGAGCTGCATTACTGCACTATGAGAACTTGCCATCGCTGCCCCCGGTGTGGGAGTGCCAGCTGCTCCGCCGGGGTGAGGAGCACACTGGGGACGCCCTGACGCCTTCTCCCAACGGCTATCCCGAGGCCGGAGAAGAGGATCCCCTGCAGAACTACATGAACTCGGAGAGCACCGCGCTGCACGGGGGCAGCAGCCTGCGGCGTGGCACCTTCCTGCCCAAACCCCAGCGCGGCTGCGTGCCCAGCGTCTTCAGCTTTGACTTCCCCCGGCCCCGGCTGGAGCAGCCGCGGCAGCTCAACTACATCCAGGTGGAGCTGGAGGCTGAGCCTCACAAGGGCCATCCCAACGTGTCGGCCTCCCGCGCCCGCCCGGCCGCCTCCCACGAAGCGCACCGGACGGACTCCTACGCAGTTATTGACCTCAAAAAGACAGCAGCCATGTCCAATTTGCAGCGGGCCCGGCCGAGGGACGATGGGACTTCAAGGAAAACTCGACACAACAGCACCGACCTGCCTCTGTAAGGGACCCAGCGCAAGCACTGCATTGTGGCTTTGGTACCCACCCTTCAGCGTGTTGCCCGGTGTGACTTCCATCCACCATTGCCTTCTGCTTCCCCGTTCACCCCATTACCTGGTGTTATGGGATGGCTCCTACAGCTGGTGTTCATGCTGCTCTATCTGTCTGTCTTACCCTCTCCGTCTCCTGTGCGGTTTGTTTTATAAAGCCTTATGGGATGTTTAAAGACGCCATCTGGAAGTTACGTTCTCTTTCTGGCACGAGGGGCTGAGGGTGCCCGTGGTGGCGCTGGCACTGCATGGATACCACCTCCAACAGCGTTAACCCTCCTGGATTCCTGCTGCTCCGTGAGCAGTGCCAGCAGCCTGGGATCTTCTCTGGGGAGACCTGACTGCATCTCGCTGCCCCAGAGTCAGTTTTTGCCTTGTGATTTCTCTGGTCCCTCACAACATGGGAGCTCATGCTGCAGTCTTTCCCTCCTCAACTTGCTCCTTGCTCCTTCTGCACTATTTTCTTGAAGCTCATAGAAGCTTCTGATACTTCTGTCCCTTTCTCAGATTCGATTTAGATTGGGCAGCTCTAGAAACTAATAGAAGAGGACAGACAGCCATGGACACAAACACTGTGATCACAGAAACCTCATTTCCCGAAGATACTTTGCTTAAAAAGAGGAGGGGCAGACTGCAACTGTGAGGGGCTGTAGGTTGGGTATAGAAGCCTTCGATGTTACTGTTCCCAGTTTGGATTTCTGGGAGGGGGCTGTTCAGAAACACTGTCCGATTGTTCCCTTATTTATTTATTAAATGTTGTTTTTGCATCCCGGTGGCGATGGCCAGCAGTGGTGCCATCATGACACATGTGCTCGTGTGCCCTCAGTCTGGGCTGTCTGAGCAGAGCTGCTGGCTTTGTAGGGCCGCTGTCAGGAAAAAGAGCAGCTGTGATTCAGTGTTTTTTAACTGGGATTCGCTGTTGCAGAGAGGGCGGGTGGGTGTGAGGTGGCCAGGCTTGGAGCACTATCAAAGTGGTTGCCTGCACCCACGTTCCTGGCCGGGTCCATGAGAAATATTTGATCCTGTTTAGGGTGAATGTGTCATTTGTTTCCTACAGCTACAGACTTGGGAAGGGCTGAATTTCCGTAAATGTGTGGCCTTTGATGTGGAGTTTTCTGTTGACACTGAAGCTGAGCTGTCAGACCTCCACGTGAGGTCCTGTGTTGGGTCTCTGCTGGTGCAGGGCATGCCTCCGCACCCCTCTGTGTGGTGACACATCTGCAGCTTAACCCCTCCCCGCATTACTTTTTGCCTCTGGGCTGTATCTGTGAGACAGAACTGCTCTGGAGTCGCTTTGGAGTCCCACCTCTCTGCTCTCTGTGTTCTTTGCCCTGGGATGTGAGTGGAGAGGCCCTGCACCCAGCAGGTTGTCCCACTGCCCCCATCGCCCATCTTGCCTGTGCCCTCCTTATTTCAGCATGGAAATCGGTGAGCAGCTGCTGTGAAGGAGGACACCACGCGGTCATCACCTGCTTCGAAGGTGCACAGACCCTGGTTCCATGTTCCTGATGTTTTTCTAAGTGCTGCCTTCAGGTCGTACTGAAAGGTGGCACTTTTGGGAGGAAGGGCAGTGCCATGCAGTTGGAAAAGCAACAGAAGTGTGCACAGTGCCATACCCGTGTCTGCAGAGTGTGGGATCCTCACCTTGCTGTTTGTTGCACTACAAATCCAAAGTGCCCCATATGCTTAAATTCAGCAACTTACCCTTTTTTTAGGAAGTTCTTGTTGTCCATTCTTTTCTCTGTCCCAACCCTTATGTGGTTTGTAACTGAAAGGAAACCAAAGGGACGCATTATTATTATGCCAAATGACTTTCTTTGAAGGAAAATGGGCTTCCCCCTAAAATCTCTCTAACTTTCATTTGGAGACGTGAGAGAAGAAATTGTTTATGAATACGTACAAAAAAAGTGAACTGCATAAAGCTTTAACAAAACGCTGTAAGTATAGAGCTCTTGCTCTGTAAGTTCACCCCCTGGGGTGGCTCCAGCAGCACCAGTAGGAGCCGGGTTCCAGTAGGAACCTGCATTTCCAGCATCACAGCCCGGTGAGAAATGCCATGCAAAGTGCTCCTACCAGACCAATGAAGAAGGGTGGAACATTTTACACTTCTGTGGTGTGAGATGACAGGGCCAGGGCTGTGGATGGGGTACAACGAGGGGTGTGCTGCTGGGCTCCGAGACACGTGTGCTCCAAAATATGGCTCACATCTGCCCCGGGCCTCCCTTTCTTCCCCCAGCAAATCCAGAGCCCCCAAACCTCACGGGGATATCGAAAGCAGGAGAGGTGAGGAGGGCACGCACAGCAAGGGCTGCGTAACAGCATCCCCTGCATTGCTACGTCTGTCCAAAGGAGGAGAATAACCCCCTTGTCTCATTTGTACGGAAGAGCTGACGTTGCTTGCTGCTGCACTTGCTGCTCTGAGAGCATCCAGCCGTGCTGCTCTGTGCTCCTCAGCATGCAGCCCTGTCAGGAGCTGGGAGCTCACACGTGATTTTCTCTATTTTTCTTGCCTTTGTGAGAAACTTCACAACGTCCTCTTTAAATAACCGGGACTCTCTCTTAACTTCTTAACCCTCTGTTTTGCAAAGTGCAGGAACAGACCCGAGTTGTTTGAGCGCAGTTCCAGGAGTGTCACTGTTGGGGTTTCTCCCCAGCATTTCCAGCGGCTCTCCGGTGTCACAGCTTCCTCTAGTGGTCAGAGCTGTAGCAGCTGCAGGGGGAGGTTGAGGCGTGGGTTGGTTCTGTCTCATTCCTTCAGTCCTCGAATGTGTGTGGTGGGCAGCACAGAGCCCTCCTCGTAGCCTTGTGGGCTCCTTCCTCCTCACTAGTTTCTTTCGGTTGAAAATCACCTTTATGAAGTACGTTGTACCTGTACAGCACTTTGCAAAGGTGGGTATGGCAGATCTTGCTTTAAGCCTTACGTGCAGGTTTGCTGGGCTTTCCCGGCGCGTGCACACCGATAGGTCTGGGAGTGCCTGCTTGAATGGGAAACTTAACCTGGGGCAGCTGATGAGCATCCCATGGCCTGGCCGTGCTCCATCCCTCACTGCGAGGATGGCCTCCCCAGGGCAGCATGCCTTACATCAGTGCTTGCATCTGTAAGTCTGGTTTAGAGCTTGAGGGATTCACCCAGGGCTGAGTGGTTCCCGCTTGGGCTTTGAGTGAACCAAGCAGATTTTCTCCCCTGGTATTTCTTCCCTGGGGACTGCATACCCAGATCTTCTGCCCAGCCCTCTCCCCACTCTGTTGGGAGGAACGGAGCTTCTCACGGCTCTCAGCTGCCTTTTATCGTGGGAGGGTTTTTCATTTTGGTTTTTTTCTTTTTTAATTCTAACCCGTTCAACGTGCCTGCCTTTCCCCCTAGGGAAGGAGCTTGGTTATTTGTGAGCTGTTTTTTGCCTTACAGAGAGAGAGTGGCAAAGGAGAGGCTGAGGATTAAAAGATGAATATTTTTTCAAAGAGCTTTGAATGTCTCAGATGTTACTGAAGCACTAAGTGTTATTTTTGTTACTGAAGCCATGCTGGTCGCTGGGAGGAAACCCAAGCCCAGCTACAGCTCCCGCTGTCCGTGTTCCTGGTTGCGTCCCTCCGAGCCCCACAGCCCCATCCCAGCAGTGCTCCCAGCTCTGGTTCTGCTCCATGCCTGTGGGCGCTGTGTGTCCTTTCCCTGTGCCTCGGCATCGCTGTGGCAAAATGGGGGAAGAGGCACCAAGCCGTTGGTGTGATGCTTTTGATGTATGAGTGAGAGCTCCCAGTCAGGGCTCAGCACTACGTCTGTATGTTCTCAGATGTCTTCTCTCAAAGTCGTTCTTCTGTCCCTCTGTGTTATGCTGCTTAGCCCTTCTTGGGTTGTACCTTGACTGTGAAGCGTCATTAACGAGCGGTTGTTAATGAATGCATTGCCTCATATAGAATCACAGAATGGCTTGGGCTGGAAAAGACCCCGAGGATCATCAGGTTCCAACCCTGTAGCCAAACTCAGTTCTGGGGGGGCTGAAGTTTGCCTTCCCCCGCAGCGTGGCTCCTCCTGGAGTGCCGTGCTCAGGCAGCAGAACAGGTTTAGGTTCCTGTTCCCAAACAGGACCGAAGGTGAATACATTAGGGGAAATCCGGAGAGCTTTGAAGTTGGCAGGTACGGGCCAAGGCGCAGCAAAAAGCTAATTCTAAAGAAGGGAACTCAAGTACTTCTTTTTCTTCCATCGGTGAATGCGATTTTGAAGTCGAAAGGCCCGGATGCATCTGCGTTCTCACGAGCTCTTCTCCCCTGTGCTTCCCCTCTCTGTGACCCGTCCTGCTGTCTCTGAGCATTTCTGACATGGCAGACAAATGGCGGTGCTTCAGGGCTGGGGATGGGGCTGCTGTGCCCGGAGGGCCGATCTCACTGCAGTCATGCTTCTTCAGCTTATCTCCGTGGGTGTCATCCAGTCTCTATATTTCATCCAGGTGTAACCTCGCAGGTGAAGAACAATAGTGCTATGTGAGCTGAGGAGTGCTCATGTCTTACGTTAACGTGCACTACAAATGTATACCGAATAAATGGAATATGGTGACGATAACAGCACTCGTGTCTTATTTTGCGTGTTGCAAGGAGGAAAATTGTCACATTTCCAAGAAAGCTTTACTTTTTATTTAAAATTAAAAGCTCGGGGGAGGGGTGTGGGATGGTGTGAAGTTGGACTTCCCTGTGGACCTCACTGGAGCAGTGCTTGCTGCCTTCCCCCAGGCAGTCTCCTTGTGTTGGGCACATTGCATCAGGCTGCTTTGGCCTTGAGGATCTTCAGCTTTCTCCTGAATTTGGGGGGTTTGGACATCTTACCAGCTGTGAAACTGTGCATAACCCCAAAGTAGCCTCTGCTACTGCTACCAGGCATGCTGTTCTGAGTTGTACCCTCCTCCTTCCTCTTACTAGAAACAAACAAGGACCCACAAGCAATAGGTATTACAAACTCTAATTTTAAGATGCTCTGAGTTTTTTTTTTTCCTAATCCAGATGATGCTTCTTGAGCCTTCAGAAAAGGCTTGAGCCTTCAGAAAAGAAGAAGGGGACAAAGTGGCAATTACTGAACACGGTCACAGTTCAAAGGGGGGAATTCCCTCTGAGCTGTCCCTGGAGATGGCACACCACCCGCAGCCAACCTCTTTTCTAGAGTACGGTTGGGTTTTTTTACAGGTGGCAGTAAACTGTGCATCTCCACCATGAGCAGACACTGGGCCCGTTATCTCGTCCTTACAGGCTCTGAAGGTGAGATATGAGATATAGGTTCCATAAAAAACCAGTCCAGTCCATATGGAAATGTTGTCACTTGGCGCCCCCGGTCAATCCCATTGTTTCTGTTCCCCTTGTTTTGGCCAAGGGCTGAAGCCAGACCTCGATGATAAGATAACATTTGAGCTGAAAGATATTTTGTACTTCTGATAGTAAGGCAGAACACACAATGTTTGCCATGGAGTGTGTTCCTAAGCTGTGCAGCCGAGGAGGAGAGGGCCAATGGTGCCAACAGCTCCACACGGCCGTGTCCTTTTCCCTGAGCCCCCGCACCTCTGAAGCAGGGAGAGGTAAATGTGGCAGCTGAGTTTCTGAACCAGTGAGATCTCCTAGGGCACCAACCCCGTTGGCCCATCCCATGGACTTTGCCATTGCTCTGTGCAGAGTGGATCTGCCTGCTTTTCCAGAGTACGGCCGCTGCGATCTCATTGTGCAAAGGGACAGTTTAATGTTTTGCCTTTTGAAAGTCCCTCCTGTTAACCCTTCCCAGCCAGAGTGCCTCTAAGAGCAGCCAGTAGAGCTGTCTGCATCTTCCAAAGGGAGCGTGCCTTGGGGTGCGGTGTCTTTCCAACCCAAGCCCTTGTGTTTCTTTCCTCCAGGGTCATTATGGGGCTTTCAAAAATACAGGAGGTGAGAACTGGAATGGAAACGGGAGATAACAGAGCTGCCGATAACCCGTGTTATTCTTTCCATTGTATTCCTGAAAAACAATGAAATCTTTTCCACTTCTTTCGAGGGAGTTATTGATAACCCTATCAAGTCAAAAAGGAGTTGGGCAGCAGCGAACTCGACTCTTAGGACTTTGGGTTAATTTAAAGGGTCACTCTTATTGGCTGTTTTTTTCTTTCAAGGAATAGCTCGCAAACAGATCGATGTTTGCTGCTGCTATTTGACTCTAGAGTTTCCAAGATATTCCTTAGCACTGCTTGGCAATTTCTGGGCTGCGGTGATAACCTTTGGCCACGTGCATGGCACTGGTGGAGGCAACAGGGGCTGTGGTGGGGTACATAAGGACGCGTGCGGAGCTCCAGAGGTCTACTGGGACGGCCTCCGAGAGCAGCTCACCATGAAGCGCCTGATCCTCACCATGCTGTGCCTGCACCTCTGCGAGGGGATCCTGCGGTGAGCGGGCAGGGTTTGGCTGTCCCTGGGATAGTGGCAAGTCGAGAGGGTGGCAATGTGAAACGTGCATTGGGAGCGCTGGGTTTTAAGCGAGGCCTGCGTGCAGGTGGGCATCAGGCAGGGCAGGGAGGGAGAAAAGACCAACAGAGCAAAAACAAGGGAGTGCGATGAGAAATGGAAACTTGCTTCGTATCACACCGAGCTGATGGCTTCTGCTCATTGCCTGCAGGGTTCCTCTGAAGAAGGGCAAGTCCATCAGGGAGGCGATGAAGGAGAGCGGTGTGCTCCACGACTACCTGGCGAATCACCGCCACTACGACCCTGCCTACAAGTTCTTCAGCAACTTCGCCACTGCCTATGAGCCCCTGGCGAACAACATGGATGTGAGTATCCATCCCTTGGGAACAGCGAGGGGGAGGTGAGACAGGAGGAACGGGATGCGAATAGAGAAGCCTGGGAAGTTCAGTGTAAGACCTTGAACCGATGGTTTATTTCAAGAGCTGTTCTCGTGGCCGTGCAGGAAAAGAGGGCTGTTTGTGTGAGTGCCGATGGAGCTGCTCAGCTGTGTGCTCTGTTTTGGAAATACACTGACAGTGGCACTGCAGGAAGGGTCCACGTGCCTTTGTGCTGCTTGTAAACACAGCTGCTGCACCGTGCCTGTGCTGGTGGGAGAAGCAGCAGAGAGCAGTGCCATGCTCAGGGCACAGTGCACAGCACTGTTGTAAAGGGACAGCAGGAACGTGGCAAACCCTGCAGCCCCAGGGAACCTGCAGTCCTGTGCTGCACGGGCTGAGACGTAGTATGCACACCTGAGGAGTTCCATGGAGTAAAAACCATCCCTTTTCCTCCAGATGTCTTATTATGGGGAGATCAGCATCGGGACCCCCCCGCAGAACTTCCTGGTGCTCTTTGACACCGGCTCCTCCAACCTGTGGGTACCCTCCACGCTCTGCCAGAGCCAGGCCTGCGGTGAGCTCCTGGGCAGGAGGGTGCACAGAGGGGGGCAGCAGGGGTTCTTCTGTCTGCCACTGTTGTATTTACCATAAGCAACGATTACCAGTTGTTTTATCAAAAGCAGCCCACGTGCATGCTCTGGTTGCAGGTCCCTGTTGCTTGCTCTGAACCTCTGTTGCTTGCCGTTCAGCCTCTGGCTGAGTGCCCCTTGGATGAAACCATTACTGTTCTGCTTTGATTTTCCAATCTAGCCAACCACAACGAGTTCGACCCCAACGAGTCCTCCACATTTTCAACTCAGGATGAGTTCTTCTCCCTTCAGTACGGAAGCGGCAGCCTCACTGGCATCTTTGGCTTCGACACAGTGACAGTGAGTGACACTGCAGGTGGGGGAGTGAGGGGTGCCCCAACTTTGCCCTGCAGCCTTGAACTGCATGCAGAGGGCACGCACCTGGGAAAACATGGGCTGATCACTTCTGGAGACTGGGGGGGTGTTCCCTTGGGAGCAAAACAGGGGAACTTTGTTCTTGGCTCTAACTCAGTCCCCTGTTCTGATGCGTACACATATAGCTGCAGCATGGAGCCCCGTGTTGGCTTGGTGCCCCACTGCGTGGCCCGGTGTCCTACTGTGCCTGTGGGTCACAGTGCTCCATGCTGTGCTCTCAGGGCGGCTCTGCCTCTTTTCTTCATCCCTAGATCCAGGGCATCTCCATCACAAACCAGGAGTTCGGCCTGAGCGAGACAGAGCCTGGCACCAGCTTTCTCTACTCTCCCTTTGATGGCATCCTGGGGTTGGCCTTCCCCTCCATCTCTGCCGGTGGAGCCACCACTGTGATGCAGAAAATGCTGCAGGAAAACCTGCTGGACTTCCCCGTCTTCAGCTTCTACCTGAGCGGGTAGGGATGCTCCCGTTCTTCCTTCCACCTTGTGCTGCCTTTGTGCTTCCCAGGAATTTTCTGTTTTTTTTTTTTTTTTTTCTTGTTTAAACCTTCATGAGAGCCTGTCAGCTGATGCTTCCTTCCTGCTCTCCTGTTTGCCCAACCCCTTCTATTTACTGGCATGCCAGCTGGTACCGATGGCTGTCAATCTCTACTGATACCCATGAGTATCTACCCTATCTATTTAGATACTCTTTCAGTATCTAAATGGGCTGTAAGAAAGAGGGGGACAGACTCTATAGCAGGGTCTGTGTGATAGGACAAGGGGAAATGGTTTCAAACTGAAAGAGGGGAGGTTTATGTTGGATATCAGAGCAAAGTCTTTTGCAATCAGGGCAGTGTGGCACAGCACAGGCTGCCCACAGAGGTGGTGATGTCCCATCCCTGGTGACCCCCCAAGGACAGGGATGGGGTTCTGAGCACTGATGGAGCTGTGGGTGTCCCTGTGCACTGCAGGGTGTGGGACCGGATGGCCTTTAGAGGTCCCTTCCAACTCCAACACTCCATGACTCTATGATTCTATCACTTGTGCCTTCCTCCCACAGGCAGGAGGGCAGTCAAGGTGGTGAGCTCGTCTTCGGCGGCGTCGACCCCAACTTGTACACGGGGCAGATCACCTGGACTCCTGTCACCCAGACCACCTACTGGCAGATCGGGATCGAAGAGTAAAGTGTCACTTTCTCCAGCTTCCTCCACACCAGCTCTTAGATCTGCAGCCACAAGAGGAATCTTTCTGTCACATTTGGTGGCTTCAAGGATCTCAAATCTCAGGCTTTCTGGGCTCTGGGGGCTATTCTTGGCAATGCTGATGTATAACCGTAGAAAACATTCCTCATACACCATGCCCTGCATCCCTCCTGCAGCAGCAAGGAGTTTCACAAGCTGCCTGTCTTCTCTACCCACAGCTTCGCCGTTGGTGGGCAGAGCAGTGGCTGGTGCAGCCAGGGCTGCCAGGGGATCGTCGACACGGGAACCTCCCTCCTCACCGTTCCCAACCAGGTCTTCACGGAGCTGATGCAGTACATTGGAGCTCAAGCTGATGACAGCGGCCAGGTAGGGAGAGTGGGCTGGGAAACGAGGGGAGAGAGACAGGGGATGCATTTGTCACGGGTGGGCAGTTGCTGTTGAGCACTTGGGTTGGAGGAGCATTGGAAATCCATTTTCGCATAACCACTGAGGTTGGAAAAATCCTCCAAGATGGTTTTGCTCTAATCCCCGCAGAGGAAACGATGCATCTCATAAAATGTGCATGTCTGGGTTCATGGGTCGCTGGCAGAACTCACCAGGCACAAACCAGTGGTGGCTTTCTCTTTCCCTAGTACGTGGCAAGCTGCAGCAACATCGAGTACATGCCCACCATCACCTTCGTCATCAGTGGCACCAGCTTCCCTCTGCCTCCCTCTGCCTACATGCTCCAGGTACAGCATCCCCCATGGCCTGGCCTGTGCCCTTGGCCCTTGGAGACCTAAGGGAGAGCAACCAGGGGGACAGGGGCTGGGGACAGCTGGAGGGTGCCGGCTGGAGCTGTGCAACCCAGAGCTTTCCAACACGGTTATTCCATCTTGACAGAGCAACAGCGACTACTGCACTGTTGGGATTGAGTCCACCTACCTGCCCTCCCAGACTGGGCAGCCCCTCTGGATTCTTGGGGATGTCTTCCTGAGGGTCTACTACTCCATCTATGACATGGGCAACAACCAGGTGGGCTTTGCCACTGCTGTGTAGGCAGCCCTGGTGCTGTGCCACAGCTCTGTGCACTGGGGTGCCTCCATCCCCGCAGAGCCCAGACCCCTTCTCTTGCAAAATCGTTGCATTGAAGATGGGTTTCTTTCCAGACTGTACTGTGAAGAAATAAAAGAGCCATGAAAATAAGATAAAGCATGCATAGTTTGTGGTTTTTTTATTTCACAATGTGTGGGTTCCTTTTTTTTTTTTTTTTTTTTCTTTTTTCTTTTCTTCCTGGTACAAATGAAGCCAAACGAGGCTGAAAATATTCCCCCTTCAAAACATAATAAAAGAGAGAGGGTAAAAGCAGAGGACACAGCCAGGCTTGCTGCAGGTAGTCCATTTGTAGCAGGAGCAAACTCAACATTCAACCACTCACAAGAGTGTTACGTAGCTAAAACAATGTTTGAAAGCAGCCAGGTGCTAGGCAAACCAATGCTTGATCTTTACTCATTCCATAGGTCTGATATCCCTGCCCTCTCTGGCTACAGATTTCCCAGCACAATCCCAGGGGATGTGGAAGGCAGGCTTTGCCCAGATGCTCAGTGTCTGGGAGATGGAGGTCTGCACCGTTGGGAGAGGTTCCAGCTGGCACAGTGCTCGTTTGAGTAGCCCCATGCTCACGCTCCCTTTGTTCCATGCTCCCATTTGCTGAGATTCAGAGCAATATCTTGTGTCCAAGAGGCCCAGGAGAGGGGTGGCTTGTTGCCTTGGTGCTGGCACCAGTCACTTCTCTGTGCTTTTTGCCATGGTAGGACAAAGCCTGGAGCAGACCGAGAAATCTGGAGTGACTGCAATGTCTTTGGGAATGCCTTTGCTCAAGGCGGAGGCTGGACTCCACTTCAGAGACGTTTGCAGCCTGGTGCACTGCTCTCCTGAGAGCTGCTCGGTCTGTTGGCGCAACAGGAGGAGCGGGACGTGCCCAGAGCCCGGCCCCAACACGTGCCCATGCCCAGCAGAGCAGGTGAGCACTGCCCCTACAAGGATGCGCTGTCTCTGATGGTAGAGACTGGAATTCCCCGACTCCTGTTGGACTAAGTGCCTTAGCAAACAGATGCTGTTTAACTTTTGGGGGTCAAAAGGAAACAGAAGTAGCATGTTTGCATGTGCTATAGAGGGCATCTTATTCCTTTGTCTTTTGGCAAGCCTGAGTCCCTGTGGGGACCTGCAGATAACACGCGGTATGTTGACGTTTTGATAACTGTTCTTTGCTTTCAGCCAGAATTTGCCTTTTATCCAATCTTAATAAGTTGATCTTTCTATCAATCCTGCTAGCAAACAAGATAATTGCTTTATTATAGACTCAGTATCCAGCAAAGGACACACACTTCCTGGCGCTCCCAAGGGAGCATAAGATGTGCAAAGCGCCAGCGTGGGATGAGCGCAGTGCTAGCGGTGCAGGGCGGGCGGCAGCTATTGGGGGGCAGCAGTGAGCCCCCATGGGGTGCAGAGTGCTGTGGAGTGGGCCAGGGGTTGGGACACGGGGATCTTCCCTTCTGACCCCGGGCTTTCTGTGAATGGCTGCTGGGCAGGTGCTGCGGGCGCATCTGCAGCAGTGGCACCGAGCAAGGCATGGAAGGCTTTTTTCGGTCTCAGCCCCAGCATCCATTCCTCCACGCCCCAACGTCCTCATGGCGCTGGGTCCGTCTGCAAGCCAGTTTCCATCCCGCGCCATGAGCTGTGAGCGCCTTTGTTTTGGGAAAGGTTGAAGCGATTTGGAAGGATCCAGATAGCGCTGCAGCGTGCTGGCAGTGCGATAACTCCTCTCCCTGCTCTGATAAGGGCGGCCCTTATCGAGTGGCCGCACTTTGATTTGGCTGTGGAAGGTGCAAGGTGCTCTGTTCTCATCCGGGTGCCCCACCAACGACAAAAACTTCTCAAGTTCCTCGTGGTCCAAAACACAAAGAAACCCTTCAAGCCAGGGTTACACACAGAGGTAATGGAAAACAGAGGCAGGCAGATAAGGCGGTCAGTGCGTGCCGGTATAAAGGCAGCCGGGCCAGGCGGCTCAGCCGGGTGCTGAGCTCTCCGGACGGGTGCACTATGGCCATCAGCTGCACCATGAAGTGCCTTGTGCTGGCCGTGCTGTGTCTGCAGCTCACAGAGGGGCTGGTGAGGTGCGTGTGCTGGAGAAGCACAGGGCCGGGGGGAGCTCAGGGAGCAGAGACCGGCTGCGTTCCTCACATGTGTGTGCTGCACCTGGGGCACTGCTCGGGGATGCAGTGTTCTTGGTGCTTCTGGCCACGTGCATCTCCAGAACCCATCGTGGCCATGCCAGCAGCAGCCCAGGCCGTGGCCCTGGCACAGAGATGGTGTGCAGACGACTCGCGGCATGGCAGGACGCAAGGGAACCCAAAGGAGAGGACATCTGAAAATGCCCAAATCACCTCATTTCCTGCTTTATTTTGTTTGTGTTTGTTTTTCTCCCCCCTACCCCCCCATCCCCCCGCACAGGATCAAGTTGAAGAAAGGCAAGTCCATACGTGAGAAAATGAGGGAGGCAGGAGTGCTGGACGAATACCTGAAGAAAATTAAGCACGATCCAGTTAAGAAATACCACTTCAGCAGGAACTACGTTGTGTACGAGCCGATGGCCTCCCACCTGGATGTGAGTCCTCTCACTGCTACCCCTGCCCCCCTCCCGCTGTCAGAGCGATCTGTTTGCCCCCCAGCTTCCGAGAACGGAACAGTTCTTGTTCTCAGACCTTTTTTTAAGCTTATGTTAGAGTTTAGCAAAGCTTTCCCCCGACTGCCTGAAAAGGTCTGGTTTTCTATATGGGACACGAGAAATATTTAATAGCGCTTCATTTGGGAGTGGATCGCTCAGTCCCTTTCCCACTTTGTCACCTTAAGAGTGAGGGGATCCCCAGCATTGCTGCAAGGTGCCGGGATGCGGTGCACGGTGGGGAGGTGGAGGTGAGCCCCGTCATGGACATAACCCACCTCTTGTCTGCAGTCCTCTTACTTCGGGGAGATCAGCATCGGGACCCCCCCTCAGAACTTCCTGGTGCTCTTCGACACCGGCTCCTCCAACCTGTGGGTGCCCTCCACGTTCTGCAACATGCCAGCATGCGGTGGGTGCCACGCAGCCTCCCCCATGTATCCCCCCCGAGCAGCTGTGAGCCCCACAGCTACAGCACCCCCAGCAGCTCTATCACTTCGTCTCTCCCGCAGGAAACCATGCCAAGTTCAACCCCAGCACATCCTCCACTTACATCAACAACGGGCAGGGAGTTACGCTGTCCTACGGCAGTGGGACGCTGACGGTGCTGCTGGGCTACGACACACTGCGGGTGGGTGCACCGCTGGGGGGCACTGCCTGGGGGTAGCGGGGGGCAGCTCTTGTACAGACAGCATGGTGCAAACCAGGTCCTGAGATGGGCAGAAACAGTGCAAAGTGATTATTGCTCCCTTCGGTTACCTAGCCGGGTTTTTGCTTGGTTTGCATGACTGCCAATAGTTTTGCAAGGTGCCCAGGGACATTTTCACCAGCTACAACCTTGTAGGGTGCTCTTTGGCTTTGCACTCTTTGGGTTTGCACTCTTTGATTTTGCACTCTTTGGGTTTGCACTCTTTGGCTTTGCACTCTTTGGCTTTGCACTCTTTGATTTTGCAGTCTTTGGCTTTGCACTCTTTGCACAAGGGCACAGGCTGACACAGTGCTCCCTCTCCCTCCAGATCCAGACCATCACAGTCAAAAACCAGGAGTTTGGGCTAAGCAGGGAGGAGCCCACCCAGCCGTTCTACTACGCCCAATTTGATGGGATCATGGGGATGGCTTACCCTGCGCTTGCAGCTGGAGGGACTCCCACCCCACTGCAAGGCATGCTGGAGCAGAACCAGCTCAAACAGCCCATCTTCAGCTTCTACTTTTCTCGGTAAAGCCCACCTGCACGTTCCCCATGCACTGCCGTCCCTCTGGCTGTCCCCACGCAGGTTCCTTGCTGCTCTAACTGCGTTGTTCATGCAGCAATCCCACCTACAACTATGGAGGAGAGCTCGTGCTGGGAGGAGTGGACTCTCGGCTGTTCACTGGGGACGTTGTGTGGGCACCAGTGACCCAGGAGCTTTACTGGCAGGTGGCAATTGATGAGTGAGTTGCATCCATCCCTGACGGAGCTGTGTGCAGCCTCAGGTGCCGGCCTCCCAGACCCGGCCAAGGTGGGTTCTGTGCCCAGTGGGGGCTCAGAGTGACATCCACCACCCTTCTGTACTCAGGTTTGCTATCGGACAGTCAGTGATGGGCTGGTGCAGCCAGGGCTGCCAGGCCATCGTGGACACAGGGACGTTCCTGCTCACTGTGCCCCAGCAGTACCTGAGCAGATTCCTGCAGGCTGTGGGCGCCCAGGAGACCAGCTATGGGGTAAGGAGGGGCGTTTGGGATCAGGGTGGGGTTTCTACGTGAGCTGTGAGCCTTGGGTTTGGACAGATCCTGCAAAACTCAGATGGTGTCTGCAGGGAGCAGTGCTGTGTGTGAAGCAGGGATGTGATGTGGCACGGCTGGGGCCTCAGGAAGTGTTGTGCCTCACAGCCTGTGCTGCTCCCCGTGCTGCTCCAGCCATAACCTCCCCATCACCTTCTCTCCACAGTACGCAGTTGACTGCAATGACATCAACAGCTTGCCTACCATCACCTTCATCATCAGTGGGGCGCGGCTCCCGCTGTCCCCCTCTGCCTACGTCCTCAAAGTATGTATTACACTCCTGGGTCCCAGGGGTCCAGCAGAGAGCCCAGTGCTCCTGGGTGAACAGCAATGCTCCCCTCCTTGCACAGCTGTGGGGTCCAGGTGCTTCCCCAGGCTCTGACTCCCCGTTATTTCCCCTTGCAGAACAATGGGTACTGCACCGTTGGGATCGAAGTCACCTACCTGCCGTCCCAGAACGGGCAGCCGCTCTGGATTTTGGGTGACGTCTTCCTCAAGGAGTATTACACCATCTTCGACATGGCGTACAACCGCATCGGCTTCGCCAAGTCGGTGTAGAGGAGTGGAGCAGCAAAACGCAGCCCCCTCCTGCTCTGAGCGAGCCTTGCTGTGGGTTTCCTATGGGCCTTTATGTTCCTTTACGTGCTCTCCGTCTCTCCGAGGTTTTTGTGTAAGGCTGTGCTCTCAGTCTCCTGTTGCAAATAAACTGCAGAGCCTCAGCGCTCTCCGAGCTGAGTTTGTTTGGCGGTGGCAGAGCGCAGGCTGACGGCTCGCATGTCTCAGCCCCTCCTGCTACAAGAGAAGCTCCTGCATGGCAAGAGTGTCCCACTGCCCAGCCCCTGCTGGAGGGACCCTCAGATACCCGTGGTGTCGGTGTTATGCCCCAAGCACAGATGTGGGGAGAGGAATTCCCTGAGGGGTTCCACAATAGCCATCTCTGCTCCGTAGCTGCCAGCACCAGGGAGCAGGCAGATCCTCCAGCACAGGAGCCCTAAGCGTGGTTTCTTAGAAGCTCTTTATGACTGGGGCTCCCTCTCATGTCTATCAGTAGCTCTATCATCTCACCTGAGAAAGGACACCAACTCCTCCATGCTTTGTGACAAAATATTGGCACAGCCCGGGTGCAGCGATGCGGGGATCAGGCAGAGCAGGAGTGGGGATGGGCACTTCTCCCTGCAACACTGCACGGAGCAACACAGCCCCTCCTGCCTCATCCCAAAAAGAAGAAATAATTGTGCGCTGCTCTTCCAGGCTGATGGGGACGTGGGGCCATCACCACGGGAACGCATCTCTAACGCATCAAATGCACGACCTGAGCATCCCCGGTGTGATTTGGAGCTGCAGTGAATCAAAGGGTCTTTTTTTTTTTCTTTTGGAGGTGGTCGAGTGGTTGCAATTGGGCAGCTAAAATCTGGTTCGTGCCAGCAGTGCAGCTGGGAATTGGATGCAATATATTGTGTGCCATGGGCTGGGAAAGGCCAGAACCTTCATGTAAAGGATGCACAGGGGGTGCAGCACCAAAGGCTCCCATCACCTGTGGTCCAACACCCATATCCTGGTCAGATGGTGGCCAGCTTCTGCAGCGTGTCTCCTCCTCTTCAGTCTGCTCCTTGCAAACTGCTCTGTGCCTGGGGAGCTCCTGGCTGTGGGTTGGGAGGTGCTGGCAGCCCTGGGGGGTCCCTGCTCTCTGCTGCAGAGCACCTGCACAGCTCATCTCACACTGAAGCTCTGCAGCGTTGGGGCATCTCCTCCTCGAGGATCTCGAACAGCCCCGTGCCTCAGGCAGGGACGCACTGCTGTTCCTCCCCACTGCCCTCTGTGTCTCACTGCTAATCCCCCAGGGCTGCAATAAGCACCGGTGCAAGAAGTTGAGCAATCCCGATGCAGGGAGCTGCACGGTACCGTGCAAAGAGCTGCACAACCCTGGTGGAAAGAGCTGCACAATCCTGGTGGAAAGAGCTGCACAATCCTGGGGCAAGGAGATGCACAATCCTGGTGCAAAGAGCTGGCGTTAAGGAGACGCACGGTAATTTGCAAGGAACCGCACAACCCTGGTGCAAGGAGCTAGTGCAAAGAGCTGCACGGTGCCGTGCAAGGAGCTGCACAACCCTGGTGCAAGGAGCTGCACAACCCTGGTGCAAGGAGCTGCACAGTCGCGGCGCACGGAGCGGCACGCCTGGGAAACCCGACGTTCGGCAGGAAATCGCCCGCATAACGCCGCCGCTGTGGCCGCGACGGGGACTACAAGTCCCGGCAGGCAGCCCTGCCCCGCTCCGGACTACAGCTCCCGGCGTGCTGCGGAGCGGGCCGTGCTGAGCCGGGCCGGGCCGGGCCGGGCGGGCAGTGCTGCCCTCCTTTGGCACGGGAGCAGCGGAGGCCGCGGCCGGCAGCGGGACCGGGCCGGGCCGGGCAGAGCCGAGCGGATCCGAGCAGAGCCGGGCCGGGCCGCCCCGCGCTGCCGCCCCGCGGGGTTCCGCGTTCCCTCCGCCCGCAGCCGCGGGGTGAGTTGCGGGGTTGGGGTGCGGGAGGGGGCGGTGGGGGAGGGGGGGGCTGTGCTCCCCAGCGCGGGAGCGAACCCGTTCTGGTTTGTTTCGTCCCGGTTTGCTTATAATATAACACATACATAGGTTATATACATATATATTTATATATATATACACGTATATATATGTATGTATGTATGTATATATATATAAAATATTTATTTTTTATGTTTATTTTTCAACCCCCCCCCCCCCTTATTTCTCCTTCTCTTTAAATAACAACGGGGGAGCAGCCGCCGTTTCCATAACGCTCTCGCGGGGCCGCACCATCGCTTTATTTTTAATGGGGGGTGTGGGGGGAGGGGTTGCGCTTCGTGCACGTCGGTGGCCCCCCGTCGTCCCCCCCCACCCCCCATACACACACATAGGGAAACTGAGGCACAGATGCTCGGCCCGCGGTGCCCCCCCCGCACGGGACCGCTCGGAGTTTTGGGGGTCGAATCCCTCCCGGGATGATGGGGGGGGGGGGGGGCAGAGGGCGGCCCCCCCGGGGTCACAGCGCTTTATGGGGGGGACGAGGGGGGGGGTGTAAACACACAGAGGGCTGCGGTCCCCTCTGCTGTATTCGTAGAGCGGGAAGGATTGCGACAGCCCCGCTGAGTCGGGGGAGGGGGGGGGAGGGGGGGGGAATTTCCTCGGTTAAAAAAAAAAAAAAAAGAAGAAAAAGGGCGAAAATGTGGCGGTTATTGTCGGGCTGTGCCGACATAAATAAATAACGCCGTGCGGGGCCGGACGGGCGGGGCTGCGGGAAGCGCTGCGGTGCGCCGTTCCCTGCCCGGGGGGGGCCGGGGCAGTTTGCACAGCGGATTTTTTTGAGAGGGTTTCCCCCCTTCCCTCCCTCCCCCCCCCCACCTTTCCGCCCCCCTCCGTTTCGC
This sequence comes from Gallus gallus, assembly GCF_016699485.2. Classification (NCBI taxonomy): domain Eukaryota; kingdom Metazoa; phylum Chordata; class Aves; order Galliformes; family Phasianidae; genus Gallus; species Gallus gallus. The sequence continues at coordinate 4,980,193 of NC_052557.1, read as the reverse complement.
TCTCCCCTGCCATGGCTGCACGGCTGCACGCACGGCTGCTCCGCTGCGGGGCCGCGCGGTGGGGGGGGGGGGGGGGGGGGTGAGCATGAACTGAACTGGTTACGACCGCGCTGAGCTCCGGGGGGGCACTGTGCTGAGTGCTGAGTTTTGAGGAGTGGGACACGCTGTGCTGAGCCCCGGGGGGGACACCACACTGTACTGAGTTCTGGGAGGGGACCCTGTGCTGAGCTATGGGGAGTGGGACCCTGTGCCGAGCTCTGGGAGGGGACACGTTGTGCTGAGCTTGGGGGTGGGGGGAGGAGACCCGCTGTGCTGATGTGTGTGTGGGGGCCGCACTGAGCTCCGTGGCGTGGGACCCTATTGCTGAGCTTCGGGAGGGGACACACACACTGCTGAGCTCTGGGAATGGGGCCCTGTGCTGAGCTCTGCGGGGTGGGACTCTGCACGGTGCTGGGGGGGCACCCTGCGGGGCGTGGGCTGTGCGGGGGGGGCTCGGAGCACCGCGTGGCGGTGAGCAGCACGTGCTGACCCCGCTGTTTTCGGAGGGATGCGCCGTCGCCTCCCGCCCTTATCAGGAGGAAACCGCTCGGGGTGGGGTCGGGGCGGGGTGACCCCATATCCGGGCGTTTTGGGGCACGGCCGCACCGCCGGCGCGTTCTTTCCTTTTGGCGCTGCGAGCTGCCGGCGGCACGCGTCCTCCGCCGTGCTGAGGCTTCCGCGGTGCTGTCAGCACAGCGGGGGGACCTCAGGTGTGCAGAGCGGTGGCGCATCACAGCGGGGCACCTCTGGGGCTGGGCAGAGCACGGCGGAGCCGCACCCCCCAAAAATACAGGCACACTGCGTGCAGCAGCGCCCGCCCCGCAGCTCTGGGAGGTCTCGCTGTGTGCATTGCTGTCCCCACGTGGGCACTGTCCTCTCGGCAGCCCGCTGGCCACAGCTCACGGTGCTGCGATGCTGACCCGCGGTGGCTGCATCGTCCCCCCCCCCCCCCCCCATTTGCTGTGGGGGCTGACAGTGTGCATCCCGGCACGGGGCGTCCAGCAGCTGTCAGTGACACATCTGCATCCCTTTGCCGGTCCCGACAGCCTTCCCTGTGCCGCCGGGGCGCGATGTGTGTCACCCCACTCACCGGGGTGTTGTCCCTCCCCGCGCCCCGCAGCCTGAGATCTCCTGTAGTTCAATCAGTGCAGCTTTGTCAGCGGATAAACCTGAAAGGCCCCGACGTCGCCCTTTTTTCGCTGCCATTCCGTGTGCGTGGCATTAATGAAAGTGATTTACTTCTTGCATGAGCAGCCGTGGAGCTGAAGGCGGTGAAGAAGTGCTCTTCCTGCTGGCTGTGCCCTCTCCCCTCGCCCCGCTCCTCTCCCCATCCCGCTGCAGCACTGTGCTGGGGACACCTCGGTTGTAAATTCCCCTCTTGGCACGGGGCTGAGCCTCAGGTGCAGTTTGTGCAGCTGCTGCTCTGCCTCCTGGGTGCCGGAATGCACGGCCGGGCGGTGGGAGCAGGATGGGAGCAGGATGGGAGCAGGATGGGAGCAGCATGGGAGCGGGGGCCCCGGGAGCAGGGTGCTGTTCCTGATGTCGGATGCTCGGGGATGGGCTGTCTCAGGGGATGGTGGCTTTGGCACAGGCCGAGGAGGAATAGCACAGGGTGAGGAGGGTGCAGCGGGCTGTGTGCCGGCGCTGCTCCGCTCCCCGCTCCAGGCCATGGGCTGCAGCTCCCCGCTCGCGCTGCAGGCAAAGATCTCGCCCGGATAAACCCGGCCTGCTCAGGCAGCGCCTCTCAGCTGCTCCGTGCCCAAACCGGTGTGACCGCGGTGTGGGGCTGAGAAAGCGCTCCCGGCCGCGTTGCTGCAGGACAGGGCTGCCTTCACGCCGGGGCTCCGCGTGTGACCTTTGTGGGGCCCACGTTTCTGCTGCGGTGAGCGGCTGTGAGCGGGGCTGGCAGCGGGGAGAGCCCCGGGCCCCGGGCAGGACACGGCACACGCTGTCCCTGTCGTGTTTATTGCTGGGGCCGGAGAACAGCTGCAGCTCTGGGGCCGGGGTGGCCGCGGCGTGGGGCGACCGGTATGGTTACATGAGGCTCCGGGACGCGGCTCCGGGAGGGACGTGGCGTATTTATAAATGTTCCCCCTGGGAGCCGGGGTGGGGGAGGAGGGCTGGGGGTGGGCTGGCAGTGCCCGGGGGGCGCTGAAGGTGCAGTCACTCCACTCCCGGCACTGCGGTGGGCTCGGGGCAGCCCTGCCATGTGGGGTCTGGGAAGGTGGCGCGTCGCGTCTGCTCTGCGTGAGCCCCGAGGTATGGAATGGGGACAGCAGTGTGCTGCCCGGTTCCCTTATTGCTTATTGGTGCACTTTACCAAGTAACCCCAAGGCAGCAGCACCCCGCGGTTGTGCGGGGCCCCCCAGGACGGGCTCTGCTCTGCTTTGTGCAGCACGGTGTCTCCTGTCCTCCACCCCCACCCCGGGGCCTCCCCAAGGTCACTCTGCTCTCCCCTCTCCGCTGCGGATGGATCGCTCAGCCCGGGCGGTGCCGGGCGCTGCTGTTGGCTCATCCTCACCCTCGGAATGTCCTTCTGCCCATTAATGCTTTTATTTTTAATCGCCTCCCTGCTCGGATGGGGTGGGAGGGGAGGGCAGGAACTTGTCGGCTCGGGCTGTGCACGGGCGGGCTGTGAATTCCCACGGCGGTCAGTCGGACAGTGATGTTTCAATCAGTGCTGCACTCCTGCAGCTTTGGCTCTGCTTTGGAGGCAGCGGTGAGGTCCCGGCAGTGCCCGCAGGGACGGTCCTGTTGTGCCAACCGCTGTCCCGGTGCCGCCTTGAGCCTTTTGGGGTGGAGGAGCAGGGCTTTGTTGTTAACCCCATAAGGGTTGACTGCATGTCCAGGTGGGAACGCAGCTTCCGCGAGCGTCCTTGGGGCCACCTCAGCCTTGCTGTGATGGGGGATGCGCAGCCCCGGCTCAGACACCGATGCTTTTCGTTCCCTGACACCTCCCCGCTGGGGTGGGGGCTCCTGGGGTGCCGCTGTCACCCACAGCTCCGTTAATGTTTTTACTGCACTAAATATCTGGGCTGCTTCCAAGAGCAGCATTTAACGCATGGAAGGGAAAACATTTGGCCTCTGACCCACGCGCCTGTTAACAGCGCCGTGGTCCACATTGCTGAAATGCCGGGGCTAAAAACAGTGCTGGTGACTCAGTTGCTCGCTGGCGTTGTCAACTGACTCCGGGTGCGATGTGCCAAGTTCCCCCCTTTGCCTTCTCCCTTTCAGGGCTGCGTGCTGGGGCCGGGGCTCCGCCGTCCACCTGCTGCTCCGTCTCCGAGGGCACTGCTGCACTGTGGGGATGGCGCTGCTCCCCCTTCTTACCTCTCATCCTCAACCTCGAGGGCTGGATGGGACCCCGGGACCTTTGGGTCAGCCCCAAGCAGAGCTGTGCTGGTGCCGGATCGGCCTGCTCAGTGCTGAGTGTGGTTTGAGCACTGCAAGTCTCCAAGGATGGAGAGTTCCACCCTCGCGGTGCCACCCCCAGACCCCATCCCGGGGTCACACAGAGCACAGCTGCGCTCCTCCGTGTGCTGATGAAGACGGAGGGCCCCAACTTTCCTCCCACCAGGTGTCACCCAACCCAACAGCAGCCATGCGGCCAAGCTGGGGTGAGGGGAGGCAGCGGGCCAGTCCCAGCTGTATGGCAGCAGCCAGGTGCCAGCCTGCATTGCTGGCAGCATGGCATGGGGGGTGACACGGTCTCCCTGGGGGCTCGCCCATGGGGCTGCAGGGAGGAGCATGAGCAGCGTCCCATAGGGCTGATGGGGATGCTGGAGCTGCAGCTAGTCACACGTTGGAATGCAGCTCCATGGGTGCTGTCAACACAAAGGGGAGGTGGCGCCAGGAGGCTTTGCAGGAGGGGCTGTGGGGCATCACCCATGCCTCCTTGTCGACCTCCAGCTTTGTCACCGCCGTGCTGGCTGGTGGCAGTGGCAGGGCCGTCCTGGTGCAGTGTTTGGTGGGGAGGGGGACCCCCAGTGCCCATCCCTCAGAGGGACAGCAGCAGCGTCTGTCCCTGCGTCTGTGCTTGCAGGAGTGGATGTCACCCGAGGGGCTGCGTGGGGCAGAGCCGACAGCGGGCGGCGGTGGCTGCGTCTATTTTTGTCCCTCCCTGCCCTGGTGGGATTGCTGACTGCAGCGCAGCAGTGAGCACAGCGAGCGGCTCCGGGGCCTTTTTTGCAACTTCCTCCGCCTGTGCTGCTGTCGCGTTAAAAGCAGGGTCCAAAAAATGAGGAACCACGGAGCCAGGCAGGGCAGGGAGGAGCGCGGAGCAGCTGTGACCGGCCGGCCCTTGTGCCCGGAGATCCCCTAAGCCCCCCCATCGCCCCCTACCCAGGTAATGCGTGTCCCCTTCCCACCTGGCCTTGGCGGCTGTGCGGGTGCTGCATCGGCTGAGTGCCGTCATTGCCACTCTGCACCCGGAACAAGGCTGGAGCAAAGCTGTGGGGTGGGAGCAGGGAGCGCCGAGTGCTGCAGGAGCGCATCCCAGTGGGGGCCGAGCAGCGCCGTGCCCCCCCCCACATTACCTGCAGTGCTGCCGTGGGGTCAGACTGGGGCGTGTAGGGGGGTTCCTTGCCTGCTGCCCCCCACGTCTGCCCCACACCGCTGCATTTGAAAAATCAGAACCAGGAAGGAAGGCTCAGCGGGCACCCACAGCAAGAAGTGGAGCTGCTTTCACTTCTTCCTTCCCCATTTCCTTTTCTCAGCCCTCATGCTTGTCAGTGGAGCAGCACGGGGCTGGGGGGCTGCTCACCCCCCTGACTGCCCAGGGCCGGGGCTGCCTGCATGCCAGGCTCTGCGCTGAGGCAGAGGGGTACAGCTGTGCAGCATTGCTCCCTCTGCTCCTCCACTTTCCTGCTGCGAGCAGAGGAGGAGATGCTGTGCTTGCTGCATGCACTGCTGGCAGCATGGGTGCTGCTTTGCTGCAGAGGGCAGTGTGATCCTGCCAGGGGCTGCATCTGAAAGCTGCCCTATGGCACATCTTATTTTTAATCCCTGCTACTTAAGCTGCTTCACTTTGCCATCTGGGCACACCTGAACCCAGAGGTGCACTTGGGGAGGGGGCGATGGGGTGGGGGACGGGCAGCAGTGCGGTGCTGGGATCAGGTGCCCCTGGCCGTGTGTGTCCCCTGTGTGTGGTGTGGAGCTGCACTGGGGTGGCACGGCCGAGTGCGCAGCAGTTGCTGAGCAGCCGATGCCGGCTCCTTTATCAGCTGTTGTCTGCACCGGCTGCAGCCCGCTGAGGGGCCAAAGGGCAGCGCTGGGGCTGCGCACAGTGCCGCAGGGTCGGTGTCACCGGGGCAGCTCCGGCCTCAGTGGTTCCTGAGTGCTGCCGGGGTGAGGGAGGGGCAGGCTGCTGAAATAACACCCTGGGAGGAGAAGCACGGAAGGGCCAGAAATAACCGTGCTGCTGCGGCGCGCCGGAGGTGCTCGGAAGGGAGAGAGATCCCCCTGCTCTGTCCCTGCTGCTTTTGGGGCTGGGAGCCGAGGCGCACTACCCTGAAATCCGTCCTCACCTACACACGTGGTTTTTGAGCACTGAAAGCTTCTCAGCCATTGGGGTGCAGTGCTGCGGCAGCGTGGGGCTCTGCTTGTCCCCCGAGGAGACCCCTGGGGCGGCACGGGTTATGTCTCCCTGTGGTGCAACTCTGCTGTGCACCTCGCAGGGCGGTGTGTTCCCCATAGCCCTCCCTGTGTTTCCCCCCGGCCATCTCTCCACCCCTGCTGCTCCTTGTGCCCCCCCCCGTCCCTTTCCATCCCTGGCTCTGCTCTCCACTCGGTGAGCGATGTGCGCTGCCCCGAGCAGTGCCTGCACACACCCCGGTGTTCCACAGCTGGGCACATTGGGGCCATGCATGGAGACAGATCCTCACCCGGCCCGTGGGGTCCCCTCCATGCACGGCTGGGCTGGGACAGTGGAACAGTGCCTGCAAGCACCGGGCACGCTTCTTCCTGGATGCCAACACCTTTTGCCTTCCCTGGAATAACAAGGAATCCCAGATACGGTCCAACTGAGGCAGGATGCGTCCCCAGGGTGAGAGGTGTCCCTGGGGTGGGTGCTGGGCAGTGCCAGCCCTGCAGTGCTGCCTCAGTCCCTGTCCCACCCCGCTGTCTCCCTCCTGCTCTGGGCTCCCACCGGGGCTGATTCAGAGTGAAAGCAGAAGCTGTCGGCTGCTCCGGAGGGGTGAAGTCAAGCAGAACCCAATGGGTTATTTTAAACCTGACCTAATTTCCCACCCCTCTCCTTATTGCTTGCCTGGGGCAGAGCCCCCATTCTGACCACATTCCCCATCCCTTCTCTACAGATGTGGGGCTTTCACAGAGGGACAAGGAGCGCTTTTTGCTCCCATTGCCCCCAGTGCCTACAAAGGGGCAAGCTAGGGGGGTCCTGCAGCCCGGCAGGATGGGGGGAGCGGTGTCTGCCGTGGGGTGAGCAGTGTTGTGGGGTGAGCAGTGCTATGGGATGAGCGGTGCTGTGGGCTGACAGTGCTGTGCCATGGGTGGCAGCCTCCTGCCTGCCGTGCTGGCTGCACCTTTCTGAGAAGCGCCCCGGGAGCGTCAGAGGGCTCTGAGGAAGGTGGCTGTGCTTGCCCTGCACACAGTTTCCCGGTGCCCGAGGTGCTGGCTGCTTGTTGATCACCTTCCTGCTGCTGCCCTCCCTGCGCTGTTGCTCCACTCCCAGCCAAGGATGCAGCTTGCTGGGGCGTGGGGCCACGTGGAGCTGTTTGCTTGGAAAAGGGTGGATGATCCCAAAGGTTCCCCTTGAAATCCTACCCGGCCGTCCCCTGGTGCTAACACATCCCAGAAAACACCATTGTCTGGGGACAGTGCTTTTCCCCCTCCAGCTCTGCCTGTTTGGATGGGTTACCCAAAGTCCTGGCTGCCCTCTGAGGCCTTTCCTTCTTGCCCTGCACTCAGCATTTGGGGTTATGGTGTCTCCTGTGTGCGTGAGCTGTGGTGTGTCCCCTCTGCCTCATGTTGCTTACTGCAGGCTGTCCCATGGCCCCTGTGGCTCCCACTGGCCTCTATGGGACTGCTGCTCGTCCCACGTCCTCCTGCTCCGAAGCTCCATCTGATGCCCGTCCCAGGCTCCTCTTCTCCCATCCCCCTTTGGATGGGCCACCATGTCTAATTAATTACCTTCCTCTTGTCGTTCAATAGCTGGCTCTTGATCCATGTAATCGTATTTCTGTCCATGCTGGCTTGATTTAATTTCCCCCTTAGGATATTGTGTGGCACCGCGTATCAGATGCCTCTCCGAAGCCCTGGTGTGTTGTCCCCAGTCGTGCCCCCTTTGTCTGCAATTATGCATTGTATTTATACAGCAGAGCCCTCCAGATCTGACTGGCTGTAAACCAGAGCCTGGGTGCCTGGCTGTGCTCTGTGTGCCGTGAGAGGGGATGGGGACTCTGTGCAGCCCCAGTCCCACACAGCAGCTCCGTGCCCCCATCTCAGCCCCACGTTGCAACCTGGCCCCATGGTTTGCAGTGCTTCCCGGCCCAGACAGGGCGTCGTGCAGCTGTCCCCTCACCCCACGGCTGTCCCCTTGTCCCAGCAGCCCTGTGCCCAGCCCTCCCCGGGCCGCCATCCCCTTTGTACAGGGGAACAAGGGCTGTGCTGTGTCTCCCCACACCCGCTCGCGTGCCGGCCCCGCACAAAGCCACGTTGTTTGCCCGTGCTGCTGGCTGCAGTGCCTGGCACCGCGCTGCCTTCTCTGCCCAGCCCTCCTTCGCTTTCTTCTTCTGATTTGGGCTGCTCCTGGTGCCTGGCTTGTTGCTCTTGCTTTGTGCTGTGTTTCAGGGTTGGTGGCTCAGAGCGAGCTCCTGCAGATGCCCATCTGAGCATCCTGGGTGCAGAGACCCGCCATGCTCCATCTCTTCCAGGCTGTCCCCATGTGCCCTGTCCCCTCCTCCCTCGCTGTGCCCGGGCAGCTGCAGGCAGAGCTGTCTGTCATTAGGGCCATATGACTCACCCGCGTTCAGGCGGTGCTCGGCGCCCCGATGGCAGTGTGCAGACTGGAGGCTCTGTTGCCCCGATGTAGTGAAGTTGGATGCAGGACTGCTCCTGCAGGTCAGGCAGAGCACACGGGGCATGCCCGCTCCCTCCCTGCGCCTCAGTTTCCCTTCCACCATTCCTGATGGGCGGTGTTCTCCCCTCCCCCCTTGTAGGGTCACCTCCGTGCCTGGCCTGTGTCCCACTGCCCCACTGCACCATGGCGTCCCGCATCGGGCTGCGGATGGAGCTGATGAAGCAGCAAGCACAGCAGGAGGCCGAGCGGGAGCGCGCGCAGCAGCAGCTGATGATGAACTACATGCAGCAGCAGCGCATGCCTGTGGCCTCCAGCCCTGCCATCAACACCCCCATCCATTACCAGTCCCCACCGCCCGTGCCTGGAGAGGTCCTCAAGGTATGGTGTTGGGAGGGTGGATGCGGGGACCCTCTGGTGTGCGGGGATGCTGACGGGTTGTCCCCATGCAGGTGCAGTCCTACCTGGAGAACCCCACCACCTACCACCTGCAGAAGTCGCGGGATAAGAAGGTTCAGGCGTATCTCTCCGAGACCTATGGGAACAAGTTTGCTGCCCACGTCAGCCCCGCCAGCCACTCGCCAAAGCCACCCCCAGCTGTGTCCCCCAGTGTCCGGCCCGGCCACGTCATGTCCTCCTCGGCGGGCAACAGCGCACCCAACAGCCCCATGGCCATGCTCAACATCGGCTCCAACCCTGAGCGGGAGGTGAGGAGGGGCTGCCGGGGGCACAGCCGCCCCAGAGAAGCCCACTGACAGCCTGACGCCTTTCCCTTTCAGTTTGATGAGGTCATCGATGACATCATGCGCCTGGATGATGTTCTGGGCTATATGAACCCCGAAGTCCACATGCCCAACACAGTGAGTCCAGGGGGGTGGCACAGAGGTGGTCTTTCCTCCAGCCCTGACCCTGCAGCAGTGCTGGAGCTCGTGGCTGCTCTCATCCCAGCACGAAGTCACGCACACAGAGCAGCCCTCGTCCCCTCGGCACTGCTGCCCCACGTGCCATTGTGCCAGTGGGCAGTGGGAATCAGGGCTGGCTCACCCCCAGGGGAGGGGTGGGAGCGGTGGGATGGCCCCATTGACACGGGGCTGGGAAGGGAGGCCGGGATATCATCCTTCTGCAGCCACCAGGGCCAGTTCTTCAGCTTCTGCTCCTCTTTAATGACAGTTTGCAGCCCTTATAAAATACTAGAAAGGCAGGAGGGGAGCATGGGGGGTGTGCGGGGTCAGGAGGGCTCTGCAGCTCGCTGTGTCTCAGCCCTGGTCAGGTCTGTCCGGCAGTGGTGCCAGTGACGTGGGGCTCGTCCTGCTGGGCCCTCCTCAGCTGTGATTCATCTGTCCCATTTGGGATAGTGGCTGTGGGAGGGCACCAGCTGCGCCCTTTGAAGTCCTGTTTCTCTTTGCTGCTCTGATTATAACTATTTCAAGGGCCCAGGAAGGCAATTAGAGCTGCCTCATCTGTGCACTTGCGTCCCAGAAGCCGAGGAGCTGGGCTTGAACCCCGATCCCACAGCTGGGTCTGTCTCCTGGACCCAGATGGAACTTACCCGCCTGTCCCTTTGGTTTTCAGCTGCCGATGTCCAGCAGTCACATGAATGTCTATAGTGGGGACCCCCAGGTGACCGCCTTCTCTCGTTGGTGTCACCAGCAGCTCCTGCCCCGCCGAGCTCACCCAGAAGAGAGAGCTGACAGGTACGTCCCCAGACCTGGGTATGTCCTCATCCCCTTCTGTGTCCCCAGACCTGGGCATGTCCTCATCCCCTTCTCTATCCCCAGATCTGGGTATGTCCCCATCCCTACGTATGTCCCCAGCACCGGGTTTAGTCCCTGGCCCCAGAGCACGGTGGGGAGGTGCAGAGGCAGCAAAGACTGTGGCTGGCCAGGGCTACCCTGTCCATGTGGGTGCAGAGGATGGCTCTGCGGGATGCTGATGGGGCAGCCTCATTCCCTCCGGGTGACACTGTGGGCCTCCATTGCAGATGCTGAGAGCCGAGCCCTGGCAAAGGAGCGCCAGAAGAAAGACAATCACAACCTGAGTGAGTTGGGTGCTGGCTGCCCATGGGTGGCATGGTGTTCCCTCTCTGACCTCGGCACTCTTCTTCCCCCTTGCTCCTCTCTCCAAGCTGGGTCCCCTTCCTGTCCCATCTCACCCTAAGGGAGGTACCCCCATGGCCACCTCTTTCCCAGCTCTGCAAAGCAGTCATGGCGCAGAGGGCTCACTGTTGTTGTTCCTCTTAACACGGGGGGAAGGTTGGACGGGCAGTGGACTGGGGTGGGAGCCAGACTGGAGGGCATTGAGGTGCTCCCACCTCCTTACTGCTCTCCTCTCTTCTCGCTCCGCAGTTGAGAGGCGGCGAAGGTTTAACATCAACGACCGCATCAAGGAGCTGGGGATGCTGATCCCCAAGGCCAATGACCTGTATGTATCCCTAGTTTCTGGAGGTCTGGGATAGCAGTGGGCATCGTGGGCTTGCTCCTCGCCCTCTGGCAGGAGGTGCTATTTTGGGGAGCAAGCAGTGGCAGGTGCCAAGCTCTTTTTCCATCCTGCACCACAGGGACGTGCGCTGGAACAAAGGGACGATCCTGAAAGCTTCTGTGGACTACATCAAGAGGATGCAGAAGGACCTGCAGAGGTCGCGAGACCTGGAGAACCACTCTCGGCGGTTGGAGATGACAAACAAGCAGCTGCTGCTCCGCATCCAGGTGAGTTTCCTTCTGCTCTTCCCTCGTGCTTTCTCCAGCCTCTGAAGTATTTCAATCTGCCGTGCCAGGCTCTCTCCCCTCTTAGGCTGACAGGTCACCAGGCACCTGCTGTGGGCATTGCCCAGCTCTGCAGGGGCGTTCCAGCCTTTTCTTTAGGCTCCGTCCCCATGAGCTCCACGGTTCCTCTGTCCTCTTTTCTCTTCAGTTTCTGTGCCTTCCTCCTTCCCTGCTGCCTCCGTGGATGCTCCCCTACTGTGTCCCTGCGTGCTGTGTCCCTGAGCACCACATGCCCATATGCTCTGTCCTTGCGTGCCGTGTCCCACCGAAGTGCTTTGTTGCAGGAGCTGGAGATGCAGGCGCGCGTGCACGGGCTGCCCACCTCCTCGCCCTCAGGGGTCAACGTGGCCGAGCTGGCTCAGCAGGTGGTCAAGCAAGAGGCCGGTGCAGATGAGGGGATGCTGGAGCCACTGCTGCCCCCCCCGGACCCCGAGTCACAGCCAGTGCTGCCTCCGCCGCCGCAGTCCCCCTACCACCAGCTGGACTTTAGCCACAGCCTGAGCTTCGATGACGGCTCCCAGAGCTTCCCGGACAGCCTGGAGCCCAGCCACGGCGCTTCCTTCCCTTCCCTATCCAAGAAGGAGCTGGACTTGATGCTGCTGCAGGACACCATGCTGCCCCTGGCCTCTGACCCCCTGTTCTCGGCCGTGTCCCCCGAGGCCTCCAAGGCCAGCAGTCGCCGGAGCAGCTTCAGCATGGAGGACGCAGACATGCTGTGACGAGGAGCTGCGCCCGCGCTGGGGGCGAGGACTGGGCCTTCAAGTTTGGTTAGTGAAGTCACAGGGCACTCTTCCTCCCGGGGGAGGAGCCCGTCCTGCTGAGCACTTGAATCTACATAGGAGTACATTTTCTCTATGCAACGGGGGTCTCGCTTCAAGGCTCGCCGGGTACCACCATGTCTTTTGCAAGCTTTTTTGTTGCCCAGAGCTGGAGCTGACCTTCTTGGCTTGCCGTGGCGTTGGCCTGGTTGCAGCTTTCCCAGCCAGGCAGCATGATCTCGGCTGCTTCGCCTCCCAACGCGTCCCCACTGTGCTCCCTGTGCAGGGCTCGGAGCACGGAGCTCCACGTCCTGGGTGTGATGCTCACAGCTCTCTGCCTCGCTGCCCCCTCCCAGTATTCCCCTGCAGTGCCACCGATGGCTTTGTCACAGTGTCACTTCCCTGCTGGGTCTCCTCCTGCCAGTGCCTCTCCAGGGCAGTGGGGAGAAGTGGTGCTCCAGTGGAGCAAGCAAATTCCCGGGGCACGAGAGGGGATGTCCTATTGAATTTTGTTGCTTCGGTGTCCTGGAGGTCCGGCAGCACCATGTCCATCCTCCTCCACCCCACAGAAGTGCCTCTGCCCTGAAACACCACGCTATGCTCTGAGCTGGGGAGCGGCACGTGGTTTTGATGGCGATTCTTTGGGTGCGTGCTGAGAGCTGATGTCCTGCCCTGCATCAGCATGGCAGCAGTGCCAGGGGCGGTCTGTGCCCATTGCTAAACCTGAGCATCGCTGCTTGTCCCGCTGTTGGCAGTGTGCCCCCAGCCTCACCCATGGGGCTGTGGGATGTGGGTCATTGCTTCCCTGGCAGCAGGAGGGGAGCTGGGGGTGCGAGGGGGAGCAGCTCAGAGTGAAAATACTGCACTGATTTGTGAAGCCCAAAGGGGAGCGCCGGGGAAAGAGCCCTGTGCAGTGCCCCATCACGGCGCAGCGCTGTGGGGCTGAGGGAGGTTGGGTGTTGCAGAGCAGGAACCTGTGTGGGGATGGGGGTCAGTGCGTGCCCTGCTCCACACTGAGGGTGGGGAACGGTGGGGTGAGGTGGGGAAGGGATATGTGAGGCAGCCCCCGAGGGATGCAGGAGAGGTGTCTGTGGAGGGTGCGGGGAAGTGTGGAGGGTGGGGGGAGCGGTGGGAAGGGGCAGAGGGGAGATGGCAGCACGGCTGGCAGGGGCCAGCAGAGCTGGGGCCGTTTCGCCCCGTGTGTTCACCGGAGGCCTTTGGGCATCACTGCCGTTAGTGCCTGCAAAGACAGAGCTCCTCCAGGATGGGACAGTGGTCCACCAGGCTTAGACAGTGTCCTCCAGGATGGAACAGTGGTCCTCCAGGACAGGACGATGGTCCTCCAGGATGGGACGGTCCTCCGGGATGCCATGATGCCCTCCAGGATGAGACAGTGTCCTCCAGGATGGCTGCACCGGGCCCTGGTGCTGCTGGGGGGCATCTCCCAGTGCGTGAGCAAGCAGCTGTGGATTATTGTTATTTTTTAAATCTTTTTGGAGGTTTTTTTTTTGTTTTTGTTTTTGTTTTGTTTTATTTTTTAATGCACTGTGCTCTGATTAAAAAAAAATTTACTACTGTTTTATAAAGAAATGTATAAAAGAATGAACTGGAATGGAAGAAGAATCATTAAAATATATTTATTTACAACATACTGGAGCATCGTGGCTGTTTCTTCTGGGGGCACTCAGAGCTGTGCTCCTGCAGTTGCACTGGTGCTGCGTCCCCATCTCTCCTAGGGTTGGATTTTGGGGTGCTGCGTGTTGGGTGCTGGACCTCCAATTAGCATCCTGCTGGTTAATTAGAGCCTTGGGAAAGGCGGGCACGTGTGGTGGTGGGTGGGGGTTGGGTGGGGGTACCCTGTGGGTGTGATGTGCAGTCCCCTCTGCTCCCACTGCTGTTGGGTTAAGCACACACACACACACACACAGGGAAAGAGAAATACAAAGAAATCCTGCCTTAAAATAGACTTCCCAGGGTGGAAAATCGCAGGGGCTGATCTTGGAAACTTCATTAAAGGGAAAAGGGGAAAAGTGAGAGAGGAGTCGGGGGGGGGTGAGGGGGGTTCAGAGAGTTGGAAAGAAAGACCCACCCTGATTTGTCTGGGGAGCGGAGCACTAAATGGAGAACAACGCCTGAAGTGTGAATGATTTCCTATATTAACACAGAGAAAAACTGATAGCCTTTTCATGTCAGGAGAATAGCGTTGGGGGGGGGGGGGGGGTGACATTGTTCCATCTCTGGGTTTGCTCACTCTTTATCAGGCGGAGATCAAAATTTATTCCCAGGATGAGGCCCGCGGCCCGGCTGAGGCCCTAGAGATTTTTAAGGGCCTAATTAAGAAAACAGGATGAAAATGGCGAAATAAGAGGGCAATTTACTTCTTGCAGAATAGGGAGATCAAATCAACTTATGAGCAATTAATGTGCACAAGGAGAGAATAAAGGGATGCCGGGATATGGTAGAGGGCCTCATTTTAATGACATGCTCTGGTGTTGGCATAGAGGATTACTCTGAAGGTCAGATGTAGATTGAAACGACCTTGCAGATTCTTAACCCTCCTTCCAATTAACAGAACCAACTCAGAAATGCAAAAGACCCCGGCTTGGAGCGCTGTCATCCCTTTATGTTTAGAAGAGGAAAAAAAAAACATTATAAAGGAGAGAGAGGACGAAAGGGGGTTTCCTTCGCTTAAACAGCAGCTGCTGGAGACGGAGCTCGGGCGGGCGGGAGAGAAGGGCTCTTAATTACAGCGTGTGAGCCACCCACTGAACAGAGCGGTGTCAGCACTGCCAGTGGGTGCAGGGGAGGAGGGAGAGGGGCTGCAGGGCTGTGATGAGCTGCAACCGGGCTCTGCTGTGGGGCTGGGGTGGATGGGCAGAAGGATGGAGGGATGGATGGATGGATGGATGGAGGGATGGAGGGAGGGATGGAGGGAGGGATGGAGGGATGGATGGATGGATAAGTGGGTGGGTGGGTGGGTGAATGAGTGGGTGGGTGGATGGGCAGATGGATGTACAGATGGATGGGTGGATGGATGGGTGGGTGGGTGGTTAGATAGGTGGATAGATAGGTGGATAGGTGAGTGGGTGGATGGATGGACAGATGGATGGATGGATGGATGGATGGATGGATGGATGGATGGATGGATGGATGGACGTACAGATGGATGAATGGATGGATGGGTGGATGGATGGAATGAATGGATGGGTGGGTGGGTGGATGAATAGGCAGACGGATGAATGGACAGATGGATGGACAGACAGAAGGATGGATGGATAGATGGATGGGTGGATGGATGGATGGATGGATGGATGGATGGATGGATGGATGGATAAGTGGGTGGGTGGGTGGGTGAATGAGTGGGTGGGTGGATGGGCAGATGGATGGACAGACGGATGGGTGGATGGATGGGTGGGTGGGTGGGTGGTTAGATAGGTGGATAGATAGGTGGATAGGTGAGTGGGTGGACGGATGGATGGATGGATGGATGGACGGATGAATGGACAGATGACTGGACATACAGATGGATGAATGGATGGAGGGATGGATGTACGGGTGGGTGTGTGGATGGATGGATGGATGAATAGACAGACAGATGAATGGACAGACGGATGGATGGATGGACAGACAGGTGGGTGGATGGGTGGATGGATGGACAGACGGATGGATAAAAGGGTGGATGGATGGGTGGGTGAGTGGATGGGTGGTGGATAGACAGACAGATATATGGACAGACAGATGGCTGGGTGGGTAGATGAACAGGTGGGTGCATGATGGACAGATGGATGGAAGTACAGACAGACGAATGGATGGATGGGTGGATGGATGGAATGAATGGATGGGTGGGTGGGTGGATGAATAGGCAGACAGATGAATGGACAGATGGATGGACAGACAGAAGGATGGATGGATAGATGGATGGGTGGATGGGTGGATGGGTGCACAGCAGTGGGGCTGGGCTGCAGGCTCACAGGTGCTCCTCACTCGGGTCATCATCAAAGCATCTTCAGCACACACTGGGGTCTCTGGGGATGTCCTCAGTGCCGTATCACCCCTCCTGCACTCTGACTGAGCTGTGTGTCCCATCAGAGTGGGACCAGATGGGCCTTGAAGGTTCCTTCCAACTCAAACAGTTCTATGAGTCCTCAGTGGTTCCACTTTGCACTCTTTGGCACTTTTTTCCACTACCCCATGCAACACACGGTTGTTGCTTTTTGGGTGGATCCTACGCAGTGCTGGGAGCGGCTGCACCCCCTTGGTGAGGGACTGCACTTTGGGGACAGCCACATCCCTGACGGCTCTCACCCGGGGAGGTCGGGCTGTGTCCGCGCTCTCTCAGCGCACCCGCGGGGTCCCGCAGGATGGGGACGGGGTTGCGGTGTGGGGCACGGCGCTGAGCGCTGGGCAGGAGCGGTGAGGCTGCACAGGGCCCGAGCAGCCACCAGAGAGAGCCAGACTGTTGCTGGAGAAAACCACTCCGTGCCGAGCCCGGCCGTGCCGCCGGGTCCCTGCTCCGGCCGGGGAGCTGCCCCTGGTCCGTAAGGCTCAGCCGGGGCTCCTGTGCCACCGAGCAGAGGGAATGCAGATATCTCTTGTGGGGCTGCTGCTGCTTTCGGCCCGAGATTTGGGGCCGAGCAACTGCGTCTCAGCTGCTGGCCCCAGAGCTCAGCCCCGTTGTGCTGCCTGCAGGTCGGGTCACCTCCTGCTTGCTCTCAGCCCGAGCGTCCCGTGCCCAAGGCACTGCTCCCTGCCTGCTTGGGGTGGGTTTTGGTGAGCTCACGAGAGGAACCAGCTGGAGAAGCCCTCTTTTGGTGCCCTCAGCACTGCCAGCAAACCAGCTCACCCAGCTCTTCACGTCTCTTGAAACTGCAAATCCAACTTTCTGAGAGCTCTGAACCCTTTGGGCTGAGCCACAGAACAGTGCAGCAGATCTGTGGGCTCCGGGATGGGACACAGCCCTCTACTGTGTGGGGATGGGGTCTGTGGTGTGGGCACTGTGCTGGGCCTGCTTTGGGATCTGCCCAGTGCTGGTCAAGCTGCATTTGTCTGAGGACAGGGATCCTTCAAAAGGCCCCCCCCGACTCCCTCAGTGCCATCCTTCACACGCAGACAGACAGACTGATGCTGCTGGCATCCCAGATAATTTTCTGCAAAAAGATCCCTTGGAAGGAGTGAAAAACCTTAAGGAAACAGAAGATGGGCTTTATCCTGACGCCAGCCCAGCACCCCAGGAGCGCACTGCTCACCAAGCAGGGCAGCCCTCCCCCAAGAAGGGAGCAGAGGAGCAGTGAGGAGCCTGCAGGAGGATCTGGGGGGGCTCGGGGCTTCCCCTGCCCCACCCCACGCCTTGGGATGGGTGCAGGGCTCTGCAGCATTGCTGGCCCATGACCAGCCGGGCCTGCAGTCTGGAAGCCATCCCCTGTCTTGCTGCTGGGCTGTTGCTGAGTTTTCCTTCCCCCCCCCCATCTCCCCTCATTTCCTTTCTGGCTCTCACTGAGCTCCTTCTGTGGTTTCAGCACTGCTCCTTCCCCACCTGAAGCCCCAATACTGCACCAGTGACGTCAGCCGGGGTTGTTGTGGCAACGGTTGGGATGAGGTCAGAGGGAAGGGATGGCTTTTTCAGGTGGGGAGCAGGCAGTGCGGCCGCCTTGGCTTTGAGAACCTGATGCAGCTCTTTGCAAGCAAATCCTAGCGTGCAATAAAGAGGGAGAGACTGGAAAACCCGTGATGTCTGTTCAGACCACTTCCAACGAGTTGGGGTCCCTGGCTCCAAAGGGTAACTCCCTGGGTGCCTTTGGCTGCTGTTTTTCTGCCAGCAGCTCGTTAAAGCTATGGGGATGGTTTAATCTCTGTCGGGATGTCTGGTGCTGCGGCAGGAGTGGCCGTGTGCCCTGAGCCAAGGGGCAGAGAATGGGGGCAGAAGGATGGGGAACGCTGGGAGTGGCTGTGCTGGGAAAAAGCCATGGAAAGAGGAAAAGGCAGTGTGGGCAGAATGCAGCTCACTCCTGGGGAAGGACACTGTGTGTCCGTGCCTTGGTTTCTCTGCAGCCCGGATGATGATGCCGAAGGGATGCAGCGGTGCTCACCACAAGGCAGGGCAGCTGTTGGGAGGGGCAAATTCCCTGGGTCTGAGCCCTGCAGAGCCAAAGTGCATCTCGTGGCTGTGCTCCTCGGTCCCAGTGAGGGGCAGAGCAGCAGAATTGGCGCCTTTGGTCTCAGCTGGAGAGGAGCAGCCCTCCCTGCCCCACTCCATGCCCTGCCAGGGCTGGCACCTCTGTCCTGTGGTCCCAGGAGGGCAGGGGAGCAGCAGCCAGCTGTATTTTCCATGCCTGGTGCTGAACACACACAGGAGGGACAGGTTCAGGAGCACATGGGGGTGCTGGGATCCCGGGATCCAGGCTGGGATTGACAGCACTCAATTTGTCCCAGTGTTTAGAACCCCCATTGGAAGGAAACCGTCCGGTTTGTTCAGGGACCTCAGGGAGGATTCCCCACCCCAAGCCCCCGTTTTGGGCTCGTGTATCTCTCAGGCCACAGTGCAGCCCTTCTGCCTCTTCCCTCATGCTCCTGAGCCGCTTTAATCAGCTCATAGTTTTCATTTCATGCCTTTCTCGCTCTCCTTTTTGAGGGGGCAGTGAAATTTATACAATATTTAAGCAGCATAGTGGAGTCCTGGAAGATATTATTAATGTAAAAGGGACAGGCTGGAAATGCACTTGAACCTGGTTACAATTAGAGGGTGATTTTTCTAAAGGTCAATGAATTCAGATAATATCCACAGGGGGGAAAAGAAATTTAATACCTTTTTAGTGAATTAATTAATTATAATATTATATCGGCTTGGGGTTCTTTTCCAGAGTGATTAAGGGAACGATCTGTCTTCGGAGAGGCTGGGGGGTGTCAGTGAGCTGAAGACTGACAGAGGGGCAGGGAGAGGGGGAGAGTTTAATGTGAGGATAATGGAGCCCTTTTTCCCCTTTAAAAACTTGCTGCATTTCCAAGGCTGCGTGATCCCGCCTGCCGGCCCAGACCCTTCTTTGCTGTCTGTCTGTCGGAGGGATTATTTTGTATTTTTGTCTTTCCAGAGCTGTTTTGGGTGCTTGGATGATGTGCATGGAGAGGGGCAGTCGGACTTGCTGCTGTCCCAGCGCTGTGTTACTGGGAGGCACTGGGAGGCACTGGGAGCTGCGGTGCTGCTCCTGGCAGCACTGGGTTATCTGCTGCCTGAGCTGAGGCTGAAATTTACACTCTCAGCTAATCCAGCCAGCCCCAAAAATTAATTACAGCCTTGTACATTAAAAATTAACATAGCCTTTCTGGATATATGTTCTTACAGCACAGGAGTGGGCCGGAGTCCCTCAGCTGCCTGCATTAGGAGCTGCTTTTCTTCTAATTCTTCCCCCCCACCCCCCCCCACCCCATTTTTTAAAGATATGGACTTCTGAAGCTGTTAATCACAGTAAAGTTTAAGAGGTTTTAATTGTGTTCCCCGGCTGCAGGAAAGGGCTGGGATGGAAGGGGTGCACAGTGTGCACTCAGATGGGCACAGGCAGGTACCAAAATCCAGCAGGATTCAGGCATTACCCACAGCTCAGCCCTGGGGAGGTGGGTTGGAAGAAGCACTGCTGCCAAACTGCTCTGGGATCTCCAGCGTCCCCTGTGCAGATATGGTTCCAGCAGAGGGTGGTGATGGGGAAGGTTAAGATGGCTCGAACCAACATTTCATGGGCATCCAACAAGATGTGTGCTGTGGGCTGGGGGGTTTCCTCAGGGGGATTCGGTCTCTTCTGCCACAGCAACACGTCCCCGTGCTTCTGTCCACTCTGAGTGTGGGGCTCTGTGTTCCACCCCACCTCTCTGCTCCGGAGCCCTCCCGTGGAGTGACACCTCCCAGGAAACCCAACCCAACTCAAGTGCCATTTGGATCCTGCCCAGTTCCCTCCTTCTCCATTGCTCCCAATGGGACAAAGGCCTTCCAGGCCCCAGTCACGTCTTCTCTTTCCCCCCTCTCCTTCCCGTCTCTTCTCCTTCACTCCCCCTTCCATCACACCAGCCCTTCCCTTCCTCCTTCCCCCCTCAACACCACCACCTCCCTCAGCCCGCGCCTGCCGAGAGCCGCCTTGCTCCCATTGTGCTATCTTTGGGTCCTAAATTAAAATTTATGACATCTTGAAATGAGCAGTGAGGGTAATTTTGCTTCTGAGCGAAGATGCTAATGAGTCCCCTTAATGGCGTGAATAAGGAGTTGACGGGTCGTGTGTCACTTTGCGCAGACCGTGCTGGTGGTGTAATGGCCGCAGTAAGTGTCTGTAATTATACCCTGTCTCACTGTATTTTGGCAGCCGTTGTGGGAGAGCAGGCGGCTCTGCATGTACAAGGCAGGGGGGGAGAGAGGGGAAAAATCCCAGCCCCTCCTGTGCTTCCTGGGCTCGGCCCCCACTCGGGGGCTTTGATGGAGCTCTCCTGCCCCTTCCTCTCCCCTTTGGAACAAGGTCACAAAACCCATGAGTCCCAATCCCCGAATATCCCAGTCCCCATGTATCCCCATCTGCATTCATCTCCACTCCCACATGTTCACATCCACACGTGTCCATGTCCTTGCACACCTCCATCCTTGTGTCCATCCTCATACATCTCCATCCTTGTGTGTCCCCATCCTCATACATCTCCATCCTTGTGTGTCCCCCATCCCAATACGTCCCCGTCCTTGTGCATCCCTGTCCCCACACGTTCCCATCCTTATGTGTCCCTGTCCCTGCACGTCCTCATCCCCACTCATCCCAATCCCTGTGTCCCCCAACCCAATGTGTCCTCATCCCTGCACACCCCCATTGCCACACCTCCCCATCTCCACACATCCCCATCCTTGTGTGTCCCCATCCTCACTCATCTCTATCCTCACTGTGTGCACATCCCTGCACATCCCCATCTGCAGTCAGGGCTGCAGCACCACGTGGGGATGGCACTGACCTGTTGGACCCGAGCATGGGACAGCCCTGCATGGCACCACGGGGTGACACGTGGTGTGTCCCCACCAGCCCCCAAAGCAGTGTCCTGGCTCTGCCCAGGGGTTGGGCTTTGCTTCCAAAAGTGCAAACATTCTGAAGGCTTTGGTCTGACCGAGTAGCCCATTCCATGGATCACCTCACCTTAAGGCTCCCTGCAGCCACAGAGCTCCATGCCCATGGTGCAGCTCACCGCTATTGGCAATCCCCATGAACAAGAGGTGTGGGTGTGCTGGTGGATCCATCAGGCACATTATTACCCGGGGCTGTGTTCTTGTTTGGGTGCTTTTTGAGATACACAGGGGCTGCTGCAACACCTTGATTCACAACCTGGCCATGCATTGCCACTGCATGTGAAAGCAGTGGGTGAAACTCAAAGAGCAGCAGCAGGCTCCTGAGCCAGGCTCAGTGCAACAGCACTGGCTAGCATGCAGCCCTGTGGTGTGTGTGCTCAGGGGTAAATGTAAGTGGGAGAAAGTGCTGCAGCAAGGATGGGGTGATGGCACAGCTGAGCTCATGAGCCTTTGGCACAGTGTGGGATGCAGAGCAGAGTGAGGCTGGCTCTTCTCCTTGCATTTCGGGACTCATGAGCCTTCAAGCTGCTGCAGAGGGATGATTTACGTGCTGCTGGGCACATTCTTGGTGGATATTTTTCTGCAGGTGGGCTTTTTGTATGCACTCCTCCTGAAACCCTGGGAGCCCTGCGTATATTTCTGCCTCTCCTCCCCCTGCCTCATCCTGAGGTGAGGAATTCTGTGCAATCCCAGCCCTGGCCCAGGGCTGCGGGAGTGCTGGGAGTGCTGCAGGTGTTGGGAATGGGAGTTATTTGCCCCAGCTCTCCATTCCGCTCTGCCACCACCTTTGGATCTTTGTTGGAACCCCATAGCAATGACAGGAGGCTCTGCAGCTCTGCCAAGACACAGGTTTGGCTCCGGGCATGGGCGCATCGCTGTCGTCTTTGGAGAGGAGGATGGCACTGTGTGCCCAAAACGCCACTGCCGCGGGGCTGTGTGCTTCTCAGGGAGCTGGGAGGTGCTGGGGAGCTGTGCAGGGCCATCCCCAGCTGCTGGGTGATGCTGGCAGAGGGGTGCCTGCCCCATAGAGCCCAGGTGGTGGTGGGGGGGGGGCTGCAGCACAGCTGAGTGCCGCCACGTCATCAGAGCATCGATAGGAGTGGGGATCCGAGCAGCAGCATGGAAGGACAACATCAGTAAAGTGCAGAGAGCTGCGAGCAGCGCGGGGAGGGCTGGCAGCGGGCTGCTGAGATCACGGCCACTGAAATATTGAAGTGCTTGCATATAAACTGCACTTTCAAGTATTTTTGACAAGGGTACTAATTAAATCTTAATTGACATTGCACTAATTAGCTTCTTAATTACATGGAACCACGTAATTAGCAGCGCACTCCGTGCTAATTGTTAATTAGGAGAACGAGGCTTCCCCTTATGCCCACCCCCCCCTCTCAGGCCCTCCCCTCTTGTTGTCATTTTTAACCAAAGAGCCTCTGGTGGGAGGAAGAGGAGGAGGAAGGGGCAGGCAGGGGTGGGCACACACACACACACACTCATGTGCACACCTTGGGTTGAGGTGCTGTGGGCACGCAGTGCTCGTTAGGGGTTGTTAAATATAAGCATGGCTGATTTGGCATCATCCCTCCATGTGGGGACAGCCCCATGCTGGCGCTCTCCTGCACTTTGGTCTCAGCAATGCAGCATCATTGAGTCAACCCACCGTGGCCCCAGGGAGGTGGTGGTGATGGTGGTGGTGAGCCCCCGTACCAAAATACTGCCCTAATTTTACTGTCTCCTCAGGTAGCATTCTGCCTGGGCTCCAGGCCCTGCTGTGCTGCTGTTCCACCCAAGGGTCCCATCAGACTGCTTGTGCTGCTTTGTGACCCCCTGCCCCACAGCAAAGTGGTTAATGTTTCCCAGAAACAAAACTTTTCTCTTTTGGCAAATCCATCTGCTTGCTCCCTTTATTCCCTTGGATTTTCTCACTTCCCCTCCTCGCTCCACCTCTCTCTGCCAGTAACAGAAGTTGGGAACCTGTTACTGGGGGGCTTTGACATCCCTTCCAACCCAAACACCCCGTGGTTCTATAAGATCCCTTCCAACCCAGCCATTTTATGGCTCTATGATCTTCAAGATCCCTTCCAACCCAACCATCCAATGGTTCTGTGATCTTTAAGATCCCTTCCAACCCAACCATCCAATGGTTCTGTGATCTTTAAGGTCCCTTCCAACCCACCTATGCTGTGATTCTGTGATTTCCCAGCCCCAGGAGCTGCTCTGGTAGCAGCTTTGCCCACCAGCACCCATCCTTAAGGTAAAATGAAACCAAAACCCCACAAGGCTGCAATTTTGCACATCTTTTCCTCTCTCTCTCTTTTTATTTTTTTCCAACTCTTCAATCATTTTTTTTTAATAGCTCAGTTTTCCAGGAAATACAAAAACAGCTCAGCACCTGCTGCCCAGTTCATCTTTCATGAGAGCCCAGAGGAGCGCAGTGCAGTTGGGAGAGCGCAGCCCCCATTGATGGGGAGAGGTGGAGGGAACAGAAAATATCTGTATTTGCACCGGGGCGAAAAGAGAGGAAAAGGGAAAGAAAAGAAAATGAAGAGGTGAGAAAATTGTTCACATTTGACAAATCTTTCTAATTAGGGGCCAATTATGTCCTCAGATTCCTAATTGGGATTCCGGCAGGTTTTCAGGCTTGTAGGGTAATTACAGGCTCGTAATTCTATTAAGATGGAAATTTGGGAGAAATACCTTATCATAACATTTAGATTTTGCCATCTGTGTTGATGGGTGGAAGGAGGGTGCTTGGCACTCCGTGTTCAGGCCTCGATCCTCTGCTGCTGCCAGGCAGCACCGCAGGGAACCGAGGGGCTCAGCACCACCCTGGTGCCATGGGGGATCTCTGGGGTTGCATTGGGACAGGTGGGACGAGAGCCATCCCTGTCCCATCCATCACCACTAGCTCAAACAACCCAGGTGATCCCTCTGCATTCACTGTAAGCTAGAGGAGCAAAGGTCTGGGTAGTTTCCCAGCAGCCCGTTTCCATTGGCACCAACTCCATGTGGGTGTGGGCCTGCAGCTCGGATCCCCCCCAGGGGCAGGGATGCAGCTGGAGTGCAGTGCGATGGGTTTGGGGTCTGGCAGTCAAAATTGGCAGGGTGGAAGAGAAGAGGAGCTGGGCTGGGGGGAGAGCGCTGTGCCCAAGTGCTTTGCCTAACCTCAGCTGAAGGGTTCTGCGCTGATCATGTTGGCTATCAGAAAGCAGGGTGAGTTACCCAGCCTGCCCTCCTTCCAAAGAATGAAGGCATTTTAATATTTCTTATTCTTTCTTAAAAAAAGCACCGACCATTTTTGCTTGAACAACTGCAGTTTTACCCTCCTCCCCCCCCCATTCCCTCCTGCCTGCTGTTCAGCCTGGCTCAGACTCCCCAGCAGCCATCAGTGCACTGAGATCTCCCCATCTCCGCAGGCAGTTTGGGGTTGGGGTGTTCCCCTGGGGCTGAGCCAGGCGTGGTGCTCCTGCAGAGGTCGGTGCCCCACAGACCCCGTGCACAGCCCCAAATCCCAAGGAAACCCAGAAGACCCTGCTTGGACCAAGCTTCCCAATGGGAGATCCCTTCCTCTCTCCTGACAGGGCACATTTTGTGGCTGTAGCTGTGGCTGAGCGGTGTCCCCTGCCCTGTAGGGACACTCGGTGCCGGCTGGGGATGCTGGACTGCACAGTCCCCACGAGGGCAGCTGCAATTGGGGCTCTCGGCATCGCTTTCCTCTTAGCAGCTGAAAGCAGCTGTGGGTAATTATTTTAATCTGCGTTACTGGGCGGGAATGCAGCTTCTTCTGCATCTGCAAATTTATAATAACACTAAAAAGAGGGGGGGAAAAAGAGAGAGAGAAAGAGAAAAGAAGAAGAAAACCCTCCTCTCTGTAAGAGCCTTGCTCGCTTTGATCTTTTGTGTGAGGCCTCTTATCGGGGCGAGAGTAGGTTTACATGCTGGCAGATAGGGGAATAATACTCAGCGGAGATAAGCTGCAGCCCCGGCTCTCCTTTGTGTGGCAAATTTGATAGTACTGGGAAAATGTTTACTGGGAGACGTGGGGAGAGAATCGGTCCCCAGCGCAGCTGAGAGAAATAATTGCTCTGTGTTACAATTAAAGGGTTCGGGCTCTGCTCCCAACCCGGGGCTGCAGGAGGGCACTGCAGTGCGGGGTCCCGGTGCAGCCCATGGGGGTAACAGTGGGCACACACAGCTGCCATTGCTTATGGGGACACAGAGGAAATCCTTCAGGGCGGCTCGGTGGGTGCTGAGCACAGGGAAGCAGCAGCAGGGAGGAAAACCCGATGGATTTCTGCACCCTTCTGCAGCTCTTACAGGTGCCACAGAGCTCCCAGCGGCTCCGTCGGCATCTCTGGGTGTCCCCCAGGGCTGTGCAAGGACGTGGGCTTTGGGAATGGGGCTGGAGGGGACGTCGGGGGTCACAAAGGGTCACCCCCCCCCCCCAGCCCCCGCGTAATCGGTTTCCTATTAATCTGGCGTTTTATTATTATTATTATTGTTATTATTATTAAACATCTCTCTTCTCCCAAATCATCTCGGAGCTGCGGCGAGGTCCCCGGTAATAGCTCCATAAATTTCAGCCATAAAAAGTAATGGAGGGAGACAAATGAGATAATTAGGAATAAATCTTGGCGAGGTCTCTATTCATCAACATCCCCCAGAACCAGCCAATATTCCAAATCATTAGCAAAGCCCGTAATTAACAAAGAGCCAAGGCTTCCAACGTTAATAAAGCTCTCTCAACTCTATATTATCAGGTAGCGGCTGACGAATCGGCCCCGTTAATATTACGGCCTTTGTTCAGGATCTACTCTTTCTCTTTCTCTCTCTCTCTCTCTCTCTTTTTAAAGCTAAGAACCCCGTGCCATTTTTATTTTTTTTAATTCTTCTGCTAAATTTTAATTAGATTTTGCGTATGCATCTGTAGAGGGCAAGTGAGGGGACAAAGGGACAGGGCTTTTCTATTTCCTCACTGCTCGGCCCAAAAGGATGGGGTCAGGGATGCTCACAGCCGACACAGAGCAGCGTTTACCCCACAGCTGTCCCCGGGGGTCCGTGCAGGGATGCGCCCTGCTGGGCAGCTCAGGCTGCTCAGAACTTGAAGTAGGAAAATAATCAAAGGGCCATTTATGTGCTGTGGTCACAACAGCTTCCCATACGTAGCCAAGAAATACTGCCTGGGATGTAAATGTTCGCCCCCCGCTTGCTTCCTTCCTCCCTGAGGTGAACGTTTGCTCTCCATTAGGAGGCTGTAGGGCTGCATGGGAGCAGAGCTGGGCTGGCAGATGGATGCAGGACTGGGGTGTGCAACGTGGTCACCTGGCACAGCCTGGGGCATGGCTGCACCCTGCGTGCTGCGCTGTGCTGGGACTGTGCAGATGTCAGCACAAGTATCTGCACGCTGAGCAGGGGGGGTGGGAGGGGAGGAAGGTTTTCATTCCGCTCTCCTTTTTGCCATTAGGGGCTGTACCCACGAGGCCAGCTTGCTCCGTGCTCCCCAAAAGGGGGATGGTGGTGGCTGAGGCTGCACTGAGCTGCTCACACTGTGGGTGTGGAAAGCACGGCGTAAATGCAAATCCTCCGAAGTGCAGCCACTGCAGAGCTGTTTGCTCCTCCGGTGTGAGACTCAGGGATGGAGGATGCTGAGACCTCGTGTGGTCCTTCATCCCAGGCAGGGGAGCAGAGCCTCTCGCCTTGGGAACAGCCCTGGGATCCGGCTGGTTTGGCAAAGCAGCCCATGAGCCAATCTGCAGCTCCAGGACCCTTCCTGAGACTGAAGCTTTCCAGGAAGAGCAGGGACAACAGGCGCTGTAGGACAGCCATTAGCAGACAGTTCATCTCATATGCTATAGAGAAACGCCAGGGCTTGGAGGAGAGCAAAACCCAGCTAGGAAGGGAAAATCTGCTTGATGCAGAAGGAAGACACTGGGTCTTTGCGACAGGGAGCTCTGCAGAAGGAACAGGAGGATGCAGCCTCAACGTTGCAGAAGACAGCTGCACCTTCAGCACAGCACAAGGGGAGGTGGAGCTGGCTGTGTGGAGACGTGGGCTTCCCCTGTCCTCCCCTCCCATCACCAGCCTGGGTTATGCCAGCTGCTTTCCACACTCTGTGGGGGGAAGCAGAGCACATGTGTATCTCATCCTTTCACTGCAGAGCCAGTCCCACTGACCCTCAGATAGGGAACCCCAGTGCAGAGAGCCCTGCCTTGCCTTGCCCTTGGCACCCCAGCCCACACACAGCCCCATCGCCACTGAGATCTGCTGCCGGCACATTACTGCATCCATCTCCATTGCTGCTGCAACACCCCACACCCAGGGCTGGGCCCAGGGCTCAGCAGCAAAGCCCCCCACAGCAGCCCCAGAGCCCCTCAGGGGGTGTCATTGCCATGGGGCAGGCAGAGCTGAGCAGTCCTGGTGCTGTCAAGGCAGCTTCCAGCATCTTTCTTAATATGTCTTATCCTTACTTCCTTTTTCTTTCTTCCTTTCTCTTTCTTCCTTTTTTTTTTTTTCCTTTTCCTCCCTTCCTTTCCCTCCCCCTTTCCTTTTCCTCCCTTTTCCTTTCTTTTTTTCCTTTCCTTTTTTCCTTTCCTTTTTTCTTTTTTCTTTCCTTTTTTTCTTTTCCTTTCCTTTTTTCTTTTCCTTTCCTTTTTCTTTTCCTTTCCTTTTCCTTTCCATGTCTTTTTCTTTTCCTTTTCCTGTCCTTTTTCTTTTCCTGTCCTTTCCTTTCCTTTTTCCTTTCCTCTTTTTCCTTTCCTCTTTTTCCTTTCCTCTTTTTCCTTTCCTCTTTTTCCTTTCCTTTTTCCTTTCCTTTTTCCTTTCCTTTTTCCTTTCCTTTTTCCTTTCCTTTTTCCTTTCCTTTCTTTCCCCCCGCTTCCTTCCCCCAAAGGAATCATCAAAGCACTTTCAGACCAGAATCTGCTTCAAACAAAATTCTGTACTCTCTTTGCTAACCGGATGGATGTCACTAAGAGACGCGGGTACTGAGCGCTTCTGCAACAAAACCCACCTCCGTTCCCGCACCCGGAGCTGAGCGGCTCGGGGCCGGGGGGGCCCTGCACTAGGGGGCAGCCGCACGCCGGTAACATCGGCTCCGAACCGCGAGGAGCGGGATGAACCAGGTGGGAGCATCCAAAGCACTTCACACCTCGGGCAGTCTGGTGTCTGGTCGGGATGGAAAAGGGTTTGTGCTGTCAGAATCTATAGGGCTGGGTGCGAGGGACAACCTGTGCTATGGGGCTGGGGCCCGGAGCGATGCAGCCGGGTGCTCGTGGCATCTGGAAGCCATCCCGGAGCTGGGGTGCAGACAGGGCCACGGCGGGGGCCGAGCACAAAGAGAGGAGGTGTGCAGACAGCTGGGATGTGCTCTATTGCAAAGAGAGAAAAGGTGGCTTGGAGGTGTGAGGTCAGCTGGTAATCACCAGCACAGCCAGTGGTGCTGCCTAAATCTTCAGTAAAACAACCAAGGCGAGCTGCTTACCTGCCTTTGCAGCAGGCAGAGGATACCAGCAGCATTGGGTGTGCAGGCACGCTTTGCAACCCAGAGCCTAAAACACAAAATCCTTTGTTGCGCATGGCCAGGAACAGGCTTAGGTGCTAACGAGCTTGGAAATCAACAGGACTGGTGCAGAAATAGGAGCCATCAGCCCCGCCTCCCTCCAAATAATTAACACCAAATGGCAGTGCAAGGGATGGCTCCCAAATAGCTGACAATTGCATGGGAAAGAGAGCGAAGGGGGTATTTTGTAGCACGGAGAGCAAATGAGCACGGGGCATCCCAGTGCTGGGGGAGCCACCCAGAGCCCAAGGGAGCAGAGCCTGCTGCTGGGACGAAGCCTGGCACAGTGGGATGGTGGGGGGAGGAGTGCTGGGGGTGCACAGAGCTTAGGTGTGAGCAGATGGGTGCACAACGTGTGTCTGTGTGTGTGTCTGTCTGCATCTCTGCGTGTCTGTGTCTATGCAAGCAGGTAACCATATACATGGATCAACATGTATGAAGGGTTTTATATATGTATGTGAATATATATACATGCACACAGCCAGATGCTGTGGCACATACAGGGGTCCCTCTCACACATACATATGGATGGAGGGAATGGGAGGCTCGGGTCACCCCCAAGTGCCACCCCACGTTTGGGAACGGCCGTATGAGGAGCCCATATGGGGCTGAGCACACGAATAGGAGTGAATTAATGCTCAGGAAGGGGTGGCTGCTGGCCCTGTCCCACATGTGTATGAAGCGCGTGCCAACTTTCCCTGCTCAGGAGGGTCGGGCGCTTTGGTCTTAAAACAAAAACGGTGCCACTTCTTTCAGCCTATAACTCACCGCGGCTGCTCGGTGTGTTTCTGCGTGGGGTTAAAGGTAGGGCCGAATTTTCCTCCGCAAATATTCCCCTTAATGGCTTTCAAATGTTGGCACCCCCGGCGGGTGCTGCGTGTCTGTGTGTGTGCGTTGGCTGCCGGCGCTGTCTCACGGCACCGCGGCTCCCAGATATTTCAGCTCACTCCATCCCCTCTCCGGTTTCAGCCGCGTTTGTAAAGAAAACAACTCCCACCGCCTGCAGCAGGAAATCACTATTTGGGTTTATGAGGCACCTCTTCCTGACGAGCTGCACACAGCGGTCTCCGCTTGCTCTGCAGGGCGGGTATCCCCCCAGCACCGGGCAGCAGGATGGGCTGGTGGCACTGCTGCAGACCTCGTGCAACGGCTGTGGTGTCTGCGAGAGGGGGAATGAGGGCTGCTGGAGCTGCTGGCCGTGGTGATGGCAGCTGAGACGACAGAAGGGAGGTAGAGGCAAAGCGGCGCCGATAGGCTTGCAGCGCTCCGTGTGCACTGAGGTGCTGAGTGTGTAAGGAATGTGACGGAAATGGAAATAAACTCACTCTGAGTTCTATCGGCCACATTTCCCAGCTCAGGCCCATGGCAGAGGGTGCGATCGGCCCAGGTAACATGAAGTGAAATGCCAGGCAGGATCTGCCCCCCCATGGCCCCACACACCTAACCTGCCCCATGCCTGGTGGTGCTGCGCCGTGTGTGTTCATCCAGCTGTCCAGATGGGCTTCTCGGAACCGCAGCACAGCCGCAGCCCTTAACCCCCCCCCAGACCCTCCCTGCTGTGGGCTGGGTGCCCCTCTCCAGCTCAGGCTGCCCAGGGACACCGTCCATGGCCTCAGGGACCTCCAGGGATGGGGCACGCACAGCTCTGGGCAGCAGTGCCAGCACCGCCTCTGGGTAAAGCATTTCCCCCTCACATCTGACCTAAATCTTTCGTCTTTCAGTTTAAAACTGGGCTTCCACTGTGGTGCTCTGCTTCGGGCAGGAGCTGAGGGGATTGCATTGAACACACGTCCCCGGGTGTGTGTGTGCATGGGTACACATACGTGTATGACACCCTGGGAACCATAGGTCCAGCAGGGACACACTTCATGGCTTCATCCCTTTCTGCATCTCCGAGGTCTCAGTGTTTTGGGGGGTTGAGGAGGGCAAGCCTTGCACTGCCCTCCCTGCGCCCCCACCCCGTTGAGTCCCAGCAGCCTTCAAGGGTGAGGGGCTGCTCCTCCGCAGTGCCCAGGCGAGGGTTAACACCAACTGCTCTGCGTTTTCCTTCTCCAACTTGGTAGCAAGGCAGAACGTGGAGATATACGGTCTCCGCTTGGGTCCCAGGCCCCGGGGCCGGCTGGAGGAGCGCTGCTTTCAGGCACACTGTCGCTTGGCAGCAAAACCCGACAGCTTTGGCCAACGCTGCGCTGCTCCAGCGATCAGACAGCTTCTGCACCCCATCCCCATTGACAGCGCGTGGCTCTGGGCAGTCACAGCCCTGATCCCACAGAGGGGCCAGCAGCACCCTGTGACATTACACGAGGACACAGCGCTGCGTCCCCCAGCGCAGTGCGCAGCACGGGGACGCCGGGCAGCGGCAGCAGACGTGGGCTTTGGCTGCCCGACGGACGCTTGCCAGCGCTTTGCACGCGTGCAGGATGTCGGCAGCCGGCAGCTCTCCCCTCATCGGGCGCTCACGTTTATCGCAGGGATCAAAGAGACGGCGGCCCCACCCGGCTCCTGCCCAGCTCCAGCGGTCTCAGAGAGCAGAGAAAAGGCAGTGCTGCCGGGGCTGCGGCCCCAGGCTGTGTTTTGGGGAAGGGTGAAAACGAGGAGCCGAGCTGGTGGACCTGAGCAGCTAATTCCTTCCAGCTGCTGTCAGGCTGGCAGGTTCTCAAAGGAAGTTTAATAGACTGCAGTCATCTCCCCTCGGCCCGTCCCCCCTCACCCAGCAGAACCGGGATTACATGAGCTGCACGGCTTGCAGAGACCGAGCTCTAATATTATGTATTTTTTTTTTCCTGACTTTTGGCTCTGAAAGTGTTTTCATGTGTATGTGTGTCAGTGTGTGCACGCACGCACGCACATGTGGGATGCCGTTCTCTCAATGCTGGCCAAACCTGCCCTGACAGCGCATCAAATGGGGATCGCACGGGGCTGGGATGGGGAGTGGGAGCAGTGGGGAGGAGGAAGGAGCCGACTCCGTGGGCCCCCTGGCTGGAGCACACCCTGCGAGCAGGGAGGAAACAGGATGAAGAAAGTATTTGGAGTGGAAAATAAAAAAATCTTCTCGCTTGCTTTATTGATTGCAATTGTGGACAGAAATAGCCATGGCTGCCGAAAGCAATCAGTGCTGAGCTGCCCGGCACCCCCCCGGCCATGGGGCAGGAGGGGCTCAACTGCATGCATGGCATGTCAGGGCCCTGCTGCATGCTACTGCCTTGCCAGGAGTTGTGCATCTCGGTGGGCAGCCCCAGGACCACGCAGGCTGGCAGCAATTAGAGGATCAGCTTCTATTATTAATACATCCAATGTCTCGCCTGTAATAAATCGCCAGCAGAGCGATGCAGGAGAAAGCCCTGAAGGCAATGAGTGGTGCAGCTCTCCCTGCCCATGGTGGGGCTGTGCGCCCACTACATACCCCCATCCTGGGCAAGCAGAGCCACGTCACCCCATCATTGAGCTTTAGAAGCAGCAGGAGCAGAGCAATGGAGCATTTC
Source organism: Gallus gallus (assembly GCF_016699485.2). Classification (NCBI taxonomy): domain Eukaryota; kingdom Metazoa; phylum Chordata; class Aves; order Galliformes; family Phasianidae; genus Gallus; species Gallus gallus. The sequence goes on along the minus strand of NC_052557.1, from coordinate 4,948,483 downwards.
ATGAACTTTAGCCCATTTAACTCAATTCCCTCCCAGCCGGGCTGGGGGGAGGACACGGCTGAGCCTGGGCATTGGCGCGGCACAGCCTCAGGGCTGGCATCTGCATGGGCACATTGCAACAGCTCCCAGTTCTGAGGCTTCCGCAGTAAGAGCAAGAACCAAGTGCTAGCAGGAGAGTAATTAGTTAAAAAACTGTGCACATCTGCTGTTAATTAATTCCCAGGCAGGAGGGTTAACCCCTGCCTTTCCTGGTGCTTTGCAAGGTGCACGGCCAGCAGCAGCTTGCAGCCAGAGGCAGGCGTGTACTTGGCTCTTCCAGCCCTTTCCAGGCACTCGTGCTGCTCTGCACCACCATTCCCACACTGCAGCACACCACGGGCAGCGAATGCATTCCAGCCTTGGGAAAGGGACTTAAAAAACCCTGGCCTTGCTGTGCCAATGCCCGGCCCATGGAGCTGGTGGAGGAGGTTGGCCCTCTTTGAGGATGGAGCATCGCTTTGCAAGGCAGAGCTGCGCTTACGGGTAGCTGCACTGGGTGCTATTTTATTTGCATTCTTTTCTCCCTGGGTGCGTGCCATCCTTCCCACACTGGGACACAAGCATGGCCCGACCCACCCCAGAGCCCTCCTGCACCAGGGGAATCTGTTCCCCATTAAGCGTCTCCAGCGGCGCTCGTTACCACAGGGAGAGCAGCCCGCCAGCTCCAACCTCCCTAATTAGCACCACGAGTGAGGCCGGGCTGGGGAAGGCCGGCGCCTCTATCCCTCCTTGCCAAGGATGTGAGCGGCTTGGAGCCGAGCCGCAGCCAGAACCGTGGAAATGCTCCCACCCGCTCCGTGCTGGGGCCCCACTGCTGCCTGTCTGGGAGCAGACACCAAAGCGCAGCCCCCACTCCTCGCCCCGGGGCTCAGCTGCATTTGAGGATGGATTAAAACCCCAATCTGCCACCCTGCCACGCTTAGCATAGAGGAAGGCTGCTCGCATCCTCCTCCTCCCCGCCGCGCACTTGCCCAGCACCGGGCTGCGACTGCCTTCCGCTCACCACTAAAAATAGGCTGAAGGGCTGAGCCGCAGCCCCGGAGGGCAGGCAGCCCAGATCCCGAACCAGCCCGTGTCACTGTGACCAACTGACCCATTTGGCCTCAATTTTTAAGCGTTTTTCCCTCCTTGCTCAACTTCAGCCCAGCCTGCAGCCTTGCTGCAGTGGTTGGGACCCCAAGCCAATCTCTGGGGGGGTCACGGTCTCTTACCGGCATGGCATGGTACAGCATGGCATGGCATGTTTGGCAGTCCCTCCGCAGGGCTGAGAGGTGGCACAGGAGAACCCAAGTCACCAAACTCAGCCACAAACCCCAGGCTGTGCCTACCCAGCCCTGCAGTTGGGAATCTGCATCATTTATTCCCTCTTTTTAGGGACGTAATGCCCCTATGACAGAGGTGAAGCGAGGAGCAGAGGACAGGAGAGCTCCAGGGTTGCTGCTGAGCCATCTCATGGCCCCAGTGCCAAGATAATGCCCCGCAGCCCCAGCAGACCCCGTGCCCTGAGCTGCAGCAGGATGCGGGGACAGGCGATGCAGTGTGGCTGTGAGCTGCCATTCCTCAGGCACATGAGGTGATGCAGCAGCCCTTATTCAGAAATGAAGAAAGACCTTTATTTACAGTAACAAAAGGGACCAAAGACAAAATAATAATAATAATAATACCATGACACTTCTTCTCCCCCCCCTTCTCCCCAGCCCTCCAATGGGGCATTCTCCGCCCTCCCCCAGCCACAAGCCCTGTCCCCGGGGTGATGGGATGGGGGCCGTCAGCTGCTGGGGGTCATTTTGCACCAAGCTGCCCAGTGAGGGATGCACTTGGGTTGGTCACAGCTTGCACGGCTGCTCCAGTCCTGCAGGAAGAGAGTGGGTGGGGACAAAGGCACTCGGCTGTGGGGGAACCCCACTGCAGGCTGGTTATTGCACTTGGCTGCCAATGTCAGCACCGAGGAGGGGCTGGGGGCTGCACCCACCCACACAGCCTGGCTGCCCAGAGGGGGCATCTCTGTGGGGTGGAAGGCTTTGCTGCACCCAGCCTTGGAGGATCCAAGAAGTGAGGATGCCCTGGGCCACCCCAAAGCATGGCACAGCACCTGGAGCAGCGTCCTGGGACGGTGTGGGGTGGGAGCTCCTGTGCTCGGCTCAGGTGGCAGGATGCTCCTGTGAGCTCCGGGTGTGGGAAGAGGTAGAGCGCTATAGCCTGCTGATTCGCCCTTCCCCAGGCAGGATCTAGCAGGCTCACCAGCTCTGAGGAGGAGGTTTGCAGCGGGGGGGTAGCACTCTCCTTCCTCACTGGGCTCCGTCTTTTGGCATTTCACACCTGGGTTTCCACACAGCCTGCTGGGGGTCCTGCAGGAGGGGATGGGAACGGTCCCCTCTCCCCACATCTGGCCCTCAGGAGGAGAAGCAGAGCCCGCAGCACTCCATGCAGATCTCCAGGCAGTCGGCCGACTCGCAGCAGGCGTCGATGATGCCGCAGTCCATGTCGCAGGGCAGGTCGCAGTCTGCACACTCGCCCGAGTTGCAGCAACAGCAGCAGATGCAGGAGTCCTCAGAGGTGCAGGAGCCGCAGGTGGCACAGTCCAGCACGATGTTGCAGAGGGTCAGGAACTCGCAGAAGAGGCAGGATAGGATGCAGTGGACACAGCAATCTGCAGGGGAACATCCAGAGAGAGTGGGCAGGGAGGAGCGGTACCAGTGCTGGGCTGTTGAATGGATGCTCAGCCCCCAAAGGATGAATAAAGACTGGGAACTAAGGGTGGGGGTGGGATGGGGCTGGGAGCCAGGCACTGCTCCCTCAATGCCTGAGACATGCCCAGACCCCAAAAGAAACCAATTTCGGAGGGGGTGAAATGACCCCCAGTCAGTACCTGCCCTGGGGAAGGGTGAGTGGTGCAGATGCAGGAGGGGAGGGCAGCATGGCAGCTGCCCAACTTCAGGGTCCCGGTGAGCTGGGAGGATGCTACATGAGATACTCCATAGGGCCACAGCAAAGAAAACCCCCCTTGAAGAGAGTCGGTACCTTCCTGTGCCTCAATAGGGATGTGGGATGAAGCCGACTTGGAGCTGCCCTTGCTCTTCTTGCTGCTCTGGCTGTTGATGGAGTGGTGGGACTGCAGCTTACGGTGAGGCTTCTGGGAGCTGGGCAGAGGGCGGAAGACCCCGTTCCCTGTGTTCCCACCTGGATCCGGCCCTTGTCCAGCCCCGTTCTGCAGCAGGTGGGTGCAGGGGCTGGGGGCCTGCGTGGCTGCTCGCATCTGGGGCTGGCCTGGGGGGAGAGCAGGGTGTCAACGCTGCGCCCTGAAGTGCTGTGCTGAGGGACAAAGGAGGTCCCTGCCCCCCGTCCCTGCCAGTATGTGGGAACCTGGCGTGGTATTGCAGGAGGGATGCGGCGATGCTGACAAAAGCACTGTCCAGGAGGATGGGGAGGAGGAAATGAGATGCAAGAGACAGCTGGAGGGACGGAGGCAGTCGGAGAAAGAGAAGGAGGGATGAGAAAAGAGCAAGAAATAACGTCTTGGCGTGTAGGATGCGGTGCGACTGCCAAACCTCAGCAGAGGACCTGGGGAGGGGGCCCAGCGCTGCCAGCACAGGCCAGAGGGGTGGAGGGGAGCTGGGGCATGGAGGGCACGGAGAGAAACCTCCGCCTCTGCTGCCACCAAAAGAAACCCAGTGGAGCAGCCGCCATCCCACAGCACAGCCCACGTGCTGCACGGCCATCCCCCTCTGCTGAGCCAGATAAGGCGAAGCTGGAGCGCTGCTCATCACCCCAGCTGCGTAATGAAAGGGCTCCCCAACCTCTGGCTGAACTTCTCGGCCGGAGGAGGGAACGCAGATCTGCTCTATCAGCCTCCAGCTGTGTGCTCCTGCCTGGCGCCGTGTCCCCGTATGCGGTGAGGACGGCGTGGTCAGGAGAGGGCTGGAAACACAGCTCAAGGGAGGGGGCTGCAGCGTCTGACCCCCACTGCAGCAATGCCAATCGAAGCCACAGACCCGGCCCGGACTGGCGGAGCTTTTGCCAAGCTTTGATTTCCCTCTCCCTCGGCAGTAAACAAGGGATGATTCAGCCCGGAGGCTCGAGGGCAAAGGCACCTCCGGCCGCCGGGAACAGTAGCTGCTTTCTGCACAGCGTGGCCGTGGGGGGATCCACGGGAGGAGGGGCACGGCTCAGCCCCCCCCAAGGCAAAGACTGCCTGTCTTGCACTGGCAAAAATAGACAGAGGCACGAAACCCGCAAGCGTGTGCCTGTGGTGCTTCCAAAATGGGAGCTGCAGAAGTCTGCATGGGCAATCGGGTGAGACGAACTTACAGCAACCAGCGCTGAGCTGGAAGATTGGGTTGGAAACAAGAGGGGTGAGAGAAGGGTAGAAAAGATAAAGGGGAAATGGATCATGGATAAAATGGGGCACTTTGCCCCATCGGGGTTTGGTATCCCAAGGGAACAGGAGCACACACTGAGGTTCCACCGCCGTGCATGGAGCCCATGGGGACAGTGGCACCGGGGCTGGTGGGAGCTATGGGGGGATGAGCACACGGAACCCAGCGCGGCCACCCCTGCCCACTGCTCTCCCTTCACCCCCAGCTTCACCCGCTGTTTTGTTCTGAAGCAGCACAGCTAACGGCAGCCCGCAGAGTGCTGGGTTTGGCATTCTGCATTTCGCTGCATTCCTCAGATTAAACTGTTTGTAAATCAAAATCGTGTTCCAGCTCCAGCGAGCAGCAGGGAGGGCCAGCCAGCAATCCCCCCCTCTCGTTAAGAAAAATAGCTTCCATCTCTCGGGATTGCCTTCAAGAGCTCTTTGGAGAGACAGCCCTTCAACCTGCGGCCGCAGAGCAGTGTGTGATGCTCTGCGGGGCGATGGCAGTGCAGGGAGGAGCAACCCATTGCACTGACTCTGCATCCAACCCAAAGCTCCGGGATGGGCACATTATGTCTCACACTGGGGTGACGCTCCGTGGAGCAGCTCAGGCTCCCTGGTGCTGGCATCCCCGGATGGGTGCCAGGCCCACAGCAGCTCTTGTCTGTGCCCAAAGGGGGGTCACCAGCAGGGCTGGGCTGCACTCTGACCCTGCACTGAAAGCAACAGTAGTGGGCTGCAAGCAGGGCTGCTGGTGGTAATGCCAATGGGCCAGAAGGGAAGGAGGGGGCTGTCCCACACACTGCCCTCCCCACCAGCCCGGCCGTGCTCCCCTTGGCCCTACAGGGTGGGGAAGGGGCTGCGCAGGGCTGCGGCGTGCGGGGTGCAGTGGCTGTGGTGTGACTCAGAGGTGCAGAATGTCTGTGGGCAGCCGGCCCAGCTCCCAGATGCTTGCAGGGCTCGTGCTGGGGCTGGGGAAACGTGCGCTCTCCTTGCTCCAGGCAGCAGCGCCTGCATTTCACTGTTCACAACCTCATCCCCACCCTGCTCCCCCCGGGAGGAAGCACCGACCCACCCGCATCCAACCAACAGGGGTGGCTGTGTGCAAAAGGGGCGGCCTGGGAGCAGAACTACCCACCCCATAAAGGGGCACAGAGCAAGGGCATGCCAACAGAGCACGGAGATGATGGCTTCCCACCATTGCCCACCTCGTTAATGAGCACTATCACTTATTAATCGGCAGCAGCCATGCCGGGAGCTGCCAGTGCCACTGCCAAGGAGCACTCACATGTCACAGCTTCAGGAGTGCCCACGAGCTCAGTCCTGGCTGCTGCGGTGCCGTTGGGCAGCGCTGTGCGGGACTCAGCATCGTCCGAGGGCTTCTCACTCCTGGGGGCCGCAGGTGAAGGGTGTGAGGTCTCACCCACCTCTGCAAGAGAAAGAGGTTGGGATGAGTGTCTTGGGGGGGGTCACAGCCACCAGCACAGCCCCTGGGCAATCACACGCCTGGATCACGCTTTGGGGTTCTGCTTCAGGTCAGGGTACAAGCTGTGTCCACCAGCTGTTGTTTTTTGGCCCAGCGTGCACATCTGGGGGAACAGCTGGATGGCTGCAATGGATTTAGGGTTGTATGGCACTGCTTCCCCTCCTCAAATGCCAGAGGTCTGTGAGCACCCTCCTAAAACCCCTCCTGAAGTCTCAGATTCCCTCTCCATAAATAGAGGGGATGCGGTAACACCCAGCACCTCCAGTCAGGCTTTTCCCCCCACTCTCATGAAAGAGCTCTGCCAACCACCCTCCGTCATATCCCGCTCGCCTTGGCACAGGAGCAGCTCCTGTGGGACTGCCTCGACTGTGGCAAGCCAAATTCCAAATGAGCAAACTCCCCACTTGCCTTGTGGGGACAAACCCCATTACCACACATCTCCCTGCAGAATCCCAGCCAGGAGTGGGGACCACTCCCCAGCGGGTGACTGGAGGGGGCTGCAGAGCCCCCTCCTCCTCCCCGACACAGGAATAGCAGCCGCTTGCACAACAGGGGCTGGACTGCACTTTATATAACCCTAAATTATAGCTTGGGCAAAGGGAGGGAGACCAAACAGCTGTAATTTCCTTGGCTATAACAAGAGGTCCTACATGCAGGCAGGCAGGGGTGGGGGGGCAGAGTGAGCCCTCGGCCACCTCGTTACACTCAGTGTAACAAGAGGTCCTACAAGCTGGAGCCAGGCAGACCTCACCTGTGTAATTACAGGGACTACAGCAAGTGGCCCTACAAGGGAGGTGGGGGCACTCCCCCAGCCCGGGGTGTGAGAAGGGGATGCATGCAGCCGGCAGCGATGCTGCCTCAGCCCCACACATTCACCCCCTGCCTCGGTTTCCCCATAAGACTACTGTGCCCTGGAGCCTGAGCCCCCCCCCCCCCCCCAGCGTGGCTGAGATTGGTCTGCACTTTGCACCCCGGGTTCCTGCATGGAATCAGTTGGTATAGGTGGGATGGGAAGAAACAACCCATCTGTGGTCTTCGTTTTAAGCGCTACCTTACGGAGCGCAGATCTGCCCCCTGCTCTGAGGGCTCCTGGTGGAGGACCCATCACTCTTCTGCTGAGAAAACCTGCAGAGCAGTGCCTGCAGAGCCCAGCACCAAGCTCTCCGCATCCACTCCTGGAGGTGCGGTGATTCTGGTGCTCACCCAAGGGGAAAGGCAGCAGCTCCAGCTGAGTTCTGCAGTTTGGCTCTGAAACCCAAATGGAGCAGGAGGAAGCGTACCCCAGAAAGGAGCATGGAAAACTGGTTTCCACGTTCCTGTGAGAGTCCAGGGTGAAACAGAGGCAAGAAAGCAGGCTGTCCCATGCCTCTGGGTGTTTGTGCACAGGCGTGGTGTAAAGGTGAGTAACACCCCATGGGGCTGCAGCCACATCCTCTGTCGTGTCCCGACCTGGACCAGCCTGACTCAGAGCAGTGGGGTTTGGCCAACGCCTGTGGGAAGCAAACACTGACACCCCATGGATGGGCAGCCCCACATGGAGGTCTGAGCCAGAGCTGAGCAATGGGAGCTGTGGCTGGAGGGCATGGGAAGGGGCTCGAGGCACTGCGCATCACTTTGGAGAAGCTTTCTGCTGCACCCGTATTGTTACCCTGTGCAACATGAGCTCTCACACACAGCACAGCGGTGGCGGAAGATGGCAATTAAATCAACGCCCACTGGGACAAGCTGGCCAGGAGAGAGAGACAGAAATAGGCGGGAGAGAGATTTGGGTAAGCTGCTCCTGTCCTGCCCTGCACACAGCCCTGCTGTCCTGCAAGGAGCACGAGGACGCCCCGGCGTTATCATGGCATCGGCACGGCCCTGTGCCAAACACAAGGGAGAAACAAAAGGCAACGTGGCACAGGGCGATGCTTCCTGAGAATGGAGACAATGAAGTGTTTGAAGAACACTAAGTCAGGCTTTGGTAAATCACAGCGCTGCCGTAAGGTGTCAGAGATTAGGAAAGCAGAGGAACGTGGAGCTCCTCATCTTTGCCTCCTGCTGCCAAGGCGGAGCGATGCACGCTCCCAACTTTCCTGACTCTTCTCCCCATTTGCAAAGTCAAAACTCGCCCTCTGTAACAGCCCCAGGAAAGCACAGAGCTCCAAACAGTGCAGGGATTGAGAAGAATGGAGGGAGAAGGGGAAAGAGCTGAAAGAAGCAAGAAAGCCGGATGGTCTCACAGCCTTTCACCGCTTGTCTTGCAACAGTGCTGCAAAGCAAAATGTGCCAACGGAGCTGGGATCACAGGGAAAGGAGCAGCAGGAGGGTGCACTGCACCACCAGCTTTGTGCTGATGAGGGGCAGAAGCCTGCATGCTTAGGGCAGGAGTTGTGCTGCGCTCCCTGTCGCATTCAGTACTGAGCTGACCCATCCACAAAGACCCGCACAAACAAGAGGAAATAGCAGTGTGTCAGCAGCACAAACAGGAGCACTGCTGACCTCAGCTCGGCCTTGCTGCACCCAGTGGGGCTCCGGCTGACCGCAAGGGACCCACAGACTGCCTCCTCCATGCAGCCCCCAGCTGGAAGGTGAGGAGGATGTGGGAAGATGCGATGCTGGAGGCATGCTTCGGGGTCAAATCCTCCCAGGTTTTCCCATGGCTCCCACTTGGGATTCCTCAGCTGGAGCTGGATGTGAGGGATGAGCTGGTACTCCTCTGCCCCAGCGGTGCTTTGGCCACAGGGGGAGGAATACAGGGGCAGGAGTGAGGCTCAACGCGTCTGGATCCACACATCTGGATCCACATCCAGGGCCATGGGCCACATCTCCCTTGACACTCTGAGTCAGGAGTCCCACGTCTCCTTCCCCTCTCCTTTATTCTCCCAGAAGTGGTCGATCAGGGAAGGACTGCATTGGATGGAGACACAAACAGAGGCAGTCGAGAGAGGCGTTCGCCACCACCAACACGCTACCTTGTGGTGATATTCAGTTTGGGAGCTTCCTAATCCTTTTTGTGCAGATGAAACGAGTGTGTAATCTCGCTTGGTTTTCCCATACAGGCTGCCTGGCCCAATCAGGTGCCTGTCTGACCTATTCGAGGGATACTGTAGAGTTTGATTAAGTGGATTCAAGTGCAGGAGAGACAGCACTGAAGCAAATCCTTCCAATCCCACGAGCCAGGCTGGAGGAGAGGAAAGCACAATTCTGGTCTGAAAGTTTGCTCAACTGGGAGGAATCCAAACGGCTTATTTACATTCAGTCTGAAATTAATGCACTAAAGCACTTCAATGATATTCAGAGAAAGGAAGAGAAGAGTGTGAGGGAAGGGATGAGCAATGCCCAGGAGCTGCCTTGCTCCCAAGCAAGTCCCACATGCATCCAGCCCAGCTCCAGTCCCAGCTCGGTCCTGCCAAGTATTTCCTCCCTGCTCACCTGGGCCGTGCTCTGTGAAAACACTTTGCTGCTGGGACAATGAGGAATCTGGTAAACAAAAAAAACCAAACCCAAACCAAACAACAACTATTGGTTTCTATGAAAAGTTACTTCCTAAATGCAAAAAGCAAAACAAAGCAAAAAAGCCCACAAAACCCCAAATGGCTTGCCAGCCTGGGAGTTGTTATTATTTGTTATTTATAGCCATTGGGTGGGTAGGGAGAGAGGAATTTCGGGTAGGCCAGAGCTGCGTCCATCCTGGTGCAGCGCAGGGGCTGAAACCACAACTCCACAGAGCTCCTCCAGACACCAAACCCCACTCCAGGTTTGGGGCACAGACCCTGAGCTGGATGTCCCTACAAACCCCAGCACCCAAAGGTCCTCACCGACCCAACTGCTCCTGCAAAGGACGCACCGACCACCCCAGACCCTCACGGAAGGCTCAGTCCTCCCGGTGACGATGATGGGGATACTGTGGGCGACCCATCGCCTCCACAAGAGAGGAAAAGCAGCAGGCAGCACGGCTCGGTGTGACCCACCTGGAAGGGAGCTCAGGGAAAACCACTGCAAGGAGTGTGCACATCCATCCCTGCAAGCAGCAATGGGAACTGTGCCTGACGCAGTAAGAATATATCAAATATATATACATCCTGATGGCAGTCAGGACTCCTTGTGTGCTACACACTGCATGGGCAGAAGCAAAATCCAAGCCTCAAAGCCCTCAGTCTAAACTGGAAGACGTGGCACAACTGTGACCCAGCAGAACCTGGCTTCTGCCCTGTGCTGCTCCAGGCTCTGCCTATGGAAAGCAAAGAGTAACGTGTAGCATCCCCAGCATCCCGTAGGGTGTAGGAGTGGAGAAAAATGACAGAGAACAACAAAGGATCAAAGATACGGTCTGGGGTTGAGTCAATATCTGTTGACATCAAGGAGCACCACGTCAAGGAGCTGCCAGCGGCCAACCTTGCTGTCCAAGGGGACTTTGCAGCCTGGTAGGATGGGAAGGCTGCAGGGAGGTGTCCTTAAGGACAAGAAGCCTGGGAAGTGGATAAAGCCATGCCTGTCAGATCCAAGGAGATTCTGGGAATTACAGATCAATGAGCCACACCGCCATGCTGGGGAAAATTATGGAGAGTCTAATTAAGGACCGTGCCAGTACAGTAATTGCGTAACCTTACGGGGTCAAACCAGCACAGGTTCTGCCAGGGAAAATTTGTGTCTTTCTAACCTGCTAAGAGTCCTTAAAAAAAAAGTTAATTGAAGAGCAGATAAATGTGAGCTGGTGGACATCATTATTAACAAGAGTAATAATTTGCAGTCGTACAGCACCTTTCATCCTGAGATCTACCAGCGCGCAGTTTTAAGCCAGTGCCCATCACACGTTCCCCAGCCTCAATGTATTTTATGTGAGCACAGCCACAGTGCTCAGCCAGCACGAAGCAGAGCTCTGTCACCACGTGGTTCATTGGGGAAGCAACAATGCCCAAAGCAACAGTGTACGGTGACGGAGCCCAAACCTTGCAGTCCTGCTGCTCAGCCTTCCTGCTCAGCCCTTCCCACAGGGCTGCGTGCTTGCAAGGTTGGGATTTCTCCTATGCAAAGACACCAAAGCAGCTTTGGAGGAGCTGCAGTGAGGTGAAGGCAAGCAACAAACCCTTCTGCAAAGATCAGGGCATGGCATGGCTCAGCCAACGATGAGCCATTGGGGTGGAGCACGTCATCACTCCTGGAGACAGCGAACCCATTGCTGGTGGGGCAGCCCTTCGGGAGAACACACTGCACCCGCAGCCCTGGCACTGAAAGTTGCCAAACCAGGCGAGCACTGTCCCATCCCGCCCCGTTCTGTCCCATCCCGCCCCATTCTGTCCCATCCTGCACTGCATCCCACACCAGGGAAGGTGCCGGTGTGGAGCTGGGACCCTCTTTCACCCAGAGGAGCAACCCAAAGAGCACAGGGTGGGCTGAAAGCACGACCCCAAGGCACAGCATCGCAGAGCAGGACAGACGGCCCTGCAGGAGAGACAGCAGGACAGCACCGCAGAGAGGGTGATTGCCCCTAAAGTCAACCGCGCACCGTTTGAGCTGGGAAGAGGCTGCCAAAGCCTGGCTAAAGAGATGGCCATGTGCACAGTGCCTGTGAGCACGTGGCAAAGCAAAGCCTGAAGATGGGGATTTGGGGCAAAAAATGCACGTTAGCTCATCTGCTGCATGCAACAGCTCATTTCCACCAGCACAACTGGAGCGGGTGCACACGGAAAGGACCGTGCAGAGCCTCCCCCGACCCCAGCCCGGCATCCCGGTGCTGCCAACCAAACCTCCTGGTTTGGATGGGGAATGGCATGAGAGGGCGGAGCGCTGGGAAACGAAAATCAGAGAAGTACAGAAAATGCCCCGAGGACAGCTTGGGTTTCTGCAGCTCGCAGAGCCGAACGGGCGCTTCCCGAGGAAATTCAATTAGGAGCTGGAGGAGGAATGGGGACGCTCGGGTGGCCATCGGCACAGCCCCGGCGGGACTGCTTTGTTTTGCTCAGAACGAGGAATGCCTGAAAAAAGCCAGAAAGCTGCGTCCTCCTGGTGTAAAGAAGGGAAAGGAACAGAACGATGTGCTTTCATGCGCAGATGACTAACTACAAAAGAAAACTAAAGTGGATCTTCTGGCGCAAAGAGGCTTAAACTGGGGAAAAACAAAGTTGTATTTCTTTGGGGGGATTCTTTTTCTTCCTCTTTGCACCTACTAAGTGCAGCTTCGTGGGCAGTTCCACTTAAATCAGCGCTAAGATGAGCAAAGAGCCTTTTGCATTGCCCTCATTCAGGGCCTCACTCCCCAGGCTCTCTGCAGGATGCAGCCCTGCTCCTGCCTGGCTGATGGGGGGCTCTGGGACCCCAGAAGGAAGCCCTTCTACATGCTATCCCTGTGCCCTGCAGTGGGAAGCAAGGACAGGGCCAATCCCATTGCCAAATGGAGGGCTATTTTTCTCCCCCTTTTTTTGGGGGGGGGTAATTCCTCCAGAAAACAGTTACCCCCCATATGCTTCACATGAACAGACAATCGCCTTTTCTCTCCGAGGCTCCTCTGCAAACCACCTGTGGCTGCTTTGGGGCTGGGCAGCCCTGGCCAGGAGGAGGCTGTGGGCACCAGGCAGGGCAGGGAATGAACTCAGAGCTCAGAAACGAGGCTGAGCGTGGCAGTGCCATCCCAGCTCTGCCCACAGCGCTGCCACACCACTCTGTTCTCCATTTATTCTGCAGGTTTGGTGCTACCAAACGATCTGCTTTCATCTGTGGAGCGCTGGAAAAGGAGATGAGCAAAAATTCCCAGGCTCTGTGCAGCATGACAGAGCCCCTGGAAAGTGCCCAGGAGATAACGCCTCTGCACTGCAACGTCACACGGCCAACAAACACTGAGTGCTGACTGACCGCGTCCATTCATCGCTCACCAAAAGCAAGCCGTGTGTGCAAGAAGCTGACATGTGCTGTGCAGTGGGAAGCTGCCCTTCAGGGCACTCCTGTTGGGTGAGCAAAGGATTCAGAGCTCCTTCTGGTGTGAATAGTGTGGTCCCTGCTGCCTGGGGAGGTGGACATGGGGATGTCCTGGAGATGCTCTGTGCACACCCAGCGCTGTGCCACGCCGTGACTGAGAGCACCCACACAGACTCCCACCCAAGCAGCCCTGACCACCACGTGCCCCCACCTCAGGGACACCCACTCTGTGCAGCAGTGCTGAGCAAAGCCCCACACTCTCTACCGGTTGGGAACACGGAAAAGCTGCAGGGCTGTTTTTCCAACACACTGAGTGGATTTCTAAGAGCTCTAAAGACAGCTTTGCTCTGACAGCACAGAGAGCTCCACTGAACCCAGGCTGCTGGCTGGCTCCTATGCAAGAGCTTTTGGCACGAGGTCCAGGCATGGTTCCCCATCTCCCACCTGGATCAGGGGAGCCCTGGAAGCATTGCACCATGCACTGCCCCAGTTCTGAAGGCACAGAGTAGCACTGAGAGCTTGGCTGGGAAGCGCAGCATGCAGCAGGAGAAGCAGGGGGAGAGAACAAGAGGATGCATTCTCCAGCACTCAGGCCCAGCCATGCTTGGGGGCCAAAGGCAACAAAGCAGTGATCCAACTGCACGCAGCCCGAGCTCTGCATCCCTATGCCCACATGACACCAGTGCAGCTCCCAGCGCTCAGCCTGCATCAGCACAGCCCCTTCTGGAGCTCACACAGAGGTGGACATGGCCCCTTTTGTGCACTCAGTAGGGGTGTCCCACCCCCTCACCCCTCCCACCATCCTGCTCCAGCAGTTTTCTGTCACTGCAGACTTCCAGTGCACAGATCTCCACAGGATCAGCAACCCCGGGGTCCAGCTTTGTCCCATGGGAAAAGTGGGGATCCCCCAAACTTTTCCATCCACTCCTCCATAGCCCAATCATGCCCTGCTGTGTCCCGTTGTCTGCAGGATCCCAGGGAGCTGCTGCGGGTGGGGAAGGGGCCTCGGCACCCCAACTCCTCTCGGGATCCAGCGCAGACCCCCGGGCTGCAGGACAGCCCCAGCCCTCCCACTCCATCCCCAGTCGCCCTGGGGATGTTTTTAACCCCTTCAGCTCCCGCTGGCCCCAGCCCAGCCCGGCCCTGTCCTGTGCGCTTGGCAAAGTTACAGGAAGTTTGTGCTGCGCTCCCCAGAGGCTCACGGCATCAGCTGCGCTCACACCGCGCCAGGCGCGCACACACGCACACACGCACCGCAACACGCGGCCGTGCACGCACACACTGCGGCCTTCCTGGAAGAGGCCTCACCCCCCCCCCACCCCCCATAGCCGTGCACACGCACAGCCGTGTGCACGCACACACAGCCACGCACACAGCGCTCGTGCACGCACAGAGAACCGCGCACACAGCCGTGCACCCCGGGCACGCACCCCCTCGCTCCCCCGCACCACGCACACCGCCAGCCCGGCACACACGCATCCCTTCCTGCCAAAGCACCCCCCGCCACCTCCCCCCCCCCCCCCCCCAACCTCTCTCACACAAACCTCCAAGCCCATGCAGCCCCCCAGCGAGACGCCCCTCCCTGAGCCACGCAGCTCCAGCACCCCCACTCCCCCCCGGGACCCCCCAGCCATTCACACACACTCAGCTCCATGCACAAACACGCCGACCCCCGCCACCCCCAGACGTGTACCCACACCCACAACCACGCACACACGACCCCCTCCCACCAGACCCTCAAGACACGTACCCACACCCAGCACCATGCACATACATTGCCCCCTCGGCCCATTTCGCCCCCCTTCCCCCCCACACTCCGGTACCTGGCGGCGGATCGGTGCGGCGCGGCTCCGGGCGGCTCTGCCGGGACATCGGCGCTGCGGTGGGACAGACGGCTCAGTGCGGACACACGAACACAGGCAGACACACGGACAGACAGAGCCCACCGCGGGGCAGACAGCCGACGGGCAGACGGACGGACACCGCCGAGCGGACGGACGGACACGACCGGACAGGCGAACGGACACCGCCGGACAGACAGACGGAGACGGGCGGACAGACAGACGGACACCTTTCCCCCCCCCTCCCCCCCCCTCGGGGCTCACCTGGGCCCCGCAGCTCCGCGCAGCGCTCAGCCCCGCGCCCGCCCCCTCCGCCCCGCGCGGTCCCCCCCGCGCATCGCCCCGCGCACAGCGCTGTCGGTCCGACGGCCGCCCGGGGCTGTGGTTGCTTTTTTTTTTTTTTCTTCTTCTTTTTTTCTTTTTGTTAAACTTCTTCCCCCCCCCCCCCCCCCCTCCCCCAATTCCTTAAAAAAAAAAAAAAGAAAAAAAGAAAAAGCCGCGAGAACAAACAAACAACCGCCCGCGTCCGCCGAAGCGCTGCGCCGAGGAGGAGGGGAGGAAAGTTTCTTTTGGGGGATGGAGCGGAGCGGGGAGGAAGGAGGGGGGGGGGGGGGGAGAAGGCGGAGGGTTCCCGACTCCCGGGGGTCTCTCGGGCTGCGCTGCGCCTCCGGCTCCGCGTTGGGCCGAGGGGAGGGCCGTAGGGAGGAGGGGCCCGAGGAGGAGCCCCCGCCCCCCCCGCGCCGTGCCTCAGTTTCCCCACGTGGGAAACGCGGTCAGAGTTCTCCCCCTCCCACCGCCCCGCACGCAGCGCCGGGGCGCGATCCCCGTGGGGGTGGGGGGGGGGGGCAGCCCTTTCCCCCGCTGGGTTTGCTGCTGTGCCCCCTCGAGAGCCGTCCTCACACAACACGGGGAATACTTATGCTGTAATCCCTCCGGAGCTCGGCTGCTGCTGTGGGTGCCGGCCAAGGGCCGGGGGTGCCCTCCTTGCCTTGGGATCGGATCACAAAACTTCCCTGGGATCACTTCAGGCTGTTGCAGCACTCCATTTTTGCAGTACGGAGCTGTGGACCCTGGGATCTGAATCCACTGCTGGAGCGGGTGACCCCCCTGTGCCCCTCCTCCACTGCCATCACCCCATGGTTAGCAGGGGACAGTGGCCAGAGCCTTTCCATCACCTGGAGCTTGCCAAAATGTCCCTTACGGCAGCACTCAGCACAGGTCTGGCCGTACTCATGGTGCTGTGGGGCCATGGGGTGTCAGTGAATCTCAGCCACGCCAGCCCCACACAGCACCGTGCACATTCCTCCCTGCTTACCTGGCACCTGCACAAGGCAGGCTGCTGGACTGGAGGTGTTTGATGCTGGGAGCAGCAGGCCTGGGATGAGCGGGGAGCAGTCCTGGGCAGGAGGAGTGCAGTGGTGATGCTGTGCCATGTGCTGGGCTCAGCCATGGGGCTGCAGAGCAGCACTTCCCCCCTGCCCCAGTGCTGACAGCTCAGCCTGATAATGCAGTGGAAATAAATGAGTGCTGGTGAGGCTGAGCCATGGCCCAAGGTCTCCACACTGCGCTCCTATGGCTCAGGAGGAAAGGGGCGAGCAGCACTGGGGCCCACTGTGCAAAGAGCTGCAGCAGAATCGGAGCAGCACTGTTTTAAAAGCCCTCTGAGGATGCAGAACCGTAGCCCTGCCTGCAGCCCGTGTGCCCAGTGCTCAGCGCTGTGCCATCAGCAGGGCAGGGGTCAGTATGAGAGGGCGCAGGAGATGGGGCTTTACCCATCACAGCACTGTGGCCGTGCTGCTGCCCCACGGGCATCCCACAGAGCATCAGTGCAGGGGATTCTCCCCCTCGTGGTCCCACAACCAAAGGTAGGATCCAGCCCTGAAAAACAGCTCCGTGCCCTCCCCTCTTCCACCACCCATGTCCCTTTGCCCCACGGTACCTGCTCCTGGTGTCTCAGGGCTCCCCGCGAGCTTTGGCAGGGCGCATCCCATCTCCGTGCTGCCTCAGTGATGGTGAGCACTGGGCTGCTGTGCTCTCTGCTGCCCCAATACCTCCACGCTGCCTCCTCCCAGTGGGGTGTTGAAGCTGCAGCCCACGTTCATTCAGGGGGGATTTTGGCAAGCACGAACCCACAGCAGCCCATCCCCAGCCTTCCTTCCTGCAGGCTCTGTGTCGCAGAGTTGGCTCCGGAATGTCACTGCCAGCATCCATCAGCTCGCACCCCACGAAGGGCCCTGCACAGATTGCCCCCAGAACCCTATGTTGCAGTGGAGCTGTGGGGCAGTGTGACCCCGAGTACGGCAGCCCCAGGGCCCCGTCCCCTGCATGGGGAGCCCTGGAGAGAGGGACTGGGGCTGCGGATGCAGCGGAGCAGGAGGGCGTGCAAACAAGTCCGGGCAGTTCTGTGCTGTGGGTTACCAATTACTCAGCAACGTGGAGCACCCAGCACACTGATGGGAGCGTTCTCCATAAAACCAAGCAGTGTCCCCTATAAAGGGAGCATCCCCTAAGCAGTTCTGGCATTGTGCTGCAGCAACTAGGAGGAGGTGTGTGGGTACTGTGCTATACAAAGCGGATCCTCCAGTGAGTGTAAGCTGGCCCTGCTATGCCCCGAGCACTGTGGGAGTGTGACGTGGTTTGGGAAACTGGGGCAGTTGGTGTGGGTGTGGGGCTTCACTGACCCACATTCACGGCAGCTCATGGCGGTGTCTGTGCTCATATCACATGGTCAAAGCCAACCTCCCATATCCTGCAGCGCTCACCCGACCCCACTGCTTTGTGTCCCCCGAACCCAGACCTGGGGCAGGATGGGCAGTGAGGTGGGGATGGTCAATAGGGTGGGGATGGGCAGCGGGGTGGGATGGGCAATGGGGCAGGGTGGGCAATGAGGTGGGGATGGGCGGTGGGGCAGGACAGACAGTGGGGTAGGGGATGGGCAATGGGGTGGGTTGGACAGTGGAACAGGATGGGCAATGGGGTGAGCTGGAAAATGGAGCGAGTTGGACAGTAGCGTGGAGACAGGCAGTGGGGTGCAACAGATATTGGGACGGGCAATGGGGATTTGAAGGGGCTGGAAGCCAACCCCCAGACCCAGGCACAGCGCGGGCTCCGCACAAAGCTTTGCAGTTTAAAGTGAGTTTTGCAACACCCGCGGGCGCCCATCCCGCCCTGCACTCTTTGCAGTTTCAAAAGCAAAAATAAACACGGGAAAGAAAACGCAATCCGAAAACAACAGAAAAACCCCAAAGCCGGGCCGCAGTGTGTGCTCCCCCTGCCATGAATGGGGCTGTATTTCGACAGAGCCGGGCTGTGCAGACGGGGCCGTGTTTGCGTAGGGCCACGGCCATAACCCGGCTCTGTCTGCGTGGTTACAGCGCTGAGCGCACACAAAATCCCTGAGCAAAATAACCGCCCCAAAGCCCTTCTGAGCGGAGCAGAGCGGGGCGGGGGGGGGGAGTGGAGCTCCCAGTTCCCAGTGAATGACCCCTCTGTTCGAGGTTTTCTGCTCCAAGGTTTCTGATGAGTCACGAGCTATTTCTGTAAATAATATTAAAAATAATAATAATAAATAAATAGGAAATGGACATTTCAACTTAAAAAAAAAAAAAAGCGAAAGGGCCCCATCTTTTGAAGATGGAAAAATCAAAGGCTTCCCTTCTGCACTGTGCTCCCCCCCCAGGGGCAGTGCTGGGGGTGGGGGGCTGATGGGGGGGTCTCACTGTTCCCCGCAGTGCCGGATCACACCCCGCTCCCCAACAACCCCCCTTTGTTCTCCATCCTGTGGGCGGGGGGCTGCAGGCTCAGCCGAGCCCACACAAAGCAGTGCTGGAGCAGAGCCCTGTGCCCCCCCATCCCACCGTCCCCCCCAGCTCCAGCAGTGATGCTGGCAGAGCACTGACTGCAGGAACACAGCACTGTCTGGGTGGCACAGGAAAAGAAAGGGGCTGTGGGCAGCTAGAGCTTGTGGGCTGCTCCCATGGTCATTCCATCACACCTTGCCCTGGGGATAGGTCAGGGTCAGGGTTATTAGGGTTAGGGTCAGGGTTAGAGTTACGGTTAGGATTAGGGTTAGATTTTGGGTTAGGGTTAGGGTTAGGGTCAGGGTTATGGGCCTGCCGCGTGAAGGGACTGCTGGAGTATAAGCACAGCATGAGGGAGAGGAAAGCACAGAGAAACCCATCACTGCTCCTTTAGTCCCATCTCTCCCTGACCGCAGTTGCTGCAGTTCCTTAATGCTCTTTGCAGAAACAATCACACAAACAGACAATAAAACAACCAAAATGATCCTTTTTTTTCTTTTTTCTTTTCTCTCCCCCCTTCTCCTCCCCCGTTTATCTATTTGAAAGCTACGCTTACCCAGGTATATTTTTTTACCAGCAGTGCCACCTTTTAGCTGAATGCCCACAAGGATGAGGGTGGCCCTCATATGAGGACGCACTGAGCACTGCAGGAGCTCAGCCCTCACCCGAGGCCACCGCTCAGCCACGGCACATCCCAGAGTGGGGTCCCATCCCAGAGCAGTGTCGTATCCCCACACGGGGCTCTGCTGCCTGCAGCACACCCCACTCAGGGCTATGCTTTAGGGCTGAGCATGGAGATGGGGCACAGCCGGGTGTTCCCAATCCCAGTCTCCCCCCTGTAGCCATGCACTGGTTTAGTAATCAAACCGAGCTTGCACGTCCCTAGCAAAGCAAAACAAAACAAAACAACAACAACAACAAAAAAAAAGGAAAAATAATCTCTAGTTGGAAACCTCTGATCTCCTTCTCTGAGTGTTAAATCAATCAGAGGCACGTGCAGCCCCCAGACCCGCCCCAGCCCTGCGCCCACCCCGTGATGCAGGAGGTGGGGGTGGGGAGGGGTACCCTGCAGGCTCTCGCTCCCATGGGTGCTCAGGGCTGGGGCTGGGCTGGCAGCATGCTGCTGGAACAGATGTGCTCAGTGCACCCCAGGAACTCACGGGCGAGCTGGCTGCGGGTCAGGGAGCCTTGGAAAATGGCCACTGGAAAAAAGATTAAGAAAGTTTGGCCGAGACAGAGCAGCAGAGGGAAAGGGGATATAACAGACTATTAATATTGGCAGGGTCTAGACACAGATGGGAGTGAGCCACTGAGCTGGGCTGTGAAATGGGGGGCTGTGAGCTGGCTGGGGGCCACTGCAGCAGTTGAAATCTGCTCCATCCCTGTCCCCATCCCCCTCCTCATCCCCATCCCCATCCTCATCCTCATCTCCATCTCCATCTCCATCCCCATCCCCATCCCCATCCTCATACTCTTCCCATCCCATCCCCATCCCCATCCCCATCCTCATACTCTTCCCCATCCCCATCCCCATCCCCATCCCCATCCTCATACCCTTCCCCATCCCCATTTCCATCCCCAGGCCCAGGGCTATGGAACACACTGGTGAAGATGCTGCACTGTGGAGCTTTATGTATTTATTTATTTTAAAGGGGTGGGGAAAAAGTCCCCTAAGGGCAAATGCTCTCTAACTTACTAATTATTAACTTAATTATTGCTATTGTTATTTTTTGTACTGATAGATCTACTGCTAGCTAACTCCAGCCAACAGCCAGAAACTTCGCCTTTGTGCCGGCCTTGGGAAAAACCCTGTGCAGCAGGATGGAGCATGGGCTGTTGGCATGGAGGGTGAGGACAAGGAGAGACTCTCCTGTTGGAGCTGCCTCTGTGCCTTTCCTGGGGCTGCTGCTGCCCTATGTCATACCAGTCTCATGCCATCCCATGCCTTCTATACCATTCCATGCCATCCCATCTTATTCTGTGCCATCTCATCCCATCTACACCATGCCATGCCATCCTGCGCCATGCCATCCCATCTGCACTGTGCCATGCCATGCTAGCCCATCCAATTCCCTGCCATCCCATCCCATCTCATTCTCATCGCATGCCATGCCATGCCATTCTGTCCCACACCGTCCCATCCCATTCTAGTCCCATGCCATCTCATTCTATCTACCCCATACCATGCCAACTCATGTCACCCCATCCCATCTACACCATCCCATGCCATCCCATCTACATCATGCCATCCCATCCCCTGCCATCCCATCCACACCATGTCATGTCATGCCATCCCACACCATCTGCACTGTGTCATGTCATACCATGCCATCCCATCCCATCTACACCATGCCATGATATTTCATTCCATGCCATCTCATCTCATCTCATCCCACGCCACCCCATCCCATCCAACCCTACCGCAGAGGGCTGAACCTGCAGTGAAACCAAGCTCCTCTTGGCTCTCACTATCAACACAGCTCTCCAGTGCCGACTTGTGCTGGGAACCAAAAATTCCTCCCTTTTTGGCAGCTAACAATGATTGCACAGCTGCCAGCACCCGTGGACATGAAGGCTGCTGCCACGCCAGCAGGATACGACCCCCACCCAGCAGCCCCACCAGAATGGGAGCTCTGGCACATGTGGGTTCCATAGCGGTGCCAGAAGAGACAACAAACACCGCATTCACCCATAACTGCAACGAAGCAGCCAGCACCGTGGATGATAGGTAATTCATTTTATTGCATTTTATAATGCCATTGTCCATACAGATTACATGCAGCTAGACCTACTGTACAAGGGTTTACCGTCTGCCAAAGCAGACACACGGAAGGTCGGAGTACAAATACACAGCAACGCTATTTCCTTTATACAGCACTGAGGGACGCAGCGGTGGGGAAGGGGCTTCGTACACGTCCCCCCCATCCGCCTCCCTCCGGCCCCTCCCCAGGGTCACCGCCCCACCCGGCGACGAGGGGGAAAAAATATGGGGAAATAAAGGAGAAGTGTTGGTGGGCGATGCTCCCCCCCACCCCTCGGGGCCGCACCATGAGGGGCTCTCAGCCCAGCGCTGGGGTGCAGGGGGGTCCCCATTGCCCGGCTCCATCCTGTTCCCCACCTCCCGCAGCGTTTCCAGGACAAAAACCCAAATGTGGGGACTTTCTCCTGGCTGGTGACGCGGGACAGTCATGTAAACAAAGCACAGAAACCCTTTGGTTTAATGCAGTTTGGGCTGCTGCTGTCCCCCCCCCCCACCTCCCCCCAGGCACCCAGCGCTGCCCCCACGTTGGGCCCTTCCTCACCCCCCCCTCCACCGATTCCACACAAAACGAATCAGCGTTAGAAATAATAATAATAATTAAAACAAAACGAAACAAAAAGGACACTGAAAACAGAGTACATCCTTCGGGACATCAGTGAGAGAGAGCAGAGCAACGCCTTCGCCCATGGGAGGTGCCCCCGCCGCGGGCAGAACCAGCATCCCAACGCAAGAGAACAGTTCGTGGTAGTGGGTTTCCAACCAGTATATATATATCTCCGTATATACAGACATAGGGGCTCCGCCACGCGCTGCGTTTGGTCCTCAATCCTTCCTCCCCCCCCCCCTCTGCGCCGGGCACGTGTTTGAGGTAAGATGTGGAATTCTGTACAAATCCCAACTGGCAGAAAAAGGAAACACGCAGCCGGGGCGGGGGGGGTCCATCCCTGGTGGGGTGCAGGGTGTGGATGGGGCTGCTCGGCCCTGAGAGCAGCAGGGCAATGCGTGGCACCTGCATCCCCCCACCGCGGTCCCACTTTGGCTGGGGGGGAGTCACTGGCTCAGAGCCACGGGACATCCCAAACCTGTGCATGTTTTTGTTTTTGTTTTTGCTTTTTTTTAAAAAAACCTCCTTTATATTTATATATTTACTTATATATATATAATATATATATATATATATATATATGGTGCTCTCACGAGCCAGGATTGCGGCTAACAACCTATAGGGCACAGGGCGAGGAGGGCTCGGGGGGTGCAGGGGGGGACCTCATCGTGGTTCTGGGGGGAGGATGGGGGGACTGTACCGCTGGAAAAGCTGAAACATCACAAAGCACAGCCCAAGGGGGGAGCACAGTGAGCGTGCAGGTGTCGGTGTGCTGTGTGCCCACGCTGTGCGCGCTTTCACTCAGCCCAGCGCAGGGAAACAGCGTTGGAAGAGCTGCTAAAAAATGAAATCCCCGGAGGCAACTCGGGAAGAGAAGAAGAGTGAAGGGAGCAGCTATGGAAACACGCAGCCCAAGGAGAGGAGCTGTGGGAGCAGTGCAGAGCATGCAAGCAGAGGCATGCAGGCGCTGAAGACATCAGTGAAGTGTCACCAGAGCCACCAGGTGCCACCAGCTGTGCCTGAACGCCCCGGAATGCAGCGTCCTGTCAGTGGGAAGAACAATAAGAGGGCACATCATCCCCTCCCGGGGCCATCAGGGGTGCTCAGGGCCCCAAAGCATGTGAGGAAAGCAGGCTCTGCTGGCTGGGGGGATCCCTATGCTTGGGGACCCCAACTCCTGCCTGGCATCCCATGGCCACGCTGCCCCATTGAGTTGGGAGGTCATGGGAGGCTGCCCTGCTTGGGACCCCAATGCTCCCCACAACCCCTAAAGCAGCGCTGAAAGCTCCAGCAAAGGGCACGGTGGAGTTGGGGGGGGGGGGGGAGGTGAGGGGTTGCGGGGAGGGGGAAGCACTGCCAGTGTTTGTGTGGATAAAAAAAAGAAGAAATCTTCCTAAGTTAAAGGGATAAAAATGAAGCCCGGATGGATGCTGAGGGGAAACTGAGCTGCAGAGGGTGCGGGATGGGGGCGGGGTGGGCACCAACACGGCAGAGAGGATCCCTGTGCCCCCTCCCCGCGCCCCTCTGCAGGGCAGCAAAGCAGCAGCGCACGGCAGCGGCCAACCGTCACCCACACCTCCACGCGGAGCTGTAAACTTGTTTAAAACAATAACTTAAAAAGACCGAAAAAAAAAAATTAAAAATAATAAAGCTGTAGGGGGAGGGGTGTGTGAGTGTGTGTGTGGGGGGGTGGGGGGTGGGAAATAACCCCTTCGCCTTCTTTGGTGGGGGCTGGCGGGGATGCCCGGCGCTGCGCTCTGCTTGTGCGTCTGCGGCGGTGGCAGCGGCGATGGAGCGGCGGAACGCGGGGCGAGTGGGGACACCTAGCGAGGGGAGAGCTTCGTGCTCCGCTCGGCACGGCGAGCTGGGCTGAGGGATCTTCCCACCGTATATTGGTTTGGATTGTTGGTGTTTTTTTTTTTTGGGGGGGGGGAGGGTGTACTGGGGGATGCTGGTGACTCCCCACCAGGGTGAGCTTTGGGGTTCAGCATCGCCTGGATGGTGCAATACGGGGATGCTCCTGCCAAGTAGTGGGGGGGCTTTGCTCGGCCTCTTGGGAGCCCCATCTCTGCATGCAGGTGTTGCAGTTAGCTGAATTAGGGGATATGTGCTGTAAGGTCAGCCAGCACCCTGGGGACATCGCTGAGGTGACACGTGGGTACAAAACAGTGCTCGCCTGGGGATCCCCTGCCTGTGCCCCACAACACGCGTCCCATTTTCAGCACACAATGCAGCACCGGGGGCAGCAGACCCACGAGGTGCCCCACACAGCGCCACTGCACTGGAGAGGGGCTCCAGCTCCTACCCCGTGCCCCATAGCAGAGGAAGGAGGTCTGACCCTAGAGAAATGCTGCAGCCAGGCAGCACCAAATGACACAACTATACATCCCCCAGGACAGGAGGGGGGGCGGTGCAGATTGGGCCATGGGGAGCCCTGGGTACCACCACTGCCACCAGAGAAAGAAAGCGCAGGGAGAAGAGGGGTGTTTGGTTGTGTCGTTCTCGTTATTATTAATATTTCTTTTTGGCATCAATACCATCTGTTCACCTGAACTACGGACCTGCTGTCTCTAGACATCTTTTGGTATCTTCCCATCTGGACGCAGACGCGCAACGCACACAAGAGGAGGACGGAACGAAGGCGAAATGGGAAATGGAAAGCCTGGCTCCAGCGGGCACGGCGTGGGGCTGAGCCCGTCCCACCGCAGCGTGGATGGCAGCACCAGAGCCCTGGGCAGGGTTCTGCCGGTGGGACTCCAGCGTGCCAACCTCCTCTGTGGCTCCTGCAGGACCCAGAGCCCATCCCAGCCGCAGCGAAGAGATTCTTCCCATCCCAGCCTTGCATGGGTCTGGCTGCGAGAGCCATCACCCGCTGCACCCAACGCCAAGATGCAGCCAGAGCTTTGTCCTCAGTGCCCGGCCAGGACAGTCGTCACCACCTGGATGCCACCAGCCTGATGGCACTGGGGACTGCAGGACGGCACACAGGGGGTGGGCGGCACCAGCGGTGGTGACATCAGGGCCACACAGGCACGCGGGGTCCCAGCAGGTGCAGGATGGTGGTGTGGGGCTGCAGCACAGATCTTGGCTCCGCTTCTGAGGTTTCTTTCCCCAAAGCCAAATGGAGGCAGCGTGTGGGAAAGGACCGCGGGTCCTCGTAGTGCAAAACCCGCTGGGCGGAGGCTCAGCAGAGGGGTTCTGCCTCCCCGGGTGGTCGCTGGGGGTCTGGGAACATCCTGGAGCCGCGTCTTGGAGAGAGCCCACGGCCACACGGCACGGGACGAGGGGATGGAGGAGCCTTCCTTGGAGTGTGGGTGTGGGGAAGGAAGGAGGGACAACTTCGGACAGAAACAATCTACCATCCTCGTTCACCAGTTACTAACCAAGGGAGGAGGGGGGACAACGTTCAGCTCGGGGGGGTTCGTTTCTTGTTTCGCCGCACGTCCCCTGCGCCGGGGACCCAGCAGTCACCAGGCAGTGGGGAGCAGGACGGGTGCCCCGAGGAAACCCTTTTGCTTTGTGGAAGTGCCTTGAAGAAACGGGTTAACACCGGAGGTCACCTTGGGGAGGCAGAAGCCGGGGTTTGTCTGCAGCCAGAGCGCGGGCAGCGCCCGGGGTCCTTAGGACAAGTCTTCCACCGGCAGCTCCTCCTCCAGGTCCCTGTCGTCGGGAATTGTCACATTCTGGGTGGCGGTGGCCAGCAGCGAGACGGGCCGGCTGTCATCCTCAGCCTCAGCTGGTTCCTCCTTCACGTGCACGGGGTGGCTGCTGCAGGGGGGAGAGCGGGGCTGAGCCCTCCACCTCACGGGGACGGCCCTGCTGGCACTCAGCTCTCAGCCCCCTCACTGCAGGTGACCTCAGACTGCCCCTCGGTGGGGGCCATGAGCCACCGGGGGCACCGAGCAGTGCCATCGTCCCCTTCTCCAACCTCACACCCCGCAGGAACGTGGCTGCCCCCCCGTCCCCCCGCCCCACCGACCTGTACTGCTGCGGGGACAGGCGCGGGCTGCTGCTGCCGTTGCTGTTGACCTGCTCCACCGTGCTGCTGACGTCGTCGTGGCCCACGTGCAGCATCCCGCTGGCAGAGCTGGTGTTGATCATGGTGGGGCTGTTGAGCAGCGGGAAGCTGCTCTCTGCCAGCGCCGCCTGCAACGAGCAAAGGGGTACGATGGTGGAACGCCTCCACAGTGCAGTGGGATTGCCGTGGGGCAGCAGAGGCCGCTCAGCGCCACCGCAGTGCTGCCACGGTGACACAGCATCACAGCTGTGCACAGCCAGCACAGGAAGCAGAGCGTGCCCACAGCAGGGCAGGGCTGGCTGCGTGCCGCAGGGGATGGGGATGAGCAGAGCATCCTCACCTGGTAACTTGCATTAAGTGCTCCGTAACCGAGTCCTGAAATCATGTTTTTGACTAAAGTCGGACTCCTGCAGAAGACAGAGAGCAGAGAGCACTCTGAGCGCCGCGGGCCCCGAGAGCCGCAGTGCTGCCAGCAGAGGAGGGGGTGGCACCCACCCTGTCATCTTTGGTGGCCTTCGCTTTTGGTACTCGTGCTCATCCACGGTCCACACGGCGCCCTTGACGTTCTCCACGCGCACGAAGCATTTGTGCAGGCTCAGGTTGTGGCGGACGGCGTTCTGCGGGAGGGGACGATGCAGCTCAGCAGCACAGCCGTGCCCTGACACCCACAGCCCGACAGCCGTCCTCCTCCTCATCCCCCCCATCCCCGCGGTGCCGCCGCTCGCCCTGGGCTGACACAGCCTGTCCCAAAGGTGAAGGCTCTGCGACGCCCATCAGGGTTTGGGGAGCTGAGCCCTGAGCCGAGCCCAGGACACGGCCGTGACCCTCAGCCTGACGATGGCGCCGGGATGGGGACCGAGCAGGACAAGGAGCAGTGACACCAGCGGGGACCTGAGCACCTGCTGCGGACACACAGCTCTCCTCCTTTCTTCCCCCGCCCTCCCCAACCCCTTTTGGGCCCTTTCCCTCCCTTTCTTCTTTACATCGACCATCTTTACATCTCTAAATGTAAAATAAAGAGACGCACACGTAGGCAGACAGCGCAGCCCCGAGAGATACCGGCTCCCTTTTCCCCTTCCAACTCCCTGCCATTTGCTACTGCCCCTATTTCATTACCAATTTTAATTTGCCTCTAATTAAATCCTGTGTATTTTTCCGACTCACTTGCTAATCCATGAGGGAGGCAGGAGGCTGGAGTGGAATCTCTCCGAGCTATAATTACAAAGGGCCTAATCACGCCGGGGCTCTGCCTTTGAATAAATTTCCTTGCATTAAGGTTCTCAGATTCTCTGCCTTGCAAATGAGAATGACCCCAATTTCAGGAAGTTGGCCTCGGAGGGTTTTTTTTTTTTCTCTTTCTTTTTTTTTATTTTATTATTTTTTTTTTTTATTTCGAGTCCTGATTCGTGATGAGAGACTAATTCGTTACGCTAAAACATTAACAGCAATTTAAAAGGTCGAACGGGGGCTGTATAAACAAAGGAGCCGGCCAGCACAACAAGGCAGAAGGAGATGCAAGGACTGCCCCCCCCGTATCACCAAGTGTGAGAGTTCCCGGAAACTCACAGCACATAGCACTATTTCCCCCCCCCCCCCCCTCTTTTTTTGCTTTCTAATGTGAGGATAGAAACAAAGCCCCTCTCCCTCCCTCCCCTCTGCCTGTCCCTCGGGCCCCCAGCAGCCCCCAGCCGCACTGCCCACGTCCCTGCAGGCACCCAAAGGTGTTCCCTGTCCTCTGAGTCCAGCAGGGATGGAGGGAGCCAGGAACCCCACAGGGAACCCCAAACCACTTTCCCCATCTCCCTGTCCTTGTGCCCTCACTGCAAACCCCCAGCCTGGGGACAGGATCCAGCGCTGCCCTTGAACCCCCGTCCTCAGACAAGCAAACACAGGACTTCCTCCCCTTCCTCCTTCCTGCACACGCAGGGGGCTGGTCGGCCAAACAAAGCCCCACTTAGAAGCAGGGTGCATGGCATGCTCAGAGCCTGACTGAGCCGACAGCATCCCTCCCCCCCCCCAATGCCCCCTGGCAGAGCAGTGCCCCCCAACAGCACTGTGCTGGGGAGGTGCTGGCAGAGATGTGCCTGCACAGGGCAGAATTGGAGCACATCCCTGTGGAAGTGCTGGGGATGTGGGAATGAGGGGTACCTCTCCCTCTGTGCCCCCACCCAGTAGTCCCAAACTGTTTCCACCCGGCTGGACCCCAGCTCTGGAGAGAACACTGTGCTGGTGGCACCGAGCAGGTGGCAGATGTCACCCGTGTGCCACCCCATGTGCCATGGAGCAGTGCTGCCCATGCTGGGGGGTGGGAGTCCACACCTCATCCTAACACAGCTTCTGTAGTTTAACAGTGTTTGTTTAGTGCCAGGCCTGGCTGTTCTGTTTGCTTCTCCTCTTTGCCTTTTCTAATGATGTTTGCTCTATGCCCCGCACCCCAACGCCCCCAAACTGCTCCATGGCTCTGCCCCAGTGTGGGGATGGGGTCCTGGAGGGGGGAAGTAGGGGCTGAGGGAGGAACCTGAGAAACATTAGTTTTCTGGAGGGAGGAAATAAGGTGATTTTTTCCTGTGCATCCCCCTCCTTCAAAAGAAACCTGGCCTTGGGCAGAGTTGCAAAGGGAATCTGCCCTGACCATGCATGTCTGGATCCTCTTTGGTGGTGGAACAGGAAAAAACAAAGAGCACTAAGGGAAATACAGGGGGTTGGGGCAGCCCCTCCTGGGGAGCAGCCTGGGGCCGGGGAACACAGGGTGCTGCAGAGAAAAAAAAACCCAAATGCTTATCCCCTGTACCCACAGAAGGGAAGGAGAAAGGCATCCGCAGCAGCCGCTGTTTCATTCCACAGGTGGGGGAACTGAGGCACGGGGCAGGGAAAGGGCTGTGCCAGATGGACCCACGGCTCTCTGCCCCACGGCCAAACCCCATCCTGGGAGAAATGAACACAGCCCCATGCGATGCTCGGCGCAGCTCGGCCGGCTGCAGTGCTGCCGTGCGCCATGAGGGGGACACCGGGCTGCACAGCGCTGCATCACTGACATGCACTGCCCGGCGCCGGGCTGCGGCTGCTCTGCTTCAGCAGTGCATGGGGAAGCCCAGCTCCTGAGCAACCCATTCCTTCCATCCCAGCGGCCCCTTCCATCTGCAAAGTGGTCCTTTGCTCCTCTCCCATTGGGTGATTTCTAAGTAACCAGACAGCCATGCAATCCACCTGCACCGCGTCTCCGTGCCACAACTCCCCCCCCAGCACCTCCTGCCCCGGTGCTGAATGCCTGCACAGCCCTCCAGCACCCCGCAGAGCTCTCAGCTGGGGGGCAGCTCCTTGCACAGGGATGGGGAAGCACTGGGTGCACCCCCGCCAGCACGTCTCACCATCCCCAGTGTGCAGTGTGCTGCCAGCCCCCGGGTTATCATTAACCTTCTTAGCTATTTCGAGTGCCTCGCTCTTCTCTCTGCCCTTCTCCCAGCACAGGGACGTGCAGCTCTGCTGTGCCCCAGCTACACAACTCTGCAGGGGGTTCCTACAGCCCTTGGTGGGCCACACAGACCAACCCCCACCACAGTCTGGGGATGCATCCCGGGGACAGAATGCTCGGATCTAAGCCACAAAATCATTCCCTACACTATTTCCAAGCTGTGCAACAAACCAGACCCTAGCACATAAAAACGGGAGCATCTCCTGCAGCAGCGCTGGGGTCTGCTGTGCTGGATGTGCCAGCACATGCTTGCATATCCCCTTGCCATGCTCTCACCTTCCACGTGGCCGTGTTCCTCCTGAAGTAGGCAAACATCCTGGTGAACCAGTTGTAGATCTCATTCAGCGTCAGCTGCCTGTCGGGGGTCTCCAGGATGGCCTGGGGAGCCGAGAGGGGACGGAGCATCACTTGCAAAGAGCCTGAGCTTCATGCAACGAGTCAGAGCGGCTCCCGCCTCCTGCTGCAGTGAGGGGAGGGAGCGGCTTTGCCCAGGGTAGGGTTTTGGGGTGAGCCACTCACCTGTCGGATGAGCGAGGCATACGTGAAGGGCGGCCGGACGTCCGCGTTCTTGTAAAACTCGTGGTTCTGTGCAAGCTCTGCAGGGAGGATGAGAAGGGAATGGAGGGGTGATGGCATCCCACCCTCAGACTGCACCGCCAGCCCCACAGCCCCGTCCTCGCGCTCACCTGAAGATATTGGGGTGCAGAACTTCTCCGAGTTCCTCCTGCGGATGGGCCCCACGCTGTGTAACGTGGAAGAGCTGATGACGGAGGGGCCCTGCCGCAGTGGGGTGATGGGGGCCGTGGCAGAGGTGGGGGGATGAGGTAAGCCGTCAGGGAACGTGTCCGAGGTGCTCTTGGAGAGGGTAGCACTCGAGACCAGGTTCAGCTGCGGGAAGGAAGGAAGGGAGAGTGGATGGGAGCGGGGAAAGTGCGGGGCTGGGCGTGCTGGGACTGCTCCTCCGGCACCGGGAGTGGGATCGTGCTGCGGGCAGGAGGTGAGGGGTGCAGTGGGGGGAGCTGCTGGGGATGGGATGTACCATGGGATGGGGATGCACTTATGGGATAGGGATGGGATCCACCTGCTGCGTGCCCAAAGCAGCACCGTGTGCCAACATGAGCAGAATTTCACTCCTGCTCCATGCCGTGCACTGATGCTGGCACAACGGACCAGAACTGGAGAACATGACACGCATCCCACGAAACCCATCCAAACAAGTGATCACATGCAGGGCGAGGGGGGGCAGGAGTGGGGAAAAAGGGAAGGACTGGGGGCTGTGGGGTGGCGGAGGGAGGGAGGCGTGTGCTTACAGGTTGGCTGAAAGGCTTTGGCTCCGAAGGTCTCATGTGGAGGTGGGCCATCATGGCCTGCAGGCGCTCACTCTCCTTTGCCAGCTGAGGAGGCAGTGGGGAGCGGGTCAGGTGGGATGGGGGCATCCCCAGTGTGTTCCCATATCCCCATGTCCGCCCTCCATCCATCCATCCATCCATCTATCCACCCACCCATCCATCCATCCATCCATCCATCCATCCATCCATCCATCCATCCACCCATCCATCCATCCGCCCAGACGCACAGCATTACTGTAATTGTGCCCCCTGCCCGTTTACTCCCCGGCGTGCGAGGAAGGGTGAAATATTTGCTGTGGCACCAGGAGAGGCGTTGAGCTCGGCGCAGCCGATGGGACCTGACACGCGCTCTCCTCCCGTCACCTTCCCTTCCTGCCGCGACCCCTCAAACCCGGGCTGGGAGGGGTTAATGGTGGGAGCCGGCGTGGAGTTTGTGCAAGTTTGGAGCAGCTCGGCTGCCTCGGCGCTGCCGTGGCACTCATTAGAGCTGACAGGTCCCCCCTCGTGATGCAGACGCTCTCCGCCGACACAGCGGGAGCTCCGCGCTGAAAACTTTATAATTGGTGGCTGTGGTGGCAGCTCCCCACTCGCACACGCAGCACTCTGCAAGCCCTTCAGGATTTGTTTTTTTCCTTCTCCCTTCCCTCCCTTCTTTAAGCCCCGGTAATTGCTTTCATCCCCACGCGTTACGCCAAGAGCAGGCAATGGCAGCACAGCCCCCCTGGATTGGGAAAGCAGGGGGCCGAGTTTGCTGTGCATCCCTCCCCCTACCCCAGGCTCTGTGTCCCCCGTGGTGACACCTGGCACAAACAGACCAGGGACAGCCGGGGGAGAAGGTGAGAACGGCACTGCCAGGTGCCCCAAATGCGGCCCCTCTGCACTGGGGGGGTCAGGGAACGGGATGGGGACAGGGACAGCACACAGAGCCCTGCCCGCCCCTCCTTCACCCCTTGCAGCCTCCAGATGAAAAAGCACCACTCCCCACTTTTTATCTCCTTCCTTCCCTATGAACTGAATTACACACAGCGCTTCGGGAAGTCGGAGGCAGTGGGAAAAGGACTATTTAAAGAGCTGCTGTCCAAAAATAGCATCCCTTGGCCAGGCTCCGAACACCACACTCAGGCTCCTTGCCCAGCACCCCACTTTCCAGCGGCCCCTGTACCCATGGAGGGCATCTGTGGCATCCTGGGCAGGAGGGATGGCTCATCCTCTCCTACAGACTCATGCAGGGCTGCGGGTCGTGGATGGGGCAGTGGTTTGCAGGTGCTCCATGCCTCGATGCCCACCAGGAGCACCACATGGGCAGCACTACAGGATGGGAGGGACGCTTGGAAGGATTTGGGAATAAGGCCACCTCGCCAGCAGTCCCCGACCCCGTGCTCCTTCCTGCAGAGCACACGCAGAGCTGGGAGGGAGCTGCTCCAACCAGGCCTCCCTGCAGCGGCACCCACCTGTATCTCCAGCTGCTGTACCACTTGCATCTGAACTCGACACTGGGCTGTGCTTCGGTCATCAAGTGCGTGTTCTGTATTGAGGTGTCTGAGGAGGAGAACGTGGGGTTTTACGCTCAGACGTACCAGAGATGTGTCCCCCACCCGCCGAGGCCACAACTGGGGTCAGCCCTGCCATGCAAACCACCACTGCCCTCCCTGCTGGGGGTGGCTCTGCCAGCCCTGCCCCCCCGTGCCAACCCAGTGCTGCTCTCCAAACCGGAGGTAGCTCATCTGCCCCGTGCAAACATGCCTGGAGAGCCACGGCAGCGCCTTATCTGGCTTCACCCGGTGAGTCAGAGGCAGGAGGGCACACAGCCTGATGCATTGACTCACTGCTCCCGGCCCCAACAGATGCCTTCGCACTCCTCCTCCTCATCCTCCCCCAGCAAAGGCACTGCTGGGCTCCATCCCAGGGGATGGGCAGGGTGGCACAGTCCCAGCCGCCCTCGCCGTGCCCAGGAGGGCTTTGGAATCCCAGCCCTCGCCGAGCAGCACCGTGCCCACCGCCAGCAGACAGCTGAGAGGAGGGGGGAACGCGGCAAGCGAGAGAGCCCGTCAGTTCCTTCTGATGTCTTTGCTAAAAATCCTGGCTACAAAGAGATCTAATTGCAAATGAACTAATTAAGTAAACCTCTGACGAAGCGTGAAAACAATTTGTTTGACCCTGACGCTAGCAGAGGGCTCTTCGACAGCGGAGTTAATCAGTCAGCGCAGAGCCCACAAGCGGTGTCAGCGGCTGCCGTGCTGCCATCTGCTTCCTCCCCTCCTCTCCCCCCAGGAGGGAGCTGCACCCCCCCCCGTCCTGCACGGGGTCTTTTCCTCCTCCAGCGGCATGGCCTGGTGTGTTTTCCCCTTCTGCACAGGTTCTCCCGTTTGTACTGTCTGGGGACGGGAGGTCCGGACCTAATTTTGGGACCCCCTGTGCTGGGGTGCCCCAAAGCTCGGCTCTCCCCCCTGGGAAGGGCAGCACTTACTTGACAAACTGTCCCAAGTCCTCACAGAGGGTTTCGCAGCCGGGCCACTTGCACTCTCCGTGGCCGTAGAGTGGGTGAGATCCGGGGGTCTCTTCGTGGGAAGAGCTGCAGAGGAGGGCACAGACAGACCCATGGAGGGGGGGTGCTCGGGCACTTCCTGGGGGTCAGCCCTGAGAACCTCCCCAGCCATGGCTGCGTGGCTCCCAGTCATCACAGAACAGAAGTTGGGGGAAAAGGGACCCTGCAGACCCTCTGGTTCCAACCCATCTCCACGGGGGTAAAAGCAGAAGCCTGTGGCTGGAGCCTGTCCCTACCTGTCCCTTCTCGGCGTGTGCATGGTGCTCTGCCCATTGGGCAGAGGGTGATGGGAAATGGGAGGTGAGACCTTGGCGGCCGAAAACGAGGTAGAGTTGGAGGTGTTGGTGGTGAGGTCGAGACCCTCTTGTTTGATGCTGTCTTCGACAGGCTGGGCGGCGGTGACCTCCTTCCAGAGCTGCTGAAGGTCCGAGGGGCACACAGCTGCATGGGGATGGGACACAGCCATCAGTGGGGGACACGGCCCAGCAGCAACCACCGCCCTCCCTGCGTCCTACCCAGTGCTCAGCATTGCTCCTGCACTGTGCAAATCACCACCTCCTGCACATCCCCACGGGGAAACTCCAACCCCAGGATCCCCCCGCCGAGCCCCCCAGCTCCGCACCTTACCTTGGGGGAGGGTCTGCAGGGGAACGGTGCCCTGGCCCGGCGGGAGGCTCACCAGCCCCTGGCGCTGCAGGTTTAACAGGTGCTGCTGCTGGAGCTGCTGCATCTGCAGGAGCTGCTGCTGGAATGCCAGCTGCTTGTTCCCTAACGGCTGCTGGGAGACAAAAGGGAGACGGTGAGCGCCGGCATTGTGGCCCCAGGGAGGGCAGGGGCACAGCTGCAGGTACGGGCAGCACGCCGTGGCTCCGTGCTGCTGGGCCTGCTTGGCTGGCAGCCGCGCCAGGAACAGGCTTTGATCTATCGGAAGAGGAGGGGAAGAAAAGGAAAGTGGGAAAAAAAAAAGAAAAAAGGAAAAAAAAATAAAAAGAAAGCACTGAAAAGAGAAGGCGAGAGCAGAGCCGGGTGTTCGTATGAGCATGAGACACAGTTCTGCCTACAGAGCATCACCAATGCAGAGGGGTCTCCAGCACCCTGACAAACACTGGCTGTGCACACCCTCCTTCAACCTCCATTCCCCACAGATGATCACTATGAGTCCCTTTAGGTGGGGGCGCAGAGCAGCCCGCAGGGCAGCTGGTACCCAGTGCTGCTGGTCCATGAGTGCCCACCCCGGTGTCACCACGTGGGGCACAGGCGAGGGGGGCTCCCCCCCACCCTGCCACGCTCTGACCGGTGGAACCGGCCCTAAACTTGTTAGGCAGGACGGGTCTCTGGGGAGGCACTGAGAAATCCATGAGAATTAACTGAAGGGGAGAGAATTCAATTAGGGACAGGGAAAGGCAGCTGCTAATCCACGCGGGCCATGAGAGGGGAGCTGCCCCAGGCTGCCCGGCCTCATTAGCAGGGCAGGCAGCCCGCTAACCCCGTGAACCCCTCTGTTTGCTCCAACACTGTCTGCAGGCTGTGAGGAGCCAGGCTGGCAGCAGTGTGCCGACCCCCGTGGCAATGCAGCTCCGTGGGGTGCAGAGTGGGATGGGGCCCCCTGGGAGCAGCGAGCTGCAGGCACGGTGTGCACGGGGTCCCACTGCACCCCCAGCCCCACTCACTGCGCACAGAGACCCCCAAGCCCAGGCCTCCCTCCCTGCTCAGCTGATAGAGCTTAGGCTTGCAGCTCAGCCTGCAGTCAGCACACATGGGTGCAGCCCAGAGCAACGTGCCCTGGCCACGGGGCAGCCTCGTCCCTGCATCGTGCAGATGGCATTCAGTCAGGTTTCTCAGCACCAGGGGGATGCAGGGGTCCTATCCACCACCAGCCCTACACCCCAGTGCGTGGAGACTGATGCAGAAACAAAGACATTTCTGCTCAGAGAAGCCACATGCGACGCACTGGGCCAGGAGGAACCCTGGATGCTGTGGCCCTGCAGGTTTGGGATGCAGGGAGGAGAGAGGGACAGGGCTGTGCACCCCGGGTGGACACCCGTGCCCCCTGCAGGCCCTGTCCTCGCCCCATAGTGCAGCCAGGCCAGGCTCTCCCTGCTCTCTCCCAGCCCCACCACCGCCCTCCCTGGGGGCCCTGGGCATGTCTGGGCTCCCCAAACACTGCCTCATTCATGGCACTTCCTGGCGGAAAGCAGGGGCAGATTGGCAGCAGATGAAGTCATCGGGATCCCCGGGGCACTCAGCTCAGTAGAACCAGACCCCGTGGGCACACCCTGCTCTGCAGCTCCGCACACTTCAACCCACGTGCGTGTCCCTCCAGCTCCGCAGCACAAGTATGGGAAAGC
This sequence comes from Gallus gallus, assembly GCF_016699485.2. Lineage (NCBI taxonomy): Eukaryota > Metazoa > Chordata > Aves > Galliformes > Phasianidae > Gallus > Gallus gallus. The sequence goes on along the minus strand of NC_052557.1, from coordinate 4,912,969 downwards.
ATCAGGGTCACCCACACCAAGTGCCACATCCCCCCCGGGGGGCCCCTCTGCCCACCCCAGAGTGCAAACATGGCACCGAACAGCCAAAAACTGCATGGGGTTGGGATGCACCGTGCACACAGAGTGCACCTGCAGGGGTCCGACCCACGGCACCCACTGGTGGCGGTCCCTGATGGGATGCAGGAGCAGTGCCCGCTGTGTTTTAAGAGCTTGAACCCCGTGGCCTGGCTCCCTGTTAGGGTCTGATCCGCCAGCTGGGTCCCTCAGTGTCCCCCCACCCCCATGCCAGTGACCCCCCCGGTTTGGGGCCACGGTACCTTCCCAGTGCTGCCTACATTAGCTGCAGCTGAGTGGGTGCAGCTCACGGGGTGCGAGGCGCCGTCACTTTGATTTATGAGCACATCAAGAGGAGTTTCGGCGTGACACCGGGGACTGACAGGAGCAGTTCATTAAGCTGACGCTGAGGTGAGGCAGAGGCAGCCCCCCGCTGCCCCTCCCGGCCCTGCTGGACTTGGGGGGCTGTGCCGGAGTGTGCTGGGGGGGGGAGCAGGGGCAGCCCCCTCCATTGGAGCACACAGGGACCCCCCTGCTCTGTGGGGCTCTGGGAGCAGAGGGCTGGGGAGGAACGGCACAGGGCAGCAGCTCGGCAGCCCTTTGCCACAGGGGGAAGGGATGTCCCAGCCCCACAGCACAGCACTGGGATGCTGAGGGTTCTCCTTTGCAAAGCAGCACAGCAAACAGCTCTGGGACACACCACAGTCCTGCTCCATCCCAGTGAGGCACCCACCCGCACCCCTTCTCCCTCGCAGCTTTTCTCAGCAGACACATTTCTCCTTTCCTCTGTAGCGCTTTAATTACAAGCTGCCACGCTCTCTTTAAGCCAGCTCTGATCCTGGGGCAAGAGCAGCAGCTGCAGCTCCCAGAGATGGCTGCAGGAAGGCCAACCCCTGCGCACCGCGTGGGCACAGCAATGACAGCCACAGTCAGAACCTAGTGAAGCTCGAGTGGGTGCCAGCATGGACCACAGACAGCAGCAGTGCTGGGGGTGCAGCAGTGTTCACAGCATGGAACAGCCCTGGCAGCACCATGTACCGAGAGCAGGGAGGAGAGCGGGGTACCTAAGCCTTGCTCTAGGTTCCCACTACAGCAGCCCAGCTGCGCTGCTGCCACATGGGTGAACTGGGGCCACGCAATGGGGCAGGGCTGTGCCAATCCTGCTCTGCCCTCCCCTCGATGGGAGGATTTGGGGATTTGTCCCAGGGTTCACTGAGTCCCACGTCCCCTCCGACGGGCCCTGCCGCTCCCCCAGGTGCTGGGATTCACACCCGCCTTGTTTTCTTCCTGCTGGTCCCCTTTTATTTGCAGCCAGATCTGATGGCCCAGAACCCATCTGCATGAGCTCACCTCTTTGGGTTGCTGCTTTCCGGCTTGCTGTTGTGTCAATAGCTGCAGGTGAAGCTGCTCCTGTTGCTTCTTGTAGTATTCCTGCAACTGGAAGGGATGGGAGGAGAGAGGACGGATCAACAGCAGCAACACCCGCTTGGCTCCCTGCCCTGCACTGCCAACCCCGTGCTGCAGCCACGCAGACCCTGCAGCCACCCAGCGCCAAGCACAGCACCCCTGGGGCCATCCCGCGTGGCACAAAACCTGGGAGAACCCTCCTGAGAGCTCTGCACCCCCACAGCTAAGCAAACCCCCAAGTTCTCATCCCCATCCCGAGCACAGAGTGCGCACCCAGGAGAGGGCTCTCCATGGGGTGGTCATGAGGTGTGGGTGCATCTGTTCCGATAGGGGTAACCCCATGTTCCAGCAGCAGAGAATCCCCCTCCCAGCCCCACATACCCCATGGATGTTGCTGCAGAGCTGGGGGGTCCCCCGCTGCCCCACGCCCTTTGCAGGCTCTGCGGGCAGGGAGGACACTCCAGCAGGGAGACCCACATCCCATCTGCTGAGCCACAGTGAGGGTGACGTCCCGCAGCACTCAGCCCCACGGCCACCAGCACGGCCCTACAGCACAGCACCACTGTGGGGCTGAAGGTGGTGGGGGCTGAGCGCGGGTGGGCGGCTCTGGCTCAGGAATGCCCCTTTGGATGCCGGGAAGCCTTTATCAGCTCGGGGCTGACAGCGCTGACAGCAGCAACTTTGCTTTTTCTGTCGGTGAACAGGTTTGGAAGGCCTCGGTGTTTACCCGAAAGCCAATCAAAGCCGGGGCTCTGCCGCATGGTCGAGCGCGGCTGCAGGAACATTGGGTCAGGGGTGAGAGGTGTGATGTTTGGTTTTCTTCTGGTGGAGAATGCGAGCTATTCTGGCCTGGGTTGTTTAATTTGCAGTCAAACGTGTTTCTTTATCCGGCTCCAAAGAGGCTGCGGGAGGACCCACCCAGGGTAGTGTTTACCCTTTGTTCTTTCCCTGGGGCCAACCTTGAGCCCTTATCAGCCTGTTTGGAGTAAACAGGTACTGGAGGCAGGAGGAAGGGCGGGGAGGATGCTTGTGGGATCGCTCCTTCCCTCTCTCCGCCAGCGGAGGTGTTTACTGAGCGGCCCCGCTTTGTGCCGCGGTTGGGGTTTGGTTTTTTTCCTCTCCTCCCTCCTCTTCCCTCATTGTTCCTTTTACATGTGAGGAGCGCTTGGGAACGCTGCAAGAACCTGGGTCTGGATGGAACCATACAGCACCCACCTGGCCCCCAGCCCCACGCCAGCCCCCAGCCCTGTGTGCTCCGTCATCCCTTCTGCAGCTGCACCCACAGCTCTCCCAGTGCAGGACGTGGCAGGGACCCCCAAGGAAGGGCAGAGGGGAGGTGGGAGCCCCAGGGGGAGCAGCGTTACCTGCTGCAGCATTATTGCCTGCTGCTGCTGCAGGAGGGCCTGGAGCTGTGGTGGGGACAGGATCTGCTGCATCTGCTGCGGCGTGATCATCTGCGGGGACATCATGGCCACGGACACGGGGACCTGCGGAGAGGAGGGACACACATGTCACCACATTGCTGGCCCCAGCCCTCCCCATATGCTGACACCCTGCAGGCCCCCATCCCAAACCCTCCGCCAACCACCTCCCCTATGTCTCCTATCTCCATATCCTGTTCTGTGATGCCCTCAGGCACCCGTCATGGCACGCTGGGACTGCCCTGACCCCAAGGTGGGGATGTGATGCAGTACTGATGGCAGAGAGGTGCCTGCAGGAACGGAGCACTGAGAACCAGTACTGCCTCAGCTGCAGCCCCTGCCTTCCTATGGGCGTGTGTAACACCCCAAAGCAGCACCGGGTACCGCTGTGCACTCCAGGGCTTTCAGTGCATGCAGGAGGAGGATGTCGAGGCAAGATCCCTGTCACCCAAAACTGCAAAGCACAGAATGGAGCAGAGTGTGACCCGGCTCTCCATCAGAGCTCTCCCTCCAGCTGACAGCAGTGACCCCATCACCACCATGCCATATGCTGGGGGGGGGGGCTGTAGGAACTGCTGGTCCTCCCACCACAGTTACAGGCTGGGACAAAGACAGGTGATGGTTCCCAGGCTGCAAGCAGGTCCTGCACGGGCACTGCCTACCCCAGCATACCCCCAGTGATTCCAGCAGCCAGCCTCTGTCCCAGCCCCAGGCTGCAGGATGGTGCCACAGCATCCCAGCGCTCCCTGGGTGCTTCTTCCTCGGCAAGCAGCCAGCTCCCCATGCAAGCCAAGCGCATGGGTCTGAAGACGTCCAGAACCAAGAGACAGGGCCATGAAGCTGGCGGCTCTGCGGCTGCAGCTTGCCCTAAGCCCAGGGAGGAGTCCCAGCACTGCCTCCCCCCGCCGGCACCGGCCGCACCGGAGCGTGCTGACCTTCAAGGGAGATTGCAAAGGCTTATCTGTTTGCTCAGGCACCAGGCTGGAGGGAGGTGTCAGGAGCGTGCTGAACTCCGTTTGTCACCACGAGCCCCCCCAGGCACCAGCGGGTCAGGGCTAGTTATTCAACTGCCACCGGTTCGCAGCCCAGGGCTGCTGCTGGGCGCTCACAGAGGGGCAGCAGTGGGGACCCCAGCACAGCAGGGATATGGGCCAAGCAGTGAGCAGGATGACACCCCATCCAACAACAGCATCCCCAGCAGCATGCTGGGCCGGAGGAGCCCAAACCACGGCCAACCCCGCGGTGTCCCCCTGGCCATGCAGTGCTCAGGTGGCAGCGTGCAGCTGTGCACACATCTGGCGAGGAGCGATGTGCATGGGGTGTGTGCCCACGCGCCGGGAGCGGAGGAGCATCCCGCTCATTTCCCTACGCCGATTCATCAAGCTGGCAGCGTGCTCGGAATGAGAACCCCTAATTAATTGCTGCACGCATCCCCCCTCCCCAACCCTGGCTGCCTCCCCACCCCCACGCCGCGGCCCCTCGTCCGCCGTTGCTGGCATTTTCCAATCGGAGGCATCCTAATTACCGGAGAGTTATAACACCTTCCATTTCTCGCCCAACGGACTGACACCCTGTCAAGAGCAAAGAGAATTGCCAGAGGTTTTGACAACACTAATTGCCCCTATAATCTAAAAACACAAAGGAGAGGCGATTAGTCGAGAGGGCCCCAGCTCTCGATCCGACACGAGGTTTTCACAACGTTACAAGAAAACAAAAGCGACGCTTTTTAGAGTTTGATGGCTGCTAACAAAAGCGGAATTATATTTTCATACAACCTTTGTCTGCATTAAATGCCTTTTCTCTCCCGCGCTCCGACGCGGGGCTGACGTGGGGAGGTGGTGGGGTGAGGTGTGAGCATCGCGGAGCGCAGCTCCCTGCCCAGATGTTGCGACGGCTCCGAGCAGGGCAGGAACTTGGAGTCCAATGGGAAATCCCCCCTTGCAGCAAACTCGGCTCCCGCTGCGCTCGCTCATCCGGTGACAGCCCCAGCTGTCGGGATGGGGAACGGCACAGCTGCTGCTGGCACAGGGACACCGGGGAGGTGCCACCCGGGGGGGCCGGTGGCAGCTGGAGGGGCGGCACGGCACGGGATGCAGGCCTTGGGATGCAGCCTGGAGGACGGGCAGCGTGGGAGATGGGAGCATTGCAGACCGCCAGCACCCAGGCTCAGCCCTGGCTGCGTCCCGCTGCGCCCGGTGTGACGGGCTGGCATCTGCCACGGGCACGCAGAAGGGCTTGCCTCACCGCTGGCCTCCTGCCACCCCGCAGAACTGCTTACTAACAGCTTTGGCCGCCTCACAAAAAGCCCCGACGACGCTGCAGCGTGGATCAGCCAGCACGATCTCTTGGGGGTGATTTTCCAGGCGCTCGGGGTTGTAATCCCTCCGTGCCAGCGGTGGGGCGGGGGCGGAAAACAAGATGGGTATTAAAGGGGAGCTCAGCGCCACGCGGAGCCAAAGCCGATTTGGCCGGGCTGGGGAGCAATGCCGTTTGCTTTCTTCTTCTTTTTTCTTTTTTAACATTTTTCTTCATGGCTTGCAGGGAATGCACCGTCCCTGCAGCGGGAGCAGCAGTGGGGCACCCATTCCAGCTTTGAGGCATCCCACTGTCAGCATCACATGGAGCCACAGGGAAGGAGCATCGCCATTTCCGCAATGACAGCTCCAAAACCCAAATGCAACAGCTACAAACCGAGGGCATTAGCTCGGAATGGCAGGAGACAGAGCCCCTGCCTTTGTCCCACCTGCACCCCAACCCCGCTCACCACGTGGGGATCAATCCCCACTGAGCACCTCGTTAGCACGGGCTGCACTAACGGGGTGTAACTGGGCTGCTGGCAGGGGAAAGGGAGCGGTGCAGGGGAAGAAGGGCTCAGAATGGGGGCAGGGCCGGGCTGGGGGTTCAGATGGAAACGCAGCGCGGTGCGAGCCAAGCGGGACGGGCTGCTGCCTTCCTTCAGGAGAGGGACTGCAGAAGGGCCGGTATTGATCCGTCTTCATTACCCATTTCACTCAAGTTTCAAATCAACAAAATACACTTTTCCGCTCCGCTGCCCTCCCCGCCGCCACAGACAAAAGAAAAGCAATTTCCCGCAGTTTGCTCCGAACCCCTCTCCCCTTCCCCCGGCGCTCCGTCCCCTCTCAGAGCTGTGCAGCCGCACTGAGGGGCCGCGGGGGCTGATTTCTGGCTCACCCCCCCCGTGATGCAGCGACGGACGGAGCTCTGCACCGAAGTCGCAGCACGTGGGCACTGTGAGCGACGGCGGCACCGCGCACAGCCCTCGCTGCAAAATGCCACAGCTTTGTCCCTCCCCACCGAAATCACCATCACTTCCAGGCTGCAAAGAAGCAGAAATGCTCAGAACCGTCTCGGGGCGACGGCTTCGGGGCTGCAGCTGTAGCCCGACGTCAGCTGCACGGCTCCACGCTCAGCTACACCTCCGGGCATGTGGGGGCACCGAGGGTTCACGCTCACGAAATGCGCCGCCCGCGATCCCTATCGCACCCAGCAGCAGCTCCCTGTTTGCTTCCAGGAGCGCGCCGCTGCTGACTGCCATTAATATTGCTGCTGGCACAGTGCCCCACCAACCTCCCACCCCCAGGAGTGGGGAACCTGCAGCGCTTTGCGTTTGGGTGCTCAGCGCTGGCACACAGCCTTCCTCCTCCTCCTCCTCCTCCTCCTCGCCCTGCAGCCTCCTGGCCAGTCTCACCCACACCACCGCCGTCAGATAAACTTCCTTTCAAAGCAGCCCGCTTAATCCCCATCTCCCCCCGCGCAGATCCCGCTCCAGCTGCCGGGCAGGGGAGGAAGAGGCCGGGCTGCTGAGTTATGAGCTATTTCTGACTCACGTCTACAACTTTCACAAGTTCTTTTGCAACACAAAGGGAGGAGGGCGGCAGACGCAGTTAACCCTGCTGCGGCCGGCCGGACAGCGCTGCGCAGCGCTTACCGGAACGTGACTTCACTCTTACTGCCTTTGTCCCGCGCGGTATTTTCCATGCGGTGACTGCATTTCCTTCCTGCAAACACCGCTGGAAAAAGGCCGCCTGCCTGCAGCTCACATTGACTCACTGCTGCCCGGCCCCATGGAGGCCGGGGGTGTGAGTCCCCCCCTGGCCCCACAGGGACACAGTGGCACCCACGAGGCTCGGGGAGCAGCGGCACAGCGTGCACGCTGAAATTCAGCCGTGCTCTGGCCATACAACCTCCAAAGGAGAGAGCAAGGCAAGGCCAGGAGCACGGGGTGGATGGGGCACCCCAAGCACAAATAAGCCTCACCAAGGGGCCGGGGGCTGCTTGCAACCAAAATGCAATTCAGCAGCATGACGAAAAGCGAAGGGGAAGGGCACAGGGGATGGTCTCATCCCGGTGCTCTGCTCCTGTGCTGGGTGGAGAGGAGCCCACCGGAGCCCATTCCCAGCCCCACGCAGCCCCCTCCCCGCTGCCTGGCGCAGGCAGGACCTCCAGCTCAGGGAGCACGCGTGCTAATTACTTTCCTTTGTTAATTAAACCCACGTGGCTCTAATAAGGTAACCTGCTGTTCTCCGATAAATTTAATTAGCCTGAAGGGAGAGCCCCTCCACACAGCTATTTAAATTGTCACTTCCCATTCACTTGGGTTTTGCTTCTTTTTGCCTCCGCCACTCTCTGGGCTCACCCCCCTCCCTCCCCTCCCTTCTCCCTGCCCCTTTTCTCCCTTCTCTCTGCCCCTTCCTTTGGCCAAGGCATGGAGCCAGGAGAAGACCCCCCTCCCCTTATGGCACTGTGCCCACCGGAAGCCCATTTTTCAGTGCTACCAATACCCACCCCATGGGTCCCCTGCACAAGGACCCACGTGGCTCCAGCCCCAGGGACTGCCCCTAACCCAGTGCCCACCTGTGGGTACGAGTTCTCCCCCAGCATCAGGGAGCTCTGCACTTCCCATCCAAATGCTGCCCCAAGGTGAGATGGCACCCGGTGCCTTCCTCTCCATGCCACCACCCCTCCTGTGCCCATGTCCCCCAGGGGGACCTTTCCCCCAAACACAACTTCGACCCCAAGCAACCCTTTCCTTCCCATCCTGCTGTTACAGCCAAAGGAATGGGATGTGCATGCAGCCAGGGGCTGACGCACCAAACCCCAATGCCTTTCTGGAGCTCTGCAGGGCATGTGTCTCTCTCTGGGCTCCTGCTGCATTGCAGCCATCCCACAGATGGCACCACCCTGGCTCTGCTCATCAGCGCTGCTTTGCAGCCAAGCCCTTCTCAAAAAGCTCCAGAGAGGGGGAGGTCCTGGGGCTCACCTGCACCGCCGGCTGCTTGCCCTCATTGCTGCTGGGGGAGCTCAGCCCCGCGGCCTGCTGCAGCAGGAACTGGCGTGCCACCTGGAGAGCCTGAAAAAGAGACACATGGGGTGGGCGGTGGGAAGGGGCCCTCTGCCTTTGCCCCTCTTCCTCCTCCTCCTCCCTCTGGGCTCACTCGCCATCCAGCTGTGGGTCCTCCCACTGTGGTTCCCTGTGGGTTTGGTTAATGGGTCTCCAAGGAGGGCAGCATCGGACGCTCTCCTGTACCAGCAGTGCATCTGGGTGCAAAGCACTTGCCCTGCTCTGCCAGACCCCTCCGCAGCACCCAGCGCCTTCCCATGGCAGTGCACTGCACCCAGCATCACTGCACCCTGCACACAGCCAGCCATGCCACGTGCCCAAAGACACCGGGTGCCATCACACAGCGTACACCACAGCTTCCCATTGCTGCCCTGGATTGGGGTTGTGAGAAGTGCAGGAGGACACCCGCATTAGCAGCATCGCGCTGAGAAGTCGCACGGCAGCAGAAGGAGCAGGCTCTAAGAACTGACAAACTCATCACTTCACCCAAACACTGCAGAAATAAAACAGAATCTCAGCTCCTGTGGTCTGCAGAGCTGGTGTAGGGCACACTCCTGCCCGGGCCCCAATACTTCCCTGCTATTAACAGCGATAGATGCGCATCGGTAATGCGCACACAAAGCCATGTGACAGTTATGACAGCTCAAGGTCTGATGTTTTAATTACTTTTCGAAATGAAAACAGTTATTCCAGTTAAAAGCCAAAGGGTGGAGGGAGCTGATGCAAAGCTGCTTTGCACTGTGGGGCTTCAGGAGCTGGGCAGGTCAGGGGCGGGGGTGGGACTGCAGTCCTGTGCACAGAGCTGCCCCATAGATCTGCTCTATGTATATATCTGCCCTATGCACAGAGCTGCTCTCTGCAGAGCAGCCCCATGCACATCTGTGCCCCTGCGCAGCTTTTCGGGGCTCTCCATGTGCCCATTTGCCAGAGCTGCGCGGGGCTTTGCTTCCTCCATCCACACCACATGGAATCCCTCTGCAGCTTTGGGGGCTGCCCGGACCTGCTGCCCAATTTCCCCCAGGAGACCCCTGCAGCACTGCTCTCCCCATACACCCCCTTTCCCCCCCGCCATGCCCTGTTTGCTCTTTGTGCACCGATGGGAGTGAGGAGCTGCAGAGCTCCAGGAGGGCCCGGGATCGCTGCAAGCTCTGCGCTGAGCATCACCAATGATGGTGAGCAGCAGCACTGGGCAGGCAGGGCACTGGGGGGCACAGTGCCACGGGTGTCCCATGGCAGCAGTGGGGCCGCAGGGGGCCGAGCCAGCGCCTCTCAGGGGGGAATTTAATTCACTCCCTGCTGGCTGCCTCACTTTGGTGTGCTCTCAAGCACGAAATTACAAGATTTACAGGAAAAAAATGGCATGGCCTCAGGACCGCACACAGGGCACCCCCCCCTCCCAGCACCCGCTGCCCCCACACCGCTGCTTCAGTTCAGCTCAGCCATGGGATGGGGCAGCTGCGCACAGAGCCCCAAAAATGCTGTATGGGATCAAAGGGAAATGGTGCTCAGGAGCTGACAGGTGGGAGGGGAATGGTGAAACTTGCAGGGCAGAGGAAAGACATTGTGGCACCCTGGTATAGGGCACTGTGGTTATAGGGACCCTCACTATAGGGCACCCTTGCTATTGGGCATCCTGGTTATGGGAACCCTCATTATAGGGACAGTCATTATTGGGCACTCCGGTTATAGGACACTTTTGCTATAGGGCACCCTGCTTATAGGGCATGGTGGTTACAGCGACCCTTGCTATAGGGCACCCTCTCTATAGGGCATCTTTGTTATAGGGCAGCTTCATTGTAGGACACCCTTACTATAGGGCACCCTGGTTATAGGGACCCTCATCATAGGTCACCATGGTTATAGAGCACCCTGGTTATAGGACACCTTTGCTATAGGACACCCTCACTACAGGGTACCATGGTTACAGGGCACCTTCTCTACAGGACACCCTCACTCTAGAGCACCATGGTTATGGGGCACCCTGTTTATATAGGAATCCTCACTATAGGGCACCCTGGTTATAGGGACCCTGGCTATAGGGCACCCTGGTTATAGAGCACCCTGGCTGTATGCATCCATTCAGCACAGTGCCAGGATCCCCTCCCATGGCTATATGTAGGGGTGCACTCCCCACCCTGTGCTGGGAGCAGGGGGAGGCAGAGGGATGGAGATCTCCCCCAGAACAGATGTGTGTTCACCTCCCGGCTCCATCAAGTGGAGAAAAAGATGATTTTTTTCTTTTTTTTTAAATCATAGCCCGCTGCATGGTGTTATTCAAGAGTCATTAGCACGTTACCCATAATTAGGAACGAATGGGTTGTGTCAAATTCATCATGCTCCTGGATGGCTCCCTTTGATCACCAAATTACCCCATAAAAAGTTTGCAGTGTCTCAGACACTGACACTGGGAGCTGATGCTGTGGGGCTGTGCCCTCTGCAGTGCTATGAGCCGGGGGGTGCAGACAGACCCCAACGCACAGCTGTGAGCCCCAGCACTGGAACCAGGCTGGATTCTGCTCACTTAATACTCGAGCTTCTTTCTTTCTTTTTGTAAGCACTGAAAAGAAAGGACCTGAGAAGTGCCTGGACACCACGTACAGGTGCCCCCCCCCCCCCAAAACCCAGCACTCCCATCCCCATAGAGCTGTGTACACAACCCCATATGCATGCTGAGCACCACAGAATGCTGAAAGAAGGGGAAAAAATGCACCGAGTCCTGGGTTGACTGCCCTGAAAATGATATCAACCCCCCGAATTTTGCCTATGAGTGCACAGACAGTGCATTCATAGACAGGCTGGGTCCCCTGCTGTCCTTCTGTGCTTTTGGAGGATCAAAGGAGGTTGGGATGGGATGAAAAGTTGTTTTGTTTTTTTTTTTTAAAGGAAAAAATAAAAGGGAAAAAATTAAAGAAGGAAAGAAATAACAAAAAGGAATAAAGAAAAAAGGAAAAAAAAAGAAAAAAGAAAAAGGAAAAAAGAAAAAAAAAAGAAAAAAAAGGAAAAAAGAAGAAAAGGGACAAAAAAAGGAAAAAAAAAGAAAAAGGAAAAAAGAAAAAGGAAAAATAAAAAGGAAAAAAAATAAGAAAAAAGGAGAAAAAAAGTAACAAAAGGAAAAGAAAAAAAGGAGAAAAGATAAAAAAAGGAAAATGAAAAAAGGTAAAAAGAAAAAAATGAAAAGAGGAAAAAAGAAAAAAGGAAAAAAATAAAAAAGAAAGAAAAAGAAAAAGAAAAAAGTAGAAAAAAGAAAAAGAGGAACAAAAGGAAAAAAGGAAAAAGGAAAAAGAAGGAAAAAAGAAAGAAAAAGGAAAAAAGGAAAAAAGAAAAAAAAGGAAAGAAAAACGGAGCATTTTTACACAAACCTCCTAAAAGTGACATCGTCACATTCCAGAATTAGGGCTATTAAAACGAGGCGCAGATATTTTTAGATGGATATTAACGGTAAATGATGCCATATTGAAAAGCACTTCCACCCAGCCCAGCCCCGGCCGAGCTTAACCAGAACCAAATGGCTCAAAAAAGAGCAGAATGAAGAAAACGACGGGGAGAGGGGAACGAAAAAAGGGTGCTGGGCGGACTGCGGCAGCGCTGCCGGACCCCATCCCGCCCCTCTGCACACGATTGGGGTCAGACCCACACATAGAGAGCACTGTGAGGATCCCCCCCCCCCTCCATCCGCCCCGTGAAGGAGAAACCACAGCCCCAAATCCCTCCTGCGTTTGTGCTCGGCGCAGTTGGAACCACCAATGAGGCCACCAAGCAGAGGGATGAGTTTCATTCTCCCGCTGTTGTGCAATGGAGATGGGATCACACGTTCCATGCAATGGGATCTGCGTTATCGCGGAGCGGTGCCCCCCCCCCCCCGCCCCCCCTCCTCCAACTTCTCCAAGTTGCTGCTTTTCTTTGCAAGCCTTATTTCCCCTAATAACTCGCCCTTCATGTTGCACGCGTCTGCAATGAGCTGTAAATATATCTCTATTTTTGCCTAATAAAATAAAACCCCGAACCGACGCGGGAGAAGCAGAGCTCCGCAGGCGCTCCTTTTCCATAGGGCCGCACACCGGGGAGGTGGAATTTCAATTACAAAGAAAAAGAACAAAAACCCCCCGAACACCTCCAAACTCGGGGGCGACCTGGGCCCTCCGGTGCCGCATGGCATCAGCAGGTACCGCTGCAGCCCAGTGCCACCTCAGGTGTCCCGAGTTTGGGCATCCTCTGCGGCGTGTGGGGGGCACGGAGGGGCTCCGGTTGTCCCCATTCAGTTGCAGGGGCTCGGGCAGAGGATGCAGGCACAGCATTTGGATGGGGGGACATTCCTGGAGCGATCTGGGGAACCCCCTGAGCCCCAAACCAACCCCAGCGCCTGGGGCACAATCCCCCCAGCAGAGGCAGCCCCCCAGCCCCGGGGTGCACCTGAATACCCCAAAGCCCCAGTGCTGCCCTGTCCCACACCCCAGCACTGGGCCCCCCACCCCATGCCCCATTTCCCCCACGGGGATGGGGTCAGGTCCAACCCCTGGGTTACCCCCCCTCCTTAACAGCCCCGGGTGGGCACTTTGGGGCGCGGATGCCGGCACGCTGGAGGTCTGTCAGCGTTCCCACAGCAACGGCGGGGGGAGATGCTGGGGGCCGGGCAGCCCTCCCATGCCCCCGGCCGACCTCTCCCCTCCGCCAGCCCCGGCACAAAGCGGCGCACGCTATTCAGGCTCTGCAGCCAGGGCCCCTCCATTGAAAGCTGAGGATTTCAGGGCAACGCCGTCCCCTGGGCTGGGGGAGAGGGAGGGGAGGGGATGCGCGGCCGCTCCGGTCCCTCCAGAGCTTGGGAGGTGCTCCCAATGGGATGGACGGATGGCACAGAGATGGGCTGGGATGGACGGGTGCACGTGCCAGGAGGGCACAGAGCAGCTCCAGAGGGTCCCAAGCACCCCACGATGCACAGACCTCCCCCAGGGGTACAGCAGGGATCCCCAGCGCCACCAAACCAAACTCTGAGCCCAGCCCAGCAGCCCCGGTCCAAACCCACAGAGAGAATGTGGATTCCAGCTCCATCAGACACAGAGCTCGGGCAGCAGAGCCCAAAGGCGCAGCTCGCAGCTCCAAAACCAACCCAAAAAATGAGGGCAGAGCACGAGACCTTGTTGGGAAATGTCCCATAAGAGCAAGCCCGAGTTCAAAGCCACTGGTGGCTCTACAAGCTTAGGTGGGGGCACTAAGTGCTGCTTTCCATGCCCCCTACGCCCCACTGCTGTGCACAGCTGAGAAAAAGGTGATTTCAGCACAGAGGAGCATTCAGACAGCAGCACCCAACAACACGGGTTGGACACAAAGCCCTCATAGAGCACCTAATGGTGCACAGCTTCCTGCCCGGGGACATCATTCCTGACCCTATGGGTGCTCAGGAAGACAGATGGCTGTGGGGACATCCCTCCCCCTCCCCAGGTGTGGCACTGTGGATGGCGTTTGGTTTTGGTTGTACCCAACCCTCCGCCTTCAGAACTCCACATTCCAGGTCGGAGACACCGGGAGCCCAAAATGAAGAGCGGCAGAAGGGTGACGCTTGGGGACAGTGACGAAATTTGGGCAAAGAGGTGAGATGTGGGAGAAAGAGTGAGATTTGGGCAAAGAGGTGAGATGCAGCCCTGGCCATGCACTGAGCAGGAACTCACGCAGTGTGTACGGGCGCAGCCGGGAGCGCAGCGCCGTGCAGACCCCCATCTCCCCCTCCCCGCAGAGCACAGCCCAGCCTGCGGCTCACAGCACTTTGCCTGCACAGGGCTGCGTGTCCCCGATCCATCCAACGTGCAACTCGGGGCCGGGGAGGGGAGCGCGGCGCTCGCAGGGTGACTCGCGGGAGCATTACACGCATGATTACCCTTCAGAGCAGGGGAACAGGGGCTTAACTGCGTGCGAAACGGCTGTTATTCAGGTAATGGATTTACAGCACTCACTACTAAAGTATCAGACACAGCAATTTTTTACAGCTTTCACGCTGGAATTTATGGCTCAGGGAGGCGATCTCCATACGAGGCAGGGATCATTGCCTTATTTAGTATCCGAGGAGGAAAATTTATGTTTTCTCCAAAGTTTGTTTGGAAAGGTAACCTGCAGGCACACGGGGACGGTGGGTGCCCCCCGGGGATGTGTGTGCGACCTCCACGGTGCACACGTGTGTGCCAGGACGGAGCGCACACGCACAGCTCCATACATGTCTGCCGTGCACGCGTGCTTAATTCATCTCAATGCACTCTGAGCTCCCAGCACTCACCCACCTGGATGGGCTGAAACAGAGCAAACCTGCTCCTGCTTTACTGTCTGTGGCCTTCACTCTATTCCTAGAGCCTTCCTCCTCCTCCTCTTCGTGCATTGCGCCCAAGGGGCCCAAGCGTGCCAATCCCCCCCAGCACAGGCAACTCTTCCCTGCACAGCACGGCCAGGCTGCTGCCAGGGCTCCGTCCCTGCAAGGATGGGTGCAAGAACCAGGCTTGGTGTGACCCATCTCCTGGAGCAGCCCTGGGGGTGAGGGGAGGGCGCACACAAATGCCGCCCCAAACCCAAATATTTGGAGAACCTCATGACAGAGCACGCAGAGAGGTTGTGGAGTCTCCACGTTTGGGGCTATCCAGAAGGCAGCTGGCTGTGGAGCTGGGAGCTGCTCTGGGTGTCCCTATTACAGCACAGCACCAATTCCGGGTGTCCCTATTAGAGCAGGACTTGGGACAGCCAAACCCAGAGGTCCCCACCACGACCCCATGCCCAACATTGGGCTGCCCCACGCGGATTCTTCCTACCTGCTGCTGCTGGAAGTGCAGGAGCTCCACTGGGCTCAGCTCCCCGTTGCTGTCCCCGCTGGCAGCCCCCTCCCGGCCCCCGCCGCCGCCCCCGCCCCCATCGGGCTGGTTGCTGAGGCTGCTGACCCCGTTCTGGCCGGAGGGAGCGGAGCGAATCGTCTCCGAGGCGGATTCCACCATCATGACGTGCTAGAGGGACCTGAGGAGAGAGGAGAGAGGAGAGGGTGAGAAGACAGCGCGACCCCCCCACCAGCACCCCCACCTCCAGCACCAGGATGTGAGAACTTATCGCGGGTTCAGAAATGCCAAAATATCTCATTTTGAGGCGAGGGAGACGGCGAAGCTGCAAACTTTCATAATGGCTGGAGGAGCCCACACTACGTGATTCCCCCTAAACATCCCAGCAGTGCTGGCACCTCTCCATAGGGCATCACAGCACCTTCCTGCAGGGCACACAACCCACCGTGCCTGGAAGTTTGCTGCTGCTGTCAGCAAGCAGAGCTGGGCACAAAGCAGAAGACGCAGCAGCAACAGTCAGAACAGCCTTCTTAAAGATCACAGAACCATGGGATGGTTGGGTTGGAGGGGTCCTTAAAGACCATAAAGCCATAGAATGGCTGGGTTGGAAGGGACCCCAAAGCCCCTCCTGCCGTGGGCCGGTTGCCCACCACCACTGCTCAGAGCCGATCTGCAAGTTACAAACAGGAGGAAATAAAGCACGAGGGATGGGGCCAAGAAATACCATTTTCCCTTTTTCTTCTCTTTTTCCCCCCTTCTTCCCCCAACCCCGCCCCAAAAGACAGCAAGACAAACCGCGAACAACATAATTGCTGAAATGTGGCGTGTAATAATAGCTATTCAGGAGCTGATCATTCATATTAAACAGGGTGAAGCAAGCTTCTCATTTGCATGTTTGAGATTATATGCATTTCAGAAGTCATTTCCGCAGGGTATATGACTGACATTAATTCCCATGTGGGGCTGCCGGCTCTCCTGCACCACGAGTACGGGGACGCTGCATGGGGTGAAGTGCATGGGGGACACTGCACGGAGACACTCCAGGGCACGGGGATGTTGTGTGGGGGATGCTGCAACTGCTGCAAGGGGATGTGCATGGAGGACACCGCATGGGGATGGTGCACGGGGACACAGCAGCAGCCCCGGGACAGCTCAAGCTGAGTGTCTTCCAGGGATGCTGCCTGCAGATGCTTGCATTAGGAGCAAAGCAGCCAGGAAAGCCGGTGCCCCGTTTCCTCCCGTTTTGCCCCTGAATGCAAAAGTGTTTGGAAAAAAAATGTGGTTTCTTTTGTTGCTTTTCTCACTTTCCTACAAAAAAACTCCTCAGCGTTGGACACGCGCAGCCCTGCATGGAACCCACAGGACCCGGAGTCACACGGCCTCACCACAGCCAACGCCTCAGCAGGGTTCAAAAAGAGAGATCTGACTTTTATATGGAGAACGGCAACATCCAGAGCTACAACAGGAAGCGTTAAAAAAGGCCAAAAAAAGGAAAAGAAAAAAAAAAAAACAACCCCCAGAAAAAGAGTTTTGGAAAGGATATCAACTTTCCTGGCCACGGGGATGTGTTGAAAGAGAGAGCTGCTGGGAAACGGGAGGAAATCTCTCTGCAGCAAGGAGCAGTAGGGATGGGATGGGATGGGGTGGGATGGGATGGGATGGGATGGATGGGATGGGACGGGATGGGGTGGGGTGGGATGGGATGGGATGGATGGGATGGGATGGGATGGGATGGGATGGGATGGGATGGGATGGGATGGGATGGATGGGATGGGATGGGATGGGATGGGATGGGATGGGATGGGATGGGATGGGATGGATGGGATGGGACGGGATGGATGGGATGGGAGGGGATGGATGGGATGGGATGGGATGGAATGGGATGGGATGGGATGGGATGGGGTGGGGTGGGACGGGACGGGATGAATGGGATGGGATGGGATGGGATGGATGGGATGGGACGGGATGGGGTGGGGTGGGATGGGATGGGATGGGATGGGATGGATGGGATGGGAGGGGATGGGATGGGATGGGATGGGATGGGATGGATGGGACGGGAGGGGATGGGATGGGATGGGATGGGATGGGATGGGGTGGGATGGGATGGGATGGGGTGGGATGAGGGACGGCCCCGTCCCCGCGATGCAGTGAGCTCACGGCCCGGATGGGACGGAGCAGAGCTGTGCAGGAAGTCATAAAAGCAAGCACTCATCGTAACGAAAATATTTCCATTCATATAAAAGTTTTACAAAACCCGATAGAAAAAAAAAAGACAATAATGAAAACGATGACGGTGAGGTCTGCTTCTTTTTTCCCCCTTTCACTGAAGTGCGCACCTTCCGCAATGAAAGCCTCCCCCGGCCGTCAGCAGCGCCATATGGTAACCAGAGCATATTAATTACCGCCGCTTTTTAATTAACAATTGCTTAATCTGAGCAGCAACATCTCCCTGACATCCCGACTTGCTGCTAACCCGCGATGTGTGCACCATTCCTTGCCACTGACACCCCCCCAACACACACACATCACAGGCATGGGACCAGGGTTTTCCAATTAACACCTCCGAGCTCTGTAATTAACGCAATTAACAGCCTGATGGACACACAGAGCGTGCAGGGGATGGAGCTGTGGGTGCTGGGAGGGGGGATGTGGCATCCATGGGGCGGCTGTCCCCAGCCCCACGCACAGCAGTGGGAACGCTCCGCAGCCGCCCCAAATCTGAGGCAGCCGGGATTGCTTGGAGAATGGCTTTTTACCCTTTAATTAACACATAAACACATGGAAATGTGGAAAGGGGATTAAAAATAAAAGTCCGGGGGAGCTAAAATGAATCTAAAGCATTACTGGAAATTAGAAGAGATTTAAAGGACCGAGGATTGGCTAAGCCCGGGCACCGCTTTAATGGGATCACACCTCCAGGCACTTTCATCTCCCACTTTCATCTCACTCCCAGCGACTCCTCCGGGCAGCACTGAGCACTGCACAGTGCCCACGGGCAGCATCACGCAGGGTTCAGGGCATGGGGTGATGGGGCAGCACTCCCCCTCCCCAGGGACCAAGAGGGGATGTCCCCAGAGGGTCACCCAACTGCTGGCTCGACCTGGTCCAGGCGCACCTGGAGACACGAGGATGCTCCAATTGCAGCCAATGATGCTGCAACTGCACCCAGTGGTGCTCCAACTGCACCTAATGATGCTTCAGTTGCACCCAATGAAGCTCCAGCTGCATCCCGTGGTGCTCGATCTGCACCTAGTGATGCTCCAACTGCACCCAACAATGCTCTGACCCCACAGTTGGGTTCTGCCCCACATTTTGGGACCACCCAAGCCCCCCAGCAGGGTCAGGGCCGGGCACATGGCTCCATTCCATGTTTCCCTCCGTTGTGCTCTTGAAAAGATTAAAAAAAAAAAAAAAAAAAGAGAGAGCCCCACTCCATCTCATTAAGAAAGTAAACACAAGAGCCGTCTAAGTGTCTAATTAAGCTTCTAATTAGTCCCTGCTTGTTACTAATGCAAATTAGATTACGCCGCTTAACTACAGCATGTCCACAACACCCTTGTTAATTGCGGCCTTTTGAAATTAAATTACTCCCTAATTAGCATATCAAAGCCATTGATTCGGAGCCAGGAAAGATGAGGGCAGGAGGAAGCCGAACACCAAGTTTTGTTAATCAGGGACCTCTAATTAAATAGTGACTTGGTGCCTGGGCCTCGGTCAACTCCTCAGGGGAACCCCAGTGCCACCCATGGGCGCCCACCATGGGCGTCCACACTGGGTACCCACTGGTCCTTGTGGGTGGGTGTGGGGTAACCTACAGGTGCTCATGTTTGGGCTTAGGATCCCCTACAGGATGGATTTGGGGCACCCCATAGGTGTTCGTGGATGGGTTTGGGGTCCCTACAGGAGCTCGTGGATGGGTTTGGGGTGCCCCATAAGTGCTCATGGAGACAATCGGGGGTCCCCCACAAATGCTCATGGAGGGATTTGGGATCTCCCACAGGTGCTTGTGGATGGGTTCGGGATCCCCCATAGGTACTCATGGATGGGTTTGCAATCTCCCACAGGTGCTGATGGAAGGACTTGGAGCCCCCAGCAAACGTGCATGGAAGGATTTAGGATGTCCCACAGGCACTTATGGATGGGCGTAGGGCTCCATGCATGCATGCATGGAGGGACTTGGGGTCCTCAGCAAATGCTCATGGAGAGATTTGGGATCCCCTACAGGCACTCACGGATGGGTTTGAGGCCCCCTACAGATGCTCAGTGATGAGTTTGGGGTGCCCTATAAGTACTCACGGAGGAATGTGGGATCCCCAGCAGGTACTCACGGATGGGTTTAGGGTCCCCTACAGATGCTCATGGATAGAGAGAAGGTCTGGGGTCCAGAGTGAAGGTTTCAATCCTGGAGTGACAGAGGGGCCCAAAAGCAGCAGTGCTGGGACACAGCAGAAGCTCAGAGAGCACCAACACTGATGCTGGATGCAGAACAGGGCTGGAGGGGAGCAGAACTCCAACACAACCACCTGCAGCCCCTCTGCTCCACGCAGCAAAGGGAACCGCACCGCACAGCACCCCAAAGCCCTCAGCACCCCAAAGGTGGACAGCGGGGCCAACCGCGGGACCCCAACCCCAAACCCACCGCGTTCACTGTGAGGAGAGTTCCAACGGAGCCGGGCGCCGATGTTTTCCTTTCTCCGTTATTTAAATACAGAGCTGGGGCAACTCGGGAAGTTAAATTTTATAACTTCTCTCTCTTTTTTTTTTTTTTTTTGTTTAAAGAGGTGGGAAGGTAAAAAAAAAAAAAATAAAGGGACGAAGATTGGAAAAGTTTAATAGAGGGAGAAAAAGTCTATTAAAAAAAAAAAAGACGCGGGCAGATCCGTCTCCGGGGATGGAGCTGAAATATTAAAGAAAGGAAAATCACTGCGGAGACAGAGGAGGAGAATGGAGCGGGGCGAGGGGAAGGAGCTTTTAATTGAAAAGAGGGAGATTCAAATGAAATATCCAATATCCAGCAAAGAAAAGGAAGAAAGACAGACCATGGCCGCAACGTGACGCCGGGAGATTGCTAAAGCACCAAGTTTCTTTTCTCTCCCAATGTAAGTTATAGGAAAGGGAGAGCGAAAAAAGGGTATTTTGTACCGGAGGAGCTGCAGAGAACGGGGGAGGAGGGGGGGGGGGGGGGGAGGGGGGAGCAAGTTTTATTCATTTATTTTATGAGATGGGTGAAAATAAGGAGGAGAAGGGCCGAGTTTTTATAATGTCACAGCGTTCGGAAGCGGCGGCAGAAGGGGAAGAGAGGGGGAAAGCAACGGGGAAGGGAAGGGCCGGCACAGCGCCCGCCGCACCAGGCTCTCTCCCAACGAGATTCAATTAATTGATAACAAGAGGCATCAAATTAATTTCTCAAGGATGTTAGATTTTGATGAAGGCAAAAAAAAAAAAAAAAAAAAAAAATCTCTCTGATTTTAATCGGGGCGGCGTTTAAAAGGCATAAATGAATATCCCTTTCTAATCATCCGAGGAAGCACCGAGCGGTTAACGGGGAAATTCAAATCGGTTAATTAGGGGGGGGCTTTGCTTTTAAGGAGCTTTATGAAGAAATTATTTGTAAAATGGTTTCTTTCAAGGCCCCTCAGCCCCCCCAGCACTGAAACACACGCACTTGTGAGCGCACATCCCCGAGGTTCTCTGTTTGAATAGAGACCGCTCCCATCACAATCTAATTAACAAAAACGGTAACGAAGCGGGTGGGGGGAGAAAGGGAAAAAAAACCGCAGGGAACAACAACAGAAAAAGCCCACTGCAAACTCCTGGGGGGGGGAAAGAAATTAAAGAAAAGCAACGGGAGGAAAAGGCGCGTGTCCCACACGGGACGGGGGCTGCACGGCGCTCAGCAGCGGTGCAGATCTGCTGCAAAACCCCATTAAAATAATTAACGGCACCTCCTAGCACCACTCTCCAATGGGGCCCGGCTGCGTGCAGCTGTGTGTGTGTGCACGGACACACACCTGTGCACCGACACGTCTGGGCACACGTGCATCTGTGCTCACACGTGTGGATAAACGCTTCTGCTCAGGAGCATGGATGCACACACCCGTGCACGCACACCTGTGCGTGGTTGCACATAACTGTGCATGCACACCTGGGCTCACGTGTACAGATAAACTCTTCTGCTCACATGCATGGATGCACGCACCTGTGCTCACGTGAACGGCTACATGCACCAGCAGCACTGTACTACAGCCCCGGCTGTGTCCCCATGCCTGCACATCCCGCTGTCAGGACGCATTGCTGTGACACCAGCACCTTGCTAAATGCTGCCCTGCAAATGCAGGCTGGGGCTTAAGTGTCTTCCTTCATGCACAACACATGTGCTTCCTTGCTCCCCATCACCAACATGCACATGAAGCAGGGACAAGCAGCAGCAGCTGCATGCTGTGCACGCACACACGACGTGCAAATCCCTCCCCTCCCTCTGCACCTGAGAGGGACAATGTCCACGGGTGCCCCAGCACAGTGCCCAGCTGCACCGAGGGAGAGGAGAGCAGCAGGGAGGTGTCCCAGGTGAGACCCAAGAGAAACACACCCACTGCAGCCCTGGAGCTGCAAAGACCTACACGGTGATTATTTCCGTGGTGGGAAGAATGTGGATGCTGCAATTTTTGTCCCAGAGTCGGTGATAGTTGTGCAAAAATTCACCCTGAGAACGCTCTCTGCAGCACAGGGCCTGCTGCACGCCGATGCTTTCCACTTCAAGTCCCGTCTCTGTGGGGTTTCCATCCAGAAATTCTGCTGCTCACAAGGAGAGAGAAGGAAAAAGGCAGTGGTGGGGCACAGCTGTCCCTGAGCACCTCCTGCTCTGCAGCACGGCTACGGCGTCCCAGTCGTGGCAGCACAGTGGGTCGGGCAGAGTGCAGGAATCTGTGCTGAGGGACTGCACTGCCCGAGTGCTGCACAGTGCAGGCAGTGCTCCTGGCAATGGGAGAACCCCAAACTGCTCAGTGTTGGGGTGTGCAGGCACACAGCTCTGCACAGTGCCACCGGGTGCACAGCTACAGGCAGCGCTGTGCCGTGCACACAGCGTCAGGTCCATCCTCACTGCAAAGCACACCTGGCAAAGCGTGGGGGTTTCTCCCCTTCACAAAGACATGGGGTGCACCAGGGTGATGGTGTGCAGTGGGATCACTGCATGTAGGATCCCACTACCCACCCCAGGGTGGGTGAGAGCAGACGGCCACAGTACCACCGCGCTGTCACCACATCACTGCGGAGATGGGGCAGTGCTGCAGCCCCTCCAGCCCCAAAGCTGCATCCTCCCCTAGAGCATGGACAGAGGCAGGGTGAGAGATGGCCCCCCTTGGAACCGGCTTCCCCCTGAAGCCACTCATCTGCACCAGGCACTGAGCTGCACCGCTGGGGTGTGCGGGGCAGCAGCAGGGCAGGGCACATCCCCCTTCCCCAGGGCACATCCCAGCAAAGGGACACTGCATAAAGCACTGACTCCAGCAGGGATGAGCCCCCCGGTGACCCCCATGCTTTGCGCCCCGCTGGGCAACCTCTAATTCTAACCCTGCAAACAGCTTAGAAACCACTTGCAGAGGTGCTGCCCTTGCTTCATGGTGAGGACAGGGCTGTGCTCCATGCCACCTGCAGGGCCCATGTGCTGTTTGATCCCATAGCCCCAAGCCTGACCCAGATTTCAGGCCACAGCTTTCCCTGCCATCAGAGCTGTTTGTTCGGGCTGCAGCCCGCCAGCATCAAGGGGAAGGCTTCAAGGGATTCACAAAGAGATCCTAAAAGCAGAATGTGCCACGTTAGGTATCAATAAAACCTGCTGAAAAAGGGAAGTGCCAACAGCCTGAATGGAGCAACCTTTGGGGATGGATCCAGAGAGCCCCATCCCAAGGCGGCAGAACCAAGCTGTGACCCGACGCACGGAGCAGGGCTCTGCAGCACGGCCAACCCCAGCAGCACCGAAGTGCAAACCTCCGCCTGCAGACACAGCAACAGAGGAACGCGTGCGGCCGCGGGAGGGAAGCGTGGCCCCAAATCCCAGTGTGGGACTGCCCAGGCACACCTCGCCCGGTTCTGGGGGGGTCAGGCTCCTTCCCCATTTCTCTTCCCCTTTGCAGTTCCGATGGGCACGGCGGCTCCATGCGATGCGTCCCTGCTGGCCCAGCGCGCGGCACCGAGGCAGGACGACGCGTGCTGTCAGCTCTCCATTGTCCATTTTCCCCCTTTTCCCCTTTTTCCCTGGTTCCCACCTCGCACCTGCAGCCCAGCCCCGCTCCCGCTGCAGCCCCGGCACACACATCTTCCAGCGCGGTGTTTATAAGGGCTGCGGCTTCACCTCCACCCAAACCCATCTCAGCAGAAGTGGTTTTTGCAGCTGTGCCCTGAACAGCACATTCTCAAAATCCACGTTTCCTGCTGCAGGAGCTGAAGGACTTTGCCCCCCAGGCATTTCATTTTCTCTCCCCGTCCCATCCCCAGGAAAGTGAACATCACAGCGCTCATCTCCCAGCTCGGAGCTGCACGTTACTGCAAGGAGTTGCCCTCCCAGCACCGGGCACACACAGGAGGGGATGCGGGGCTGCGGGTGGGGGCCGTCCCCAGGGCAGAGATGGAGGAGATGCCTCGAGCAGAACGCACACTGCCACAGGTTTGGGGTTGGCTCCAGCACCGCTGCCCTGCTCCGCTTCCATACCAGGTGGCATTCTGTGCCGGAGCAGCCCCGAAGCCAGCACAGCCCCTGCACAGCACGAGGCTGCAGGGCACCACCCGGACAACAACGCAAGGTCTCTGTGCCAACCTCAGGTTTTGGGGCAGCCAACCCCTCCCGATGCACAACACACACAGCTCTGCTGCTGTCTATGCACATAGGCTCCCGACAACAGCCTGAGGCCCCAAAGCCCTCCGCCTGCACAGAGAGGGGTCGGGGACGCATCTCCATCCTCGTGTCATTGCTGGGGCTGCCAGCAGCTCCAGGACTACACGGCTGAATGGAGTCACCACACTGGCAGCTCCATCCCAGCGCACCCAACGTGTCCCCAAACCATCACCACACACCTCGAGGAGCCACAGACCCACTGCTGGGGGGAACCAGAGTGCCTCTCTGGCACTAGCCCTGGCGTTCTCCTTCCCTACACCTGCCTGCCCAGCCCGGTGGCTGTGCCCCTGAGGCTGAGCACACCCGTGATAAGGAACGTGACAGCTCCGCAGAGGTGGTCCCTATGCAGAACACACGGACAGAGGGCAGACCCCCTTGCAAACTGACGGGAAAGCAGCAATAAGAGTTACTCACCAAACCCTGCGGAGTGCAGGATGAGCTCCGTGTTCATACACAATGAGGGGCAGGCAGGACGGAGCCGGGCTGCGGTGCTGGGCAACGTGCGGCTGTTCTGCATCCTATGAGCCCCCCAACACAGCCGAACCATCCCGCCCCAATAACCCCAGCTGTGCAAGGAGCTGGGCAAGGTGCACGGCGACGCGCTGCTTCACTGCCTGCTGCCCCGAGCTGCTCACCCCCCAGCACAGCCCCACGGCCCAGCAGAACCACTGGGAGGGAGGGGGGGGTCCCTGTGCCACCTCTCAGCACAGTCACGTGCAGAAGCTTTGCCAATGAGGCAGAATAAACAGCTTTCAGATCGCCTCCGAAGCGGGGCCCCCGGCGGGGCTTTCTTCCTCCCCTCTCCGCTACCTTAAAAAGGATTATTTTTCTTTTATTTTTGGCGCATGTTTTCACAGCTGCCTGTGTGCCCAAAAGGAATCTTCTCCCCCTCCTCAAAAACAAACAAACAAACAAACAAACCCCCCCCCCCCAAAAGTTTTATTACTGCACCTTCCGCTTCTGATAAACGCGTGCGGGCAGAGCGGAGCACGAGGAGCTGCGGGAAACTCCGGCTTCACAGCCGCGCTCCGCTCTGCTTAGAAATTAAACACATAAAACAAAAAGAACCCCCAAACCACCACACCAACCCCACCGCCACCCCGAGGTGCTGCTGCTGCCGCTCAGCTCCGACCGCTGCAGCGCAGGAGGGGCTCTGCCGGAGCACGAAGCGCAGCGCTGCTCCCCGCCAATGCGCGCGGATGGGGAGCGCCGAGCTGAGCTGACGGTTCCGAGCACACGGCCAACGGCAGCTCTGATTTTATTTTACTTTTTTATCCTTTTCTTTCTTTCTTTTAATAGAAAAAGATGGGGCTGAACCAGCCCGTGCCCAGCAGTGCTGCCGGCGCTGTAACTCGGCACAGCCCCTCACGGACATCCCCGGCCCAGCTCGCAGCTCCCGCACGCAGAGCGCACGGCCGCAGCATCTCCTCTCGCCCCAACTCCCCCCCCCGGTCCTTCTCACTCCCAAACGCGTTTCCCCGTAGTGCTCCGATCTCCAGCAGCGCTCCCCCGCGCACCGCTACCCGCGCGGTTTGCATCGGAGCAGAACTTTGCAAAGCGATTCCCGTCCTGAGCAGCATCGCAGCGTGCGGGGCCGCCCCGCACAGCGCCCAGCAGGACCCGGCCGTGCGCTCACATGGCCGGGGCTGCACGGCGGCTCCCACCCACCCCGGGCGCGTTGCAGCTCTGCTCCCCCCATCGCTCCGTCCCCAGCTCGCAGGAGATGGAAATCAAAGGGGACAGCGCAGCGCAGCGCAGGAGATTCCCGGTGCTCATCCCGGTGGGGCTGGGGGCACTGCTGGACCCCCCCTCCCCACCTGCAGCCATAGCGCTCCAGGCTCCAACAGAGCCCGGCAAAAGGAAAACATCCCGCGGCGAGAAGGGTCCTCCTGAGCCCCCACCACCGACCGACACGGCCGTGTGTTACTCTTAAACACGGCAGTTTAAAACTCATGGGGAGGGGGAGGGAAGGACAGTAAATTAGCGGGGGTCTCAGTGCAATGCCACCTTTCTTCCAGGCAAGAAGGGGGGGGGGGGGGGGGGGGGTGAGGGAAGGCCACGACCCCAAAGTGCACCTTTACGCCTTCTCCTTGCATCTTCCCTCAATAAAGGCATAGTCCCAGCGCTCACCTTCCTCACACACAGCACTGCCAGGACCTTGCTGCTGGGGGCCACCCCAATGGGCCTGGGATGAGGGGGGGGAATTTTCCCTATTCCCCCTCTGCCCCAAACCCAAAGCCAGGCTCCATGCAGCAGCCCAACAGAATTCACTGCACCCAACGATGCAACTGACCCAACACGGAGCCGGGGGGGGGTCAAAAGCAACCCCCCCCATCAATTAATATATCCACATAAACAAACAGAGGGCAGCCCCCGAGCCCAGCCCCACTGCACACACAGAATTTCACCCCATGGCCTCTCCCTGTTCCTCATTGCAACTGAAATGAGGAAAGAATATAATAATAAAAAAGAAAAGAAAGAAAAGAAAAAAAGGACAGGGGTGGGGGGGTGGGGGGAAGGAGTACTATAAATGTTACAGACCAATTATTCCTCCATCCATCCATCCACCCCTGGGGGCTCGCCGGGTTTTAGACTTGAAGGAAAGATGGGAATTCATAAAAAGAAAGAGAGAAAGAAACTCCGAGTCGGGTTCTGCAGGAGCCCCAAAGCTCCGTTCGTTGGGAACTGGGGGGGAAACACCACACAGAGCCCAACGGGTCCCACTGCCCCGCACTGATTTCCCATCGCACAGCGGCGATTTTTAACACGGAGGAAAAAATACATAATAATAATTAAAAAAAAAAAAGTAAATCATCTGGTTCGGGTTCAAAACAAGCCAGGCTTTTAATACAGAAACTAGGAACTAATTATTATTATTTTTTATTGCTTTACAACGTGTCCGGCGGCTCCGGGAGGAACGGGAGAGGGATTTCTTCAGTGCTGTGCAAAGCGGAGCGGAGCCCCAACACAACTTTACCCCCCCCGACACAGCACGGAATTAAAAGCGCACGGTGATGGAGGGGGAGAGAGGGAAGGAGAAAGGGAGACAGCTCCGCGCTTTGGGTTTGTTCGGTGGGTTTTTAAGAAAAGGAAAAAAAAAATGATTTTCAGCTGGAAAATGAGAAGCCGACCGCGCTCCACTTGTTCTCTCCCGGCGCTGCTCCGGAGCGCTCCGCCGACGCGGCACAGAGCGGCCGTCCCCAAATCGCGGTCTCCAAATCGCGGCCGTGTGACACCGCCGGGGAAGGACGGAGCCTCCCCTCCCCACGCCACCCCGAACCCCGCCGGGACCCTTCGGGCGGGGCTGTCCCACCGCGGGGGCGATGCGGTGTAACCCCCCCCGGCCCCATTCCCTCTCTGCAGCCCCTTCAGCGCACCGCCCCGACGAACAAAGGCATCGAACCCCTAAAGCCGCCGCACTGCCCCCCCCCTCGCCGGCCCCAACCTGCGGGACTCTCCCGTAGCCTCTCGCAATTTAATTATTATTATGCTTAATTATTTTTTCCACCTCCCCCCCCCCTCACCTCGGAGCGGTCCGACGGCCGCGGGTCGGGCCCGGCGGTGCGGTACAAAAAGTTGGGGCCGCTCCGCTCGGAGTTATCGCTCCCGAACGAGGGAACGGCTGCGGGATGCGGGGGGGAGGGGGAAAAAGCGGTGGGAGAGGGCAGGGGGAAAAATGAATAACAATAATAAGAAAATGACGGTAATTAAAAAAAAAGAAAAAGCCCTCAAAGCGGCCGGCATGAAAACGGCGGCGGGCAACGGAACGAAGGGGGGAAAGGCGAAGTCCCAACAAAGGAGCGCGGCACGGAGCGGTGAGGGCTGCGGAGCGGATCGGGCCGAAGGGGAGGGGGGAAGGAGGGGGTCAGCCCGGAGCCCCACTCCCAAAGGCCCCCCCCGCACGCTTCTTCCTCCTCCGCTGCCGGTGGGGAAACGCCTCGGGGGGGGGGAGCCCCCCACCCGCCCCCGGCACCCGCACACCCAAACCCCCCCTCCCCCCCACACCGAACGGAGCCCCCCGAGCCGCCCCCCTCCGCCCCGCAGCCCCGCACTCACCGACCCCGCTCCCTCCGCCTTTGTCCGAGCGCCGCACAAACTTCCGAGCGGCGCGGAGTGGGGCGGGGGGGGCGCGTGGGGGGGCCGTGCCCGCAGAGCTCCGGGGGGTGCGGAGCCCCCCGAGCCCACACCTGCCGGCCGCGATGGGGCGGGGGGGGGGTCCTGCGTTGCCCCCCGCTCCGCTCTCACCCACCTGAGCGCGCCGAGCGCGGGCCCGCGGCGGGCATGCGGCCGCACCGCCTCCACCTCCACCTCCACCTCCTCTCCTCCTCCTCTCCTCCTCTTCCTCCCCACCGAAAAAAACTTCGACGGGGCGGCCGCGCCGGGGCTGCTGACGGCTTTAGGAGCGGAGCGCCATGGCGGCCCGAGAGGCACCGGCACCGCCGCCGCCCCTGGAGCCCCGCGGCGGCTGCTGGGCTGGGCTGGGCGGCGCCGCGCCGGGGCCGTGCGGAGCGCGGGCAGCCCGGGGCCGGGCCGGGGCCGTACGCGCCGCGCTCAGCTCCGGGGCTCCGCTCGGCGCGGCGGTGGTGGCGGCGGCGGCGGCGCGGGCGCGGCGGCGCGGGGCGGGCGCCGGCCGCCCTACCATAGTTCCTCTAAAGCAGGTGCAGCCGCTTTCCCCGCCCGTCCCCCCACCCCCCCGAGGAAGAGGAGGGAGGAAGGGGGGAGCGCGCCCGCCCGCCGCTTTGTGCGGGGGAAGCGCCGTCCCCACCCGCGTGCGCCCGCGGTTGCCGGTCGCGGTGCCGCCCCCCCCCCCCCCACCTCCCCCTTTTTTTGTTAATTAGTGCCCGCGTTAATTGGTTGCCGCCGCGTTTGGTCATGCCGGGGGAAGAGTTGGAAGGGAAACTGAGGTACGGGGCGGAGCGGCTCCAGAGGCGGCACGGGGAGTGGGGGGGGGACAGCGATCCGCTGTGCGGAGGGGGAAGGCGAGGGGGTGACCCCCGCACCCCCCTCCGCCCCCAAACGCCCACCCACCGGGGCCCCGACCCCCACCAGAGCGCCGAGCCCCCACCGCGGCAGTGCGGCCGAGCCGGCATCTATCTGCCGCCCCACATCTGGACTGGGGGCCCACACCCCAAATCACAGCGCGGCAATGGGGACCCACCTCTCCCACCCCCCCCCCCCAAATCACAGAATGGCTGTGAGACCCCAAACCCGCCCTGTCCGGGGCCGGGGGCGCTGGGGGGGGGGGGGCTCTGCCCCGGGGGCGGCTCAGCAAATCTCCCATGGAATCGGGGAAAGGAACTTTTCTGCAAAGCGTCAAAGTTTGTTTCAGCAGCGCCAACGTGGGAGCACAGCCTGAGCTTCAGGAGGAGCTCTTTGGACATCGCCGGGCTTTGGAGAAATGAGATAGTTTTAAAAGTGAAATTGGAATGAGAAGGTTCTTTTTCACTGCTTTTTTTTTCTTTTTTTCTTTTTTCTCTTGAGCATTTCCTTTTAACAGGGAAAAAAAAATGAGAACAAACAAATAAATCAGTTATTATTCTTCAGCCAAAATGCTGTGCACCTGGAATGGCCGTGGGGCAGAACTGCAGGCCCAGCATATGGGGCCTTGGTTGTGTCCCCCCCAGGCTTGGGACCCCTTGGTTTGGGACCCACTGGGTTTAGGGTCCCCTTGGTGTGGGATCCTCCTGGGTTCGGGGTCTCCTTGTTTAGGGGCCCCTTGCGTTGGGGTCCCCTGGATGTGGGATCCCCTGTGTTTGGTGTCCACTTGTTTAGGGGTCCCTTTGTTTAGGGGTCTGTCTGGGTTTGGGTTTCTCCTTGTTCAGGGGTCCTTTGATTTGATATCCTCTGGGTGTGGGGTCCCCTTTTTCGGGGTCTCCATGGTTTGGGTCCCCTTGGGATGGAGTCTGCTTGTTTAGGGGTCCCCTTGGGTTTGAGCTGTCCTTGATTTGAGGTCCCCCTCAGTTTGGGGTCTCTTTGTTTAGGGATCCTTTTGTTTGAGATCCCTTGGATGTGCAGTCCCCTTGGTTTGAGGTCCCTGGATTAGGGATCCCCTGGGTGTGGAATCCCCTGGGTTTGGTGTCCCCTTATTTAGGGGTCCCCCTGGTGTGGGGTCACACTGTTTAGGGATCCTCCTGGGTTTGGGGTCTCCTTGCTTTGGGATACCCTTTGTTTGGGGTCCTCTGGATTTTGGGTCCCCCTGCATTTGGGATCTCCTCGTTTAGGGGTCTTTTGATTTGGGGGCCTTTGGTTATAGAGTCTTTTGATTTGGGATCTGCTGGGTGTGGGATCCCTGGGTTTGGTGTCCCCTTGTTTTGGGGTCCCCTTGGTACATGGTCCCTTTATTTAGGGACCTCCTTGCTTTGGGGACAGGCACTGTGTGCTGCTGCCTGCATGGGGGCTCAGACCGTCCGGAGGTGTCCGCACGGTGCGCAGAGCTTTGTTTCCCTCCTGGACACAGAGCCATGTGCTCACTCCCCTTCCTCCCTCCCCATCCCCGTGGTGATGCAGTGTCCCAACTTTGCGAGTTCTTCACCCAAATATCAGCCTGTGAAAAAGAGAATATATGTATTTTATTTATTTCTTTTTTTGTCTTGAAATCCCAAACTGGCACTCTTCCGAGTGAAAAAATAGCTGCGCTGCGAGCGAAGAGCCTTGTCAGACCTGAGCTCGCCCTCTTTTCTCCACATAAGAATAGCCCCTTTGAAGACATCAAATAGCATCCGAGAGGGAAGGATTTGCACAAAAAGACGTGGGCAGGCTTCCACCGAGGGGAGGTGGTGGATGGAGGGCGGCCCAGAGATCCCTCTTTGTTTGGAAGGAGCTGCAGAGCCTGGCAGAGGGATGTGGGATGCAGAGGGATGTGGGATGCAGTGGGATGCAGCGGGATGGAGGCACACCTCTGCCAGACACACCGACAGCACCAGAACCCCACAGCTATGGGGTCACGGTGTGTGGGGCAGCTGCAGGGGCACTGTGTATGGACGGGTTTGGGGGTTTTTCTCCTCTTCTTCTTCCCCCACCAGAGCACTGAAAGCCTTTGGTGAGCGGATGTTCTCAATCAGAGGCGGTTACCTGGAAGGGAACGACTTCGTTTTGCCATCAGGTTGACAGAAAGCTGAAATCTTTTCTGCTGTGGCAGAGCAGCTTGAACAGGAAAAGCTGAGTTTATTCTTGTTTGAAAATCAGTGAGAGGATGAGGATGAGAACAGCCCCGGATTCTGCTTCTGCCCTGACTCCTTACGAGGCAAAAAGTAAAATAACGACAGTTAAAAATAAAAGATAGAAAGAAGGGAAAACAAATCTGGGAGTGGGAAAATATGGAAAACGAGGAGAGTGCCACTTCTTCCCTTCTGGATTAATATTTAGGAGGGAGGGCATGGTGCATTTACACAGCTTAGCCCCAAACTCCCATCTCTCCTGAGGTGCAAAGCAGAAAATCCTCTTTTCCACTCAAGCGCAGCCCGTGTTTCCGTGCACCCCTTGGCACAGCGGTGCCTGGCAGCACAGCGGGGCTGCACCATTCGCATGGTCCCCGTGGGCTGTGTGGGCGCTGGGGCAGGAGGAGGTGGATGGGACGTGCTGGCAGCCCACGGCTCTTGGAGCAGCACACGTGTTGCGCAAGGCAAAGTAATGATGCACCGAGTTACTGTAAGTGATGAGAGGCTCCTGGCTCCCTGTTAAAGCGACAGGCTGCGCTGCGTCCTGCATAGCACCCCCCCCACACCCAGAAAGTCCCCGGGGAGGGGAGCTCAGCCTTCAGGTATTGGGGATATTGCAGAGGGTGCAGCATCCCCAGCACAGCCCGGGGTTCACAGCGCCATGCCTCAGTTTCCCCTCCTTGCACAGAGGTGTCAGTGAGCTGTGGGTGTGCTGTGGGTGTGCTGCTCCCACACACAGAGAAAAGGATGTGTGTGTGGGGGGGGGAGGGCTCCAGACAGGGACCAGTTTTCCTCTGTGCCTGCAAAGCCTCAGCGTGAGAGAGGGAGGAGGCTGTGAGCCCGGGGCCATGGGTCAGTGTGCTGCAGCACGCCAGTGGCGAGCCGGCACCGCGGCACTGCAGTGGAGCCATGTTGTCCTGTGCCTTGCCATGTCGTGCCATGCTGTGCTATACCATGCCTTGCTTTGCCATATTACAGCGTGCCGTGCTGCGCCATGCCACGCCACGCCGTGCTGTGCCATATTGTGCCATGTCATGCCATGCTATGTCATACGGTGCCGTGTTGTGCCATGCGGTGCCATGCTGGCACCCAGAGCCACAGTACCCCCAGCTTCTCTCTCCTTGCACGTGTGCTGTTTTTACTTCTTTCTGTTCCCCTCTCCCCTCTCTGTCCATGCCTCTGCTTTTCAAATAACGTTACTCATCCGGAGTGGGATGGCTGCTCCCGTGTTTGTCTGCGCCGCTTCCCTGGGGAGATGCTCACCCGCACGCGGTGACTGCGCTGCGGAGCCGGGATTACTCATGGTGTAAGGTTTAAGGAAGGGGGGGAGCCAGACTTGGCCCTTTGTCTGCAGTTGTTCATTTCAGGATACATTTTTCCCCTCCTCTCTTTCTTCCTCTGCCAATGCTCTCGGCCTGGCTCCCCGGGCTCCCTCCTCCTCCCTCACCCCACGGCATCAGCCCACAGCTCCAATGGAAGAGGTCCTCAGTGCACCCCCAACGGAACTGAGCCCTCCCCACGGCCCCCCCCCCGCACCACCTCTGCCCACACTGCAGTTGCCCATTTCCACACGTTCTCACCCCAATTTGCTCCTCATCCTGCTGCCCGCCATCACTGGGCTGAGATACGGGGGGAAAAAACAAGGGGAAAGCCCCACATCTCTGCTCCTCCCATGGGGAGTTCTCACACCCATGATAGGGGCACGACCCGCTTGGGAATGCTCCACAGCAAAGCATTTGGGCCGTGGTCCTTCCTTTTCTGCATGCAAAACTGCAGCAGATCAATGAATATTTTAACAAAGAAATATTTCATTAAAGGAGCTGATTGCTTAATGAACTGTCCCTGTGAGCCTTCAAAATGCAACGTGGTGTGGTGGTGTTTTTTTTTTTTTCTTCTTTTTTTTTCTTTCTCCTCCCTTTAACGAAGGCAAAGATTCCTGTCACGGAGAGCTGCCTTATCGCGCTGCCATAAAAGCCTGAGCAGCCCCAGCGTGTGGAGCATGGGCACACAGCCCCGATGGGAGCGGGGATCCCATAGCCCAACCCATAGCCAACAGCAGTGGGTACGGCGCAGGGCGTTCCCATCCAGCCCAGGATCATGGCACAGCGCTGGGGATGAGAGCTGCTGGAGCTCGGAGCAATAACCCATACGGAATGACCAATTTTCCATCAATTAGAGCGAAGCCTCTTTTTTGTTCCTTTTGTAAAATTAACGTTTGCTGATTAGCCATCGCGCTCGCCCGACGCCGATTCATTAAAACCCACACGAGGAGGATGTTCACAGGAAATACGCACGGAGTTTGGCTGTATATGCACTGGATATAGAGACGTGCGTGCGTGTGTGTGTGTGTGTGTGTGTGTGTGTGTGTGTGCAAAGCCGCCAGCAAACAAGAACCTTTCCAAACCGAGCCCAGCGAGGGGTCAGAGCCACCCATGTCAGGACCAGGGCTCCGTGCTCCTCGCATGAAGGCAGACGTTTCCCAGCCCACCGCTCACGCTTCGGGATCAGCCATAAGGAGCTTGAGAAGGCTGTGATCCCCCTGAGCCCCTGCTCACCCCTGCCTGCCCTTTGGAAAGCGTCCCTTGCGCAGCTGCCTGCCGGCGAGCCCAGCCCCACGCTTTCCCCTTCATTTGCTTGTTTGTCAGTGTTTCTCAATGACTACAAATCTGGTGCTCATCTCTGGGATTCTGCGAAAAGGAGCCCCGAGTGCAATCCCTTCCCGGGGCAGCGGGCAGGGATTAGATCATCAGCTGGCGGCTGTGAAAGCTGAGCGAGCACTTACTGTAAGAGGGCTTTGATTCAGCGCTACAGCAATGGGACGGAGCGATGCCGGGCCGGGCTGTTCCCTGGGGGTGCTCAGCAATGCCCCCATCCCGCAGCGATGGCCACGCTGGGAGGGGGCAAAGGTTTAGCAGGAGAAGGTCAACTTCTAAGCAGGTTCTTCGCTGCTCCCTCTGACCCTCCCCCCCCCCCCCCCCCAGCCCCGTGAGCTCGCAGGAAGCACAGTTGTGGTGCAACCGGCGTTTGGTTCAGGCTGGATTTTTCAGCTGGCTGTACGGGTAAACACGCGGCTCTTTCGCTCCGTGCACATTTGTGCCACTCTATTTATAACTTTATTCGGGACCGTGGAAAATGGGGTTTCCGACTGAAAAGTCTTTTCGTGTTCTTTCGTGACCTTTGTTCAACAGTGACCCAGTTTCACTCCAAATGTGGCATATACTATTCCTCAGGTGGGAGGAGAGCATTGAAAACTGGGTCAGTTTGCATCGGGAACGCCGCCGAGTGCTGATAGCTCCTCATTTGTTGCAGGGATGGGGTCCTGCTCAGAGTGCTGCTCGTGGCAGAGGGACGGCTGCTGCTCCCTGCTAGAGAAGTGGGTCAGTCTCCATGGGAAACCGCTCGTCCCCATTGCTGGCTTTTAGGGACCTGCTGCCTTGTAGCCAGAACTTTCTACCCCCAAAGCGCTCAGGTGGATGCGGTGGCCCCGAGGTCCCTGCGGTGGGCACTGGGTGCTGGGACAGGAGGGACAAGGGCTGACAGAGCCTCGTGCCCTCAGCCTATGCACGTGGGTTGGGGCCAAGAAAGATGTGAGGGGAAAGAAGGAGGCAGCGAGGAGGGACCCTCCGATACTCTGACCTAATTCAGAGCCTAATCCACAGCCTAATCGGGGGGATCTGAATCTGAAAGGCTGATCTCTCCCCAGAAAGGAAACAGGGCTGGGGGGCACAGAGCAGCTGCTGCCACTCACCTGCAGGGACCCCAGCAGGGCTGGCGGGGACGCACACCTCTTCCAAAGGGGACACTGCTGCAGTCCTGGTGGGAAGGTAGTGTGGCCGTGGTCTGGTCCTCAGGACCTTGAAAGCCGCAGAACTGCTCTTTGGGAAGCGATGGGATGGGACAGACAATGCCTTCAGGGAGCAGCAGGACCATGGGCGCAGCAATGGGACCCTGCAGCATGCAGAGCTGGCAATGCAGCGGCTGAAATCAGAGCGAGAAGGCAGCACAGAGTCTGTCCTCCGCCGCCTCCCACGTCTGCATCGCCGCCTTCTCAATGTGCCATTTACACGGCTGTTTCACGGGACACTTAGGAGTCAATCTGCAGTGTGGCTCATGGGGAGGAAATGGGGCACATCACATCACTCCCCGAATAATCGCCAGGAGCAGCCACTGTGCCTGCACACAGTTAGTGCTCACTGAACAGAGGATGTCACAGTGCTGGGACTGCGTGTCCCTGTCCCTGTGGGATGGGGATGGGATGGGGGTGGGGATGTGTTGGGTGTGGGGATGGGATGGAGACGGGAATGGGGATGGTATGGGGATGGGGAAGAGTTGGAATGGGGATGGGATGGAGATGGAGATGGGATGGGGATGAGGTAGGGCTGGGGATGTGGATGGGGATAGGGATGGGAATGCAGCACTCGCAGCCCTGCACACACACGCATGGATCCGGCAGCCCGGAGCACAGTGGCAGCAGGCTGTTCTCATTACAGCCCAATGAGGCTGTTTACTCACCCAGCTGGAGACAGTTAGAGAGTGATAAATAATGAAAGAGAAAACATGATTTTCCCCTCTGTGGTTTCTATTTGTGTAACCATATGTCACAGCTCGATACGGCAGCATTTTTTTCTGCTTTATTCAGGAAAGAGCTGATTTTTTCCATGGAGTGGCTATTTTCTTTTTTTTTTTTCCCCCCTCTTCTCATTTTTTTTTCTGGTGCGCTGACAGAAGTATTTCTGTTTGTTTCCCCACGAAACTCACTCTGATTCCATCTCCTCGCTGTCTGGCTGTCCCAGTTGCTGCGGGATGCGATAGGGCTGCTCTCAGCCTTTCAAATACCTGTCATGGGGCCGCGGGGAGAAGAACCAGCTGAGAGCAGAGCGAAGGGAACTGCCGAGGGCTGCGGGAAGGGCAGCACTGGGGTCACCCTGAGGCTGCAGCAGTGCTGTGCCAGGGGATGAAACACATCGGTTCTTTCCCTGGTGGGAGGAAGGAGGGTCGGATGGGTGATGCCACCGCTCCCAGGATGTTTTTACAATGCCTTCTGAGTGCCGTGCAAGGCGCCGTGCATGCAGGGAAACTGAGGCACGGCCCCTGCCTTCCCCAAGAGCTCCATCTCGGCTGCTGGCATCTCCTCCCCTGCCGTGCCCTGCAGCCCGAGGGCTGAGTTTTGGAGGTCCTGGCACACTCTGCTGCTGAGTTCCCCCTCGGCCAGGGGCATGCAACGTACTTTTTGCCTTAGCCAGTTCTCTGCCTTCGTAGCAGCCGCTTCCAGCAAGATACGGCGCTTCGGGAGAGCAATTATCCCGGTGACCTCATCCATGTCTGCAGCATGAGCTCAGCCGTGCAGGGAGGTACGCACCCAGCTTGGCTCGTCCCAAACCCTCACCCTGGAGCCCAATCCCAGCACCCAGGAAACAGGCAATTATCTGTGGCATAATTCCCCCTGGGCCAAACGAGATACCTGACAGTGATGGGGTGGGTGCAGGAGCCGGGGCAGAGCACGTGCCCAATATCCCTGATGCGCAGCGGTGGCATTTGGGAAAGCTGAGCTGGAGCTGAACGTGTGCCTTTGCCTGCAGTGAGACCCCCACCCCCTCTGTGCCTTCAGTGAGGTTCAGGTCCTGGTCCTTCATGTGGGATCGCACCTTGAACACAGTTCTGACCCCTGATCTCTCCAAGCAGTGTCCCAAAGCCTCTGCTGTGTTTGCCTCACTGCAGGTCATCCCAGCACACGTTCCTCCTTGTGTGGCTGATCACTTCTTTAAATGCATCAAAACTGTTTCCCTGGAGGTTTGGTGCGCAACAGTTCCGGAGCACCTGGAAAGGATCAGTATCCACCATGCCCTGCACACGCGTGTGTGTCACACGGGCATTGCACAGCACTCTGCTGGGCCGGGTCCACTGCTCAGTGCTTGTCTTTGCTCTAGCTGTACCCAGCAGCAATTCTGGCACTGCACCACCCGGGTTTCAGCGAGGCTGGTGTCTCTCCAGCTGCACCACCTTGTCTGGTGTGCAGAGGTAAGGGAAGCAGCTGGGAAAACACCACTGCCAGTCGTACACTCCCATTCATGTGCACCCAAATGTGTGACATGAGGCTGCTGTGACCGACACCGAAGTCACCGCATCCCCTGCCAAACCAGCACAGATGCAGCTTGGAGCCACACGCTGAGGACTTCCAGCACTGGTGGAGTTGTTCTTGTTTTAAAGCAATTGATCTAAGTGAAATCGGTACCTTCTTGCTCCGGGTCACAGCGAGCTCTGTGGTGGGACGTGAGCTGATGGGGGAGAGGAGTCCCGCTGACCCCCCCATCATTTCTGCAGCCATCCGCCAGCACCCCACGTGCTCCTGAGGCCCCCCAGGTCCTCTCCACTCCCCACAAGCACCACAAAGTAAGGGCTGGGGATTCTCTGCAGGTTAATTGAGGTTATTTCACACGTGAGCTCCTTTGCCTCTGCAAACCAAACCATGCAGCACAGCACCAGCGGATTCTATGTGCCACATCGCACCGCTCGGTGCCCAGTGGGGATGTGGGTGCTCCTATTCCTCCCCTTCCTTCCCTCCCACCCCTTCCTTTCCCTCCTTGGCCAGCGTGGCTGTGCACCCTGACATGGCCCACCCGAGCCCCCTCTCAGTTCTGGTGCTTGTCTGTGTGCAAGGAGTGCTCCTGGGTACCACCACTGCGCCCAGCACTGCCTGGGTTAATGGGAGCGGCTGCATGGAAAGGGCCCTTTTTATTGTAAGAGCAGATACAGAGAAGAAAAAGCGCTAGAATCATTTATCTGGCTCACAGCTTCGCTAATGCCCTCGGCTTTAGGCCAACGTGAGATATTATGAGGTAAATCGGCCAAGTCATGCTATACAAACATTTCAAAAAAGAAAGATATTTTCAGGCTCTTGAAGGAATTCAGCCCTCCCCTTCTGCCCCCGCGTCGGGTTACTGCAGCCCTCGGCCGGGCCTGAGCCCCTCCACGTCCATGTGCACGCTCAGAGAAGAAGTGAGCAGATAGGAGAGGCCAGGTTGGCAATGGGGGGGAGAGGGGCTGCCGGGACCCCAAAGCTGCTCAGAGTCTCCTGCGTCCTCCATCCACAGCCCCCAGAGCAGGAGTACCTTGTTTGGGCCGTGGGTACCGCTGGGTTTCAGGGTTAATGATGGATTTTAAGTTCACAGGGAAGTGGTATGTTCAATAAAATATGCATTTCTTATTGCTTGCAACATTTAAATCCATATGCTTTGGTGTTTTTTAAAGGACCATTGGAAACGTCTCTCTATTCCCATTCCCGTGCCCTGAGCAGCTCCCTGCAGCACCCACTCACTGCACGCAGCCGTCGTTCCCAGCTGGGCCCTGCAGCAGAAGCACTGCGTGGTCCCATCATGCAGACCTCCTCCGGGAAGAGGCAGCAGCACCCATCCCTGCCCACCCCTCACTCTTGCTTTTGCCCCCCGTCCCATCCCCGCTGCAGAACACTGCCTGTCCCCACACCCCGTCCCCCTCCGCCCGCCCCGTCCCCCCTGGGACCCCCATCGCTTTGCTGCAGGGCACGGAGCGAATGGCGCAGTAGCACAGAGAGCTCGGAGTCCTCTTTAGGCATCCCAGGAGGAGGCAGATCTGAGGGAAGGCAGCGGAGAAGGTGCCTGCAGCAATGTCAGCACGAGAACAGCCGGGCTGACAGGATTCAGAGCAGGGATTAAGGTTGGGATCAGGGATGCAGGGAAAATGAAAAAAGACTCCGCTTCCAGGCACGCCTCTGCCACGTTTGCCTTCTTGTTTGCTCAGGACGAGGACGGGTTCCCAGAGCACCGGGGATTCAGACGCCCCGGGTCTCCCTCCCATTGGCACTGTGTTCAGGGATGTGGAAGCAGTGAGGATGAAGCGCCCCATTGCCCGACCGTGGGATGTGCGTAGAGCAGACCTATGGGGCACAACCTGTCACTGG
The DNA here is from genome assembly GCF_016699485.2 of Gallus gallus. Lineage (NCBI taxonomy): Eukaryota > Metazoa > Chordata > Aves > Galliformes > Phasianidae > Gallus > Gallus gallus. The sequence continues at coordinate 4,873,936 of NC_052557.1, read as the reverse complement.
CTTACACTGATGGAACTGCTCCTGTTCCAAGCCCATCCAATGCCTCCCACCTGAGGATGTCCCTGCTTTCCTGCTGGGAGCTGGCAACGTCCCTGCAAAGCTGTCTGCAGCGAGGTGACACTTATGGTACATGGGAAAACAGAATGGCTGCCCCTCCCCGTGCTCCAGCCCTGCTGAGAGCACGACTGAGGGTGCTGGGAGCATCACGGGGAGTGAGGAGAGAGGAGGAAAGGCCAGGCCAGTCTTGCAGCTCCTTCAGGTGCAGAGCACTGGGATCTGCTGGAGGACAGACAGATGGACGTGGGGCTGCGGCAAGAATGGGAATGGGACCCAGCAGTTCCCGGAAAAACCCTCTCCTTGAACAGAAGAAGATGGGTTGGAGCACCCAGCATCTCCTGGCTGCATCCCCTTGCAGTTACCCCGCACAGACTGAGCCCGTGTTGCACCCCAGCAGGCCGATGTGGGGCTCTGCTTTGCAAAGGTGCTTTGGGGTCTCACTGCCCGGTTGGTGACAGCGCTGCTGAGAGTGCCCGGGGAGAGAGCAGACGGGAGGGCAGCGGGGAAGCAAAGCGCTCCCAGCAGGAGGGGTCCCAGACCCCTTTCTATCCACACACAACCCATTACCTGCAGCCCTCCCCTCCCAGGGACTCTGGCACCGATGTCCCCATGCACCCACAAGGATCCCAGAGCTGCACGCTGCTTCTCTGCTCCAACTCTCTCACTTGCAGCCTTTTTTTCCCTTCCCCTTAAAGGCACACAGGACACCAAGTTTTTCCCTCTGCTCCTTCTTTCCTCCCCTTCTCCCCTCCCTTTGATTCCCAGCACCCAACTCCGTTCCCGAGGTTTTCCCTTCCTACCCCTCTCCCCTTTTATTATTATTATTATTTTTTTAATTTAAGTTTTTCTTTTAACTTTCAAGGTCAACATGGACAGACAATGCCACCAGTGCCTGTTTGATATGTGAGCGCTATTGGCGTCCATTGCCACGGTTTCCGTGGTAACACAGTAACCATTAATTTTCAATTAAAGTAGACAAAAAGCCCGATGACAGCTCCAGGTCTGCTGAAGATGTCAAGAATCCGTATTAATATACAGCAAGAGAGCATAATTGTGTGTCCATCTTCCCGAGCAACGAAAATGGAGGGATAATTACCAGCTAGAAAGCCACTCTGTAATTTTGTTCTTACTGTCACCACAACCCTACATATTAGCATAAATTAAAAGCAGGGTTTATTGTTACCAAAGTGCATTGATATTTCCAGCCTATTTTCTTCCTTTTAACTGTTTGTTGTTGATGAGTGACTCCTGGACGCGCGGTGGGTGAGCGCGGGGCCGGCGCTGACGGATGGGCTGCGCTGTGCCACCCATGCGGAGGGAGGGGATGGGGGAGCGGAGGTGGCCCCGATCCCAGATCCGGCCGGGAGCTCCGTCCCCATGCGGGGACACGCGGCCCTTCCCGGCGTGACAGCCAGCAGAGCGGTGAATGCGAGCGGATGGAACGATGTGGGTTCCTCGTATCGCATCCCGGGAAGGCTGCCTGTCCTTCAGGGGGAAATTCGGTGTAATTACCCTGAAGGGAGCGATCCTCGCTCAGTCAGTCACAACACTGACCTGCTGCTAGGAGCTGACAGGGAAATTACAGGCTGTGTGCTCAACAAAGGGGCTTCCTTCCTTCCTTCTGGGAGGGAGGATGAAGTGCTGAGGTTTGAAGAGAAAAGTGTGGGCTGGGGGCTCCGCATCGGCGTCTGCGCCGGGCTTTCCTCCGCGCAGGGACTGGGAGAGGGGATGGGGTTGGGGGGGGAAGGAGCGCTTTGTGGGCTGGGAAGAACCCAAGGAGATCCAAATCCCGTAGAGTGAGGAAGGCGAGATTTGGGATTTACCCTCTGACCCTGCAGTGCACGGGGATGGACTGGGAGGACCCCTCAAGGGCTTCAACCCGATGGAGGCACTGCTGTGCGGCTCCAGGAACTTTCCAACGAGTGGAAAGCTGGGAAGCAGCTTTGGGAACGGGTGGAGTGATGGGCAGATAGCTGAGCAGGAACCCACGAGCCGCCTTTGACCAACACTGCAGGAGGGGCTGCAGAGGGTTCACGGGGATGCAGGGCTGTGGGGGGAGAGCGGCACATGGGGGGAGTTCAAAGGCGAGAGGAGGGTTCTGATAAGGGCTTGGGAAATAGAACCCGCAGGGAGGGTCGGAGGAGCTGCGTTGTTTAGTCTGTGCCGGGGAAGGCTGTGGAGGGCCCGATAACGGCCCCGTGGGATGAGGGGTCACCGCAAAGGGGTGGGGATGGCTCCGCTGTGTCCCTGGTGAGGGGGGGGAGCAGATGTTTTGGGATGGGGAAGGCTGTGTGCAAAGCACCGCAGTGATAATCCGGGGAGATCACACCGCAGAAAACCACCAGGTTGGGCCAAATCAGAACTTTTCAAAGGGAACCGCAGCAGAGCGTCAGTGTGCAACGGAGGCAGTGGGGCAGGTGGGCAGCACCTGGCTGAGCAGCTCGGGATTGGGTTCTGAAAGGGTTTGTTTGGGGAACACGCAGTGCCTCGAACGTTCGGACATGTGGCAGCAGCTCCAAGAGCTCCAAACGGGATTATCTGATTTTCTGTAAACAAAACGCTCCGCTGCGGATCTTTGTGTCTTCCAAATTCCATTTCATACTTCGAAGTGTTTCTGTTTTCACGGCCTGAGGAGCCACAGAGGTGCCCACACTGTGCCCCAGGCTCTGTCCTCCTGGGACACCACAGCTTCAGGACGGAGCCCCAATATCCAGGTGCTCCTGGATGGGAAAGGTGAGCACTGTGTGGATCTCAGTCCCTTTTGGACCAAACCTGCAGTGTGAGTGCTGCTGCCCCACTGGCACTGGTGCTGAGATGCTGATCTGGGGGCAGTGGGTCACCATTTGCCTTTCCCACCTCCCCATCCAGCAGCTGTGTGGGATGCTCTGATCACCCCCGTTCTGCTCTGTTTTCTGGGGGAAGCTCCTTGCCCCACTGCCAGCTCAGTGCCAGCCCTCATCCCCACAACCCCCACCCCCAGAGCCCCCGCACAGCCCCAGCACGCAAAGGGTCGCCCCCCCCCCCCACACAAATACCAGCCTGCCAGTCGACACAGAGTACATACATCTTAAACAAACACTTGGCCGGGCTGTTTATCTCCACAGCCTTTAAACAAACTCTTTCAAAGGTTTCTGCTGATATGAGAGATTTACTGAAAACCATTCGCCCTTCTTAAAAGCCTCTCAGTTTATGCTGCTATGGTCGAAACGAATGGTGTTTCAGCCTGGAGTTTTCTGTCTCCTGACCGCATGTTTATCCGAGGGGCCGCTGCTGGCTTTGATAGGAGAGCAGCGTGGACACAAATCTTTACGAGGGAAAATATAAAATAAACCCAGGGACGCTGCGTGCGCACGTGCGCGTGTGGCACGGGCTGGGGGGGCTGAGCGAAAATGTGGTCCTCACGGTGTGATGGACCCTTCGCCTCCCGGCTGCACCCGGCACCCCGGGGCTGTTCTCCCCACGGGACTGCTCCTCGTGGCGTTGGGATTTGCCCTCAGCCCATGGATTTATGGCTCAGCCCCTCCTGGGATCGCTGGCTCACTGCAGGGTGAAAGGGGAGAGAGATGGGAGCCTGGGCACAGTGTCACAGGTGGGGAACCTGAGGCGCAGAGAAAGGATGTGCTTGGGGGTGTGCGGTGAATGGGAGGAATTGGACCTGAGCTTAAATACTGATGGCAGATGGTGGCAGGGCTGCAATTACCACCCAGAGGATGTGGCATGGCATGAGGGGCTGGGCGACCCCAGCGTGCGCGTCCTGGGGCACCGCTGTGGGTGTGGAATGGGGACGGCTGTGGGCTCTGCACAAGGTGCTCCATCCCATGGAGCTGCGCTGCCCACAGAGCCCTATTGCACGGCGCACACCGGGGTACAGACAGTCCCTGCCCCATGGACCTCGGGGCGAGGCAAAGCGTCCCTTTCTCCTTCCCCGAGCAGCTGATCTTATTTTCCGCGGTGCTTTCCAAGGAGATGACCGGGCATTCGATTGCTTCTGCTGCAACGTGCCCTGCAGAGGAGGAACCCGCTCCTTTGTTTCCAGCGGCATTACGTGTCATTGCTTATTTACCGTCCTCCCGCACGTATGACACACTCAGGTAAAGCCCTGTTTGTTGTCAGCATGACACCCACGTCGGTACACAAGGCGCGTTTACCCAGCCATCCATCAGGCCGCTATCGATGCAGGCACAGCTCTGCCAACACGACTGCAGGGTGGGAGCTCACGGCCGCCCGTACCCTTGGGGCTGTGCAGAGGGCAGGGGCTGCTTTGACACAACTCAGGGCTCTGCAGGGATAGGGCTGCAGTAAGGCCGTGCTCGTAAAGGGTTTATTCCTTTTATTGCTGGAGGAGAGCACGTTCTCCCCTGATCTTGCAGCATTTCGGCGTGCTGGGCAGAACAAAACCACACGACAGGTTTCAGAGCAAACACTGCCTACCGTGAGGCTTGGATAGACTGCACAGCCCTGAGCACTCAGCCCCTGCGAGGCACAGCCCTCTGCCTGGTGGGCCTGGAAACCAGAAAGCAAATAAAGGGAGCCCAACTGACTTATCAGGGCTGGCTGTTATCAGTACCGTGGTGTGGCACCAGCTGGAGGCCTCCCATGGGACGTGTGAGTGCTGGCATGGCAGCACTGCTCTCCCATCCCCGCTCAGCCCGGGGCAGGGTGAGCATCGATGCTCCCAGCATTTGGGGCTGCAGGAGAGAGGAGGATGCAGCTCCAGGTGTGCAGGCGGCTCCCGATGTGCCCTGCAGCACCACGCACCAACCACCCGGAGCAGGGTGCTGCGGGCTGCACAGCAGCTATTTCGTGTGCTCCGCGCTTAGGAGAAACCCGGCAAAGAGTAAAGGTCAGGAGAGAAATGCTGGTATTTATTTATCCAGGAGAGCTTTGCGAACAACATGTATTTGGGAGCCTTTCGAAACAACATAACTCACCCGCAGAGCTGCTCAACCAGTTTGGTGGCGGCGCTCCTGCAGCACTCAGGACGCAGCACGGGGCTGCACGGGGGGTGGGAACCTGCAGAGAAGTCCCACAGCTCACCCCAAAGCGTACGTGGGGCCGTGGGTCCTCCCACGGAACACATCTGTGCTGCGGGGTCCCTTGCCCATGGGGGCTGGTTGACTGCATCTCAATGCCAGGTGAGGGGCACACGAGGTTGGGTTCCCTCTCTCGCCGTGCCACTGGGCTGGTACAAGGGAAGCTGTATCCCACCCCAGCCCCATCTTGGCATCTACCACAGTGACAGTGGCAGCCCTGTCCCCATGGCAGCCCATCCTGGTGGTACCCTGTCTCACTGGCAGCCCTTTCCCCATGGCCGCTTTGTCCCACGGGCAGCCCATCCCTGTGACAACCCATCCTGGTGGCATTCCATCTCAGTGACCCCATCCCGGTGGTACCCCATCCTGGAGGTACCCCATCCCAGAGGCCCCGTGATGGTGGCACTCATCCTGGTGCCATCCCATCCCGGTGGCAACCTGATGACTCCCCATCTAAGTGACACTCCATCCCAGTGGCATCCATCCCAGTGGCCCCAGCCCAGTGGCACTCATCTTGGTAGTATCCTATCCCATTGGCAGCCCATTTCAGTGACCCCATTCTGGTAGCATCTCATCCCAGTGGCAACCATCCCAGTGACCCCATCCTGGTGGTATCCATCCTCGTGCCACCCATCACAGCGGCCCCATTCCAGTGGCACTCTGTTCCGCTGGCAATCACCCCGGTGGCACCCCATCCTGGCAGCCCCATCCTGATGGCACCCCATCTTATGGCACCCCGTCCTGGTGGTACCCCATCGCAGTGGCACCCACCCCCTGCCAGGTGCAGGGACAGTCCCCACGCGGGGCGGCCCCGCTGCCGGCGCAATGTGGGTAGCACAGACGGCCCTTGAGCATTAGGCAAAGAGAAGCCTTTTTGTTCACATGTGTTGGCTCAGCTCAAATAACTCTTCGGGGACCCGGGCTGCAGGCTGGAAGGGGAAGAAACTCTCTCCAGATGAAAGGATGTCAGAAAATTGTATTTAGTCAACTGCGTGTGTGTGTTAGAAAGGGGCGGAGGGAGGAAGGGGCCACGGAGGCTGTTGCTGTGAGTGACTTTCTGACTTCTTAACTTGTCAGCATATCCTAAAGTTAAAAATGCACATGCACACAGGCCCGCAGCCAAGGAGGCCGTCTCGCCGCAGATCCAGATGTGGGGGCAGCCAGCCCCGCTCTGCCTGAGCCGACTTTCAGACTAAACAATTGTGACTTGGCTGTGAGAGGCAGCGCAATTCCAGATGCTGCTTTCCTTTCACGTTGTTTTAATTGGGCTGGCAGGCGCGAGGGCTCTTTCAGTGAGAGGAAAGCTTCCCCCCGGGACCGCAGCGTTTTGGCAGAGCTCCCGCGCTGCTACCTTAAGGGGGGGGGGGGGGGGGAGGTGGTGGTGGGGAGAAAAATTGGGAGCGACTCCGGGAGGTGTTTACTGCTACGAGTGGCCGAAATTTATCTGCTGAAATTCTCACCTTCTTGACTTTCTTTTTTTGGGGGGAGGGAGGGGGGGGCTGAGGAGGGGGGGGGTTGCTTAGCGTTACCTTGGAAAAGGAAAACAAATGCACAGAGCACTGTGCTGGGAAAGAGGGAATGCCCAAAGCACAGCATCCAGCAGCTATGGGATGGGGCACCCGTGCTGAGGGCACCACTGAACCCCAGCTGTGGGCATCCAGACCAGCCCCAATGGGAGCAGCCCACCTCAACCTGCCCTGAGTCCCGCAGTGCCCAGCCTACCCTGCTGGCACTGTGGGTGAAACCAACACACTTTGGTGCTGCTCAGCACCCTTCTGCTCATCACCCTCTGAACTGCAGCACGGCCAAGCCCCGGGCTCTGTATTCCCTGTGGTGGTGGTGGGACCCCAAAGTGCTCCTATCAGAGCGTGTGGGTCCGCAGTGGCTGAGCTGATCCCACAGGTTCAGCCTAGGCCCCGCTTCTCTCTGCAGCCAGGCTGAGCTCTGCCAACTGGAGCACAGCCATCCAGAGTGGGATTTTAAGGAAAAGTCAAAATGGGAGCCCTGGCAGCATGGGGTGCTGGGGCAGTGCCGTGGGGCTGAGCAGCTCTTGCAGCACCCGGCTGCATGCAGGATGCACGGCACTGCCAAGAGGCAGCAATAGAGCTTGGCTTTATGGGGGGGATGCTACAATCAGGGCCATGGGGAGGGGTCGGCCACCTCTGCGCTGCCATAACACTGCACCCACTGCAAGCACTGTACCTTAACTCCGTGCTCCTCAAAGCAGCACTGCAGGTGCTGCTGACCCACGGGGCCACCCCATGCATTGGGGTCGGGGCTGCAGCAATGCCCACAGAGCAAAGAGCTGAAGGCGCTGCCCCACAGCCAGGCTGGCTGCAGAACCAACGCACCGGGAATGCTAAAACATAACCAGGAAGGTTTTCTAGACAGGAAAAAAAAAAGAGTCCCAAACACATCCTCAGCCTGCACCCTTATGAGTCCTTTAACTCTTCTTTCCCCCCGTCCTGGGGGGCAGGAGTGGTGTTTTCTCACGTTATGTTATGTGGGGGGGGGGATGGGGTTGGGGCTGTTTGTTTGGTTTGCTTTAAAACTTTGGCCTCATTGATTGCCCAAAAAATAAAAATAATAATAATAATAAAAAAAAAATCCCCCCCCAATAAAAGGAAAACATGGAAAGAAAAACAAACTATTAGAAAAGAGAGGAGGGAGGAAATGTTATTTAAAAGGTTACCAGACCACATCATTTTCCAATGATATTATATACTCCCTGCAGTATCCAAAATATATATGGGCCTCGGGCCAAGAATGTAAAAAAAAAAAGAAAAAAAAAGAAAAAAAAGAAAAAAAAAAAAGAAAAAGGGAAAAAAAAAGGGAAAAAAAAACCACCCAGCGTAGACACAACATCTGGACAGGGGCTGAACAAAACCTCCATTTATCACACTTGATCCTGCAATGAAGCAGTCAACAGTTTACTTCTGTTTTGCTAATTTAGCTGCTTTCATGCTTCCGAGGTGGAAAAGCCAAAGCCGAAGCCCTGATTTAAGTGTCACTTTGTGGGGCTGCTTCTCCTTTTTCTCTTCTTCTTCTTCTTTTTTTTTTTTCCTTCTTTTTTTTTTTTTCTTTTTCTTTTTTTCACCAAACTTCCTTCCCTGCTCTTTTCTTTCCAGCCCCGCGCTGTGACGGATCACACCTCCCTGCTTGTGGTTGCTGGGATCGGTAGGAGATGTGGGACACGTTCTGAGCCCAGAGCCGTACCAGGGGAACCCGCGGCCCCTCCGAACCCCGAACCGGGGTGGAAATGCAGCCTCACGTTGGGAAACGCACCCCACAGCTCTCCCTGCGCCGGATGGAGCCCATGGAGTGGGTCTGTGCTGTGTCACCGTGCGCCGCCATGTGTGCCATGTGCCTGTTTCCATGGGACAAGCAGCGACGCAGCCCCACTGCCTCCTCCCTGCTGTCCTCATCGCTGCACGTCAGGGTGGCTCTGAGCTCTGTTTGGTCCTTTGCCCATCACAAAAGCCCAACGAACCGCACTTCCAGGAGAGGAAAAGCCCCTCTTCCTGCCCGGCGCACACATCTGCCTCACACCCCGCTCCCAACAGCAGTGCGCGGCCGTCGTGCCGTAAGCGGGGACGAACCTCTTCCTTCCCAGCAGCCGCCCCGGCCCCAACGCCGCGTTCTGGGCTCGGCGATGATAGCAGCGACCGCAGCACCGACCACAGCACAGCATTGGGAGCCACTGTGCAGAGCTGCAGCCCCGCGTGTGGGCTTTGAGCCGGGACAGCATCCAGCCATGTGCCCGAAGGACACAGAGAGGCGCTGGGGGAGGAGGGTGCTCTGCCTCGTCTGCCTCACTCCAGGCTTATTTTGGGGCTATTTCCCTGCCACTGCAGTTAGTGGTCCCCTGTGCGCTGCAGGGAGTGGGATCAGATGGCCTTGGTTCCACTCCCTGCGGTGCACAGGGACACCCACAGCTCCATCAGTGCTCACAGCCCCATTCCATGCCCACGGGGGTCTGCAGGGATGGGGCACCGCCACCTCTCTGAGCAGCCTGTGCAGTGCCTCACTGTCCTGATTGCAAAAGACTTGGTTCTTAGATCAGACCTAAATCTCCCCGCTTTCAGTTTGAGACCATTTCCCCTTGTCCTATCACACAGCCCCAGCTATAGAGTCTGCTCCCTTTTCTTACAGCCCCTTCAGATACTGAAAAGAGTTCTATCCACCCAACTCCACTACCACATCTCAGCACCCTGCTGTGAGCACGGCCACCACCAACTCCATCCCTTTGGCCAAATGCTGATAATCAATAACCACGCTGTGCACCCCCCTCTCCATGACCTGGCTGTTTGCACGCATTTGGGGCCGCGCAGCCCCCCAGGGCCCCCAGCCCTGCAGCACTGTGACCACGGAGTGCCACTGCGGCCGCCGCATTCCCACGGCTCTGCTGTGCAGACAAACTCTCCCAACCCTCGCATGTCGCTGCGGGGTCACCCGTGCATGTTTACTGTAGGGGAAGGAGGCGGCAGCAAACATTCCTCCCCAGTGCCTCACCCGGGAGCGCTCCCACCGCCCTGGGAAATGCAGGCTGGCGCTGTGAGTGGTGCTGCGCAGCTGCAGGTGCCACTGGTGGGGACCTCCCCAAAGCCCCTCTGGGGGAGCTCAGAGCTGGGAGCCCTTGGATAACGCACCCCGGGCTCAGCTGTGGTCTTTTTGCATCCTCGTGCACAGGATGTGCTGGACATCCATGCTGGGTTTGGGGTTAAAGCCATGGAGAAAGCCTGGGTCCCAAAGCCCACCCTCCATGTGCCAAATGCATCCACGCTGCAGATGCAGGGGCTGCCCAACGACAGCAGTGCAGGGCAGTGCTGCGGGAGCACTCAGTGCTGCACAAACAGCCACAGGGATCCCCCCAGAACAGATGGAACCTTGGCTGAGGGGCAGAGAGCTGCCATGTCCTGACGCCACCACCCGTGGCAGGGACAGAGGGGTCACCTTCCCCACGCAAGCAGTGGCCGCGTGCCATGGGTTCCTCTGTGCGCATCGCTCGGTGCTGTGAGCACATGGCATCCCGGGGGCACTGCTGCCCCACGCACTCCCAGAGACCCACTGTGCTGCTTTCTGCTGCAAGGAGCAATGAGAGCCCACAGCCCGGGCAGCTCTGCTGTGTTGGATCAAGGGGACAGTGTTAGGCTGAGTGTCCCTCTGGTCACCACCGCACCTCCGAGCGTGGGGGCTTCGGAGCCAGGTTGTTGTCTCACGCAGTTTTCTTCTTTTCCGTCGTTAATATTAATAGTAATGACTGTGGCAGTAAGATAATAAGCTTCAGTCAGATTAGAAGGGGGTCGGCTCTTATCTGCGCCCGCTGAAGACGCATGTCTTTCACCTGCTCCTTTAATATCCCCCATCTTTCATTCCTACCGCCGAGCCCCCTCCCACCGTCCTAGAACAAAAAGGGTATTATTGTCCGGGGTCTTTTCAGGCTGGAGCCAGGAAGACCTCCTCCTCCCCCAGCCGCTCCCCGAATGCGCCGCAGTTTGAAATGAGCCTTTTTCCTCCACGGCAGGAGATTAGCTCGGTTTGACAAGGCGGTGAACTTTAGGCGGGGTGAAATGGGGTCTCCTCGGGGAGTGGAGGCAGTTCAGCCCTGACTAATTCTGACAAAGAGAGGCACCAAAAAAAAAAAAAGAAAAAAAAAATTAAAATAAGAAAAACAAGCGGGCGGGTGGGGAGGTGGGGGGGCTGGGGGCACCGAGCATCGCGCTGAGCTCAGCCCGGCGCTGTATGGGCTCTGCTCTGCACTGGGTGCCCCGGAGTCCTTTTGCAAAAGTCCTCGTGGGATGTTTTAAATGGCAAAATGAGGCGCCGAGCTGCTGCGGCCGAGGTGGTTGGTTTGAATGGAAACAAAAACCAGATCCCGAGGAGAAAGAACACGAACTGATCCCATTTCCAAATGCTGTCTGTGTGTCGGAGGCCTGAGCCCGTGCACAGCGCGTGGCGTGACGTGCCTGGGTGGGGATGGAGCCGGCGTGACGTAGGTGAGGGATTAACACAGGGAGGTGGCAGAGAGAAAGCACATGGCCTCACACTGCCTTCTGCCCAGTGAGACTTCGGGGAGATACGGGACTGGAAGAGGGAGAAGGGATTTGTGGTGTGTGGGAGGTGGAGGCATGGAGGCACCTGCGGCACTGTGTGCTCCGAGCACGTAGGGATGGGGCAGCTGCTGCCATGCCCAGCAGGGCCTGGTGCCACCCCAGGGCTTTGCACAGAGCATAGTGCAGGTGGAGAACCAGCTTGGAACATCCCTGAGTGGTGCTCGGCTCGGGGTGGCAACCACAGCCATGAAACTGTCAGATTGATGCAGGATTTTAGGTGACATGTGCTTGAAGAGGAGCAGTGCTGTGCCAGGCTTCGCCATCCCACATAGACACACACAGATACCACTTACAGAGAGATCTATAGGCACACACACATCTAGCAGGAAAGGTGTACTGCACAGAGTCAGGCAGTCTGAGCCCCCCATCGGGAGCAGAGGGGCACCCCCAGCACCCAGCATTGAGCAGGGACCAGGGCTGAGCCCTGACCTCAGCTTCTGGGCTAACCCAGCTCTCCAAATGCCTTTTGAGCCCCTCAGAAAAGGTACTCTCCCAGCATCCCATCCCCGAACACACCAGTGAATTCTCTCTTGAGCCGTTCCCTAACTCTGACATTGCACGCAGGACCTGGGAAGCAAACCAAAGCTGCCATCATCCCATCCATGGGTGCATGCCATTTCCAGGGGCACCACCTCTGCACAGCAGCACTGAGCCCCGTGCTGCCCCTCCGCCCCGCAGGACGCACCGCCCGCGCGGGACATTTCCTGCTGGTGGCTCAGCAAACCCCTGAAATCTCCCCGTCCTGCCAGGAGATTCCTCCCTAATGCTCATTAAGCCGCTTGCAAATCCCCAGCTGAACATGGCTGCACAAGTTTAATAAAGCAAAAGACAGATGCCATCAATCATGTGGGCCCGCCACACATCTGGGGGAAATCCAGGGCCACGACTTTCCTTTCTTCTCCCCACCTTCGTGGCCCAGCAGCTGCTATCCCGGGTGCTGTGCAGAAGTGCCCTCCCAGGATTAGTGTGCTCCATCCCCGGGCTCCTTCCAGCTCCCCACCACCGAGGCCAACGCCATGCCCAGCGCTGCAAGGCCATTGCATTCGGCACAAGCTGCTTTCCTCTGAGCAACGGATTTCCTTCTTTGCAGCCCAATTTGTTGCTCCTTGAAACAGCGAGGACCCATCACAGCAGGACAGGGATCTCAGCACCCCTTGGCCATACAGAGGGACTCCACCACGGGTTCTTGGTTTTAATTCAGCTGATGTCACCCATTCTCCCATCTGGAGCAAATCCACACCTCTGCTCAGCTGCTCCCATCAGATGGGTGATGCCATTTTAAGAGCAGATGGGGACCTCGCTAGTGTGTCTGCATGCACTCAGCCCTGCATGCACTTCATTGAGCAAACAGCTTTCCTAGAGCAGAGCAACCTCCTGCTCTGCCTCCAACACCTCCACTCAGGAGAGCACCCATTTATAAGTTGTACAAACTCCCACCTGTCTTTGAATCCTTAAAAGCACATGTTGCAGGCACCACATTTCTCCCCATGCAGGAAGCTCACCCCCGATCCCTCCCCCCCAGAATGGTTTCATTTTGCACTTGCAGCCCTGATAAAAGGGGAAGGGGAGGTCAGAGCTCACCAGGCTCTCCCTTTGGGCTCTCAGAGACAAACTGCCACCTGGAGGTGACAAGGAACAAACCACACAGGTGCTTATGGTCAATTCCTAAGGATGCAGTTTGTGCAGGAGGCCCCATCCCACTGGTGGAATATCAGTGCAAAGCCAATGGTCTCTTGGTTTTGGTATCTTCTGCTGTCAGTGGGAGGACACAGCATACTCAGGTGTCAGTGTCACACCCCATCCTTTACATTCCTCCACCCCTAAGTGTGGATGGGAGCTCCCTTTGGGCAAGGAAACCTTCCTGGGATGGAGAACAGTGGGATGCAAAAGCCCTTCCTGGCCAATTCAGGCCACGCCACCTGGTCAGACAGACACAGCTTCCCCAGTAGGCCACACTGAGCACTGAGTTTGCACTGATGGGCACATCCTGAAACCTGCCCTACAGAGAGGATTATACCTCTGGCTGCACCCCTGGGCTGCGATGGGAAATTCCCATCTATTTGCTTGGTGCTGAGACCACGGGGAGGCCAGGAAAACAGCCAGAGCTCAGCTAAAGCTGCCCATTAAATGAAGGTTTAGTGGGGCTCTTCCCTGCATCCCCAGGGCTCGCTGTGGCCATCCCTGCGGTGCGCTCTGGAGCGGCAGCTCTGCGTGGCACAGTGCTCTCATTCCTGGTTTGCAAAAAACTCGACAGGTATTTATTAATAATAATAAATATATTTTAAATATCATAGAGATATGAAAGGATTTGATGATCTGATCTTTTTATGCATGCCCACACTTATGGCTGAGGATGTATTATTGACAATACAGCGCCGTGGGACTGAGTAATGTGTGGTGTTTACTCCATTTTTCTCTCTGGGATCTGAACAGGGTAGAGTGGAGCAGGTTCATGACCCAGCAGGGCTCCTGGGCTCCTTTCCCTGCTCCTGCATGAGGTACTGCATGGGCTCACAAAGCACTCAGAAACCCAACTCATTCCTTGGCACCACAGATGGCTCCGGGTGACAGCTGGGACAAGGCTTCCCCAGCAGTAATCGGGGAGGGCAGTGTCAGTTTCCCAACAGGCTGATGGAAAGTGCCATCTAAAGGCACAGAGATGAGCAAAGATTGGCCTCAACAGCATCCTGCTGGTCAGCAGAGGGGCTTGAGATGGCTGCTTCTTCTCATTCTTCCCAGAGCCTTTCTCCTTGCACCTTTGGACCAGACGGTCCCATCAAACCCAGCAGACGAGGATGACACCAAGCTGTGCAGTCAACACGCTCAAAAGATGGGATGCCATACAGAGAGACCCAGACAGACTGAGCAGTGGGCCCAGGAGGACCTGGATATAAGAACAAAGTCTTTTGCTATCAGGGTGGTGAGGCACTGGCACAGGTTGCCCAGAGAGGTGGTGGTACACCATCCTTGGAGACACCCAAGGTCAGGGGGATGGGGCTCTGAGCACCTGAAGGAGCTGTGGGTGTCCCTGTTCATTGCAGGGAGTTGGACCAGATGGCCCTTCCAATTCTAACAATTCAATGATTCTATGATAAGACAAAAACCAAGCACACAAGGATGCACTACACAAGACCTCTCCAGCTTATCCCATTCCATTCCATCCCACCCCACCCCACCCCATCCCACCTCATCCCATCCTGCACCATCCCAACCCATCCCAACTCATCCCATCCTGCACTATCCCATCCCATCCCATCCCATCCCATCCCATCCCATCCCACCCCATCCCATCCCATCCCATGTCATCCCATCCCATCCCATCCCATGTCATCCCATCCCATTCCAACCCATCCCAACTCATCCCAACTCATCCCATCCCATCCCAAATCATCCCACCCCATCCCACCTCCTCCCACTCCAACCCATCCCACCTCATCCCAACCCATCCCATCCCATCCCGTCCTGTCCTGTCCCACCTCATCCCAACCAGTCCCATCCCATTCCAACCCATCCCATCCAATCCCATCCCATTCCAACCCATCCCATCCAATCCCATCCTATTCCAACCCATCCCATCCCATCCTATTCCAACCCGTCCCATCCCACCCCATCCCATTCCAACCCATCCCACCTCATCCCAACCCATCCCATCCCACCCCATCCCATCCCATCCCATCCTATTCCAACCCATCCCATCCCACCTCATCCCATCCCATCCCATCCCATCCCATCCCACCCCATCCCATCCCATCCCATCCTATTCCAACCCATCCCATCCCATTCCAACCCATCCCACCTCATCCCAACCCATCCCATCCCACCCCATCCCATTCCAACCCATCCCATCCCACCTCATCCCATTCCATCCCATCCATGCTCTCCACCAGCATGGGGCAGGAAGCATCCATGCTGGTCCCATAAGGCCGGGCTGACTTTGCAGGAGCCGCACTGCCTGGCTGTGGGCCGCACGCCAAGCCACACATGTGGGATAGATTAGGCACAGTGGCTTAGAGGGGCTTCTCTTGCTGCCACTCACCTATCCGCCCGTGTGGCAGAGGGGATGGCAGGAAGGTTTTCACAGCTGGAATAAATTGCAAGGAGGAGGAGGAGGAGGGGTTCGGGAGAGACAAAAAACAACATTGAACTCACGATGGAAGAAAGACAGTATTAGTGGAGGTAATGGAGAAAATATGTGTGTGTGTGAGAGAGAGGGTATTTTATTTACAGCCTGTTTGTTTGGTGCTGCCCACACACGGTGACAGCTGGGCAGTGGCTGGGCTCCAACATCCCAGCAGGCGCCTTGGCTTGGCAAGGTAAGGAGAAATAGGGGAAGAGAAGGGAAGAGGGAAAGACGGACAGGAGGAGATGGGATTAGGAAGGAGGCTTAGTTGGACGGGAAGGCGCCTCATGGGCGGCTCCCACCAGGACCCTCCATATCTGCTCACACGCATTTGGTGACAGTGGCAGTGCCACCAAGGAGCCACGGCAGTTGGCACCGACCCCTCCGTGCCTCCCGGGCAGGGATAAGACAACGCAGAACTCCCCAGCGGGAAGTTTTATTCTTCACCCTCTCCCTCCCCTCCCCATCTCATGAAATATTGGAATTAATATCATAACACATCTTAATAATATTATCCCTTGTCGAGTCCATAAAAGTCCCCTCTTGCATTACGGCATTTGAGAGACTATTAAGTTTTAAGGCCACGAGACCTCCATGAAGGAGAGAAGTCATTTCCATTTTTTCTGTTCTGAGGGTGCTGGGGTTTATGGGGCAGTCAGTGGTGGGGATTGACGAGGCAGCACGTGGGGCACCGCAGTGATGGGGACCCGGCCCTGGGAGGGGCGTGGAGTGCCTGAACCATTCTTTGTGCCTGGCTCTTCCCAAATCCCATGTTTTCTTGCAGATGCAGACGTCCAGGAGAAAACAAGGCAATGCTTTGACCTTCGGTGGCATGAGGATCTGGGATGAAGCAGGCCAGCCATCCTCCCGTGCATCGCTGTCCTTCTGCACATCTGAGCATCCCAATATCCCCACTGAGCACAACGTAGCCTTATAAATGAGGAAGGCTTTGCTCCAGAGCAGAGATTTCTGTTATTTATTCTGAGTCTTCCAGCATTACAGGCAGAAAAGTGATGAAGTTTCCATTTCTGTGCCATGGGACAACGCGCACTGTGCTGCTCACACCAAGCCCTGCAGGGCCGGGCAAAGCCACGTGCTGAGGAAGGGCACGTTTGGAAGGGCACGGTCCTTCCGTGGTGCACGTGGGAAGATTGCAGAGACAGATGGAGCTGGGAGGGCGCTTGCTTTCTGCAGAGCTCCATGCAGAAGGGACTCAAGCATGCACACCCCAAAGCTTTCTGGGAACGAAGGCACAGGACCCCCAGGGGCTGCAGGGCACGCGGTGCTGTGTGCCACTCATGGCCACCGGCTGCCTCCCAGGCTGTGCCACACACCAGCTCCTGGACGTGGGCTCAGCAACAGCACTTGGATCATGCATGCCGGGAGGGATATGGCTCTGCAGAGCTTTTGGTTCACAACCTGGCAGGACCTGGGGGTTCCCTTCTCCTCTGCTGTTGAAGAAGTGAAGGCAGTCACAGCCTGCAGCGGGAAGCTCTGCGCTGGAGGGCGAAGCAGATAAGCAGCAGAGTGACTCTCACACGTCGGTAATAACAGCTCCTCGGTGAGCAAAAGCAAGAGGAAAACCAAAGCCAGCAATGAAAGGAACGGAGAAGGTGAAAATTTCTTCCCTCTTAAGCAAGAGTATTGCTGCTAATGCTGCTCACAGGGATTACTGTAAGCAGCTGGGTTGACTCGAAGCACCGGGTTTCTGCCCCTATGGAAAGCAGTGTGTGATTTACCCCACATCCCGCAGCTCCCACGTATTTCAGCCATGTCCTCAGCTGCTCCCCAGCTAACCCTAACCCAACCCGTGCAGCACAGGGCTGTGTCACACCAGCTCCTGGCACTGCAGCACCTCTGCCTGTCTTTGTTGTGATGCCGCGGAAGGGTCTGGTGCAAAACGTTCCTTTCCTCCCAAAGCATAATGTTACCAAGATAGAGCCTCGCAGAAAAGCCCCCTCCTCTGCTAAGAAACAAATAGAGCGTCCCGCTGATTGCCAGGGGGGCTTTGAGCTCGCGACCACCGCAGGCTCCAAAAACAGAAGGCCAATTAAAAAAAAAAACCCTTTTGCATTTATTATTATGTAAAATCCGATGCTCTTTAGGGCAATCTCATGATTACGAAGGGGTCAGGGGAACTGATTTATGATTAGAGAGCTCTTGGCATCGGCAGTATTGTATATGTTTTAATTTTGAACCTTAATAATCCATCCAATATGCAGCACTTGATCATGACACTCATTTCTCACGTATAATTTTCCAAGACTCTACACGGACACCTTCACCTCCTCTCTCTCACACCAGGCTGAGTCCTGGGCCGGGGCTGAGCTGCGCCCCAGTGCTGGGGGGCACAGTGCGGAGGGGGGGGGGGGCTGCAGGACACCCACCCTGCCCTGCTCTGATGGGATTCCCCACACAAAGCCACCCCACCCACGTGCCCCCCTCGCCCCCGCGCCCATCTCGGCTCCTTCTCCCATCCGAGGTGTTTATTTAATTGTTTTCCCCACTCCTCGGTGGCAGCACTTCCCTGCCATTAAACCCTGCCATCCGCGTTCTGACTGCGTAATTTAAAGCTATAGTTAAATTATGACTTCTCTGAACCTGTTGTGGCACTGACGCATAACCCTAATTAAATGATCACATCCATTCTAAAGCCAGTCTTTTCTCCCCTCAAACGTTAATTACAACATAAGAGGCTTTAATGGCTCGCCTCACCTCCAGCTCCTCGAAAGAAAGGTCATGCGATTAATTTTCGTCATTAATCTTTCCCCAATGTGGACATTGTGCTGTCACTGGAGCCTATTAAACCCCCTTTGTCCCCCTCCCCTTCTTCTCCCTTCTCTCCCCTTCTTTCCTCCCCCCCATCCCTAAGTGAATGAGAGAACAAAAATATTTAAGCTCCACTTTGGCTCTGGTGCTCCTTCAGGTGAGCAGGGCTGGGGATGGTGGATAGGAGACGTCCCACATCCCCCATCCCACGTCCAACACTCCATGCCCTGCGTCTCATGTTCCATGTTCTACATCCCGCATCCCAAGTCCCACGTCCAGCATCTAATGTCCTGCATCCTACGTTCCATGTCCCACATCCCATGTCCTATGTCTCATGACCTACACCCCATGTCCTACATCTCACATCCTTTGTTCCAAGTTCCACATTCTGTGTCCTACATCCCACATTCCATACCCCACACTCCACACCCCGTGTCCCATGTCCAACATTTCACATCCGATGTCCCTTGCCACGTGTCCAGCATTCCACATCCTAAGTCACATGTCCTACGTCCCAAGTTTCACATCCCGTGTCCCATGTCCTATGTCCCATTGTCGATGTCCCACATCTCACATCCCTTGTTCAGCATTCCATGTCCTATGACCCAGGTTCCATATCCCATGTTCAACATCCCATGTCCCCCATTGCACGTTCCATGTCCCACATTGCACGTCCCATATCCCATGTCCTACGTCCCATGTCCCCCATTCCACATTCCATATCCCAGGTCTCACATTCTACATTCAATATCACACATTCCATATCCTACATCCCATGGCTCACATCCCACATACCATGTGCAGTATCCCATGTCCTACATCCCATGTCCCATATACCACGTTCAACATCCCACGTCCCACATCCCACCTTCAGCATCACATCCTGTGTCCCACATCCCAAATACCACGTTCAATATCCCACATCTCATGTCTCACATCCTATGTCCCACATCCCACATCCCATGTCCTACATCCCATGTCCCACATACTACATTCAGCATCCCATGCCCTATGTCCCACGTCCCAAATACCAACATCCTACGTTCCATGTCCCACGTCCCACGTCCCACATCACACATCCCATATCCCATGTCCTACATTCCATGTCCGTGTCCCACATCCCAAATCACACGTCCCGTGTCCAGCACCCCACGTCCTACATCTCACATCCCACATGCCACATTCAGCATCCCGTGTCCTACACCCACATCCCAAATACCAGGTTCAACATCCCACATCCTACGTTCAATGTCCCACATCCCACATCCCATCTCCCATCTCCCGCATCCCACCGGCACCACCCCAAGAGCAACGCAAGGACGGGTACAATTTTGGGGTGCTGGGGACCCCATTGAATGCAGCAGAGCAAAGCCAACACGCTGGTAGCAGAGCTGTGCACCCAGCCCTGGCAGAGGGCCTGCAGCAAGGCCCCTTTTTTTCCCCTTTCCAGAGGAAATGGGCATTTTTCCTAAACTCCACAAAATTCCTTCAGCGGGTTAATCCCCCGCCCTGGGCGCAGGTCCTGTTTCTCCCTGCCTGCACCGTGCAAGCGGGAGCGCAGTGCACGTTTTGCTCATTTGCAGTATTGTTTCAGCTGAAACGAAGGCCCCGAATAATTCCCTTTTCTGCGGGGTGACGTAAGCGAGGAACGAGCTGCTCCTCGGGGCCGGGGGTTGGGGGGTGCTGGCAGCAAACGTAGCACTGTTGGAAACGGCCAATTTGGGCAACAGGGAAAAAAAAAAGAGCCCTGGGACGTGGCGGCGGTGAGGTCCGAGCATCACCGCTGTGTGCCCCACTTTGAGGGGCTGAGTGCTCCTGGAGGGTCTGACCCACTTCCCTGCCGCTCGCTGACATCCTTCTGCCTGTTCCCAAGGACGGGGACTCGTGGGGGAAAATCCTGGAGCATGTTAATAAAGAGGAGACAGATGGCAGTCACCTCGCTGGGTAAATATCTGAGAGGGAAGTGGTCCAGCGCTGCGGGGATGGAGGTAGATCACAAGAGATGTGCTGATCCTGCTCTGGCCAGGATCCATCCTTCTGTGCACCGCTGCGGCTCCTTTGTGCCCTCGAGGGTCTCAGAGGGTTTGGGATCTGCAGGAGCTCCAGCCCCATCCTGCACAGCGGTTCCACCTGTGCCTGGCATTGCCCAGGAGGAGTGGGGCACGTGGTGCTGGGTTTGGGGATCCGTGCGTTCCTCGTGGGCGCAGGGCTGGGTGCTGAGCCCAGGGGGTCTGCAGGCTGTAGCCGTGAAGAATGGGAATATCTGCTCTTTGTGAGCCCGTCAGTCTCCATTCAGGGGGTTAAAAGTCCCAGAAGTGGGTGGTGAACAGGCATAGGAACGGAAAGCAAGGCAGTGCCCTTCCCTGGGATGAGCCCCATCCCATCGCAGCCCTCGGTGTGGGTGAGCAGGGGATGCTCAGTGCCCACCCAGCAGAGGGAGGCATTCTGGGCTCTGTGAGTGGTGGGGAACCCACAGAACTGGGCCAGGAGAGCCATGTGCTGATGCTGAGGGCACAGACAGGCTCTGCTGGGGCTGTGCTGAGCTCCACAGTGTCCCCATACAAAGGCGTGAAGAATGGCGCTGTACCCCTGGGCTCCTTCTGGTTGTGGATTCCCAGGTGGGATGGAGACGTGCAGGCAGCGGAGTCCCAGCGAGGAGGGGGGGGCTGTGGGGAGGTGACATCCGAAGGCTGAGTCTGTGCTGTGCTGTGATTGGGGTGGGGGCTGTGCTCCCCACGGACCCCTGGGCAGGCAGCTCGGGTGGCTGATGGCCTTCTGCTCCCAGAGCCAGGCACGTTCCCTTTCCCCTAATACAGCCTGCACGGGGAAAGGTAAATCCCTGCAGAGAGATCCGAGACTGGATTTCATTCAGAACACCGACCACTGTGTCGCTGTCTGTTTTTGGGATCCAGGCAGCAGCACCAGCAGTGCTGTCCCATGGGCACAGAGCGCTGTTCCCCCCGCCTGTGTGCCACAAACGGCTGCCCGGGGACTGACGTCCTTCTGGGATGGCACTGCCACTCTGAGGGCACATCGGGACGTCTGGCACCCCAGGTGCCGTGCACTCCGTGCTCACGGCTCATTATGGCCCTTCCCGGCCCTGAAAGGCAGCAGTCCTGCAGGACGTGAGCAGCGGTGCAGGACCTGGCCCATCTCCAAAGGGACCCCCGTGCAGTTCCGCGTCCCCGCGGGCATTTATGAACGGCGATTTAGGGATAACGTTGTATTCACCTCCTCTCTAACCACGAGACAAAGTTGTGGGATAGAAGCAGCCAGCGGGGAGACCCACGGGCTGTGTCACCCCACAGTCCCCCTCTGACCCCGGCACGGGCGGCAGCGCACCCCGAGGCGCACACAGCACTGCCCGGGGTGGGGGTCCCACTGCCGCCCGGACCCCATTGTGCCGGAGGGGGCAGAGCCCCACAGCACCTCACTGCCCGCCCCGGGCACCCGCTGCTTTTTTTTCCCTTTGTCCCAAGGACGTTGGGGACATCACGTCCGCAGTGCTCTGTGTAGCAGGATAATAATAATTAATAACCATTAGCAACAATAAGGATAATACCAGCACCAGGCCGGACTGACTGTGCAGAAGAGACACTTTTTTTTTTTTTTTTCCCCTCCACTTTAATGAAAACAATGATTTGACTTTGAAGAAAGTGACTTTTTTTTTTAAGTGAAAGCTGAATCCTCTCCCCTGCCCCCCCCCACTCCTTCCTCGCCCCCTCCCTCTTTTTTTTTTCTTTTTTTTTTTTTTTTTTAACTCTCCTTTTTTCTCTTTCTTTTAATACTCTGCGTTCTATCATGCAAATCCCCTTTCAAATTATGAGAGTATTAGAGCCATCAGCGGTAATGTCACCGCCACAAAATGAGAGCAGGGACTTAAGCACCTAACGAACAATGAAATGTGCGAGCCCTGGGACAGGACAATTAAGAACTGGGCTTAGCCAGCCAGGGAAATTTATTGCTATCAAATCCATATTTCTATTTTCCCCCTGAACAGTAACCTATTTGAATATGATTAAAGGGTTTCATTAGAGCCGGGAGAAAGGCCCCGTGTCCCGCCGTTCCCCGTGAGCTCACAAACACAGCGGGGGGGGGGCAGAGAGATGGGGATGGAGTGGGGTCACTGGGATGGGGACGGGATGGGGTGGGGATGGGATGCGGACGGGTGCCGTCAGCACCAGCACTATATTGGCCATGGGGCTGCCCTCAGCCTGGCAGGTTTGGGACAGCAGAGCACAAAACTTTTGGAAAGAAGGAAGAGAAGGGGTCCTTCCCCGTGCATCACCCAACACAGACAGGCGGTGGATCCCCTCCCAGTGCCCCAACGGCGCTTTGGGATTTCATCTGCAGCTGATCCAGGAAGCAGCAGCGGTGCCAGGGGTTGGGACACCGCACTGCTGCAGCTCTTCCCGTAAGAGTTGGGCTCCGGAGTGCAGTCCTCACCTTTAAGGCAGTTCACCCCACAGCGTTTGGTGCCGGGGTGCCCCGAACCCCCCTCTGCCCCCTCCCACACACCCAGAGCTGCACAGCACAGCACAGCACAGCCCGAACAGGGAGCCACGTCCACCTGTTTGTACCGCGTGTTTGTAAGGGAGCACAGAGGACCTGAACTCAGCTCGCAATTTCTCTTTCTCTTTTCTGAGTGAAGAGGGATTCGTTTCTCTGCAGTACTTCACTGCTGCATGCACAGAACCTGGCGAGTGCTGGGCTTGTGCTGCAGGGAGCAGAGCCCAGCGGGGTGCAGGCACCGAAGGATGGGCATGTAGGTGTGCTGCTTTTCCTTCCAGCCTCAGCTCCCAGTAACCCACAGCTCCCAGTTATCCTCAGTTCCCGGTTTATCTCAGCTCCCATTAACCCACAGCTCCCAGTAACCCACAGCTCTCAGTAAATCCACAGCTCTCAGTAAACCACAGCTCCCAGTAACCCGAGCTGCCAGTAATGCCGGCTCCCAGCAACACCAGCTCCCAGTTATCCTTGGCTCCCAGTTAATTTCAACTCCCATTAACCCACAGCTCCCATTAACCCCACCTCCCAGTTATCCTCAGCTCCCAGCAAACCTAGCTCCCAGTAACCCCACTTCCCAGTTACCTCAACTCCCAGTTTCCCACAGCCCCCAACAAACCCAGCTCCCAGTAACCCCTGTGCCCTCAGCCCCCCCCCCCAGCCCTTGGAATCAGGACCCCCCCTTACACAACGCCACACACTGTGCTGCAGAATCCCCCCCCCAACATCCTGGGGACCTTCAGCAGGGGCAGCACAGCTGAGGGGGACACCCGGTGTGGTGGCACAGCTCACGTGGGGCTCTGTTGTGTGCTGGGGGGTGCTGGGGGTTCCCCCCTGGTTGGGTGCTGCTGCTCAGGGCGCTGATTTGGCACGCAGCTCAGTGCCGCCGGGCAGCGCCATGCACGGACGCGCGGAAGCTGAGGACGCACGCGAGCACTTCGTGCACAGATGCCAACCATGATAATTAGCATCCCCTGGCAATCACAGAAGTGCAGGTTCTGGGGTTGTAACCCGTGTGACCTCCTGCACTGCGCACCCAGAGTAGGACCTGGGGGACGGGACCCAGGGGGAAACACCCAGAGCCTTCCTCCTATGTCTGCCTTCCCAGTTTCCCCAGCTCCCAGTAACACCAGCTGCCATTAACTTCGGCTCCCGGTTATCCTCAGCTCCCAGTAACACCAGCTCCTATTAATCCACAGATCCCCGTTATTCTCAGCACCCAGAAACCGCATCTCCCAGCTAACCCCATTCCCCAGCTAACCCTGCTCTCAGTAATCTCAGCTCCCATTAACCCCAGCTCCCATTAACCCACAGCTCCCAGTAACCCACCGAGCTCCCCGTAGCCCACACGGAGCCCTCCCCACACCCCACAGGGGGCTGTCAGGTTGTGTCCCCCAGGACGGAGCCGCAGTGCTGTCCCCCCTCCCCACGGCCCTCCCACCGCCGTGCGCCCACCCCCACCCCGGCGCGGCATCACAGCTCCTAACGAAACGGAACTGCTGCCAGATGAAATATATTACTATTAAATACTTAATTCTTCTAGTGAGCGGAGAGCAGCCAGTATGAATACGATTATTAAAGAAAATTACTTTGGCTGATCAGATATTTCTGCATACTAATTTCTGACCCTTCTTTCCTCTCTGCTTGCTTCTCATCCCTTAGAGACCAGGACAGATAAAATTCCATCACAAATAGCTGATTACTGGGGCTTGCATTAAAATCAAATTTTTTTCCTCCCGGCGCTAATGTCCTTGCCTAAAGTAGAGGCAGCAGCTGTCAAAAAAAGAAAAAAGAAAAAAAAAAAAAGAAAAAAAAAAGCCCAGATTGCTCCAGATCTGAAATCCCCGAACTTCGAGGTGTTATCACCTCGGTCCGGGGTCAGGAGGAGGGATGTGCCGAACGCACTGCACGGGGAAGGCAATAGGAAGAGCACAGCTTTGGATCCATGGAGGGGGTTGGGAGCCACGTGGCATGGCGCTGTTCCTGCCCCCACGGACAGACGGATGGACGGGGCCCTCCCAGTCAGCCCTTCTCCCCACTGAGCCCAACAAACTTCCCCACATCTCCCACCCATCGCCCATGCTGTGGTCATCCCACAGCAGCGCGGCGGTGCCACCGAGAGCATTTTGCTCCCTTCCCCACCGCCTCCCCCCGCGCCGTACCCAACCTGGAAGCCTCCAATTTACCTGCTTTTAAATAAAGACACTTGTAAGGGTGTCACAGCGCTGAAGCCCTAATTACAGCCTGAGCATGTTAATTCGCCCATCGGCTCTGCAAGCGCCTGTCGGAGCGGGATCCTGCCTGCCCCCTGCCTCCCCCCGCGTGGGGGTGGGCTCAGGGCTGTGCTCCGGAACATCACACCCTGATGGGAAGGGTCCCCACAGGACTGAGTGGCTCTGGTTTGGGGTTGGGACTGGATGGTTTGTGGTCCCTTCCAACCCAGGCGCCGTTCCGTGGTTCTGTGATTGCCACATCTGACCCAATGGACATGGCTTTAGGAACGTGGCTTCGTGGGCATGGTGGTGATGGGTCAGCAGTGGGATGGGTGATCTTGGAGGTCCTTTCTAACCCTAATGGTTCTATGAGCAAGCACAGTGGGGACGGGTCAACGGTTGGACTCTGTGACATCAGAGGTCTTTTCCAACCCTCGTGATTATATGATTCCATGCATGGGGATGGTGGTGATGGGCTGATGGTCGAACTCAATGCTCTTAAGAGGTCTTTTCCAACCCTAATTGCTCTACGAGTGATCGTGTTGGTGATGGGTCGATGGTTGGACACAGTGATCATTGAGGTCTTTTTGAAACTTAATGGTTTTATGACCCTATGAATCACTACCGGGGAAGTGGCTTTAAGCTGGAGAAGGGAAAACGGAAAACCCCTTTGCAGAGGGGACACGGCCCTGTAGCCTCCTGGTGGCCCTAATGGAGGACGTGGGGCTGTGCCCAACTCCGGGCACCACCTGGGATGCCGCTCTGCCAGCACGGCGCCCAGGGAGGTGTGTGCACAAGGACGGGGAATGTTTGTTTTTCCTTATTGACATTCTCCAAATAAACGTCGGGCAGCAGAAAGGGGCTCTGGCACAGCTGTTTGCCAAAGTGTTTGTGATAAAAATCCTTCTCCATAGGAACAGGTGACAGAGGGGCCGTCCCCGGGCAGCGCCTGGAGGGGCCTCTGCCACAGCTCATGGCTGAGTGTGGGGGGTGGAAATGCAATTCAGCCTCAACTTCCAAACCATTTTTTAGAAGAGCCTCATCCCACAGCTTCACCCCGCAAATGGCTGGTTATCTGATACTGATCTCAGAGGGCTTCGGGAGCAATGCGTGCCCACTGTGTGCCCACACAGACTGCCTGTCCCTGGAAAACCTTTTGGCAGGGTAAGCAGCCGTGGGGCAGGCAAAGGATTCACTGTGGGTGGGCAGAGCCCAGGGAAGGGGCAGCACTGCAGCCTCCATTCTGCTGCAGCTTTGGAGTGGGTGTCCCCATGGCACAGATGTCCCCATAGGATGAATGTCCCATGGCATGGGTGACCTCATGGCTACGGTGTCCCCATAGGATGGATGCCCCATTTGAGTGACCCCATGGCTGTGATGTTCCCATAGGGTGAATGCCCCGTGGTTTGGGTGCCCCTGTGGGTTGAGTTTCCCCATAGGATGTGGCCCTGCGTATGGGTGTCCCCGCAGGATGGATACCTTACGGATATATGCATCCCAGCAGGGAGAAGGGATGGGAGGAGAGATACAGATGTGAGAGTCAGGAGCCAATAATCCCACCCCTGGAGCTGTCCCAGCCCGGAGCTCCCTGCCACCAGCTCTTGAGCTTGGCAGGATTGAAGCGGTGTTTGGACATTGATATGGAGAACAAGAACATCCAGCGTGATGGAAACAAGTGGCGAGGATGGAAAAGACTCTAACCTCTTTGGAAAAGGGATATTTTATACTCCAGGAATATTTCCACATCCCTCCCAAACCTCCCCCTCGTGCACACCCTACGACAATTAGCAGCATTATCCCCACAGCTCTGTGCAGCTCTGTTCACTGCAGCCATAGGGACAATGCTGCTCCCACCCAGCATCGCCATGCCATGGCCTGTGACCCCCCCCCCCACCTGAGCTCACAGCATCCCTCAGAGTGTGATGTGTTCTGGTCCCATACGGAGGGCCGAGGTGGGACTGCAGCTCCCGGTGCCATGAGCTCCATCCAAAGGGTCCCCACACTGCTCCCTTTCATCCCGGTGCCACTGGGCTGAGCCCCATGGGGACACTGGGGATGGCTCACAGGGCCCCTCCCCATGCCCCACGCTGGGGCTCAGCCATCACCTGCATCCCCGCTGCCCCCCCGGCCCCGATAACTCATGGCAGCAACACTTGCACAAATCTTTAATTGTTTAGTTTAAAGAATTGTGTTTTGACCGCAAGGGGATTTTGGCTGGAGCTCAAGAGCTGATAATGATATTTCGCTGCCAAGACGTCTTCTTGGCTCTGCCTGTGTTAATGTGCGCTCACAAGAAGCTCCAATTAACTGCATCAGCTCTCACGGAGCGAGCGAGAGTGGGAGAGATGGTGTCTTTTCCTGAAAGAAAGAAAAGGAGGAGAGAGAAAGGAAGAGAGGAATCAAGCAAGCAATCAGCGCCAGCCGCCCCGATGCGCCCATGGCAATCCACAGCCCCGACCCTGCTCCGTCCATTGGCAATGCAGAGAACAGCCCATGGAACAACGGCGATGGGGGGCTGGGAGGGGCTGCCCCGTGCCATCGGGATGCTCAGATCCAGGCTGTGCTCCCAGGCTTCTCCCCACCCCATCCCCACTCTCAGTGGGTGCAATAAGCCCGGAGATGGCGGTGATTGATGCGTGTGGGGACCCCGTTCAGACCCAGGCCTGTAGGTGCCGGGTGTGGGGCTCGGGGTGCAGCGGGGGCTCCTGACCGGGCTGTGCCCCCAGCAGCAGGGCCGGGTCCTGCCCCGCAGCTCGCCTTACGGAGCGTGAGGACAGGAAGATTTAGGAGCGGGGATGCCGCACAGTGCAGCGCGTTGTTTGTCCGCCTTTGAAATAGGAGGAGTGGGAGCGGGAGGCACTGACTCACAGCTCCTCGCTGGCGGTGGGGGGACCGCGTCGGCGCTCCTCGCCTCTGTTGCTTCAGGTGCAGCTATGTTTTCCTACATGTTAATTTTTTCCTGTTTTATTATCCCATCCCTCTCCCGCTACCAGAAACCCTGCGCCGGCTCCAGGAACGCTTCCTGCAGCTGGGACACCTCTGGGCAAGGACTGCCCCAGCACCGCCACTGCGGTGGCATTTGTTGGGGTGGCACTCAGGGAGGTGTCACTCAGTGGGGTGACACTTGGTGGAGTGGGTATTGGTGGGGTAGCATTGGTAAAGTGGGGTGGCACACAGGGCGGTGGCACTTGGTGGAGTGCCAGTGGAGGGGTGGCATTCAGTGGGTTGGCACTGGTGGGATGGCAATGGGTGGGATGGCACTGGTGTGGTGGCACTCGTCGGGGTGGGACATGGTGGGGTGGCACTTGTAGGGTGGTACTGATGGGGTGGCACTGTAGGGTGGCACTCAGGGAGGTGGCGTTCAGTGAGGTGGCACTCACTGGGGTGGTACAGGTTGGGTGGCACTCAGTGGGTGACACCTGATGGAGTGGCGTTGGTGGAGTGGCACCACCAGCACCGAGCAGAGCCCATCCCAGAGATGGTCACATGAGCTCCACTGTGAACAGGGATCTCCCCCCAGCTCTGAGCCGGAGCACCCCGGTGAGACGCCCTCTGCTCAGGGATCTGCACATCCCATCGGCAGAGCAGTACCACCCTGAAGGGTCCCCCAGGTGCCCGGGGGCACAGCAGGAGAGGATCAGCCAGGAGCGCACCCACCCCTGGCACACCCAGGATGCCCCCATCCCACCACTGCTGTCCGCTGCACACTCTGCATTGCCTCCATGGCTGCATGTGGAGTGTAAGCAGATTAAAGTGGAGAACCACAAGTATCCCCCAGTAGGAACTGTGGCCGTTCATCCCTTCCCTCCACCTTACAGTTCCTCTCCCTTTCTTGGTCCTGGCTGCAAACCCCACAAGCAGAGCTGGGACACGCAGAGAGCAGCGGCAGAGCCAGGGCTGGAGGCTCCAGGATGGGATCAGCCAGCCGTGGGGATGGGGCACGAGGCACATGGCTCATGTTTTACCTTTTAGTTTCAATAAAATCGCTTTATTTTGTGTTTTATTACCGTGCGGTGCAATAAAAGCACCCATCGGCCCCGGGGAGCGCCGCTTTGCACTGAGCGGTTTCTCGGTCCCTTTGGGCAAAGCGCAGACTGCGTTCAGCAGCAGAGCTGCAGGGCGCTGTGCAGGAGGGGAGGAGCCTTCCTGTAAGCACAGTTTTTACTTTGAGAGGTTTTCCTTAAAAAAATATATATATATATTTTAAAAAGGGAAACTTTTGGGTGCACTTCCTCAGGCTTTCCTCTGCTTTAATGGAAGATGCTCACACCCTTTGAGTCAATAAAGATATCCAGGACACAGATTGCCATTTGGCCCTCTGATCATCTGCTGGATTAATTTCAACTAAATTATGGGGAAAGAATGATTGATTATTGTGATGATTAAGAATTTATCCTCATATAATACCTTTCATCTGCGGAGGCGCTCCAGATATTACAGCCGCAGGGATGGGAAGAACCTCTGTGTTGACTCCAATGACACAGCACGCAGCATCAGCACGGTGCCCACATCCCTGCGGAGCACAGTGCCAGGGAGCGAGGTGTGGGGCAGCATGGGGCAGGTGGGGCAGCTGCACCCCTGGGTCCATCTTCCAAGGAGAAGGAGCACTGGGAGTCAGCTTGGAGATGCGCTCACACCTTGCCCTGCCCATTGCCCCCGTGTTGTGTCCCCGATGGGTCCATCACCGCCTTCATCACATTGTGTACCCAACGGATCCACCGTCACTCCCATCGTGTTGTGTCCCCAATGGGTCCGTCATCACCGTCATTGTGTCCCCAATGGGTCCGTCATTGCCCTCACTGCGCTGTGTCCCCGGTGGGCCCATCTGTGGGTGCCCAACCAGCCCCATACACAGACATGGGTTGGGAAGGGCTCAGCCCAGCGCAGCACAGAGGGCCTTTGGCTTGGAGCTCACAGATCAGTGGATCTCGTGGTCCCCATGGAGGGGCAGCTCTGGTGGTCCTGCACTTCTCCAATGCCTCCCCAGTGCCCCTGTGTCCACCTGGGTTCAGCGTTCCCATTCAGGCTGTGGGGGCACCTGTCCTTCCCCCAGCTCCTCTCCTCCCGTCCCATTTGCTCCCTTCGGGGAAGGGCAGTGTGGCTGCAGCCACCTTTCCCAAATGCCCCCATAGCGGTGCTGATCCCCTTTCCCCCTTTCCCGGCCCCTTCCCCGGCCTCAGACAGTCCTCAAACAACAACTGTCTGGCCGCGCCTAATCCCTCACAGGTGACCTCAAGACAGCCGACGCCTCGGCTCAACTCTGCATTCCTCCGCGCTGCCTTAACCCCTCCGGCCCCACGGGGCTGTGCCGGGGTCCTGCCGGGGGTCCCTTCTCCAGCGCTCCCCTTCCCTGCAGGGCCGGGAGCTGCGCGGTGCCGCCTGGATCAGCCCTTCCCAGCGCTCCCGGTCAGAGGTTAAAAGCCTAATGTACGATTATAAAGCCCAGAAGAAAAAGCCTCGCATTCTGCCCTATAAATCTTCCTAACAACTTCAGCACATGTGGGAGCCAGACGATGCCCCGGCTCTGCTCCCGTACCCGCTGCGCTCCAACTCATCACCGCGACCCTGCGCTGCACCCTGCTCCTCCTGCTGTCCCTGCTCTCCAGCATCTGCTCCTTGCCCAGTGCTGGGAGTAAGAGGAAGAGGGGGAGGAAGAGGGGGAGGAAGAGGGGGAGGAGGAGGAAAGATGCGCTCTCCTTGCCCATCACCTGGAAGGACGAGGAGAAGGAGGAAGGATGCTTTCACCTCTCCAGCCACCACTGAGTCCCTCAGTGCTCTGCAAGAGGCAGCTGCCCAGCAGGTGCCATGGCACAGCAGTGATGCCCCATGGCACAGCTGAGATGCCCCATGGCACAGCTGAGATGCCCCATGGCAATGGGGCTGCATGGTGTAAGCACAGCCCCATTCCAGGGCCCCATGGCACAGCCCCATGCCCACACACCACTCTCTGTGTCACTGGGGAACATCAGCTCTCCCACTTCTGCTCCCTTCCGTGCTGGGTGCTTCTTTATGTTTTTCTCTTTAGCCCAGACAAGACCTCGGAAGCGGATTGCTCCCTGTGTCAATAACCCGACTGCAGCAGGGCTGTGCCCATAGCATTGGGCCATCACTTCTTGATCAATGAGAGTGTTTATACCTGCACAGAGATCTGCCACAGCATGACAACAGCTGTGGGGAACAAAGCCTCTGCTTTGCTCTTCTTCTTCACACCCCCCCACCCCCCCCCCCCTCTTTTCCCCTTATATATATACATATTTTTTAGGAGTGATGCCAAAGTTTCCGGAGATCAAAGTGAAAGCGGTGTCCAGACAATAAAACGAGGAGAGGAGAGGAGAGGAGAGGAGAGGAGAGGAGAGGAGAGGAGAGGAGAGGAGAGGAGAGGAGAGGAGAGGAGAGGAGAGGAGAGGAGAGGAGAGGAGAGGAGAGGAGAGGAGAGGAGAGGAGAGGAGAGGAGAGGAGAGGAGAGGAGAGGAGAGGAGAGGAGAGGAGAGGAGAGGAGAGGAGAGGAGAGGAGAGGAGAGGAGAGGAGAGGAGGACACCTCGTGCCCCACTCAGCTCTCCCCTCTCAGTTCCTCTTCAGCCGCCCTCACCTGGCTGTGCTGAGAGGGCTCTCTCCGAGAAGAAAGGCAGCGAAGCACCAACCAGTGGGATCTGCCTGGGAACAAACAGTGAACTGCGGAGCGCCTTTCAGCCTCCAAATCCACCTAAAGCACCGCGCGCCAGCGCAGATCGATGGCGCTGATCAAAACCCCAAATGTTTGTTGCAGGAGCTCACAGATATCCCCCAGGCATTGGTTATTGGGTAACGCGTTCTGCACACAGCCCGGGGAGGCTCTCTCAACTTTCTCAAGGTATTTGCTCTCGGCTCTCCTTTCTTCAGCCCGGTCCGAGCTCGGCGCTGTGTCTGTGTGACGGGGCTTTAATCCCGGCCATCACGAATCCACAGCTCTGCCCCTGACCCAAAGGCAGCCAGCTTAACGCCAGCAAGGAAAAACCATGGCTGGCTTGCTGGGTTTTGCGTCATCTCAGCCGTGAGGACATGAAAATACTCCTTCCTATGTTAAAAAGGAAAGAGCCGAGAGTTTCACTTTGCCACACGACTCCCCAGGCTTTAAAAACCTCCGAATTTTGGGAGAACCTCCGAAAGTGGGGCCGCCCCATTGGGCCGCACAGAGCCGCGCACAGAGGGCAGAGCCCACGTTCTGCCCACGGCACGGGGTGGGTCAGGTGCTGCTGTCCCGGAGGACCCCGGCAGAGCTGCTGCCACGAGTTGGGTACGGGGTGGGACGTTTGCAGGCAGCATTCAATGCCGATTTGATCCCAAAGCTCCGGGCTCAGCCAGAAGCGCAGTGCCACAGCCGTGCCCTGAGCTCTGCGCTCCGTCCCCTCCCGTCCCCAACACGTGAGCTGAGGGCTCCCAGCCCTCCATCCCCGATCCCCGATCCCTTCCTGAGCCGATGGGAGAGATAAGTGAATCCCCCGCGCCGCCTGACAGCCGGGTAGACATTAATAATTATGTACTATTTAAGGCTGATTGAAAATGAAGAGGTGGAGGTGTTGGGACAGATGTGGCAGTGCCAGATGGATTGTGATTAGATTAGCACCGTTCCATTTGACGGGATCTGAACCATGCTTTAATCATTTATTGTGAAAGCTCCGCTCGGCGCTGGCACGCGGGCGCACACCTCCCTGCAGCTCCGCCGCCGTCGCAGGGGCTCACCCGACTCCGAGCCAAAGCACACTGTGTTTACAGCGGTGTTCCAGCCCTGAGCCCTCCCTCTGCCTCTCATCTCCTTGTTTGTACAAAGCTGCCCGCTCTGGATGTGCTCCTGGAGCAGCGTTCCCTGCTTTGCCGGTGCCCATCGCACCCGATGCGTCGAAACCACTCCTAACGCAGCGCTGCAGCAGCTGGGGAGGAAAGCAGAGACTAAAAGCAGAGCCGACATCCACTGCAGATCCCCGGAGCCGTAGCGGGAGGCAGAGCAGGATTAGCGGGTAACTGGAAAGGAGCTCAGGACCCCCTCCGGTAGCGTCGTGCAATTTTAATTACCGTAAGTGGTCTGGATCTCAATGGATGGAAAAACTTATTATTGTTATTATTCCCTTCAAACGCGGTAGGTTTTAGTTAAACACACATCCGTATCTATTAATCATGCAACATTTAAGATGGAGCCGAAGTAATTAGCCAACAGTCAGACTGCAGGGATCACCTTAAAATCACGCATCGCGCCGGTGCCTCCTGCACTCCTCGTTTGTGTTTAGATTTTCCTGCTCCTTACACATCAGATCTGGGGCACAGCAGGATGGGGATCTTTGGATCCCAGGGAATCCTGCATCCTGGTCAGCACCTCTGGGACGCGCTGTGCTGCACACACTGCAGGGATGCGCGGGGCGGCTGCAGCTCAGCAGCAGTGAAAGAGGGCTCTGCATCCACGTGACGTCCGCGAGGCACGTCCAGATGAAAGGCAGACAAACTGCAAGCTATTATTATACTGTCTAATATAGTTTAATATGTGTGCACTACTTTCTATAGAGCACAGTACAATCAAAACCACATTACTTCTGCATGTGGGTCGTTTTCCTGCGCTGAATGGTTTCCAAAACAGATGTGAGCCCCTTCGCCCCTCTCCTTGCAGAGGACACAATGTCATCTTTGCTGATGATGCAAAACCAGAGCCCATAGAGCCCAAAGCTGCCACGTCCTCACAGGTCAGGGGCTGTGGCCCGACATCCCACCCAGCCCCAGATGTTCCCACATTTCCAAACTGGGCACAAAGTGGACACATAACCACAGAGTCATTGAGTTTGAGTTGGAAGGGCCGTCTAAAGGCAATCAGGTCCCGCTCCTGCAACGCACAGGGACACCCACAGCTCCATCAGGTGGTCAGAGCCCCATCCCCTGTCCTTGGGGGTCTCCAGGGATGGGGCACCACTGCCTCTGGGCACCATGAGTGCAAATGGAACAATTCCTTGTGCCGCAACCTCAACCCATCCTCCGTGGGTTTTGGGCTGGTGGCCGGGGTTGGGTCTGCATCCCCGTGTGCAGCAGTGAGCAGCACCCCCAGCCCAGCTCCATGCAGGGCAGCACCTTGCAGGGCCACCACAGCCGCAGCGCCGTCCCCTCCCCGCGCACACCGGCCTCACGCTGGCAGCTGCAGGCAGAGGGGTTCTGCCGCCGCGCTCCTGTTTACAGAAATGGGAATTTGCATGATGAAAATAACCCGGGACGGATTTTGATTTTTTACTGCCCTTGGCAAAAGGTTTGGAAAAAAACGGCACATAGTCAATTACTGGAATTTTTAAACACAAATAATATTTTATGTGATCAGCGGGCTGGCTCGCGGCCTGGGCACCGCGCTCCAACGGCACTTATGAAAGGAACAAGCCATCAATTGTGCTGCCGCGCACAGGAGCCCGTGGGCAGGTGCAGCCCGTGTTGACCTTAGCGCGCAGCCCTCGGCTCACTTAACCCATGCGCAATGGGCCGGAGGTGCGCGAGGCTCCGCTTGGCTCTGCCTGCTGGAAACTTCTCCCCTCCCTCTTCCCGCCGGACCCCGGGCAGACGCGGAGCGGGGAAATGGAGCGCTCTGAGTGCTCGGTGCCGTCGCCCTCAGAACCTGCCATCGGCGTGGAAAGGGTTAACCGACGCGGGGCCCCACGCGCTTCCCCAAACCCCCCCGGCTGGCAGCCGCCCCAAACCAACAGCCCCGGGACCTCGTTCCCAGAAACGCCCGAGCAGGAAGGAGGGTTCCGGGAAGGACCCGCACACAGCAGCGCGGTGCAGGAACCTCCCAGAGCCGCAGCATCGTTACAGGATCAGAGCTGGGGAAGCCGTGCTGGCCCAAGGGGCACTGCCAGCAGGGCTGGGCGCTGCGTGCGTCGCCGCAGCGCTCCCATGGACCCTACGCCTTCAGGAGGCAGGACAATGTTATTTCATTCATTTGTCACAAATACGTTTAGTTTTCAAGCGCTGGGCACAGAGAGCTGTAAGTTTCCAGACCCTCTGCCAGCTTCATCCCCCCCACATCCCTGAGGTCCCGGCACTGTGCGGCCCCAGAGGTGCCATCCCTGGGCAAAGTGACCGCTGCAGATAACGGGGATGGTGACGGCAATGAGCCGCCTGCCTTATACAGAAATAGGCTTAAGGAAAAGAAATAAAAGCACTGTTGTTGTTGTTCCAGGGCCAAGGGGAAGAAAAATTCCTTCCCTCTGCCGGGATCTTTAACACCTGGGTAGGGTTTCACTTCTCTTCGGGGTTTGATAGCCACTTCTTAACAGCTCCGGGATGGATTCTGAGTGCACCAAGTCAGACGGATTCTTTCCATCCATCCCACTCTGCCCGGACCGCTCCTGGCAGACCCACGGAGGCACCAGGCTGCTCTCACGGCTCTCTGGGTGCTGCTTATGGATGTGAGCTCCGGCTGCAGCCGTGGCATCGGGCAGAGCGGTGCTGCAGGGAGAGCCCCATGAGCCCTCTGCCTTCCTTGGCCCCATTGCTGTGCCTGCCTGCTCTGAGCTGCCAGACAGATGCTGCATGCCCCCAGCAAGGGCTGTGTCTCGTTAGGGGAAGAAATGAACCCTTTCAGCAGTGGTCACAATTGGTAAAAGCTTTGGGATCCATCCAGACCCTGGCGGTGGTCACCCAGGGCGGACTCCCCACCCATAAAAGAGGCTTTGGGTCCGGATGCTCGGCACAAGGCGGCCTTTCAGGGAGCGGGGCAGCATCTGAGCGGGCTGGGAAAAACATCTGGGGAGGAAGAGGGTTGGGGCACGAGGCCACACTGCCCAGCCCACCCCAGTATGGCTGCTGGCAGAAGTGGGACCCTGTGGGGCTCTGTCCCTGCACAGTGTGCACGGCACCGGGGAGGTGACGTTAATCCATGCACGGGGCACTCTGTGTTGGACAGAACCGCGTGCAGTCACTGCATGCACAGAGCACCTGGTGGCTGTGCAAGGATTGGGGTACAGGAGGAGCAGCAGCACACACAGAGTGCATCTCCTCAGCACAGCTGACACCGAGAGGTGGGAGTAGCAGCCGTGCCCGCCGGGTCGCTGTGCACAAACACGTGTGCCAAGTGTGCAAGTGGGTGTGCAGAGCGCGCAGCCCCCACGCGTAAACACCGCGGCAGCAGAACGCCCGCAGCCCCCAAACTTGGCGCTCCCAGCGCAGCGCAGTCGCGAGGTTAAGTAAATATCTGACTGCGAGCTGAGGAAATGAGTCAAAAAACATTGAGAAAGAAGAAACGCAGATCTCCGGAGAGACGAACTCCGTGCACCGCCCGTCCCCGCGTGGCTGCGCGCCCCCACCCCGCCCGCCCCACCGCCATCCCTGCGTCCTCGGGCTGCGACCCCGGCATGTCACAGCGCCTGGAGCTCCCCGTGCACATGGGGAAACCCCTGAGCTGGGGAAGAGTGCCGGGGTGACGGCAGCCCCTCGCTGACAGCCCCATGGGAGACGGCGAGTGCTGCGTGAATGGCACCGGGAGGGAAGACGCGGCCTCTCCGGGGCATCCGTACAAAGGCTGAGAAGGAAACAAAACCAGCAATCATGTCTGATGGGAGAGCGTTGGATCCTGGGCTCCCCTCGCGGCCCCCCCTCCTCCCCCAGCCCTCCGCAGGACCGGGCTGAGTGCAGCTGGCTCCGTTTGGCTAATTGGCTCTGTCAATCATGTGTCAATCAGGTTGGCTGCTGCCCGGGTGTCAGAAGCGTTCACTCTGGGGGCTGCAGTGGGTGAGAGGCACTGCGTGGTGCTCAGGGCTGGCGGGGATGGGCACTGCGTGCCTCAGTTTCCCCACTCCTAAGGGACCACCAGGGCTGACCCAGAGGAGCACTTTCAGCTGCAAAACCAATCCCACCAGGATGGAGCGCCCCGTGTGCGCCCAGCAACACAGATTTAAGGCTTCATTCTTTGTTCCTCGGGCAATGTGTGTTCGGCTATCAGGTATCAGGAGGGAAGTCCCTGTTCCTCCTCTGGGGGGTGAGGGAAGGGTTAATGTAGGGAGGAGATGAGGTTGGCAGACCCCCCCACCCCCCCCTCCCCCCCTCCCGTGTCACAGCAAGGAAGCGGTTAAGCCGGAGGTGCCACCTGGGAAGCACAGACAGGTCTGAAGATGCTCTGCCAGTTACTCTGCTGTGCAAACAGCTTTTCCTTCCTGTCCCACCACACCATCTCTCCATGATACGCTAATTACCCAAAGCGCACAGCCAGACAGAAAGGAAAGAAGAAAGAGAGAAAGGAAGGAACAGCAGATCCCGGTGTTGGTGCTCCCAGCAGCAGCACTGGGAGGGGACGGGCACTGCTGCTCTGTCTGCCTGAAAACAAAAGAGGAGACCTCGACTGCGTGTGGATTCTGGTTTTGCTTCTGGAGAGATCAAACCCTGCAGCTCCCAGGTGGAAGAAGCTGAGCGTGGGGCACTGCCAGGTGGGCACTTCAGCTGCCCCATGGATGCGGCACTGCGGGCACCGCACCGTGCCCACACGTTCCTCCCTTTTTGCAGGAAGGGAAACTGAGGCACGGGGGGGGATCGGTGCGGGACCCCCGAGCAGTGGTGGGGAAGGGACCTCCAGCACAGCTCTGCTGCTCCGTCCGCAGCAGTCAGGCACATTCAGCGGCGAAAGAGTTAAAAGCTCCGGGCCGAGCTGTTTGTAGCCCGTGGCTCCTTTTCCCCTCTCCCTCCCTGCTTTACAAAACCAACCCCACATTATCAAAAACCTGCCTGGAATCCTCTCAGCCAGTGACACAGAAAATTCACATTGCGGAGGCTGCCAGGGCGACAACAAATAGCAACAGTAAATACAGCTGCCTGGGGCCGGCCGGAGCCCTGCCATGGGCTGCCGTCACGCTCCAGCTCCGCTCTGCACTGCGCTTCCAGGGGATGGGGATGCTCTGCTGCTTCCTCTGCTGTGGGCTCTGCTGGGGCACCTGCAGCTCCGGGGCCTCCGTGCCCACCACAGCCGGGTGCCTCCTGAGCCCATCTCCCCCTCTCCATCCCTTTGTTTTCCATCCCTTTGCTTTCCATCCCTCTGTTTTTCATCCCCGCAGAGCCGGGGTTGGGGCAGGGATGAGTGCTCCTGGCTGCTCCACACTCCCTAGCACCTTCCACATTCCCACGCATTCCCCTTTTCCTTCCCCTGCAGCCACTCGGCACATCACACCTCTGCCACACTCACGTTAGCACCAGGTAACCAGGCCCATAACCGGCCGTGCTAAAGGACACACACATTTCCCTGCATTACTTTTTCCCCCATGCCATGGCAGGCTCCCAGCCCTGCTCTGCATATCTGATGTTTATTTTAAGTCAGTCGCCGAGTGGAAGCCATATCCCTGCAGTTCCTGTTCTTAATCTCTGCTTTTCTCCCTCTTTTTCCTCTCCTTTTACGAGGTTTATTTGTCACTGGGCTCATGGGGGCTGGACTGAGGCCAGTTGGTCGCTGTGGGACCCTGGGGTGGTGGCCATCACTGCTCACCTTTTTGGTGCCCATGTGGGGATGTACCTGCTCCAAAATCGGCCCCACAAACCACATCTTTAAGGTCAAAGCAATGACCAGAATTAAAAGCCAATTAGATGAAGATGGGCAATGTTCCTCTTGGCTCAGCGGGGGTACAAAGCAAAGCTGGACACACATTGGTTGATGTGTTACCAAACCACTAATTGCTGCATTACTCAAAAAGAGAGGTGATGCTGAAATGGGCACAACCCCATGATCTGAAACCAAGGCATGATCCCCCTGCAGAGCATCCCTGCGCCCACCAGCCCAACTTTGGGTCCATCCTGAATGCTCCACAGGGAGCAGAGCAGCAGCACCGCGAGGGCTGAGCGCAGCGGAAGGAAGAAAGAGCCAAGGCAGGAAAACTCCTTCCCCATCATATTTACTGAACTGCTCTGAGTTATGACTGGAGGCCAAGATCTGGCTTCAGGCGATTGCCTAAATCATTTAGGAGCTGACAAGGTAGGGAGGGGGGAAAATGTTCTTGTAATTCTTCAGTCTGAGGTACATTAAGGAGCCATAAGCCATGTCGAGAGCTTGAATTACATTAGAGAGATTATCCTGTTACAGTTCATAATCCTGGATAATATACCATCCCGCAGCACACCTGCCAATGATAAATCTCGCCCCGTAATGGGGCAGCCGTGACCCCAGCGGTCCCGGAGCCCTCCTGGCACGGAGCAGTAGCACCATGCAGACAGATGGAGTCAGGAGGGAGCGCACAGCAATAACAGCCTGGCAGTGGTGTGTGGGGGAAATTCATGGCTGGGAGCTCCTCGTGGTCCTCACTGAGCCATGGAAGGGAAAGGACACTATGGGCATCCATAGGGGACGAGGACGTGTACCAAACAAAGGCTGAAGAACAAGGAGCCAGAGGGAGAGCAGCGCCCAGGCAGGGCAGGGCTTCTCCTCATAGGCAGGGATTGCTGGCACGAAGCATCGTGTGTCACAGAGAAATGGGGAGGGACGGGGCTGAGCCCCAAAGGGATGAGGGACAAGATGAGCCAGAGCGAACAGCCCGTCCCTTTGGAGCAGGTACCACAAGCACAGCTGCCTCAGCCCCTTGGGAAAGCAGATTGGCTGGGGATGGGCTGGGACCTGCAGCCCAGAGACCCGGGATGGTGTGTGCAGCTCCCTGCCCATGCACCTGGGAACAACCCAGAGACCTCTCCATGGCACAATCCTCCCTGCAGCGTTCTGTAAGGGGCCAGCAAGAACCAAGCCTCCCCTCCAACTCCTGTAAACTACACCCATCCAACTCCTGCAAACTGCACCCATCCACCCACCAAGTGCAGAGGTGGCACTGATTTACACTGACTCCCCACACACAGGGGGTGGGACTGTGC
Organism: Gallus gallus; assembly: GCF_016699485.2. Classification (NCBI taxonomy): domain Eukaryota; kingdom Metazoa; phylum Chordata; class Aves; order Galliformes; family Phasianidae; genus Gallus; species Gallus gallus. The sequence continues at coordinate 4,834,289 of NC_052557.1, read as the reverse complement.
CCACCTGCTGCTGCATGTCCCATCTCCCATTCTCTCCTGCCCCTCTCCAGCACTGCTGCCCACTCCCCGTGCCCGTGATCTGCTCTCTAACAGCTGCTCACAGTCTGATCCGTACCCATGCACCACTGCAAACGGGAAATCCCCCATGCACCCCTTCCCCAGCACCCCTCACCTGCCCAGCCCCATCTCCAGGCTCTGCACACTGAAGAAAGAGCCCCTCTGTCCTGCAGGGATTTGCAATTTCCCCATGTCCCGGGCGGATACTTGACAGAGCCTCTTCTCTCAGGCTTGTGTGTTTTGTTTAAGTGCTTTGAGATAAAGCCCTTTTATCACGTTAAGAGCCTGGTTGCCCTGGTTTCTTCCTCTGGCCTGAAGGCCATTCTTTTCCTCCCTCTTGTTTTTGACCTCAGGTTCAAGAGTGCCAGACCTCCCTGCGCTGGAGCAGACCTCAGGGCGGGCAGCAGTGGGGTGGGAAGAGCATGGTGAGGGCAGCAGGCGGCCCACCTCATCCAGGGAACAGCTTCTGATCTGTGCAGGAGTGGGGAGGAGAGACACGGGAGAGGAGAGTGGAATTAGCATTGCTTCGGGCCTCGGCTCTTCTCCCTTCTACTTTTTCTCCCCACCGCTTCCCTTTATTTACCCCCACCCTTCCCCTCTCCTCCGTCCCCTCCGCTCTGTGCTCTGCCTCTACCTCTCCTCCTTTTCTCACCCTTTTCGCTTTCCTTCCCTCCTTCTTTCTCTCTCCCTTCCCCTGCGGCTTGCCAACTGCCAGCAGATGACATCTCCTTTCATGTTTGGGGCTGAGCGGAGGCTCTGAATGTTCGTTTGATTCCGTTAAGATAATAGCTGGTTCACTGTCAGACGCAGACTGATCAGTTAAAACCTTAATCACTGCCTGTCTACTCACATGGCACTTATTTTTTAAGAGATTAATCCCCTAAGCACTGCACCAGCATACATTGAGGCTCAAAGAAAAGGGTGGGTTTTTATTATTATTTGATGCGTTTACTGTTGGTTTTTGTTGGCTTTTTTTTTTCTCTCTTTTTTTTTTCAAATGCATCCTCCTCCCAACTCTTTTTTCATCTGATTCTCAGAAGACAAATGACCCCCAACACCGTCCCCTTGCGTTGGGCACCAGGGAGATGGAGGCTGTGCTGCTCATGGGACGTGGTGGGCTGCAGACAAAGCCCCAGGAGAGCTGAGCTCTGTCCATGTTCCCCACATTGCAGCCTGTGTCTCTGTTCAGACACAGGATTAGGGCAGAGCATCCCTAGAGCACCTCCAGGAGTGGTGCCAACCCATAGCAGCATGCCCAGAACTCAGTGCTGAGATAAACCACGGCCAGCTTCCATCACCTGCACCCGTGTTTTAATGATGCAGAATGCTGTGTCCCTCTTGCATTAAGACTTCATTAGGTGCAATGGAAGAAACGGCTGCCGTCCCAGTTTATCCTGGGGCAGCAGTAAAAACCTGCCTGTATTCAGCACTTTGCATTCACAGAGATCCAAGAGTTCTGCAGAAGATGTTCTTCACTTCCATCTTAAGGAGGAAATGGGCGCTGAGCTGATTTGCCCCAAACCCACTGTGTCTGCTGCTGCTTTCCCATGAAGCTGGGCTGGGCTGGGGCTGACCCACATGCAGGGTTCTCCTTCAGTGGCACCAGAGAGTGAGGCAATGTCTCTGAGGGATAAGGGTTTATGTAAACCTTTATTTACAATTTACTTGTGAGGAAAAAAAAAAAAAAGGAAGAAAAGGAACAACCAAAGCCCAAGGTTTGCTTTAGCACTCAGACAACAGGTTCAGGAAAAGTAAATCCTTGAACTAAGTCTCAGGTGACATTTCTCAGTCTCCGATTCTCTGGGAAAAATGATGGATTTCTGCATCCATCCCCAGTTCTAACCCTAACCCTAACCCTAACCCTAACCCTAACCCTAACCCTAACCCTAGCCCTAGCCCTAACCCAACCCTAATCCTAACTCCAACCCCAACCCCAACTAACCCTAACCCTAATCCCTACTTTAACCCTAACCCAACCCTAGCCCTAAAGATAACCCTAACCCTAACTCCAACCCCAACCCCAACCCTACCCCTTACCCCAAGCATAACATCCTAACCCCAACCTCTACCCTAACCTCTATCCCAACCCCAACCCCAACCATAACCCTAAACTCAACCCCAATCATAACGTCCTAACCTCAACCCCAACACCAAACCTGTCCCTAATCCCAATCCCAATCCCAACCCCAACCTACACCCCACCTCCACCCCACCCCCAGCCCCACACCTGCAGCTCGATCAACGTCACCAGCTCCTGGATGGAAGAGGTGGGACTGCTGGCAGCAAATGACGGCTCAGAATTTGGCAAAATAAAGCTGCAATTATACAAGAAGTTTTTGTCAGCTGCCTTCGGCATTTCCTATGTAAAAAGAAAATACAGTGAGAGAACAGGCTCTGAGTGTACTTTGGCAATTTTCGGTGGAATAAAACAAAACTGTCAAAAGAATCTGTATTTATAGGTGGAGGGAGAATTCACCTGCAGACCCGACTCTGCTTAACTCCCCAGGACATTCCTGGGGCCGGGGTGCAATGGGTTTGGAACAAAGAGTAACGAAAGAGACAAATTGAAATAAACGATATCCAGAATCACAGGGATAAACTTTAAGAAAGCTTACAGAGTAAATGGATGAAAATTCCTTGCTGCAAAGGATAAAGCAATCTCTAACTAATGGAGATTAGGAAAGAACTCTCCCAAAGGACGAGTTATCCCATAAATTAATAGAGTCAATAGTGTCACGGACCTGAGCTGCAGGGTCCCAACTCATTGCACTGAGTGCCACGGGGGCACCTCCCTGAGCAGCTGGGGCTGCCTGCCCCTCCAGCCGGCCGTCCCGTGTCCCAGGGCAATGCCATAGTATTAAATGGCCATAGTAGTAAATGAGTAACAGCACACGAATCTCTTCTGGAGGAAAGGGTGGGAGCTCCAACTGAAGGCTGACTTTGAATGAATAGGTTAGAGCTGGCAAGCCATCTCCTAGGTACACACAAGCCTCCAGCCAGGCGGGCAGCCAGGCAGAGCTCCTGCCAACGCTATCTGCACAGATACGAGCTGTGTTCACAGCAAATGCTCCTCTCCTGCAGATTGAAGTTAACACACCTGCTTGCAAAATGGCCCGATCACTTCTCATGGAAATAAGCACTGAGCAGAACAGTCTGAGCTGCAGGTTTGGCCCTTCAGGTGGGCATGAGGCTCCTCTGGATTCTCTCTGCCCTTAGGTACGTGGGTACCCAGGTACAGCTGCAGTGGTCTCCTCCTGACTCACACTGCCTGGCAGGCAGTCACAGGGTTATTTAGAGCCCTCCGTCGCCTAATGACACTTTGGCATACTGTTTTGTTAATGAAATGCAGGCAGTTGTTTTATCACAACAGCTACACCTTTGCTCAGAGCTCTGCACTGTCAGACGCACGCTGTTGCATAGCTACAGTCTACGGGGGCTCTTAATCTACCCTGGAAAGCAGATTAAACGTCTCCCTCTCTTATCAAACTGCACGGGGATCCATCCATGCCTGACCCTGGCGCTGGGACACCCTCCTGGTGCTCAACATGATCCCTCTGCTAACACAGAGCCCACCAGGACCCCGCAGAAAGGCACCTTGTTAGTAACAAAGAGGAAAATCATACTCATTCAAATGAGCTCGCTTTCTAAACGCAGCAGAACAAGAGCTAGCTGCCCATGCCTCCCCTACCCCATATCCCTGTGCACAGCCAGCACAGCACGCCGCAGCCCCGACCCACACGCCTGGCTGTGAGTGGGGCACAGCTCCGTGCTCAGCAGAAAACCCACCCCATCACCTGCAGCCCTGCTCTGTTTCCAAGGATTTTTACATCGTTCCCTCCGTGCAGGCAGTGCTTTCCCCTCCACGCTCTGGAATGTGAATGTTTAAAACAAGAAAATCTTGTTAAACTTTTAAGATATCGTGGAAATAACGACCCAATTACTTTGTTGGCTAGTTACTGTTGTTGCTCAGGCTGTGCTTATTGCTTCACAGCTAGAGTTGAGCTTTGCACTTAAGGCTTGATATTAACAAATAATAGCCGTTAATTAACGAAATGCTTCTTGCCACCTTAATTACATACGTGGGCTTTATGTGCCTCTGTGCTCACGCCACTGCTGGGCAGGTTATTGGCACCAATGCACAGACAGAGCTGCTGAGAGGTGGCACTGAGCTGTGCTGGGTGCTCTGAGCACCGCATGTTCATCTCCTCGCTGCCATCCCTCTGCCCTGAGCCCAGGACCGTCCCTGCTGGCAGACCGACGGCTGAGCCCCCAGGAGGCATTTCCCACAGATCGTTGCTGGGATGTACAATGAAAGCGATAAATATCCCAGCGGAAAATATACGGCGCCTCATCTCCCACTTGTGCTGCTGTGAAGAGCCGGGGATAAATTTCCAAAAGGCCCTTTCCCTCTGAGGGGATAAATCCTTCAGGAGCGACGCTCCGGTGGGAGGCAGCGAGCAGCCCAACGCCCCGTGACCCTGCGGGATCGGGAGCCAACAAGTGGTGGGGTTGGGGTCAGGGGCCGGCGCGGGGCCGAGGGATGCTCTGTGCAGGGCCCATCTGCCGGCAAACAGACAGCAGTCACCCCAAAGGTGCAGCGCGGATCAAGCTCCGGGACTCAAATGTTTCTTCCCCCAGACAGTAGCAATTATCATAATCAAGCAGTTGACTCCAATTACGCCTTCCTCTCATTACAGTCGAGGGGATGGACGCAGCCACAGCAGCAAAGGGAAAGTTCGCAGCCGTGTCGCCTTTGCATATCTTAATCTAAAATGACAGGGTGTGACACGGGGGGCCGGTGACCCTGCCAGCCTTCAGCTGTTCGTGTGGCAACAATTTCCAGCACCAAATTACTCCCAGGCAGGGCTTGATTGGAGGTTCAAGGCAGCAGGAGAGAGAAGCCATTTAGGGGACTGAAACATTCTTCACAGCCCTATTTAAATACAATTTACATTCCGGGCTCTGCTGTTTGTGCATTGTTAATTGCATCTTGTACCTTAGTTTATTTTATAGTTGAAGGGTTTTTTTCTTTGCTGTTGTTTTTCAAAGGCGTGCTTTCTTCCCTTATTGTTTTTTCTTCCTAAGGGGCTGTTGTTCTCAGAATGTAGTTATATTTCCTGGAAGGGAAAATAGATTAGTAGATTTAAAGGCCAGGAGGGACGAACAGATCATCTAGATGACCTCCTGCAGAAGACAGGCCAGGACATTTTACTCAGTAATTCCAGCGTCTCCATTTGTCCAGACTTAACCCGATGCCCTGCGTTGGGTAAATACCCATTCCAGAAAGCCCCGATCTCAAACCTGCAGTCCAGAGCAGCTCACAGTGCTCAGGGCAGCCACTCCAACCCATACTCACCCATTGCACGGGGCAGTCGCAGGTGGAGACCTGGGGAGCTGCAGGGGCACTGCGGTCCTTCAGACCTGTTGGTGTTCCTTCCCCACCTGTAGGACTTCCCTCACCTTCCTCCATCCTGCTCTCAGCAATGCTCTGCTCTCAGTGCAGGGCAGGATGAGATGCATTGATTTGGCACCCGGATAACGCAGGGATCATTTTCAGCATCTTTCCTCTCCACTGACCGCACTGCTGTTGGTAGGAGGTGGAGCTCTGTGGGAACACAGATTCTGTTAGACTTAAAGAAAAAAACATGCAGAAGGCAGAGGGGCTCTGGTTTGAGTGGCCTTTTTCATTCACTTGAAATAAAGCATATAAACTGAAACAAAAGCATCCATCCAGCTTTTTGCATGGCTGAAATACAGCAGGGAGATCAGACTTCCTCTGTCGCCCTCAAGCCTGCGGATGCTGGCAATGAACTCTTTCTTGGGGCTCAAGCCAACCAGCAGGCCAAGCCCTGACAACACAGCTGGCTTTCCTAAAATCCCATATTCTCGCGCTAATTTTGCATTACCACATGTGACCACACATTGTGGAGGCTAAGCGAAGCCTTTCTGGCATGACTCTAATTGACTCTGGATTATAGGGGCATAGACGTTTCCCTCTCCTTGGACCAACTGCTGACTTCTGGCCTGCTGCAAAACCTTTGGAGTTTGCAAACCTCAACTCCAAAGGTTTTGCAAGTCCCTTCTCCTCTGCTTTGCAGAACGGGCGATTGCAGAAGTGGAAAATGGGTTTTGAATTTCCAAGTTTGGGTGGAATTTCAAATCACAGCTCTGGCTGTAAAACCAAGCCAAAGAAAACACCTGCTGGGAGAGCACAGGGTTAAAACCTTGCCGAATTTTTCACTTTTTTCCATCTTTTTTCTGTTCTTGGGTTTGAAAAGAGTACCTTTGTGAGGGAGCTACACTACTTGTGGCTGTGGGCTTCCACAGCTTGAAGGCCAACTCTGGCTGCCCTGCAGTGGAGCCAGCACCCATTTTTGCATGACAGCTTCAGTCGGGCTGTACATGCCTGAAAACCAAGCAGTGTCACCCAGGTGGCAGCCGGGAGAAAGGCACAATGCAGTGAGACGTCCTGCCCACGGGACAGATGCGATCCTGCCCAGAGTGGCACCCAGCAGCACCGTCAGTTTGCTGCTTTTTTGGCATTCCTTTCTTTGAGCCCCATCTGCTGGAGTCCCGTGATTTCATGACACATGTTATCATTCGTTCATTTGTTCACATTCAAAGAAAAGAACATTTTTAGGCTTTGCAGCCAAGGACAGAAGCCATAAGACCAAAAAAACCCAAAACAAACGAACAGAAAAAACACCAAAAAAAAAAAAAAAAGGTTTAAATTGGCATTATTTCAGGGTAGTCCCATGATCTGAATGCTCATGGCTGGGGATAGCGGGTACTGCCCTGGTGAAACAGCCTCCAGGGCCTGGTTCTCATTTCCAGGAAGGTCCCTTCACACCAGTCTGGCAGTGCTGGAAGCTGGTGTAACCTATAAAGAGGTGTTGGTGTAAATGACAACTAAGCCCACTTGACCCTGCTGAGCCCACTCCTAATTTACTCCAGCTCTGGGGAAGTCCGAGGCAGACATGGGCTCGGTACAACTTGACGGAGAGACAGACGAATGTACAGCCCAACCTGCTGCTGCTCCAGAGGCCTCTGAGCCAATTACTTTGGTGATCTCAATCCTCCCTTCCTTCTTCTTTCTCTCCCCCCTTTCCCATCACGTGCTCGCTTCCAGCAAGCGCACGTCCTGCAACAAAAAGCAGTGCCGCAGAGGAATGTGGAGGGTTTGAAAGCCCCCCGAGAGCAGGTAGATCCATCTGAGTGAGCGCTGCCTCCTCCAAGCCAGGAGGGGAAGGCGGGAGGGGATCGGTTTACATAAGTACTTTGCCATATGAAGAAATAATTTAGTGGTATTAATAGAGGTTAAAGTTTCCCAGGAATCCCAAACAGGCCCCGCAGACACAGGTGGGTTCTTTCACTCGCAGGGATGGGGAGCGTAACCTGACTCCCTCTGGCCAAAGGGAGACAGAGGCTGATGGGGCAGAGGCTCTGCTGTGGGGGTCCGCTGTGTGGCAGGGCTGTGGGGCAGGGCTGTGGGGCAGAGCTGTGTGAGGCAGGGCTGTGGAGCTCTGCTGGGGAATGCAGTAACCCCTCCATGCCTGGGCACAGCCATTTTTGCAGGGGCACAAGCTGGCAGTAAGACTGAAGCGGAGCTCCAGAACAAGCACTGAAGAAGGGATCTGCACGATGCTGGCAGCACACATGCATGCAAGCATGGCCCAAGCACTATTCTTGTTTGGGGCAGCGAGCAGACAGCCCTGCAGGAACATGCATTGAGGCACAAGCTGCTCCCTGGATGGAACGTGCACCAGGCATGCTCTGTGATGTGTGTGCAGAGCACTGCACAGATCTGCACTGGAACCAGCTGAGTTTTCAGAGCACAGATACCATGACCAACCTGGCATCCCCTCCTGCTTCTGCAGGATGTGCTGGCCAATGCACAGCAATGAAACACCACTGATCTCTCCTGGGCCACAGGACCTGATTGCAGCTAACTGGATAAAATGGCACGGAGCACAGCAGGGGCTGGAAGCAGGAGACTAGCGAGCCTAAATCCCCCTTTGTTTGGGTTGGGATCTGAGATAATGTCGCTGATTCTCAAACATGGAGCTTTTTACAGCCCAGGGAATTTGAGGCCACCCCAAAAATAATAATCTCTCAAAGCTCAAGTGATTGCAGAACACTCACCCTGCAAGGCATGCGGTGCTGCGCTGCCTGGCACCAGTTTGGAGATGGCCCACGGCCTCCTGATCCCAGATCTCAGAGCACGTGGCTGCTGTTCTGCCCCGGAAGGGACTAACAAAGAAACAAGAATATTTGTTAATGTATTTTTTTCCATTGAGAAGCAGTTAAACCTCCTAAGACACTTTTTCCAGACATCTAAATCCTTTAAAAATATTCTCTAGACTCCATAAAACTTACATTTTCCCTGGGTTCTCCCGTGAGTTATTAAAAAACTGAAGTCTCTACCTTAAGAGCTTAGAGTCTGGTCATGATCAGAAAACCAACTATGTAGAATGGCACCTTCTTGTGCATTCAGAGACACGTCTACCGACTGAGCGGGGGATATCAGAGAGAACTGCAGACCCAGAATAGCCAAAGGAGAGCAGCCCAGACGCTAAAACGAGATCTGTGATTCTGGGGAGTCTGGGCTCTGCTCATCAGATGGGATGATGGCAATGGAAAACCAGTGTCCTTTCATGGTTCCCCCTGATAGGCACCACAGTATCTGCAGCCACTGGAAAACAGCATTATGTTATGGAATCACAGAATCGTTAAGGTTGGAAAAGACCACTCAGATCATTGAGTCCAACCATCAGCCCCTCTCAGTATTCTCACTGCTCACTCTTTTCTCAACCAATGCCTGACAAAGTCAGCATTTTAATGGCAGCATCTTTGGTTTCTTCCAAAGAGGCCCTTAAAAATGAAGGTATTCTCAAGGAGCACTCGAAGAAGGAAACTTCTGTATCCAGGCAGCACCCCGGCACAGCCCCACGTCCCACAGAGCTGTGATGGGTGCACGGCTTCCCTGTACTTTGGCTCCAAAGACAGTCACAGTGGGGCTCTGGAGAGTCAGAAGAGCGCTGTCTTTTTTCCGCAGCTGCTCTCCTAGAGCAGAACTGTGCTGCAACATCGCCGGAATCAAAGGGATCGTAATACCCTCCCTGCTTCGCTTAACCATCAGTTTGTCTGGGGCATGAACTCTGCCAGCAGCAGCTCCTGCAAAGCACTCAGCTCCTTCTTTCCCCTTCTCTCCCTTTTTGCAATGCCTTCTCGTTCCCCCGTTCCCCGTCTGCCTCCCCGCAGCCTCCCAGAAGCGCTGGCGTGTTTTTAACCCAGGCATGAAACAATCCCACAGCCACAGATTGTGATGTTTCAGATAACATACGGAGAATGTAAATCCTGTCAGCAAGTGCAACAGCCATAAAAGGCTAAAATGGATTCCTGCGGATTAGAAATAAAACACAGAAAGGGCCCTGTTCTCTCACTTTCCTCATCTCCCCACCTCCCTGAGCCCTCCCTCCCCTCTCCCCTTTAAAAACCTCCTGGAAATGCGAGGGGAGGGTTTTTTTCTTTTTCTTTTTTTTTTTTTTTTCACCAACTTAAAAAGAAAAATAAAATACATTCCAGGAAAAGGACTGCTGCTAAGAAAACTAAAACCAGAAAATGCTTAAAGATGTTTTAATGACTTAAACACAGGGCCGGGATTGTGTCTAAAAGTTTCCACATTAAAAAAAAGAAAAAAAAAAAAAAAAAAAAAAGCAAATTCAATATTAAATGTCCCCCTCCTCAGTGCTGTATTTCTTTCCCCAGCACTCTGATTTAAGCAGTGTGTTATTAGCACGGCCAGCGCGGACAGACACCAGCCTGCAGCCAGGCACAGTTTACGCTTCTGTTCCAAGCTAAAAAGGCACAACTGAAAACGCTCCTAAAAATAATGAAGGCCACGTGAGCGCGGGTCCGAGAGGCTGTTAACAAGCAGCTGACAAGTTTCTGCTCGAGGAATTAGACCCTCATTTAGAGGGAGATTAGCGGAAATCTTCCTTCTAATTGCAGAACCAGCCCGGCGATCGCTGCGCTTGGGGTCTGCTGGACGCGGGCGGTGGGCACGGAGCCCCTCGGCCAGAGGTGCAGCTCAGGGCTGCTGGGAGCGGGGTCAGCGCTCAGCCCCCCCTGAAGCCAGCCCATGTAATTTGTCACGACCGGTAGCTTGTGTTGTGCAGGGGCCTGGCTGCTGATCGGGCATGAAGGGCTGAATCAAATCCTTTCACGGAGCAGACAGCGCGGTTCTGCGAGGTCACGGCAGAGGTTAGGGCAGGGCAGGGTGCTCCAGCTGCCTGCAGAGCGTTTGGCCTTCGCGGAGGTTCAAAGCGGGGAAAGCCCCGCTCTAAGATGCTGCCCTGAGAGCAGGAGATAAAGCTGGTAACAGCAGCAGCCAAGGAGCTGACACAGAGCTGCCTGCATCGGGAGCGTTTCACTTCAGTGAGTGTTCATAGAGCGTTCTGGGCTGAGCGTGAAAAACCCAGGTCTGAGTTGCTGCTCTGGGGCAACACGAAGGTAAGTGAATAGACTGAGAGCGGACAGGCTGAGCATCACCTACAGAATGCCACCCATCCTATACGCAGACGGAGCACGCACACACACAGGCACAAGATGTACCCATGGATACAGCTGCTCCCAGAACAACCCAGCTCCTGCCAACATGGATTTCAGTACTGCCTGGGCAGGAACTGCAGCAGCATCAGTGCTCTGCGTCCCCTCTCTTCCCCCTCCCACCTTCACTCTGTCACTCTGACCTGTGGCGGAGCAGAACTGCCCCCGGGCAGCACAGGCAGATCCCAGACCAGGGACTGTGGCTGCAGAACTGCCCAAAGGTGCACCTGTCCCAAAGGACAGCATCAAGGCGGCTCCTTGTAGTTCATCCCAGCTCTCCAACCACATCCACAAGGTCCAACCCTCTACTTCTTTCCAGAATAATACTGCCTAAATCTCTTGGTGACAAACCACCCTCCTGTCTTCAACGAACCGGTGGCTATCAGGTGTCTGAGGTCACCTGGAGGTGTGATGGAGCCTCCAGCAGAGCCCCGCTCATCTGCTCCAGCTGAAGACCTCGATCCTTCCTGCCTGCAGCCTGGCCATGAAACCGGCTGCGATTGGAGCTGCTGTGGAAAGAAAACAAACAGGATTGAGCTTCTTTATCCTGAAGTCAGACCTGACGGACTAAGGTTCTTCTAAAAGCTTTGAGAGGTGGAAAGTCCCTCCCTGTGGGGAAATAAGCCTGGATGGGACCAGGGCATCTACTGCTGAGCACGAGCCTCCCCCAGCTGCAGCCCATCTCCCTTCCTACAGAAGGAGCTGCTGAGGCCTGAGCCCAGAGCACGCAGCAGCCACTCCCCCGCCTTCCTCCCAAAGCTCATTTCTCTTTCCAATTCAGCACTGGGGAGGGGTTGCTTGCTTGCTTGCTTTATTTTTATTTTTTATTGAGAACGTGCAAGCGTGTTTGAAACCCAGATTTCCATCCAAAAGAGTAGGAGGCCGAAGTCAGACTTCCCAGACCACAAAGACGCACGGCTCAATCTCATTCCTGCCAGAGTTTCCACTGTACTCTTCCCAGATGAACTTTAAAAGTATATGTGTGTGAACAGGCGTGAGTGTGCGTGTGTTTTTTCTCCTTTTTAAAAAAAGAATAGAAAAAAAGGCGAGTGAGTGAGTGAGGCTTTTAGGAGGTTAATAAACCAACCTGTTGCCAAGTTGGATATGTGCATGGAAGGGGGGAGTTGAGGATTTTAATCCCAGCTTTTGATAAATAGAAGACATTCTAGTCATAATAAAACGTGTTTTACACTTGAGGGGGGGGAATAAAGGAGAGAAAAAAGGAAAGTTTTGGCCAGGCACTGCAAGCTCCTGAGCCCAAACAATGAGGTTAAGAAACATAACTGTAACGCATTAGTAAATTGACAATGAAATTGCAGTTACTTCACTGGCTCTTTATTAAATAAACACAGCCTGAAATGGACCTGTCTGCCCCGGAGGTATTTGTATAGGGTTCATATTACTAACTCAACACTGCTGCTAACGCACTCTCAGGCACTGCACACCCTGGAGTGCAAACACATTCCAGAGCAGACCCTGCAAGGTGGGGCCGACCTTGCTTTTCCCCTTGTCACTTTTTCCCTTTCGTTTAGACCCCGGATTTTATAGCCACTGGCTGCTGCTATGACATTTTATCCCCACTCTCAGCTCCTTTCAGGACCAACTGTGAGAGCAGTGTGTGTGAATACACGTGCTCAGAGCACGCTCGTGGACCAGCGCTCACCCCACGCTGTGCTCCCCCTCCCCACTCTCACCCCTCAGAAAAGACCCCCCTGCCCTCAGCTCATGCCCAGCTCAGTTCTGCTGCTTCTGACCACCGATCGGACCTTCCCACCTACCTACAGCCCCCACAAAACACCATGCACCCTCTGACAGCGTGCACAGCTCACACCCACAGCCAATGGCCCTTTGCAGCTACATTCCCAGCCAGCAGCTGCCCTGCCTGCTGCCACACCACCACGATGGGTCCCGACCTGGCTGCAGTCCTGTCCTCACACGTGCCCACCTAACCCTCAGACTGCAGCCCTACCTGCAGCCGTCCCCCCGCAGTGACAAGTGGCAGCTGGAGTCCACACAGAGCCACTGCACTTGGAGATGCAGCTGTGGGAGAGCCATCTAACAAACCCTTCACCACTGATGCACACGAGCCCAGGCAAATCCCAATCCCACTCACGCAGGCGAATCGGGTAATCCCTGCACACACACATGTTGGAGACAATAGGAACTTGAGCATGTTCAGCACCTTGCAAGGCCTTGAACAGCTGCCAATGTCCTCTGGAGATGCGCCAAACCAGTTCATAAGATGTGAATGATAGAGATTCTCAGCAGCCCATGGGGTCTGTAGCAGGCTGTGCTACTGTTGGCTTGCATGGCCACGACACGCTTTTTCCCTTGTTCTGAGACATGCCTCCTGTGGAGTAAGGTTTTCTCAGTGAGGATTTCTATTCCTGCCTGGAACTGGAGTGAAAGCGCTTTGCTCTTCTTCTCTTCTTTCGTATTTGACCAAAAAAAAAAAAAAAGGAGAACTGGGTTAAATGTTTTCATGCTCACAGTGCCATCAAAGGCTTGCAGGGAAAATATCACTCTCACAGAGGTAAAAGAGATACTTGTCACTGATCCCACCCAACTAGTCTGACCTACGCTTGCATTTTCCCTAGGCACTCAAGGCTGTGTTTGCAAACCTTGTTGCAGAAGTGGAGTCTGATACGATGAGAAAGTGCACCAAAATTCAACTTTTCTGGAGCAATTTCTTCAACATCTTCTCAACAGCCTGGAAGCAAGAACAGCAATGCTGGGCAGCCTTCATGTGTGCTCCAGCAGAGATGCAGCCATTGATGGGAAGTCGTATGGAAAAAGAGATGGACATTTTGGGAACATGGCTTACAGGTACAGGAGATGAGAAAGCATAGTATAGCAACTGGTGACGTGGCTTTAGTAAAGCCAAATGCTAACTAAAGACAAGGGTAGGGAAGCTTTGCAGAGCACTAACAGATGGGTACAGGGACCATTGGATAGTGATGGTTTAGCCTCCTCCTTTTCTTCCCTTCTCCTCAGATGCCAAATAGCATTAAAACCCATCAGGACTCAGCTCACACTGTTTTCTTAGTCATCCTGCTTTTCCATATGAGCAAATGGTGTTGGCACATCTAGCCCTTGGAAGAGCTTACCGAGGTGGGGAGAGGCAGCGAATTCCCAGTTGTTGGGATCCTTAAAGCCAGACCGGATGGCTCTGGCTGAGAGGTGATGTCCCAACTTCACCAGGGACAGCCTGGAGCTCGCTGGAGCAGCGGGTGGGAATCCCTGACCGGCCGCAGGCAGGAGGTCAGCCCAGCGCCGAGGGATTCCGTCTGGCCTTGAAGCTGAATGTGAAATCACAGAGACGTCTCCTATTTGCCAAAAGCACTTTTAATTTTGCAAGGGAGTGAAAGGGAGAGCTTTCCACTTGGTTCTTTCATTCATATAGACTGGTGGATTTTTACTTTTTTTTTTTTTTCCCAACCTGTTGAAGCCTCCAAGTTTCCCTCTGGAAATCCCATCCTGAGATGGTTTTCTCTTTGCCTTTTGCCTCCAGGGGCCAGGATTGAAAGGCTCTGCAAATTTGGTGGCTGCAAATAGGATGATGCCTTGCTCATGCATATGGACTGTATTTGACAGGATTCTCCTGGACCTGAGTCAATGTGGGCTGTGGATGGGAGGAGAGATGGCTCTGCCCTATGGTGCTATTTGTTCACAGAGATACTGTTGAAATAAAAACTAAGAATAAAGCAGTACTACAGGTATCCAAACACATAAATATTGCCTGAGGGTCCTGAAAGCCTCACCCTTCCTCTCCTAATAACACAGGAACTGACAGAGTCAGGAAGTTGGGGCCAACAGCCCTAATATTCTTCTCCAGAGGCACGGCCAACTCCAGCAAGTGTCAGCGATACGGCAGCATCAGCCTCAGTCCTCCTGTTAGGCTACCTCAACCAGAGCAGCCTTCATCAGTGGCAGCCAACCTGTGAGCCTTCAGCAATAAAGACATGAGCAGAGACAGCTCGGGCCAATGTCTCGCGTTCTCCTTCCACACACAGACTGCACCAGGGTCCATTGCTCACCTTGTGCAGCTTGCAGTCCTGGCAACAAGCACAGCAAGTCCGCAGGGCATGGGCTCACCTGCTCTTTGAAGGGCTCTAAACTTCTCCCAAATGGGTTAAGTGCAGAGCTCAGCTGTAAGGAACTCGTACCCTTTGTGGACTTATCCACAAAGGACAGGTCCTAAGAGAGAGCAATACTAGTCTGTGCTTGGACTTTCCCTCTTCCCACATCCATCCAGGTGTTTTTACATGTCCTCAGTGTTTTCTCCCTGCTTTCAAAAAGCCCCCACCTTCCTCTTACCCATTTTCTAGCCATTCACTTGACATCTGGTACAGAGGGATATAAGCCACTCTGCAATGAAATCTTACCCTGCCTCTTTTTCCAGCCTGCCTGACAGAGAACAAGTCAGCTGTGGGCCTCACCAACAATTTTAAACAAAAACCCACAATCCAGCAGGTCAGGCCATTTTAGCGTATGTACCTTTTATTTGTAGCAGACTGTTAATAATTAAGTGATGCCTTTCATACAGACATTTACAATAATTTAACCTTGCCCTTGCTGTGTAATTTATTCTTTGCAGAAGCCAATAAAAATAAAGGCCCCATATTTCGTCTCTCTCTCTCTCATTCTCTGTACATATATATAAATATATATATACACATATATCCAGAATAGTGTAATAGGTTTCACATATTGTTCCATAGGTATCATTAGAGTAACAGAGCCAAGAGTCTCAGTTCATATGACTCTCTTTATAGGTGCCTTATAATCCACATAAAATTGAGTTTATGTTTCCTTTCCATCCACTGATTCTAAAACAAGATGAGGAAGGGTTGTCTCTCTTTTTAGTTTTTCCTTCACAATTCCAATCCTTGTTGCACCAACTTCAAAATTTGCCATTGGTAGTAAGGGCTTGTCTTTAAAGAACCCAACCAAACCGGGCACAACCTATGATCCATCTGCTGTAGTGTCTTACCTGTGACCACGGCAAGTATCAAAGCCTCCAGGAAAAAGCTCTGAGTAATGCACACAGTAGACAAGCAACAAATCGCCTGCCTGGAGAGGAAAATCCCTCCTAAGTTGGTGAGTGAGTCATTACTGCTGTTTCCAAAGCCACAGAAGAGAAAACCCAGCAGGTAAGTGGAATAGGAGCAAGGGAAGGGACTAAAAACAGAGATTTATTTCCTCTCCAAAAAGAGAGAGAGAAAAAAAAAGCAGAGGACAGGCAAGAAAAGGAGCCAAAGCTAGTGCTGTTGGCTTCACTTCCCCAGAAAGTCCTAAAGAGGTTACACAGAGAAACAAAAGAAAAATATTTTCCCCTAAAGAAACATTAGCAAAAACACATTTATTAAAGCACAAAAAAATTCCATAACACTTAAGAGAGCCGATGCTCTGGAAAGCGCAGGGCTGACCGCTGCATGTGAGCCAGCAAGGCTGAGGGGCCACGGCTGCATGCCCAGCAGGGCTCTGCTGGGCAGGCTGACACAGGGAGAGCTGCCAGCCCTGCCTGGCCTGCCTCAGGTGCTGTGGAAAGGGGCCCGGACCTCAGCTGGACTACATGCAAGTGTGCCATGCTTAATTGAGACACTCAAGCTATACAGGAGAGGCTGAGATCCATTACTGGCACTATGGACTCCTGTAACACGTGTGGTCTAGAACCTATAGGTCCTATTGGAGACACGTCTCCCCCATGCTCTATAGCCGGGGCAGTGCTGCAAGAATGTTCAATTCGATCACAGCCACAGCTTTTTTTCCAGCATCCTTTAGAGCAGCTGCTTAGGGACACAAAAGCACATTCATATTGTTATTGTTGTTATTGTTCACCAACGTGGCAGGGGGACAACGCAGCTACTGGTCCCCTGTGCGTGTTCTGCTCCACTTGGTCCATATGAGGTGATGGAAAACTTTCCTAGCATCAGGTGTTGCTGCTGAGTGTGAGCTGCTCCAGTTACACTCTCGGCAAGTGTTATAAACACACAGGCACAATCTAAATATTTATGGCACATGAAATCTCCCGTCTGCTGTTCCTCAGCAGAAAGAGAAGAGAGGAGGGAGGGAGGGAGGGTGAATTAAGAGGTGATTATTGTGCAGGGCCTGTAAAATCAAAATATGAAATCAAGATGTAGTCGGCCGCCAGGAATGGTCAGCACAGAGAGGAGCCAGGTGTTGGTTCCCTGATGCTGATATAAGAGCTCTGCCCCAGGCTGGGTCAGCCAGCACGTCCATGGGCAGCACTCAGCTGTCCCCAGCTGTGCCACTGTTGGCTTTCCCCAATGGAAACAGGGCCATGGTGTTGTGGTCTCCCTTTTCCTCTCAAGCATCTCCTGAGGGACTGTTTCAGCCCATAAAACCTTCCTCGGTCTGCAAAGGAGTAGAGCAGGCTGGGAAATCATTTCTCTGCCCTTAACAGAAATGACGATAGAACTTTCATTTTCTTATTCTATTTTTGGTCAAATCTCCAGGGGTTTTGTTAAATGCTTAAAAAGAATAATAATAATAATAAACCAGACTACAGAAGTTCAATGTGTTTCTGGAAAAATGGCCATTTATCCAACCTGAAAACCACTGAGTATTGGAGGGTGATAGGACCATCTCACCAGAAAGGAGAGGTGGAGCTGCTTTAAGAGAAATTATTCACTTAACAGAACTTGGGAAGTTGGTATTGACAGAAACCCTGTCTGCAATTGTCTCTGGTGTTATCTGGACAGCCCACGAAAATCTCTTCCAGGTCATCACAGAGGCCTGATGGGGAGAACACACTGCAAATACACTTCTTGGACCAAAACACCCTGCAGTTCCCAAGGATATGTGCGCCAACAGATGAAGGATCTGGAGAGCAAGAGCATCACCCTGCCTGCCAGTGTGGAAGTCTGCCCGGTGAGCAGGCAGATGAGCTCTCAAGGTGCTGCCCAGACTCCTCATTCAGACTTTGCACAACTACTCCAAGAAAAAGACAGGGCAGCTCTGGGTTTATGGCATGGATGGTGTTGATACTGCATTGGCAGCTCTTACGGAAGGACTGGGGATACAGAGCTGAGAATAAAGCCCTTCCTCTGTGTGTTGGAGTGCCACTTGCTGGTTTCCAACAGACCCACTGATTTCGACACAGAAGGGGACACCACAAAGGCTGATAGTTTCTCTAGGTTCTGATGACTTTTGTTTCCGACTGCCAGAAATCTAGAAAGAAGGAGCACATGGGAATTTGCTTACTGCTCTGTTTTCAAGGGAGTGCATTCAGTGAAGGTGGGGCCCCCAACGTTATTTTTAGCTCAGCACAAATAACGGAGCAGAAGGCTTTGACGTTTTTCCTGAACAAGTCCCAGGACCAAATTAAAAAATCAAGGCATTTTCAGCTCTGAACAGGAATTGATACAACCTTTCGCCTCGGCTGGAGCTGGCACTGGTGATTTTGAGCACAGGCTGGTGACAGCTATGGGAGGATCGGCAGGAAGAAGCGCATGGACTACAGTTGAGTTACGCCAATTGAGCTCTCATTTTTCTGCCCAAAATGCAAGCTCTGCAGAGTTGCTGAGCTGCAACTCTTGATTTCAAGGAAGCACTCCAGTGCCTCACAGGGCTGACAGCTCACTGTTGCCAAATCTGTGTAAACAAACAAATTTCCACGTCCCCCGGAACTGCAAGCACGTCAATAATCACTCAGGAGAAAGCTGAAGTGGAGCTGGGCGCTAGGAATAACAAAGCCAGGGCACGTTCTAGTTGGCACACCCAGCTGGATGTTTACACTCACACCCACGGAGGCGCCAACCCCAATCTCCTTCCATTGCAGTGACAGGTCTGATTTTGCAGGCCTTCCAAAGGCAGAACACCTCCTGCCCTGAGGAGGAATTTTACTCCCAGAAGGCTGAGAACGTTTTCCATCGGAATCTGCCGTTGAGAAAGGCACTGTTTTCCATGTTACAAAACACACAGTGAGACATCACCTACTGCTTATGTTCCATAGGCCACACACCTCTGTCCAAAGTTGGAGCCAAAGTACGTGATTTCAAAAGGCTTCTTCTGGACTCACCAGAGTTGTTTGTCAGTGAGATAGTGGGGAGTTTTTCAACAAAATTCCTCTTAATATATATTTCCAGGGTGTCTCCTATGAGTCTCTCCTGCAGCTCTCTGCAATCAACCAAGGGAAACAAAGTGCTTTCCTTGAGAGACAGCTCAGCTGACTGCACAAAGGCAAAGCTACTGTGGACAATAAGGAAGCCTCCACGCTACCCAGTGACTGAGCTCAGATCTCAGAAAAGCCAAAAAGTCTCGAGCTCAAACTAATAGACACATCTGCCAACAACTTCTTCTAATTTTTTGGAACTACTCTATAGATTATTTCACTGCCAAGAAAAAGAAAAGATATTTATGAAATTCCAAGTCAGATCCTCAGTGGTGTAAACTGGAGCTGCTCCAGTGAGTCTGGGGGACACTGCCAATTTACACAGGTTGAACTGGCTCTAGCGATACCTGCCTGGCTCCCCAGCTCCCATGGACAATTAAAGGTAGCTTACTGGGGAGTTCTATGAAAACCTGCCACTCTTGACTCACAGAATCACAGGGGCTGGAAGGGACCTCAAGAGATCACCAAGTCCACCCCCCCTGCTAAAGCAGGTTCCCTACAGCAGGTTGCACTGGTAGGTGTCCAGACGGTTCTTGAATATATAGAAGGAGACTCCACATCCTCCCTGTGCAGCCTGTTCCAGTGTTCCATCACCCTTACCATAAAGTTCTCCCACATGTTAGTACAGAACTTCCTGTGTTTGAGTTTCAGGCCATTACTCTTTGTCCTATCACTATGCACCACCAAGAAGAGCCTGGCCTCATCCATTTACCTCCCACCTCCCTTTAGATATTTATAAACATTTATCACATCTCCCCTCAGTTTTCCCCAGGCTGAACAGACCCACGTTACTCAGCCCTTCCTCATATGGGAGACGCTCTATGCCCTTTAATAATCTTTATGGCCCTCCGCTGTGCTCCTTCTAGAAGATCCCTGTCTTCTTTGAACTGGGGAGCCCAGAATTGGTCACAGTAGTCTAAATGTGGCCTCACCAGGGCAGAGTAGAGGGGGCGGATCACCTCCCTCGGCCTGCTGGTCATGCTCTTTTGAATGCATCCCATTGGCCTTTTTGGCCACAAGGACACACTGCTGGCTCACGGCTAAGCTGTTGTCCACCAGAACACCCAAGTCCTTCTCCACAGAGCTCTTCTCCAGCAGGTCATCCCCTAAGCTGTACTGATGAAATGAAACACAAGGACACAAACGCAGAAGTAGAAAGCAGACATTTGTTTCTACCTTGAACTCAGAGGTAGCTTGCATTGAGCTTTAGTGTGAATATGGGAACTGAAAGCTGGGTGGACAGGGCATCCTGCAGGTATGGACCAAGGTAGTTTCCTTGAAGGCACTGGGTCTGTCCTGAAAATGGAGGGAAAAAACATCTTTAGTTTGTAATAGTGTTGCAAGAAGTAAAAAAACATGTAGGAGAGGGAGGTGCTTCAATACCAAAGCAACAGGAGCATGGGGGAGTTCTAGAGATATAGAAAACACGTGCTTAACATTCAGCAGGTGCTTAGGTTTATATAAAGAGCAGCTCAATGAATTTCCTTATTTTCCTGTCCTGGGGTTCTTCATGAAGAAACTTTCCCCAGATGGGTCTTACTCAGAATCGGGGCCTTATTTAACATCAGGGAGGTTCTTTTGATCTGTCAGTCTTCTGGTTTTCATTATGACCGAGACATCTTTTCTGGAAGGTTGAGGAAATGTGTATTAAATAATGGCCTGGCCTTTATTCTTAGTTTCTGGAATAAGAATCCGAGGCATACAGTCAATAGAAAACGCACATGCATTCTGACAGCACGCAACTGAGGATGTTCCTGAAGGTCTGCACTGAACGAATACCAGACTGTGGTGCTGGCAAACACAAGCATCTACAAATAACTCTATTTGTGGCAACAGTCCCCACTGTCTTCAACTAGTCACACTGTGAAGTGAGTGTGATGTGGGTGAGAGTGCTGCAGGACTGGTCCTGTGTACCCACAGAGCATTTTTAAAAATTCCAATGCATCGAAACCCTTAATAATGTAAACCAGTTGTGACCTCTTGGCATCCTGAGTTTAATGGGGAGTTCTGACCGTGCAAAGAACAATCCCTTTGTTAGATCGCAACACGCTGAATTTAATCTCAGAATGAATGGTTATGGTCAAGAGGTAACCCACCTCTGAAAGAGGGCTGATAATGGAAAGGCTGACACCATCTGAATGACAGCGCTCTCACCACTCAGTCACACTGGCCAGCTGCTGCCTACAAAGGGCTGCGCCATCCGAAGGTGCTGCAGCAGTTGGAAGGATCCTCCCCTGACTTCAGAGCTCTGCAGATCAGGCCCAGATCACTCGTGTAGCTCCCTTATATTCATTTAAACCCCAGCTTAGCTGGATACCCAAACACGTGCTAAGTGTTTATGGTTTGTGCAACCTGTGCCAATTGGTTCTCAACTGGGCTGGTTTGAGGGGCTCTTTCTTCAATGTGGTACCATATTATTGACCTTTCTGGTGTTACCCATTGCTTTGATGCAATTACTGCCTTTGGTGAAGCACACATGGACAAAGCAGTGCAGCGATTTTAGCAGATTTTTTTGTTAACCTCTCCAGTTATTTGGGATCTTTTTTTTTTTTCTACTTGGAGGAAGAAGGGACGCACAAGAAACAAAAAAATGGAAGGTTGAAAATTGTTGGGTTTCGGGAAGAAATATTTTTGGCAATGAAATGAGCAGAAGGGTTTCGAACAGCACGGCTCACCAGCTAAGCCAGGGAATAAAACTGCACCGAGCTCGGAAACTTTACCTTCCTTTAATTACACAGGTGACATTTCAGACACTGAGTCTGATTTTTTTTTTTTTTGCATCTGCATATTGAAAACACCCTTTTAAAAATACTTAAAAAAAAATAGCTGCTACAGAACATTTATTTAGTGAAAAGTAAATCTTATAAAAATTCAATTGCGAAGTAGTTAAGGTATTTGAATTTTTTTTAAAGAAGAAGAATCCCAAGAAAGAAAGTATTTGATGGCTAATAATCTCATTTCAATATAATAGGACCTTTCTTTTGCAAAGAGCAAGACAGGTTAAAAGATATAATTATGACTTTGCAAACTCTCCCAAGTGCTACGAGATCATCTGACAGTTCTGATCCCGGGCTCAGCTCTCAAAGGGGAAAAGTCTTTGTCTAGTTAGAGAGTTAAAGAGACAGGATCCCTATTCCACCCTCTGCCTACATTGCAATTTAACTGTCAAAAAAATCCAAGCCGCAAAATTGTCTTATTCCAACACAGCGCAAGAGAAGAGAGAGAGGTTTGAAACTGACCTGTCAAAAGCACCCTGTTTAAAAATGTATAATATATTTTAAATATTTTTTTTTTTCTGGAGGTACTTAAAGGTTAAAGATGTGCCAGAGATGTAGGATGGGTTTTTTTTTTCCCCCTTCACTGCAGCTTTTTAAAACAATTAAAAAAAAAAATCATTTCAAAATTAGGGATCATCAGTATAAAAAAAATCCCCTGAAGATCAAAAGGAACACATTAGAATCACATTAATTCTGATTAAAAAGAAAAAGAGAGAGAGAGAATAAATCCCCTTTTGCAGTGGAAAGAGAAACTTTGAGGACGTTCAGATGTGTTTTCATTGTCAGAATGTACACGAAGGTGGAGCAGAGTGCCTGCGAGAGAGGAGGACCACGGCGAGCTCTGAGCCACGCGGGGAGCCGCAGGCTGCTGCTGTCAGACTGTCCTTGATACTCCGGGCTCTTTAAAGCTTTGCTTTTTCAATGTTTCAAAATAGTGAAAAGGAGGAGGGGAAAATACTTTTTTCCCAAGTAACCAAACAAAAGAAGCCATTTCTTAAGGGGGGTTTCCAAGGAGCCACAAACAAACAACTCCCAAGCATTTTTTTACCAAATATAGATGGCAAACAGACAGCTGGATGGGACCGAAGGCTTCTGCACGGTGCCACCGCCTGGCATGAGCACGATGTGTCACCCCGAACCGCAGCCCAGAGTTGTGCTGCAGCAGCATCTGCTCAGGAGCACCTGCACAGGGTGAGAGATGTCAGACTGGGATCTGCAGGCATGAGAGCCGCTTCTGCCTGAGCAGGCAATGCGTTCCCCTGAGCAGGGGCTGAATTTCCCTGGTAGTCCTCTTGCTGCCAGTCTTGCTCTAAGGAGCAAGTCCTTAGAGACAGGAGATGGTTCCTTGTAGTTTCCCCACTGTGTGTTCAGGTCCGTTAACCCACCTCCATGGAGCTCCAGCAAACATCACCACAAACAGGAGCAGCTGAAGCCTTTATTTCCTATAGGGGTTTGTCCGCCGAGGAGCCAGGTGGGTTCCCTCACTCCCACCAGCAATGTGTAACCTGCTGCTGCCCATGTGCAGCTTGGCCAGCAGTTCTGCTGGGGACACAGGCCAGCCTCTTTCATACATGTGACTGCAGGCAGCCAGCATGAGCCCAGGGCAGAGCCAGCTTGAATCTACAGCCAAAATCAGCAGGGACCGTCCTCTAGGAGATAGGAGACCAAGACACAACCCTCTGGGTGCATGGATGGGTGGGAGTTTCCCATAGGGAGCAGCCATTTCACTTGGGCAAAACAGAATGATTTCATTGACTTGAACCAAAGAACTTCTGACCAAAACAGCTCCATCAGGGACCTGCCTGGTTTCTTGCCTTGCAGTGGAGCCTGAGGGTACAGGATTGCTGCGATGGGGGAGCAGCCTGGGTGAGGAACACTGCACATTCAGGTTTCCTTTGCTGGGGTTTTGGACGTGGGGAAGCTCAGAGCCTGAGCTGTAGGGCTCTATCTTTTCTTCATCTTTTGAGATGGAAATGTCCAAAGCAGTATTTTCCTTTTCATTTTTTGTTTGTTTATTGAGAATTTTAGCATTTTCTACTTTTGTGGAAATTCCAGCTCTCCAAGCTGTGTCCGGGGTCTCCTCTGGTCATGATGTCATCACTGCACTGCATCTCTGACACAGAGGGACCAGAAGACAGCATAAGAAAAATGTAGGGGGAAGTGCTTTATACAGAACTTTGTAGGAGGGGAAGCCTGGCGGCTGCGTGTTATCAATTATTGAATATGATTTACACAAACACTAGGACCACAGACTGTAGGCATCCTTGGCATACCCAATAAATACACCCCAAGTGGTATCAATACAATCACAACATGGAACCAGCAAGATAGGTGGCAAAAGAAAGTCAGCCCACCTCCGCTGCTCCCTCTGCCAATTTATTCTCTGTTCCAGCCCTCTTCAACCTGTCATTTCCACATGGTTGGTGATACATATGAGTCTTAGAACAGCACTGAATACTGAAACAGACACAGGGAACTTTGGAATGGGGTAAAGCAGCAGCTGTGTATTGGTACTTATCTTCCATATTTTAATATATATAAAATTCCAGAATATCATGGTGTGATTCAACTAAAAAAAATGAGAGTGGGAAACCTTAGTGAAGCATCCTTGCAAATTTTAAGACTTATGTATTACCTGATGGAGTAGACTGCATTAGGAAATATGTCAACACAATCCTGTGTTTCCATAGGACCTGCAGGGTGACCAAGCTTTAAGCATTACTCACTGAAAATTAAGCCAAACTGGACTCCTGCCCTAGGAAACTCGCCAAATTTCTGCTCTTAAAGGAATGATAAGCCTTTGTGATGCTGCTCTTCTGACTGTGCAAAATCAGGGTCAAGTCTGGGATAAGTGTGCCTCATTAAATAGCTCCAGTCCTACCTCCCTTAAATCTAGAGGGAGGTCTTTCTCTAAGAGCAGGACCAGGAGCCACCAGCAAGATGGAGATGTCCTCCTGACAGCTCAAATGGACTATCTGAAGACAAAGGGCTTTTTCAGAGGGCATTCCTTTCTTGCTCGTTGCTCATATGAAAATAAAGCCTTCTCAGTCCTTTCCACCAAGCTCTGGTCCCAAATTCTCTGAAAACTTGCATCAGCTGATAAAGGGTGAGATGGTGATGGAGTGCCCCTGGTGTACCTGTGAGCAGGATCAGGATCTCCTTCTAAATACTGTATGCTAAAGCTGGTTTCCTCATGCCACTGGAAAGCTGCCATGATTCTGTCCACATATGAACCAAAACTCATCTGCTTTGCACATTTTCCCCTTAACCCAACCTGTTCTCCAATTCATCTTTTCTTGTTTGCATTCGTTTTGGAAGGATTTGTGACTTTTGTGTCAGGCAAAGTCTGGCTGTTTGCTGATGACAGCACCCAGAGTGCCACAGGTGTCCAAAGGGAATTCCTGCAGTGAAAATCATGGATGTTGTTCTGAGGAGATGCAGATAGTGGAAAGGAAGACAGCGTGAGTGTCACCTGGTGAGAAAACAGGCAAAAAGCCTTGGCACACACAGATTTGATGTGTTACATGCGTAGCAGGAGCAGCAACGTAAGCACAAAAGAAGAGAGGAAGCCACCAGGCATAACCTGATGAAATTACACAGGACCTGTACTTGGGTTTACCATTTTCTCCACATCACTTTCCCTCCTTCCTATTGCTGCAGAAGCCATTCCAATCTGAACAGCCTTAAAGCCCACTTCCAACTGGCACACCCCTTACTGGCCAATTGAAACCAAAGGCCATGGCAAGAGCTTTGCTAGAATTTTTCCTAACACGGGAAAATTTGCAGGTGGTGTGAAGCTAGTGGTGCTGGTTTTACACAGCAGAGCATAGCTCCACAGAAGCAGAGTGCATGTCCTCAGAGCAATGTCTCACCATCAAATGAGACAATTTCAGCTGAGCTGCGAGCTGAGCTGCCTTCAGGCTGGGACAGGCTCAGGTGACGTCCCCACTCTGCAGTCGGTCCCCCTCAGCGCACAGCACACGTTTTGGTTTGATTGATTTTGTAATTGCTCGTTTAATTGAACAGTTACAGCAACACCATCAGGAAAAGGTTTCAGGGCTGGGAAGGGGGGTGGGAGGCTGTGGGGGTGGAAGGGGAATTGGAGCTGGGGAAAGAGCAAAATGGGTTTTTCCCTTTCTCTCAAGATGAAAACAACGAGAAGAGGCGAGGAGTCAAGTTGCCTTTAGCAGGCACTGAGGAGGAGGAGAGCTGAAAACAATAAATTCTGAAAAGAGAAGGAGAAAAATTAGAAGTGGATTGAAAAGTGTGGCAGGGCCAGAGGGTCCCAGGGACTGCTTAGCTTCTAACTGACATCCTCTTCCTGCTAGCTGTGAATGCTGGCATGAGGAAAATGGGCCACAGTGAAGGAAAGCTGGAAAGCTGTGTGGGCTGCAAGTGGGAGAGCAAGCAGCAGAAGATGCCTGTCTGCCTCAACAAGGCACATGAGCAACATGAGATGGGGAAAGACACACCTGTGTTGGAGAAGGGAGGGTATCAAAGCAAAACAGATGTGTACAGGAAGGTTTGCATTTCAAAGGTGTGCAAGGACAAAGGTGTATAAACCCACTGGACAGGGCATATAGAAAGGCATGTGGAAAGGGTGTGGTAGTGGTGGCATGTCCTGGTAAGAGCAAAACATCCAGGGAATGGGAGAATGCAGTCTATAAGAAAGCTGGGATGCACAGGAGTGAAGGTAGAGTGCACATGTAGGAAAGATAAGTGGGAATAATAGGGAAACAGACAGGCACCTCCACAAAAGAAAGTGAGCGTGAAGAAATCAGGGCACATGCTGGCCAATTTTATCAGCATGCCTGCTATAAGATATGCTTTGCTGTGTTTTTGGTTGTGATTTGAGGCTGCCATGTCATTGCACATCTGGTGTCATGTTGCTTTTCACATGTGGAACTGTGGGGGCACTGCTTGCATGTGTCTGTGCACTTTCCAGAGTCCTCCTACCTCTGATCTGTGTACAGTGCCTAGGTGGGTTTCCCAAGGGAACAAACAGCCTCTAGTCGTAGGCATAGAGAGTGTTTGCATCACTTTTAGTAGCGTTTTTGCAAACCTATTTGAATGGATGTGTGGACTAGTGTGTAAATCAACCCCATGCCTACAGTGCTGTGGGCACTGTGCACCTTTGCTGTGGCAGCGTCACTGTGTGCCCTTCAGTTATGTGTGTGTCTGAGCAAGGAGCATGTGCTTGTTGGGTGTGTGTCAGGAAAAGGACAGGAGAATCCAGACAGGGTCAGGGGGGAAGGTGCACACAGAGGCCATGGTGCAGCTCCAAAGCAAAGGAGATCAGGTTTCAGGAGAGCCTGGAGCTCAGGCTGGAGGGGGACAGGAGGTGGGCTTTGCTGCCTGCATTCCCTGGCAGGCAACACAAGGCAGGTTTAAAGAATATCCTTCCATTTAGGAGTTTGTTTATTATTCTTAACTAAGCAGCTCAGACAGGCAAGCCAGCAGCACCATATCCACACTGACTTCCCAGGAAGGCAGGGAAGGGAGGGACAGGAAGGCAGATTTCCAGGCTAAGGGACAAAGGGATTTATGTACCGCTGGGCTAGGGAAGGGGGCAAGGCCGCTTTGCCAACTATTTAGAAAGAGGGTGGAAGACAGTCAGCTTTGGGATGCCAGAGTGGAAGCTGGGTGGTGTAAGCTCAGGTATGGCAAACTGGCTTGGAGCCGAAGTGCTGTTCCAAAACCCAGCAGCACTTCTCAGTTAGCTGCTCTTTTTATCTTCAGGAACTTTAGGCAAACTTCCTGAGAACCAGGAGCAGAGACTCAGGTGTATCTCCTAGGGAGAAGTTATCTCC
This sequence comes from Gallus gallus, assembly GCF_016699485.2. Classification (NCBI taxonomy): domain Eukaryota; kingdom Metazoa; phylum Chordata; class Aves; order Galliformes; family Phasianidae; genus Gallus; species Gallus gallus. The sequence goes on along the minus strand of NC_052557.1, from coordinate 4,806,900 downwards.
CTCCAGTTAAAATCCACTTCTTCAAGCAAAAGTCACAAGGCACCACAATGTTGGTACTAATAGAAGTTCCCTCACCTTGCAAGCTAGTCCAGAACAGGCTGTTAAAGCACGTCTCTCAGCTCTGTGTTTTGGGTTGTCTGGCCCATCTAGCAATTTTTCAGCTACTGCAGCGATGACCAAGAACACAGCAACCTAGATAAAAAGGAGAGACATGATTGGTGTGCATTTCTCACAGGGAGATGCCATATATATCTGAGGGCTCCCTTGACATGTAGATAATGGAAGAGGGAAAACTTCTGGCTGTCTGTACAGAGAGTGAAAATACACGGGAGTATTTTTCTGCATACTGCTTTTGCATGCACACCAGTTCAGTTAAACATTGTCCATATGAGCAAAGATACATACAGCAGTGTTTTGCAGCTAGCACCTTCCATGTTTATGGGCTTTAGCGTGCAAGACAGTACTGCAGATTCAGGCAACAGGCACCGTGCTTGTGCAGCACACAGGCACACACCAAACCTACCCCACGTGCAACCTGGAGCACCAGTGTCCTTGCAGCTCAGAGGGCAGGACTGCAAGGGAGGGAGGATCGCTGCCATTCGCCGGGCGCTGATGTGTGTGCTCACACTGTCATGAAAATGAGGTCAGCGAAGGTCATTCAGTTCAACAGTATAAATCAAGGAGGAAAGTGGAGTGGAAGCCTGTGAATTCTCGGGAGATCTCACCGGTGGGGGGTGGCCAGGGGGAGTAGAGGAGCAGCTAATGAGGCCGCAAATGCCACACAGGGGCAAAGCAGAAAATAACGGAGGATGAAAGCAGCCAAATGGCAGCAGCCAAAACAGAAGGCAGGAAAGCCCGGCCTCAGGTCCTTTATCCTGCACTGTAACCAGTGCTTCGTGTTAACTTGCAGGATTACTCTGCCAGAGCAGGCAGAAAGGCTCCACACCCTCCACTCCCAACCCGCTGACAGGAAACCTTTCACTGGAAACTTGCTTGCGTTTGGTGCAAAATGTCTCACTTCTGTTAGCAATTTGTTCCCCATCACAGGCATTCCTGGGAGAAGTTTGGTGGGGGAAGGAAAAGGGCCAGGAGTGCGGGGGCTTCCACCTGGCGACCTGGTTAACAACACAATGGAGCAGACAGCCGGCCTTTCACCACCTCCCTTCTCCATGTCCCTCATCCCACTTTTCACCACCTCCTCCCCAAGCCCCCCCCCAGCTCTCCTTTCTCCTCCTTTTTGCCAGCCTTCTCTTTCCTCCCCAATTTCTCTCTATCCTTTCTCCCCTTCCCCTCTTCTTTCATCCTTTCCTTTTTTTCTCTCTCTCTCTGCACATTCAGACTTCTCTCCTGCCCACAGGTCTCCTAAACCCACTACCCATGCCCCGCTGCACTCTGAGGTTACGGTGGAGCTTTGCTTTCTCCTTGGGCCGGGTCGGAGGCTCCAAAGTGCTTTTGTGATCCGTTCCCCCCCAGAGCTCTGGACAGAACTCTCCCTCTTCCCTTCCCCCTCGCTTTCTCTCCCTCACATAATATTTTCCATATGAAGAAGCCTTCCTGAAGCCGCACACTGCCCTCTCAGTGAGTCTTAGGCGGGTTAGAGGAGACCCTGGGAGCCTTTAATCCTCTCTCTCTCGCTTGCTTTCATCCTCAGCCACAGCTGGACGCCCCATTGATGTGGAACAGACCAAACACCAGGCCTCTCGCTAAGCTGCTGCTGTGGGGCCTCTTCTCCTTCAGAGCTGCACTGAGCCCACGTCCTGCACACAGAGTGCCTGTCCCGCACCCTGCAGCCCCTTCACACACAGCCATCCTGGCTCTGCCTGGTTCCTCCCCAGCCAGGCTCTGGCTACTGCTGCGGCTTCTGTTTCCCTGGGTCACCCCCTAGGAGCCTATCTTCTTCCTTATCCCAGCAGCCTCTTTTCCCAGAATTATTCAGCATCAATCCCTGCTGCCTTGCATCCCTGCAGAGCATCAGGCTCGGACGAGGATCAAGGATGCATTTGTGTTTCCCTGCTAGCGATGTGTCCCCAGAAAGAGCCTGGCAGGTCTCACAGAAACAAACCTGGGCCTGCAGCCTGTTTACAATTTTAGGAAGAGGAGACTCCTTGGTTGTCTTCTTGTGATCTCTTTGATCCTTGTGAGCCTCTTCCAACTGTGATTCCATAATTCTATGACTCCCCAAACTCTCTTTGTGCACAGGCACCTGCCCACTGCCAGCGTTGTGCCAGCCCGGCACAGACCTCTCGCTGAGCAGGGCAGTTCATTTCCATTCCGCTCCCGGCAATATATACTGGGTGCGGGCCGGCAGCTCGGCTCGGGGCAGTGCCCGGAGCCCCGTGCCCCATTCCTGATCGCCCTCTGCCCTCTAGCGGCCCCGCCGGCACTGCTGCATCTTCGGGGCTGCCGTGGGTTTCACAGCATCGGGAGCAAGTGAGCAGGAAGGCAGAGTTTGTGGGGAAGGCAACAACTACAAGGCTGCGTCCTTGATTGGATGCAAAAGGTCTGGAGGAACTTCAGGGGGCCCCAGGGATGCCAGGCGGATTGGCAGAGAAGAGGCGGATTGATGGGAGAGTTCAGAGAACAAAAATGATTCAAGCTGTCAGAAACACAGCTCAGGAGTGAAAATTAAAGGGATTGGGGATGGTTAGTGCTGAGTGACAGACTGAGGGGAGGCAAGGCAGGAGCCCTTGCACACGGAGCAAGAGAAAGGGAATCATCTGCTCTCTGTGTTCTCAGCAGATACAAAAGGGAGAGAGGCACTCAAATAGCAGGGAGCTTTAGGAAATCTTTCAAATCAGGATGGTGCAGCAATGCAGTAAGTCACCAGAAGAATGCTGCAACCTCAACTAGTTAAGCTGATCTCCAGAAATGACACAGGAGGAGTTGATCCTACAGTGTGTGTCACTGGGGTAGGCTAAGTGATCTCCAGAGATCGCATTCATCTCATTTACTGCAATGCTATAATTAAAATCCACATTGATCCTCTGACGGAGATGCATCAAGGGGACCAACTTCATCACTTCCTGGCTGCTCCAACCCACTGAGTCTTACACAGACACCTCTTCCTGACCTGTCCTGCTCCAGAGAACTCCCTGCTCCAAGTCTCAGCCTCCAACGGGCACAGCTAACACAGATGTGATGCCTCCTCCTTTCCTGCAGCACTGCAGCACAGCTCTCCGCTCAGTTTGTTGGCAACCAGTTGCAGAAACTGAACTAATTGCAGACTCTTGAGATTTGTTCATAAGAGAACCACTGCATTCCCCCTTCTTGTTATTCAGCATCAAGTGCCTGATGAGAGAGGGATTTGGGGAAAAGACAACGTGAAGATATCTTAGCACAAAATGATTAGCTGGAATGTATTGTTAATAAGCTGCTTATTCATATAATTGAAAATTATTTGCAGCCAGGGTGTCGGAACAGTCTTTCTCACTGCTCTGATGGAGCAAAGCAGGTAGGCACTGGCCCAGGGGAGACCGCTGTGAGCACATCTGCTGGCAGCGGAAAGGCAGAGGAATTTACTGCCGCTTTGCTTCTTTATTGTCACTGTCTTGAAGGGCAGAGAAAGGCACAACAATTTCAAGGGGAGGTCCCTGGATTCTGTCTAATTCATAATTCATGCCTCTGTGTCTTCTGAACTGGCCAATTTCTGTTGACACGGACAGTTTAATCACTCATGCATGAATTTGGTTTTTAAACTGTAGGATTTCTATGCTAAGCCAAGTTGGTGGCCACAAAGCTCAGCCACTTTCTCCACAGTGCCAGTGTGGGACAGAAGGGTGCAGAGAGAAGATACCTGCTGTTCTCCTGATCTTCCTTTAGCATTGCCTTTCCTCTTGGCTCCAGAACAGGCACAGTCATGATTTCTCCTGCTTCTCCTCTTCTGTATTTCAGGTAAGATGTGCAACAGTGCAAGAGGCAAGGGGATCTTGGCCACAGTGTTCCTTCTGCATTTGTCTGAGATTCTGTACAATGCAGGAGTACTGGTGTGCTCATCTTCAATTCGTGAATGATACTGGGAATCATAAACACAGCCAGGAGGCTATGTTTAGCTGTCAGTTTTCACAGTCAGCTAAGAGTCAGCCACGTCATGAGCTGCTCTGAACCTCTCATTTCAATATTTCTATTGTTTCTCCTGTACTTAAAATCACTTCAGCTGTGCCTATAGAGACATCAGTGCCAACACCACCTCAGCAGCTGCACACTTGCCTGTCGAGACAGTTTCACTTTGTCTCCTGTCACCAAAGAAGTTCAGTCCTTACTGAATGTATTTTACTTGCAGGTGAATGGCAAACAATCTTCTATCCTCCTTTTCTAAAGACTCGCTTTAACTCCAATGAAAGAACTGTCAGTAAGAAGCAGAAATAAAACAGGTGAGCCACCAGGTAAACAGGGCAGTGTGGGCCAGTCAGAACACCAAGGGTGGAAAACAGCAGGTTCTGCCATGCACTATCTGCTTCTTCCCCAAGGGACAAGAGAATCTCCTTTGTTTATCAGGAAAACAAATGAGGAAGAGGAAAACATTATCTGTTGCAAAATGTGAGAAAATCCTTCACAAAAAAAGTGACTCCAAAGTTGTGACATTATGCCACAAAGAAAAGCTATTTCTTAAGACTGCTAAGTGGTAAGCAGGGGGAAGGGAAAGGAACTGTTATTTGACATGTAGGAAGAGAAAGGCTTATAAGGCTGCACATACAGTCCTGCCCTCACTGCCACCATGGCTTGGAGGAGACTTTTTGGACAGGGATGGGCCAAGGCCAAGGACATGATTCATCTCCTACACCTTGGAACGCTAAGAGTGCTCCACTGCCACCAGTGTGAGAGCAGAGCGGGGACAATAGCCGAGCAAGCACAGCAAAGAGCCTCTCCTTTCAGGACGGGCTGAGCTCTGCCCACAGCCACTTCCCCAAATGAACCCTGAAATAATCTCGGTATCAGTTTCGTTGCAAAATATGGTGAAAGATTTCTGAGGGAAGACAAGACCTCAGGCACTTCCTCGAGCAGTGTCAGTGGGAGGAAGGACGGCTCACGAGGCAGACGCTTTGGAAGGGGCAGGTCAGGCAGCCCCCAGCAATGCCCCTGCCCTGTGCCTGAGGACAGCATGGAGCTGAGAGTCACCCTCCTGTTGCTACTCTGCTGTACAGGTAAGAGAAGGGCTGGGCATGCCAGGGGCTTCCCATGGGACACCTTTCCCAGTACTGCAGTGCAGAGGAAGGGCAGGGGAGGGCAGTGCAGGGCAGGCCAGGGGCAGCAGCCCCAGCTCTCACCTTCCCACACCAGGCTCCTCAATGCTTCCAGCTGAAGCCGTTCTGTGCGTGCAGAGCTGTAGCCTCATCAGACCATATACTTGCAGGTCTCCAAGCCGAAACGCCTGAAGCTGAGATGAGCCAACAGGAAGGAAGCACGTTCTCTATCCAGTGTCCTTACACAACACAGCCTGAAAACGAGCAACTGAAAGCCTGGTGCCGCATGAGAAATGAACGATGTCAGCTTGAAGTGCTGACGCTTGACTCAGTGCAGTATAGGTATTCAGACAGGGCCATGCAGGGCCACATTACAATAAAGGATTACAACAGGACTGTATCTATCACCATGTCTGACCTCCAGGCAGAGGACTCAGGGATATATTCCTGTGTGTATAGCAACAACTATGTTCCATTAAAGACCATCTCGCTGAATGTTTACAAGGGTGAGTACTACTTTTTTCCCCACACAAACCCACATTCTGTCAGAGGACAACACTGCTGCTGTCCCGCTCCATCCTTCTGCCTTCCCTCAACCCCCCGCACCCTCAGCCTCCTACCCTCACCCACCGCCTGCCCCTCTCACAGTGCATGCTGTGAAGGAGCCCCTCAGAGCCCACTGCCCTGGGGGCACCCAGCTCTGCCCTGCCCTGCCCAAAGCCCCCTGCCCTGGCTGATGGCTGGTCCCAGCCCAGGTGCCAGCTCAGGCCAGGAGCAGGATGCCCTCATGCCCACCACTCACGCTCAGCCACCAATATGCTCTTTGCAGAGTTACACAAGTGGGAGCTGGACAGCCTCTCCGTGCAGTGCCCGTACGGGGCCCTGGGCTACAGCTGGGGAAGAAAAGCCTGGTGCCGACAAGGTCAGGCTCAGTGTTCACTAGTAGTGAGCACAGTTTACCCTTCCACATGGGGCAGCAATGGAGCCCGGAACAAAAGCAGCTCAATCCAGGATGATACCCGGACAAGGACTGTTACCATCACCATGGACAAGCTGCAGGTACAGGACTCTGGTGTGTACTGGTGTGCACTGTACAACCCCAATCAACGCCCTGCATTCATCCGGATAATGGAGGTCAGGCTCTCTGTGGACAAGAGTGAGTACCTGTTGGCAGATTTTGGCCTCACCTCCCTGGCTCAGTCTCCCTTCTCCCCTATGCCCCAGCAAGAAGGAGCCCAGCACTGTCCATGTACAGCACCTACCCATGTCTCTCTGCATGTTTGTCTGTTTGGTGGACACAGTGGTGGCTGCCTTGGAGCACTGCAGAGCCAAAGCCATAGCCTTTCATGCTGCAGGGGAGGCTCTCAGAAGCTCCCGCAGTCGGGCACTCAGCGCAATTCTTCCAGCTGGGCTGACCCAGGTGCTCCAGAAGCAGCTTTCCCTCTTCCCCACTTGGTTACCCACACTGGGCTCCTGCTGCAGACTTCCCTTACTGCCAAACATTGTTCTTGCTCTGGTCTTGCACTCCATTTTGGTTGAATCCCATACTTACAGATATATAAAAATATCGTCCTTCTAGATATTCTATTATTGTCATGTTTAGTAAGTTTCAATGTCCAGGCATGCTGAGATGCTCCCACCTGCTCTTTTCCTAAGATCCCATGGTTCTAGTGTACAAACCCCATGGGGAGCCTGGGCAGCCTGCACACAGCAGAGCCTCACACCTTGGAATCATCAGATGTCCTTAGAGGATGTGGCTCATAGGAGCTGCAGGCTGCCATGAAAAGCTGGGGGGCTGTTCCTCATTCCCTTGCAATACGGGGCAGTAACAATGGGCTGTGCTGCTGGGCATCTTCCAACACTGTGCCAAACACAGTTACATTAACGCTTGAAAGGAAAACGCCTCCAGCAACTGCACGTAGCAAATTCTAAACCAAAGACACAAATTTTTATAGCACAGCCGCAGTCACTGTTCAAATCTCAACATTTCCTAACAGAACCCAAGTTTCACATTTCCAAGCATGTCAGTGTAGAAGGGGACTGATTTGTGGTTCATGGGGTTCCTGAAGCTGCAAGCATCCAAGAGGGAAGGAAGCTCAGAGGTCATTTGTCTACATGTCTGGAGCAGCCCTACATCTGCTTCCCTGTGACTCATCAGACCACATACTTGCAGGTCTCCCAGCCCAAACAGCCGAAGCTGAGATAAGCCAACAGGAAGGAAGCACGTTCTCTATCCAGTGTCCTTACACAACACAGCCTGAAAATGAGCAACTGAAAGCCTGGTGCCGCATGAGAAACGCACGATGTCAGCTTGTAGCATGGACACTTGCCTCAATGCAGTATATATATTCAGACAGGGCCAGGCAGGGCCACCTTACAATACAGGATGACAACAGGACTGTGTCCATCACCATGTCTGACCTCCAGGCAGAGGACTCAGGGATATATTCCTGTGTGTATAGCAGCAACTATGTTCCATTAAAGACCATCTCGCTGAATGTTTACAAGGGTGAGTACTACTTTTTTCCACACACAAACCCACATTCTGTCAGAGGACAACACTGCTGCTGTCCCACTCCATCCTTCTGCCTTCCCTCAACCCCCTGCACCCTCAGCCTCCTACCCTCACCCACCGCCTGCCCCTCTCACAGTGCATGCTGTGAAGGAGCCCCTCAGAGCCCACTGCCCTGGGGGCACCCAGCTCTGCCCTGCCCTGCCCAAAGCCCCCTGCCCTGGCTGATGGCTGGTCCCAGCCCAGGTGCCAGCTCAGGCCAGGAGCAGGATGCCCTCATGCCCACCACTCGCGCTCAGCCACCAATATGCTCTTTGCAGAGTTACACAAGTGGGAGCTGGACAGCCTCTCCGTGCAGTGCCCGTACGGGGCCCTGGGCTACAGCTGGGGAAGAAAAGCCTGGTGCCGACAAGGTCAGGCTCAGTGTTCACTAGTAGTGAGCACAGTTTACTCTCCTAAATGGGGCAGTAATGGAGCCCGGAACAAAAGCAGCTCAATCCAGGATGATACCCGGACAAGGACTGTTACCATCACCATGGACAAGCTGCAGGTACAGGACTCTGGTGTGTACTGGTGTGCACTGTACAACCCCAATCAACGCCCTGCATTCATCCGGATAATGGAGGTCAGGCTCTCTGTGGACAAGAGTGAGTACCTGTTGGCAGATTTTGGCCTCACCTCCCTGGCTCAGTCTCCCTTCTCCCCTATGCCCCAGCAAGAAGGAGCCCAGCACTCACATCACTCCCTGCAGAGCCAACCCTGGGGCTCCCAGAGCCACTGAGAAGTACTGACCTCTATGAAAACATGGCTGGTTGTAGATTCCAGATCCACTTTCCTATTCTCCCCTTTAGCTTCTCTGCTGTCCAACTTAGTGCATCTTCCAGTGGGGTACATTAGGATGTTTTTCTATACCCAAGCCCTACATGATTTTCCTTTCTCAGAGACACTTTGTTATGGAAGAGCAGCAGGAATCTGACCTGAACCACACAGATGAACTGTGCCACTTCTCTTGTATTTTAAATAAGCTTCGGCCATATGTTCCTATCACCCATGCTCATGATACTACTTCTGTTCCTTTACAACAACTCATCCCTTGGCTTTCAAAAGCTGTTACGACCTTCACATTTGGTTGAAACACAGATTTAGACCCATATTTTACAGATGTTTTACCTCTTTCAGCATTCTCTTATTAAGTGATAATATTTAGGCACTTGAGTCCGGCAAACCAGTGCCATGCTGTGCTCTGTCATGAATCTGGTAGAGCATCACTGCAAGGATATAGCAACTCAGCTGCCCAGAGCAGACAGCTCAGCATTTCTAACTGCACTTACAGTACTTCTGCTACATACCAGGTTGGCATGGAAAGCAGGGCTCCTCTTAAGCTCCTTCCCTCTTCCTTCTACCTTTTTATCCTTACATTGCTTTGCTTGCTCCCAGCAGGTCCTGGTGACACAAGTTACACCCTGGGCACTTTGTGTTGGTGCACAGAGACTTATATCTGTGGTAGCATGGCTGGGAAGTTTAGACGGTAATGGCAAAACAGCCCAGTAATTATTCTCCTATTCATGTTTGTGATTGCAGTACCAGCTGCAACAACTTTGTCAGTTACTACAAGCTCAAGTCAGAAAAACTCTTCTGGCAACAGCACACAACCACGGTAAGGGCTAAAGAAACTTGCTGAGTTTTTGCACAGACAGTAGTTACTGATGTCCTGTTCATGCCCATCTCTCTGGGGTATGCAGGGTACTGATGAATAGTTAACAGCAAAATACTCCTTAGCTGCTATCTTTTCCTTCTATTTACCAGGATTTTTTTTTAATGTTCTCTTTCCCTTTGTACTTTCTGTCATGAACACTGCAGCAGCACTTAAGAACACAATATACATCAACTCCCAGTGTGTCAGGTGCAGGAAAACTCAGGAGGCAGAAGCAGTACCTGCTCCTGAGGGCCTGGAATTGTGCTCTGAACTTTGAATCGTGTTTTGTTTTAAAAACATGGAGACTAGAATCATAGAATAGCTTAGGTTGGAAAGAACCTTGAAGATCAGCTAGTTCCAATCCCCTCCTTCCTAGTGTATAAAAGCTATTCCTGCCCCCTTTTTTGGTCACTATTTTGTAATGGGCTCTGCTAGCTATTGGTAACTAGCGTGGGTAACTTCCTTGCTCTTCCTGCAAAGGAACACCATCACAATCTCTGTGGTTCTGTGTATCCTGCTCATCCTGGCATTCACCATCACAACAGCACTGTGCATCAGGCAGCGCAAGAAGCTGAAGACAGGAGGTATGTGGAAATGGGTGATTTCTGTACTGTGAGGGGTGATTTCTATTCTGTGATTCTAGATGGGGCCTTTTCTAGTGATCATTTTTCCACTTCAAATAAGATTATTCCCAATTCACAGTACTCTGGGGAAGATAACATAGGTGCAGACTGGGAAGCCTCAAAGGCAGGCTCCTTGCTGTGATCTCCCAGTAAATCAAACCCATGTTCCCCAAGACTCCGCACAAAACACCTCCTAACATTTTAGAGAATTAAACTGGGAGAAACACGTTCACCAGACTCAGGATAGATGGGTCCCATTGGCACACCCATCACTTCCATCACTGGGCAATCCCAAAGCCCTCCCCAGAACTCCTGGCACAGCCAACGCCCAGGCATTGATATGGGCTTCTCTGCTTCTAAAAACTCTGACTCTGGCTCTTTCCAAAGGTAATAGACAAGCAGAGGACATCTATGACAAACCAGAGAGCCCAGCACAGGTAAGGAATACGACTGATTTCTATTTGGTACCTGAATCCATTACCAATAGCCTGTGAGGAGCTGGCTGACCCACATGATGAAGAGCCATTTTTGGTTTTGAGTGTGAGGGGAAGTAGTATGTAATATCACCACAGAAAGGAATGTGGGGGCAGTGGAAGGAAAACTCCACTGGAAAAAATAAACAAAAACCAACCCAAGGTTGAGAAAATTCTAGTAATCTCTGAGAAATGACTGAAAGACTAGAAAGAAAGGTTAGAAGATGAAACCATAGCTTGTCTCAAGGAGAGAAGATGAAAGAATGGGCTTTCTGTTACTTCTTCCTCTGCCATGACCAGAGGTGACTTTTCACACTTCTCCTGGAAGAATCTTGTTCCTTTGATAACAGCTGTGTCTTGGCACTGAATGATGCTGACTACTGTTTGCTCTTCCTTTTTATAGCTTGAGAGCACTGAAAACATGGGAAGAACTACAGATGACAGCAGAGACCTAAATTACATTACCCTGGACTTTAAACCCCGACTCAGCTCTGATGAACCTCTCTACTGTAATGTTGAACCAAGTCAGGCTCCCAGGAAACCCGAAGATGAAAATGTGGAATATGCTATCATTACACACAAGCAGTTACCAAAGAATGACAAAGGATGAAGCAGAGAATCCTAAAACAATCCAGACATGGGAGGACTGCAATATAAGGTGGAAGTGGAGAATAGTACACGGACACTGGGGAAATAATTAAGGTTTTGCTGTCACATTTACATTGCCTATGCTTTTTAAGACCTCCCTCCTATTAGAAATCTGTCACAAGTGTGCAGATCTGCTTAGGTCAGAGAGGTGCTTGGTAACTCTCAGGATGGACTGCACATTTGCTTTTTTGATTCTATTAAAATGTAGCCTCTCTGGGAGAGGCAGGTGTGGAGGACTCTCACCTTGCTGCCACTGGGTTCATTTGCCGTGTTATGGGTGGGGGATATGAGCACTGGGTTCTAGGAATAAGCAGAACCAGCATCTGCCTGAAGGCAGGTAGCTCGAGCATACTGCAACAAGCTGAAACGCTGCACTGCAAGTTGCGCAAGTTCTGCTGTAAGAACCTGAGCACCAGAAAGTCTTCTAACAACAAAACAGCAGTGGTGCACATCCACAATGCATACAGTTTTTGATACTTTATGTAAATCCATACGTTTCTCAGCCTGCTTAGGTAAGAAATAAGATGGAAAGAGGCTTTCAAACTAAAGCTAAATGCCCATCCATTAGTTGAGAGAAAGGGCATGTGTACTGGATTTAGGTGTAGGAGGGAATGAAGGTGAGGTCACTACTGAGTGCAAGCACAGATGTATTTTAATGGAGTGCAGAGTGCCCCATCCCTTAAAGACCTCCTAATCAGAGACTCTCATTCTGTTCAAAAGCTTCTGGCTTCTGGCTTGCTCTCTTACACCTGTTACTCAAGAACACTCAAACTGGCTGCTTGAACCAAAGCAGTGTGAAACAGAGACAAGCAGAGACAACAAAAAATGAGTGTTTCTGGAGAAAGGAAGAAAGGGAACATGTGGCACCACACCCAAGGAATGGATAGGGCACTGGGGTGCTTTTGAACAGAATTTGCCATCTGCCAACTGCACGGGTGAGCCCTGAGCCAGACATGAGGAAAGTCCATACAGACAGCAGCACAGAGCAAAAAACTTACAGAAGAAATTGACAGCAAGAAATTAGCAATCCTGCCCATGGTAGGGGGTTGGAATTAGATGATCCTTCAGGTCCCCTCCAACCCAGGCTGTTCTAAGATTCTATGACAAGCTTAGCAAAGTTTCAGGAAGTATTGCAAAGACCATAGAGGAAGAAGCATGAGCACAGGATGGCTGTTTTCAACATCAGGTGATACAAGAGAAAGGAAATGCTGGTAATTCAAGAGTAGATTATTTACAGATATAATTGCCCAAGTGAATTGGATATGTAATATATTTACAAATCACTGGTGCAGCTCTGATGCAGGCTGGCAACTTCCAAGGGTTGCCAAAGAACACTGGACTGGCAGGGACCTAACCAGCCCCCTGCTATCCTGAATAACTCCACCATAAACTAGGAAACGTACTCTGAATACACTTGCTCTCTAGCCTTCCAAAAGACATCTCTGAATCAACTATCTAGCCAGACTGAGATATAGCTCTGTGTCCCTGAGGCACTATGCTGTACTCCCCAGTCTACTCACCCTGGCACCAAATAAAAGCCCTGGCACTTACTCACCTGCACCAAGCTCTGCAGACAGGCAGCAGATTAAAGAGGCCTATACATTATAGGCCTAATACATTTTCAGGATCACAGTTGCTTCTCACGAAACAGAATCCAGACCTGAGCTTATTGGTGCAAGAAATAACAAAAATGGAAGTTAGTAAGCCCCACAGAGAATTTTTAGGTACCATTTTCTTAAACACTAATTAAAAAAACAAGGCACATTTATTAACAGACAGATCTGCAGGTTTATCTGCCTGTTTCTGTAAGATAAGCAAGGTTTTATCAGCATTTGCATGGAAGATCTCCAAGTAAACGAATCCAACAAATTAAAAAGGGCAGCCCATCAGTTTGCTAATGATCCTGGAGGCCATCACATGATGCTCTCTTTCAGGCTGTCTAGACTGAATCGTGGCTGTGAGTGGGCAAAGCTGATGCCTGAATTTTCAGCCAGTGAGAGAAATGCCCATCCCTGGCAAATTGCTCAACATGCAGGACACAAAAGATGCCAAGTTCCTTCCGGCAGAGCTAGGAGGGAGAAAAGCAAACTGCTCTTGGGCAACAGTTCTTTTCACTTCTGTCTGGACTCCTCTTTTGCCCCCTTCTCTGCTGGACAGACATGGAGAAACTCATGCACCTCATCCTGGTCTTCTTCTCAGGTAAGAAAGCATACATGGCCTTGGGTTATGTGTTAGGGTAGGGTAGGGTAAAGGACTGATGCAAGAACTTAGTCTCTATCCTAAGAGATATCTCACCTCTATGAGATAATGATAACAAACAAGACTGCACAGGCCTTGAGATACAGCTCTTTCTGGATGCAAAGGTATCTTCATTATAGCACTCAGCTCTTTGGAAAAAACAATACAAACATTTACTATGGATAGCCTTACCACTGTCTGTACACTGTACACAACACAGTACAAGCAGAGGGAACCTGGAGCTTTGCAGTGCGTTCTGCACCGTGCTCCTCCTCCCTTATTACACTGCAGGGATGTCAGACCCTATCTTCCAAGTTTGCTCTATACCCTTATTTTAACAAAGGGGCTGTAAGAAAGCAGAGGACAGACTCTGTAGCAGGGTCTGTGTGAAGGGACAAGGGGAAAACATTTCAAATTAAAAGAGGGAAGATTTAGGATTGGATATAAGAAAAACATTCATTGTGATGAGTGTGGCAAGGCACTGCACAGGCTGCCCAGAGAGGCAGTGGTGTTCCTTCCCTGGAGACCCCCACAGGCAGAGGATGGGGCTGTGAGCACCGATGGAGCTGTGGGTGTCCCTGTGTACTGCAGGGGAGTTGGGCTAGATGGCTTTTAATGATTCTGAAATGATTCTATGATTCTATGACCCCAGCACTCAGCTTTCCTCACAGGGATCATTTTGAGTCAGAAGATGAAACATTGTTTACAAAAGTCTTCTGTGCTTTCTCAGAGTGAAACTGCAAAATTCTATGTGTTTGCATTCGTAGGAGGCTGAATGTAAATTGCAGTGGCTGTGGTTCAACAGGAAGAAAATAAAACTCAGTGAAGGAGAGACATCCTTTGGGCATCGCAAAGAAATACATAAGCTAGGGAACACATCTCTGTATAGAATAACACTCCCAGTCTTTGACTATTTTCAGCTTGGAAAGTAATGGGAAACAAGGCACAGGATCCAGCTATTCTCAGCTGATAGCCTTCTCTTTCCAGGCAAATTCTGGAGATGCGAGATTCCCAGAACACTGCACATAAAGGTGCATATGCAGGCTTTGGGAGCACAGAATCTCAATTCTGACTGAAGTCTGAATTTGGAAAAAAAGTCCACAGTGCTTTTTTTGGTAGCAAAAAAGGGAGGAGGAACACAAACAATAAATGACCTGTCAGCAGAAGGGGCCAAAAACATAATGACACAAATTTTTCCACTGGGGCATCAGCAGATCTACAAATGCCATGACTATCAAGGCACTGCTTTGCAACAGTGTTTCTGGTCCATAAAAGCAAAACCTGGGGCTGCTCCAGCAACTGAAAGCCAAGCTGAACCATGTAGGAGAAGAGTCTACAGGACAAGTAGGAAGGGGAGTTACAATGTTTAGTTGGCTCCCATGGGACTGGACATGCAAGGCGGTAAAGCCTTCCCTGGAACCACGGAGTGGAACAAAACAGCAGGATGAAGGTTTGTGGGTGTTGGATGACTGGAGAGCATAGATCCATTTTTATGCCTTCCTTTAGGAAAGCCTGAAAGACCTTCAGCTTTTTTTGTTCTTTTTTTTTTCCCCCCCAGCTTACAAAGCACTTAGAATGTTTAAAATTATTTTAAGATGTTTCATGATAAGGCTCTGCCAACACAAAGGCCTCACAACAACCCATTTTTTAATTTACTCCTGTTTTAGCATTATTTATCTTGCCACAGAATCTACATAGATTTCCAGAAACAACACACTGCACTTCTCTTTCTAAGTATTAATAGACTTTCCCTTCTGCCTTTGCCCACTATAAGGAGGAAATGGAAATTAGAAATAAGGAACTAGAACAAAAAAAACCCAAGCAGCTGCAGACCAGTTATCAACAGGATTAAAATTAGTAGGTTATTAAAAAGACAGGATGAAACAATCTGCAAAGACTCTGGAATCAGAAGTCAGGAATACAAATAAGAAGCAACCTGCTAAACAGCTAGCTGGTCACTTGTTTGTAGCTCTCACTTTGATTTCAGCACCTGCCAAGGCTGTTTTGCTTTCCTTTGGCTGCGTAAAGGGCCCTAAAACCGTGGCAAACTTCATAGGCGTATACTGCACAGGACCCTTCTCACAGCAGAGCATGCATCACAGCCAAATCTGCACCTCTGAACATATGTGGAAGGGTTGAGCTCAAGGCTAAAGCCGGAAGCAAGTCACCTTGCTGCAGCTGTTTGCAAGTAGGCAGGCTGCATGCTCCAAAGAAGGGGTGTTACAGCAAGGAGAAACTAACTAAAGGTTGCTAAGAAACAATGAATTATTACTGGGTCAAGATGACCTGCCTGAATGCCTACCTGTGCAGCTTGCTGTAGGGAGTCTGCTTTGCAGGGGGGTTGGACTTGATGATCTCTAAGAGTCTGTTCCAACCCCTACAATTCTGTGATGATCTGCTTCACAAAAACAACTTGTAAAAGCCAAGCCAGTTTACCTAGTGCCAAGTTAACCTGCTTGAATGCCTAGCTTCATGTTCCTCCAGATCAGAGGAAAACCAAGTTCCTATTTAAATCCCCTAGTCACGCTGAGAAACTGCCTCCCCTTACTGGGCAGGAGCACACTGACCACAGCAAGTGTGACAACACCGAGCTCCAGACTGCAATCCGGAGCAGTCACCGCAGAGCCAGAAGGGGAAGATGAGGACCAAAATTTGCTGAGCTTCAGAAGATCTGCAAAATCCCACAGAAAAAGCTGCTTGGCAAGAGCCAAATGACACACCAGCCAATAGGATCACTACAGACTTATTTCAAGTCTGAACCAGGACCGAACCTGAGTACACTGTATTTTTCTTGACAGGGAAGGCAGGTGAGCCAGCCCTGTAGTTGGTAGTAGCCATCATCAGAGTTGTAGAACTGGAAAATGACATTTGTTTAGCACAAACATAGTAGCGAGGGATAGATATGAAAGTTGTGGCTCACCACTTTCTCCTCCTCTCTCTAGCATCCTGCACTGCAGAGAACATCACTACAGTGTATGGAATGGAGGGGGGGACCATATCTGTGAACTGCACCTATAACCCCCGGCAGCAGCGGTGGAGAGAGAAGAGCTGGTGCAAGCAGATCGATGGCAGCAAGTGCCAACACGTGGTGAGCGCCCGCCGCTTCTGGCTGCCGTTCCTGAAGAACAGGAATGGCACCACTTCCATCAGCGACAACATCCAGGATGGGGTCCTGACAGTGACCATGAGGCGACTCAGGAAGCAGGACGCCGGGCTGTACCAGTGCAAAACTAACTACCTGGGGGAAACAAACACTTTACGGAAGGTACAAGTGGATGTGCTGACAGGTAGGTCCTGGGGCTCTGAGTTTCACAAGTTCCTACTTAAATTTCACATCCCTGCAGATGCCAAGGCTTTGGCAAAAGTACTTTGGTAAACATTTACTTTTGTCTGTCTCTAAGGAAGTTCCAAGCCTGTTTTGATTTCCCAATTTACAGCAACACAAACTCACTGCCACAGGACATATAACACATGTCATCTGTCAGCACCCAGACTAATCTCCTAGCACGCAGCCCACTGCCCAGCCTCACTTTGGTTATCTGTGCCTATCTGGGGCATTGGCTTTGTGACACCACTGAATATCACATGGAAACATTTGCAGACTGAACTGTTCTGTTTCTGTCACCAGCTGTTCTGGAGACCCAAATCCCAGAGGAACCCAGTGCTGTGCAGAGCACCTCCAGGTAAACCGTAATATTCCTTCTTCTAAGACTAAACTAGATTAGCACCTGTAATCCCATTTGAAGCTGAGAAGAATATCACCACAGGCATATTCTCTGCCCCTTCCTAATGCATGACAACTCTTGTAGCCACTGCATGGTTTCTGAACAGAAAGCACTGCTTCAGGGCCAGGCAAACCAAATCCTGCAGATCATAATTTATCCATATGTGAGATCTTGCAGTTAGCCCTATTACAGTTGCTCTAACCTCGCAGGGTCTGTTGTACCCAGGCAGGGAGTACCACTCACAGGAGTTGTTACCACCTTTGCACTCTTATCCTATCAAAATACAAGAGTTTATTTAAAGGTTGAATCATCCTCTTCCTTGCTAAGTCTCATTTTGTTGTGTTTATGTTTCCCCATAGCATCCCTCCTAAAGCTGATTTCACGGTCTTCTACATCATTGCTGGATTACTGGCTACTAAGTTTGTGGTGGCTGTGCTGATCTTTATCATTAGCAACAGCAGGAAAAACAGAGAGACAGAGCAGAACAAGCCAAGCCTGAATGAACACCAGGTCCTCCGTTTCCCTGGTGACCTCGTAGAGCATGCACATGGTGGAATCAGCCCCTCCTGGGAGAACACTGCTTAGAGCCAAACGAAAGAGAACTGATAGGGAAATGAACATCAAGCTTTTTCTAGCAAAGCTTTGCCACCTGCTATAAGAAAGAAAAGCACTGCCTACTAAATATAGGTATTTACAAACGTATTTACAAATGTATCACATCTGGAGAGGGAATGACATACCTTCTCTCATTGCTGACGACCAGCTTTCTCCAACACAACAAAATTGAAATGATGCTGCCAGTAACACCTGAAACTGATGGAAGCAGGTGGGACTGAGGGCTGGGAGGAGCGAGGAAGATGAAATTTTTTTGTCAAGAGATCCAACACAAACCTACCCATGTGGCAGAGATGCTTCCCCAGACACAGTAATGCACAGATAATACATTATAATACAAGTAAAACCACAGATACAGCAATGAACTTAAACAAGAGTCCAGGTGAACACATCTCAACCACCTTGTGTTTTTGTGCACTCACACACCCATACATGCAGTGCAAAAATGATTAGACATTGTTTCAACTCAAATCTCCAAGGAAGTTTTGATTTGTTGAAGAACAGTGCTGGACAGCTCTCAGCTTTTTTTCAGAATGTCCTATACATGTCTACAGAGCCCATGAATGCTTCTTCCAAAAGCATTAAGTATAAATGGATGTATGTGGTTCTACTGAAAGCTAGTGTTGTTGTCTAGAAATCAGCTTTGTTAAGACTTGTTTCTAAGAGTCCTGTCCATAAAGACTGATGTTTTTGCCGTACTTATGGCAATGCAGTGCTCTGCTGTCACCTCCAGTCACTGCCAGTAACTGCACCATGCTTCCAGGCAGTTATTCCAAGTGCTTATCCCCTGCTCGGGTGAGATCTATCAGTGCTGTGCCATCTCAGAGTATTGCTAGGTGACAGATTCTCTTTTTCTAAGATCCCAAAGATCTCCTTGCACAGAGTGGATCCTTAGCAGTCAGTCAGTGTGGAGAGGAATATGGAACCGCAGAACTTAACAGTTAAGGGAGGTGAAATCTGCACACAGCTCTGAGCTTGTTTCTTCACTTCTCAAATCATTCCATGAACACAAAAATGATCTGTCTCTCTGTACTTTACCTGCACTTTTTCTACCTTCTCAAGGGGATCACTGTTCATCATTCCCCAAAAGGAAGCTGCAATTACCTGTCCAAAGAAGAACCCAAACCCAATGCCATTCACTTCTTCCCACATTGCCTACAAAGCTAAATAAAATCAAACTGGTTATCTTACATAGTGCGGATTCATGATAAAGGGCTGGTGCACACCAACTCACAATAAATCACCCAGATAAGAGGTAACACTCAGAACATGCTGCTGCGTTTGACAGTACTCCAAGCTGGCTGAGCAGGTGGGTGGGTCCAACCAGCTCCATTTAGCATCTTGTAGTCAGTAGCTGAGATCCCAAGACCAGACAAGGCTATGCACAGTTGTGCTCTAGATTAATTTCCTTTAATTTTAGTTCTCCCACATGACTCTGAAGTGCCTAGCATAGGCATGAGCTGCAAAGCAAGGGAACTGTAGCATTAACCAAGAGGCTTGTGTCCTGGCTCTAGCTCTGACACCTCATGTAGGGCCACTCACTGCCTCCATGATGTTGGGCACTTCTGAACAAGAATATGAAAGCTGCACATAAGCACAAAACTGCGGGAAGGATTAACATATCCTACTGAAAGCTGCACTGCCAAGGTGGCACCAGAGTCTGAAAATGCCTATTTCTTTTCCAGCTCCACAGCCTGATTGCTAAATATAGCTATCTACACAATTACATATTTAAAGCAAAAAAACAGCCAGTAAACATGAAGCAGTCTCCCCACCCAAGAAGACAGCTTGTGGTTAATAGATGTTCTTAACAACTCCAAACTACCATTATCACTCAAGACAGTAGACAACTGTAAATGACAAAGCAAGTTTAGCTTCCTCTGCATCAGAGAATTCCTCAGTGATAACGAAGCTCTGCGATACATTCTCTTCTGTATGCCATATACCACTTTCTACTTCAGGATGGGCAGTTTTCCAGCCCTGCTGCTCCTGCTGGTGCTACCAGGTAAGGCCTTCTATCACACTATGGAGCAGGGTGCTCTGAGTGCTGTTGTACACACTGCTGCTGTTATTTGCTTGTACGCTTTTTATTCAGGCCATCTATCGCCAGGCACAGAATAGGATTGCCAGATGTCAACAAGAGGAGATGTTCAGCCTGAAATTTGTTTATTTTGTTTACATAAGCTTAGGTTTCTCAGTCTGAAATCACCTAGCATATGGGGAGGGGAATCTGTGTTTGTTATTTTCTCCTGAAACATGATGGATGAGGTATTGTGAGCAACGTGAGACAGGCTAGCTGCTCTTTGCTTTCTTACAGCCAATGAATACTGAGTCCACAGAAAGGAACAATATGAATAACAATGGAAAAGGGTAGTGGCACCAAGGCTGGGCATGGATGTTTTTTTATGCAAACCTGCAGAGACAGATAACTCTTCTCACTGTCCCAGAGGTATCAACAGTGTAATGCAAGAAAAAGTGTCACAGGAAGCTGTGACTACTTCTGGCATCAATTTTCTTCTTCTTTTCAAAGGATCACACATGGCAGGAGAGGACACGCAAGTGTTTCTGCAAGTACAGGGAGAGTCCTTCAGAGCTAACTGCTCATATGACATGCACAAGCATTCACATGAGAAGAAATTCTGGTGCAAGGAACAACCAGAAAGATATTGTACAGACTTATCCTTGAGCTTCCCTTCAGAAGAAAGGATTGGTCCTAACCGTGCACTGTACCATCCAGTTGAGCTGAGAGACTCTGGAGGCGGCTGGTTTTCTGTAATCATGACAGCACTTCGAAAAGAGGATTCTGGCACATATCAGTGTGGGGTTTGGGTTGAAATGAAGCAAGTTTTGCTGCAAAGAATACAGATGGTGGTTTCACCTAAGGGTGAGATATGTGGTCAACAGCACACCTGGTGGGAGACAACCAAAATAAATGATGTATCATTTCCATTTTTTTGTTTCATAGTTAAACATGGTATATCTAGACACCATAAATCCCCCGGGAGGTTATCGAGGACAGGATAAAACTGTATTCTATAGCTCAATATAAAATCACAGTATGTATCTGTATGTACCTAGAGGCAGAAATGGCCAATAAATGATTTTCTTCCATATGAAATGAAGTTCCAAAGGGAAAGAAAGCATTATTCTTAAAATCACCATCAAAAACCATAAATACAGTTTGGTGGGATTGTACTAATCAAAACCAAATGTGTTTGGGATGGAAATATTTCAGACAAGCTGATGAAAACTAAAAGGATACAACTTTCTTTTGCACAAAATTTTCCATTTTGTTTCAAGTGTTTTCCAGTCACAGAAACCTTTCACGCAGAAAGGCTCTGATAACTCAAGTAGAAGACTCGTGAGAGGGAGCAACACCCTCTTAAACTTGAAGACAGATATTAGACATTAGAAATATGCTGAGGTGGCTCCTTGTCACAGCACCTGGGCAATGTCACAGCAGTGACAGCCCCAGAATGTGACAGAGTACTTGATACAGGCTTCCACCTGTTCTGCAAGTTCTCTTTGTGCTGATGTTGGCCTCTGCTCCTTTGCTGGGTAATACACACACTACCACAGGGACTGTTCTTTCTTGTCTTTTATCCTAATGATTCACCACTCTATTTTCTTTAGAAACGGTAACAGTATTCGCCAAAAAAGGAAAATCTCTGTTCCTCCACTGCTCCTATTCTATGACAGTCAACATCAGAGAACTTCAACATTTTATTTGGTGCAAAATGGTGTCCCGAATTAGATGTCAACCTATTATCAGAGGTAACGCTGATCAAAGTATTGTTAAAGCAGAGAGGACTGAAATGATGAATGACTTCTCATGGAAAATGATTAGAGTGTGGCTGAAAAAGCTCCAACTTAATGACTCAGGAGAGTATCATCTTGAGAGCCGTTTCCAGGGGAGAAACAAACTACTGAAGAGGATCATGCTGAAAGTTTTGGGTGAGTTAATCAAAGAATTACTGATGATCTTCTAAAAGTCAGCAATTTCTTAATACTTGACAAGAAAGATTACAGGTCAGTGTTAAAGAGCTCTTTTCTGAGCCTTGAAATTTCCTGCGACACAGATAACTCCTGAATTTCCTTTTTAAAACAGATTTTCTGATACATACTAATGGTATAAATTGCTGCCAGTTCTTGGGAGGGGGGCAGTCTGACTTGGCTTCACTGACTGATGACACTTCACATTCGCATCAGCAGATGGAACAGACTCCAAGAGATCTGAACATTTCCATGAATTTCTACCTGAGTTCACCTCTTTGTCACTGTCTGTTAATAGACTTTTGAATTTAATACTTCCCTTCTGCTTTTAGCCAGTGCAGGAAGCAGCAAAACAGAACGCACTGAGCAGAAACAATCTGATTTTTCTGACCTGACTGAAAAACGCAGGAGGGGAGGTAAATAACGAGATCCCTTTTTTAAGAAAAAGATGTCAAGATTTGTCTTCCAAGAAACTTTCTTTTTAGCAGCATTCAAATGCAACTCAGCTTTCACGCTGCTCTCTAAAATGACATCAATTTTCGTGGCTTACCTATTTTGCAACAATGAAAAAACACCAGAGGACTATAACCTGAAGGAAAGAAAATTGGAATCACAAGATGTCTGTTCCTGTCCCCACAGCTATTTGCTACCAGCTCTCTGGCTGAGCCTACACCTGATGTTTTCGTGTACCTACACTGCTGATAGTACACTGACGCCACTAGCCAACAGCCTACACAAACTCCCAGCTCTTTCCTGAAAAACTGGACAAACCCATGACGGGATGATTCCAGTGACTCAACCGCATTAATAAGCTTTCTTTTGCTGATGAACAGCACAGGATGGATATCCTTGTGCATTCTACAATTTCATGGTTAACAAGCAAGCAGCATCTCTGGAGCATGCTAGCATGACACAAAGTTATCAGGGATGGATTAACATGGGAAAATCATTCACTTTTGCTTTTTTTTAAACAAGGGGAAAAATGGAATATGGATGCCAGCCCCATAGACGACAGCAGAAAGGACCAGAGGTAACAAAACAAAGACACCCAGATTCTAACCATAGCATTCCGGATGCACTGCAGGATTTGAGCAGTGCTGTGATAAGCAGCTGAAATGTGCACATGCACATAGGCTTCTCCCTGCAGAGTTTGGGTCAACCTGCTCAAGCCCTATGAAAGCCATACATGTTTCCTACTAGTTTCAGGAGCTCTAGGTGAGGACTTTACTGAAGATGCTCAGTTTCACTATGTTATTCTTTTCTACCTGCTTAAAAAGGGACAACTATACAACCCATGCAATGTTACAATGATTCTGCTCTTGTACAAGCACACCAGCCTAAGAGCAACCCATAATGATCCTGATCAAAGACAGACAATGAGAAAGGCTCCTGCATCCCGATAAGGGATGCCTTTGAACTCTAAGCAGCACTGTAACTGAGTGCAGGAAGAGATTTCAAGCTCCTGAATATGCCCCAGGCTAGCAAAGAACCAAAGAAAATACAGTTGGGATGGATCCTCTGTGAGTGTACATCAGTACTGACCTCACAGAATCACACCTGTTGAGAGACAACAGGGTTAACTGTATGCTGAATTTTTATTCTGGAACCATAATCCAAATTCAGACACAAAAAACCTCCTCCCAGACTAGCCTAGTCACCTCTGGTGATGTAAATTGTGATGGAGACACCATGTTTTCCTTTGCAGGACCCCCTATGCTGTCATGGTGCTGATTTCCTTACTGGCTACAGCTGTCCTGATTGCCACTGTTACACTCATCACCAGCTGCATCAGGAAGAAAAGGGCAGGTAAAGCTCTCTTGTCTTTTCCCTGCCCCTGCAGCCTGGTTTCCCAGCACCCTGAAAGTAGGGATGGTTTATTCAGAAGTATCATCATCCAGGAAGGAAATGCAACTGAGTTGAGAGTGATATGCAACATGTGCACTAAGCTTCTGAGAAGGGAAAGCGGAAGCAGTCATTTTTTTAAATGAAAAAATAGGAGTGTGGTTTTATGCTCAAGAGAGATTCTATTTTTTGTGGCAGGAAAAGAGATGGACTTTGACAGACATCCTGCTTTCAGAAAGGGAGTGCTGCAGGTAAGAGATCATCTGAAATCCCTTATTCTTGGTGCTCTGTTTGATGTCTGCTATGCAGCAATGCTGGCTCTGTGCTCACCACTCAAGGGGATCGCAAAGTACACAGTGCCACTCATCCTACAGTGATAATGTGTTCCATCCAGCCAAGCCAGCTGACCAAAGCTGTCTATGTTTGTGACCACATCTGGGTGCAAAGCAGACACAGCCTCAATAACACGAGCAAGTCATAATCCCTGTTTTTGTTTACAGTACTCAGAAAATAAATTCAATAACAAATAGGTAATTGTGAAAGTTCACTGGCCTTGGACCTTCAGTAATATCACCAAAGCTCATCAAAGGAAAACTTTGTTATTTGCAACCTCTCTAAATATTGAGTGTGTTAACTGTTGCTGAGCCTTTCCACCCAGGATTAGAAAGAAGAGTTTTGTATATAAGAATTTCCGAAACTTCTCTAAGCACACTTTCACTTTTTCCCTGCATCCTCTCTCCTCCTCCTCAGTTTC
Source organism: Gallus gallus (assembly GCF_016699485.2). Classification (NCBI taxonomy): domain Eukaryota; kingdom Metazoa; phylum Chordata; class Aves; order Galliformes; family Phasianidae; genus Gallus; species Gallus gallus. The sequence goes on along the minus strand of NC_052557.1, from coordinate 4,782,601 downwards.
ATAGTATGTGGAGAAAGTGTCTGTAATTGTAATCAAACCGAGACTAATATTCAGAAGCAAAAAAGTGCTGCATTTCTTTTTAACTTCTCCTTCTCTATGCTTTTAAAGGAAGGAAGAGAAAAAGCAAGTAGAATGCCAGATGGAGACCACAATGAGAGTACGATATATGCTGCAATAAGGCACCAACCTCAACCCAAACCTGAAGATGTTATGTATGTCAACATACAGCCTTCACCGAAAGTTTTCCTCCTTCAGGAACCACCAGGGAGCTCACATCCCTCGGGGCCTGTGGAATATGCTACCCTTATCTTCAAGGACACAACCCTATAGTCTAAAATGGAAGAGAGAAAAGCAGGTCCACTGAAAGAAAGCAGCACAGAGCCTTCAGCTTATTGATGGAACGCTGCTGAACTGAGCTTAGAAACAACCCGCATGTAACCAATTGCTGGAGATGTGTACACACGGGATTGCTGAAAGGATGAGACACATGGATGCACAAACCTTCCCTGAAAAACAACCAAACTTTTCTAATAGCCCAGCAGCACAATTCAGCTATCGTTGAACAAACATTGTGGAAGGCTGTGGCACATTCGCTATCTGCACAGGGCTCTATTTTTAAGCAATGAGCAACTATAAGACCAACTTCAGGAAAAAGGCTGTCTGTGATAGCAGCAGATACAGTGTCACAGCCAGCAACGGGCTGCAAGATATGGGAGCACAGCACTTCCGTTTGGACCTCCAACTCACTTAAATATCTGCATGTGAAATGTTAATTACTACCCACTGATTAGGACCAGAACAGCAAAGTGGTAAAGTACCTGCTGAATTTCAGCACAGAAGTTGTTTTGCATACTTCAGAGAGACAAGTAATACTCTCAATGTGCTTCACCAAACCAGGGCTTCATTGAATGGTATTTGTCTACATAAAATGTCTTCAGTCTGAACATACAGTTGCAGAATTCAGACTGTATGAATAACTTTGGGTTTCCTTGCCTTCTCTGCTTGTTTATTAACACCACACCCACGCTACAGTTTAAGTCTGTCTTGGCTTTGTTATAAATTACACTCATTCTGATCAAACTACTGAATCCTGTTATGGTGGCGATAACCACAAACACCCCTAGGAATTATGGATAGCTCCTAAAATAAAGCTGACTATGATTCTCACCTTAACTCTCTGAGTTGTACCCACGGCTGCTGAACATGATACAGAAATGACTGGTTTTTTTATATTACAACTGGGAGAAAAGGAACGTGAAAAGGCACACTCATCAATTAATCATATAACCTGCACAGAAACTCCACTTTGCCTGCGGGTTCTTTTCCATTTCTGAGGAGACGTGGTGAGCGGAGAGGGGAGAGATGATGAAGCTTCTCTTGCCAGGTCTGATGTGGCTACAGGACATCAGGGTCTATGCTGTTATAGCTGAGATGATTTTGTCTCTCTATTGCAAATCCTCTGAAAATAGAACCAGGAAAAAAAAAACACATTAAAATAACTGTTAACTACATATGTGTGTGGGGGGGGGAGGGGTTTGATTCCTAAAGAGCTGTACTGGCTCACACTGGAAAGAATGACTGAGGCTCATGTCACTTTTGAGACAACAAACATGATTGTGTGCAGCCATGCCATTAAGGTCTGAAATTATGCACACCAGGAAAGATGAGTAATTAACATAACAGGCATCAATACACAATTTCTACTTCTTATTTAACCAGTTTGATTCTCTGAAAGCAACTAAACTTTGTGTGTCCAAATTTCTCATCTAGCAGCAGTGGCACACAGAGTAAAAGATCTTAAAAGTAATGTAATGGAAATAATTAAGTCATGATAGAAAGGCTTTCTGGTACACACTTCCTTTTCTCAACAAAGCTGAAGATTATCACATGATGAAGCTGAGGGGGTTTGTAGGGCCAGTTTAGCACTTAGATTGCATCAGTCCTCTGTCATGAAATACAGATAAGTAACTGCCAGTCTTAAAGCAAAGGCACTCAGAGGACTGTTTGCATCTCTAACAGGCAGTAAAAGTATATTCAAATGACTGATGGCTGGGCAGCATTGTCTGCTCACTGCCAAGCACTCTGGCCTTAAGTGGACTATAAGAACAGAACAATCACATAATAAACTGTGAATTATACTCCAGAGATTCTACCACAATCATCGTAGTACTACGCCATCTTGGGGACATCCAGCAGCAGCAGCTTTGCAAACTGGGCATGCAAAAGAAGCCATTGAGATTTGAGCAAAAGACAGAGATGAAAAGGATAATGTTTCATTAACTACTATGTAAACCATCCAGTGCTGCTCCATGCCTTGAAAGACCCACAAAAAAAACAAAATGGCAAAGTAAACTGAATTTTGGATGATATTGCTTGGGAGCAATATTACAGAGACCAAGAGTCTCCTGCTGGATGAAATACAGTTGGCTCATCCATACCTTCTCTTTTCCTCTGGGAATCACTGGGGCATGAGAACATTTCTGGAACAAATGTTTGTCTCTAGCTCCTTGAAATACAAAGAATCAGCAATGTGTTACTGCATGAGGAACCAAGGAACAGAGAAAACCCAACACTTACCAACCGTGTCCACTTCATATTAGCAGTACAAAATTTTATCCATTCTGTTCACTTTAGAATATCTGTTCAATTGTCCTCAACTTCCTACCTTACTTCTGTCCTGTCTCCCCAGCAACTCAGAATATTGATTACCAGAACAGAAAGCTAAGCAATAAAGGACGAGATCCTGGCAACCGTGACTAGCCCAAGATTACCAGATACAGGAACTTCTCTCCAAAGCAAGCGGTTGCTTTAAATTAGTCCGGTCCTGCTCTTGTTAGGGAACTGAAAAGAATTTCAAATTAAGAATAAAGCAAAAAGCTGTGAAAATCAATATCTGAGTGGCTTTGTAATCAGATAACCTATTATGTGCTGTGGGCATTCCCTCCAGGCCTATGATGCCTGCTTATTCCCCTGGGCCACTGCCCTTCATGCTCTTCTGCATTCATGAATCTTCAGCTGTGATGTCCTTGAGGGTTTATTCTGCTCTATTTGCCCACAATCACACTTGTAGCATTTCTGCATTTCATCAGGATTGCAGAGCTGCCAGCAACACTGTGTCAAAAGAGCAGGCCAGCATCCACCAGGACCCACACTGACTGCCAGCCTGTGGGACTGCAGCACATACCAGCGTCCAAGCTTGGAAGTCAGATGCTGTTTATTTAGCAGAGAGAAATTTTTTGTTCAGAAGATAACCCCCAACAGCAGTACCTAATCGGATGCTCAGAACTGCCTGCTGGAGTTCTGCCTAACCTACCTCACATATGGGGACACCATCCCCCTTATTTGGGCACCGAACACTGGCAGTAGGACTGTGCTCTATCAGATCTGGTATTGGAAGAACTCACCAGTTTTCACTTGGAGCTCTCAGCCGGTATTTCCAAGCTGTTCTACAGATAGCATGAAAATGTCACCCACAGTTGGGTTCACGTGGAAAGCACTGTTAAGGCATCCTATGCAGGAGAAAGAAACACAACAGCACTTGGACTAAAGATGCCCTTTTTGTTCTGCTTGTTGGCAGCAGGCGACACTCATGCAAGCTCAACACCTCTGCTAGCAAAGATCTGCTTTTGCACCAGCGAGGGCAAAACCAAGCCCCAAGAACTGTAGCAGCAATTCCTATGCTTTCAAGAACACACTGTATGGCCACAAGTATCTGCAAAGTTTAGTGTATCCCTTCTAAAATAAAGCATATCCCAAGAACACAGGAACAAATGAATAGGATCAATGCAATATTTTGCTTTTTTTTTTTTTTTTTTAATATGTATACATGGCAGCTATTAACCCAAAGAGCTTTGCAAACAGTAAACATACTGAAGAACAGTTTCAGCAATGCAGTAGCATACAACTACTTGATACCGTACAAAAAGACTGCCTAACAGCGCAGGACCTCAGCCCTGATAAAAGTATTTATGTTATCATTGCTGAAGTTACAATACTGCTGAGAGATCCTGAGCAGCATGCGTGGAAGGAACAGCATGCCTGAGAGGGATTAGCAGGCAGACATGGAAGCTGAGCATTTCTTAAACCTTTCAAAGCCTGCCCAATCCTCTTAAGAGGAAAACTTCCTTTTGTACCAAAACACAAAAAATAAGCTCTAACAGTCTCTGTTCTGTCATATTTGAGCAAATAAAGATAATGGCACGATACTAGGGAGTTTGGGGACAAGAATAAACCACCCTTCTGGAAGATAACCAGCAATACAAGAGAGTAAATGTTTGGGGAAGAACAGCACTTGGGTAATGTGAAGGTAGAGTGTCCTCTTTTATGCTTACACAACCCTGAGCAGATTCCAGCGCAGCACCCATAGGGCACTCCCTGTGCTCCAGAGGCTGTTTCTATACCATCATTTGACTCTTCAGGAAGACTTCTCAGGGATAATTACTCAATGACTCCTGCAGCACGCACACAGGAGATAGCCCTCAGGCAAGTGGCGCATTATGCCAATAGGTATCCAGGAACTGGACTAGCAAGGGAAAAGAGACAGCATGACTTCTAGGCATATTTCCCCAAATTGTTATTGTCTGAAGCAAAAAACTACCACGCTAATTACTATGCGCCTCCTTTACCCACAGCCCAGAGATTCCCCCCAACAGCTTCTCCACACTCAAAGAACGCACAGAAGGAACACTGACCCCGTGAGAGCAGCCTTCCTTCCTTTCCGCAGCCGAGAGGCCATTCCCAACTCCAAGAGGGCGATGTAATCTTCCTTTGCCTCAGAGCTGAGCTACGCCCTCCCCATCAAACTCTCTACAGCCCCTCCGCCGCCATTTTGAGACGCTGTCCCCGCCGGGCGGGAAACTAGCAGGGCACCACCAGCCAATCAGAGATGTCTCAGAGCAGCACCCACCAATAAGCACGCGAGGCGGGACGCCGCAGCTCCCCTCAGCCAATCGGCTTCCAGCGCTCGCAGGCGCCAGGCCTGCACTAGCGGTTCCCTCAAGCGGAGAAATGGCGGATGAGGAAAAGGGTTTCTCCCGTTGACGGAAAGGAGGACTTAAAAGCAGAGCTAGAGCCGCTACTTCGTTTATAAATTTTTATTAGCTGGATAGTGTACACAGTACTTACAATTGCATCTATTAAAGACCAAAATACACTTGAAAAAATGCATTATATAAAAAAAATTATAAACTATATACAAACTTTGCCTTACATGATGCAAATTTCAGTAACCCCCCCCCACCCCCCACATCCAAAGAATTTTTTTTCCTCCCTCCCGTTTTTAACATGCAAAGCCTTGAAGCGCTCCAGCATCACTCAAGGACCGTCCTCAACGTGTCACCCTTCCACTAAGCAAACACTGCTTTTAGAGGCCAACACAAACAACCCAATGCAGGTGAAAAATGCTGCACTCAGGCTTTCACATCCTTATTTGAAGTATTAACAGTAAAGCTTCCTAAGTAACACGAATCCATAAGCCTTAGTACACATTCTACAACAATAGATCAGATAACCTATATATGAAGGGCTCATTGGGGAAAAAAAAGTTCTAGTTGAAGAAGTTTACAACTTCCTTAAGAAAAACAAGAATTACTATTTTAAAAGAAATAAACAAAAACATATATCAGAGCAACGATCTCTGCTTCCATAACTTCCAACTGTCTGAGGGGGTTCTCTGGGACAGAGATTAGCTGTCAGTTGAAGAACAGAAATGTTACGGAGGCCATCTTACTCCAGCACAGAAATATTCCTCCAGCACACGAATATCCTATTGACAAAATGTACAGATGCTTAAAAAAGTATTTACAATAGTGCGGAAAATTCAACTAAGGAAAAGGTTTTGTTCTTCCTTCACTAAACGAGAGCGGTGGGTTTCCTGAAATGGGTGACTTCATGAGAAATGCCAGGTGAGGATTTTATAGTTACTGACTGAAAAAGAAAGAAGCACCACGCTCTAGCTGGCTAAGTATTTTAAGGCAGAAGCAACCAAAGGCACCAAAAATGCCATCAATGCCTTTTGAATAGCTAGAAAAAACCCTCATGTAAAATTTGTGAGCAGAACACTAGATTATTAATATAATTTTTATAATTGAAATCCAAAGATCTATTTCGAACTGGGCTTTCACCTCTTTCTGTAGCTGCAGGACTGCCTTGCAGAACTTTTTGTCAGCTTTGCTTCAGCTTACCATATCAGTTGCGTAAGGGTAAGAGTACAGAGCTAGAAGTTCAGAAGAGAATAAACTGAACTTCATTTAGAAAACCCAGCTGCCTTACTGTAAATGCCAAACCTGCTCCTCCTCTTCATATTTATACTGGCTATGTGTCTTCACAGGTGGCTGACCTAAACACTTAGTACCTAGGCAAGCACTCTGCTTCACAGGTTGCTTGTATATGTATTACAGACTCCATCACATTTCACATCCTAAGAACAGGGCAAGCTTAAAAATCTGTAATGAACAACAAGAAGTTGCATTAAGGTATGCAGCCAGAAACTAGTTGTAGGAAAAAAACACTATACTGTTATTATTTTTTAAAAATGTAACAACGTCGAGTGCCACATCTTAAAAACTCTTCTTTTTTAAGTGGATAGTCTGTAAGCTGTCTGATAGCCTGAACAATTAACTAATACACGCCTTCATTTAACAGTCCTCTGAAAACATCAGTGTGCACCTGGTTGAATGGCCCTGGGCTTCCACCATCATGAAGCAGTTCCTCACTCTATGCAGAATGAGAACCATGGAACTGATTTACAACACACGTCAGGAAATGCTGTCAAAAAGATGGTCAAGTGTTATCACTCTGACATTGCAGACTGTATTTCTTTTGGAGAACCATGCATCAGACTGATTAGGTTAGAAACAAAGGTTTTAAAAATAATCCTTCGGAAGAGACTCACTTGAAAGTTTCAATACTTTAATATTCCAAAGCATTACCTGCTGGCAATAAACATACCAAAAAACACCAATAAATCGTATTTACTAACTAAAGCCTTATCCTCACATCAATAACCCTCTCCACTCTTACTTTTTAGAACAGATCCACAATAAATCAAGTCTTGCAATAATCTTGAACTGTTTTGATCACTTTGACTTGATGGCTGAACTCTTCTCAGAGAAGAGCTTGCTGCTTACATATTTTACAGAGTGGAGCTTAAGAGAACCCCCTTCAGTTTCTGTCAGTTTTACAAGTGCAGATGCAACAGCAGAGAACAGTTCAGTAGACAGTAAATCCAAAGATGTAAGTAGTGGATGTAAATGACAATTCTCTACTGGGAAAATGAAGTACCGTGGTATAGCCACATCAGTGCTGGTTGCTATAAACTGGATTATGTTGCTGCACAGAAGGGTCATAACTCCAAGAAGTCTTTGCTGGCCCTCCTTCAGCATGCCAGTTATTGCTGGTCAGTCAGTGGTACACTCACCATGGCCAATCTTAATGCAAGAGATGTTATAAAGGGGAAAAAAAAAAAAAGCATGAGCTGTCAGACTGAAATCCCTGCACTGAATCAGAAAAGTATACCAAGAAAGTCATTAAGTTTCTATTAGTTGAATCAACTGCAGTTAAAATCTTTACCACACACTGAAAAAGTGGTGTTTGTTCTGTAGAAAAGGATAGGCTGTGATGTGGTGATTGTCCCATTGAAAGACTTGCTTGATACAATGGTAAGGTAGAACAGACTTGCAGAAGGGACAGGAATTCAGTTACATTTTTATGTTAGCAGTGATTAGGAGACTCTGATCATCTGTGTCATTGCTTCTTCATTGGTCTGAGATGGATCCTACAGATAGAAAATAGAAGTCATGTTGTAATTTCCAGAATTTTCCATAAAATCAGAGAGTCACATACAACTACCTTTGTCAAGAGAAGAGACTCCCATATCCCCCCCTCTGCCCATGATCTTCAAACATGTCACATTTCTACTGGGTGTTACAAGCCACCGTAAGATAACTGTGATACATATACATTAATAATTCCTTACAACATATTGTTTCTGGTATTTGGGAAGACCTAATAATGGAAGGTCTAGGTCTAGTATTTGGAAAGGATTCCACTTTAGAGTGAGAAGTATTCTTCCACTAAAGTCACAGGTCTACTTTAAAGCACTGGTCAACAACAGAATTTGCTACTTCTACCCTATGGTATTCCCTCCTTCGAAAAACTGTCTTGCATTTTATTTACGTATCTAAGTAGGCAATTAAGAATCAGAGACACATTTTTGAATTTTCCAACATGTGTGAGATAAAGCATGACCCTTAATACACGTCCTAACAAGGAAACTTCTGGTATGCAATCACAACAGCTGCACAGATTGTATTTCTTAGGACAATAAATACAAGCATTCTCTATTTGTAAAACAAAGTGAATACATTTCTATCAAGGTTACTACGATTAATTACTCGAGATAAATAGGTCCTTGCTCTCTAAACAAAGTGAGAGGGGGCATTTCTTTACAAAGTTTGAAACAAAAATCTGAAGGCAGGGAGGGACAAAGGTCAGCAGCCTAACCCCAAAAAAGAACAGAGAACAGTAGAAACGCTCCTCTAAAATGCAACCTGAAGAACTCAAAGCAGGAGCCGCCCGAAGAACAGACAAAGTTCTACTTACCTGCATATGGGGACTGTCTTTTTCCTTTGGTGAGAAGAAACGTCCACCTTCTCCTCGCTTCCTGGCCATGGCGTGACGATGCCGAGATTCATGCAAGTATTTCTGTCACAACATGGAAGAGAAGAGCAATGAGAGCAGCCTATTCCTCCTTAGTTCAGTACTTATAGTAATTGAGAACACGGAACAAAAACCCGATGCAGACTCCATTCTTCCCCTCCACCCCTGAAATAAAATGTTTACTGTAAAGACCTGTTTGCAATACAGTGACATTAGATGAGCTATTAAACACATGGAAAGGAAGCACTTACTGCCACCATGGGACTTAGAGATTACTCAGATGTAGTTTATGAACAAGAGAAAAAAAAAAAGGAAAAAATCCTAAGATCCCAATCCTCATTTTTTCTGGCAGAGATGAATTTCTGTGCCCTTCTCATACAGCAGCCCTGTGTAAGATTTGTGTTATATTCTCACCCTTCTTTCTTTGGGAATTTTCCCCTCCGCTTCAAGCTTTGCACGTGCCTGCCTCCTCTTCAGGATTCGATGATACTGCTTAGCATTTACATAGAGGGGCTCTTCTTCAAGCATCTCTGCTCCAGGCAAAGGTATTCGCTGGATAGCTGGTACTGATCCAGCCCCAGGTACCATCTGTACAGAGAAGAATGGTTTTAGAACTTTTAGTTTAGAATGAAAAGGGAATGCAGAAATATACTTTTTAAAGTGTTTAGGATGGAATGGGCTTGTTTTTTCTTCAGTTAACGCATCAATTTAAACTGAAAGGAGCGAAGTCATTCTCAAACTGCAGGACAAATTTAAATAAATCAATGACACACCATTTGGACTTCTTTTTCTTCCTGATAATGGTAAAATTTCAACACAATACACAATTCTATGACTATGTTATTGCATCTTGTTTAATTTGCATGCAGGATATGCCCATCACTTCCCCTTCTTTTAGGCTATGACTTCTTTAATTTATATGATAATTCCAGAGCATTTCTTAAGCAATTATTACTCATAGAGCTGCTGACATCTAGTGGGGATGAACAATAAAGTTCAAGTTGAAAGGCATCAAACTACAAAGACATAAGAACTGGCAGAAAAAAATCTTAAGAATCAGAAAAACAAATGCTAAGGAATCCTCAAGAAATGCAACAGTCGATTCAATCTTTTTCAATGTCTGCTTATCAGCTAAGAGCTTATTTTGAATTTCAGCTCCTAGATTTTTTTTTTTTTTTTTAACTCAATCCACTGTAGCTGAAAGTAAGTACAGAATATACAGATCACAACAGGACAGTGGCCATTAAAACTGAAAACTTTCATCCCTTAAACTCCTAACTCCTGTTAGCTACTGAGAAGACTGACTACATTAAGACAGGATGGATCTCAGACGACAGCTTAAGCACTGACACCTTACAGCTCTATCTTCGAGTTAAATAGAGAGTTAAATACATACCATAACCATTCCACCTGAATTGACAACATTTCCAGCAACTGGCAGTGTCACTGTAACAGTCCCCTGTCCGCTGCTGGTGGTATTGGTGTTGGCTCCTGCTTGTACAATTTGTGCTCCAGCCAAACTGGCTGCTGGAATGGTGATCATGCCTGTAACAGGGACTGTAACTTTAAGAAAATAAAACACAAAAGAAAAGAAAACAAAACAAACAAAAACACGCACACAGAAAGAAGGGAACACCATTAGTCCCACTTCTGTTTTCCACTCATTCACCCTTCCATAGGATTTAGAAATGCATTACAAGGTATCAACTAAACCGTACTTTGTTTTTTTTCTATCTGCACTGCAATCCCAGGCTCAGGTAGAGAGCAGGTATTTGAAAGTGCAGAAGCAAACGAGCATTCCTATTCTAACAGCTCTTATCAAATAAAAAAAAAGGATTTCTCAGTTTTCTATGGCAAGATCTACCTGCCAAACTCCTAACAATACAAACATCTCTTCTTCCATTTGCTGTGCCTTCACATCACAACAGTCACAGCACTACCAACCAGCACTGCAACCCACTGTTTGTACTGACAGCCATTACAGGGAAATGAAAACCTATAAAATAGACTTTGTGAAGTCCCGACTTTTTGCACCAGAGCTCATACCTTGCTGGAGAATGGTTCCATCAGCATTAACGGGCTGATAGACTATGGTCTGGCCTTCAGCCGTTTGTGCTACTTGTTGTCCTTGAACTGCTATTTGTTGCTGAGTCTAAACAAAACAAAGAACACAGGAACTTTAAAAATTGCTTCTTTCTCAAATTTCACAGTTTCTGAATTAATACACAGTGCTTATGGCGTTTCAGGCACGTATTTCTTTTGCTTTATTACTAGCATAAAGAAATAGCATGGAGTACAAACCAACTGAACTGAAGGTAAAGTACCTGACGCATGTATAATAAACTTTTTCTAATACTGTAGTATTTAACATTCAGAGAAACAAGTTCCAGCTTTCCTCTCTCATTATCAGTACATTAAATTCTGGTCCTAACCAAAAGAAACAGCAGAAAACCCAGGTATGGCTGGACTACTGCACAGAATGGCGCAAGTATGACATTAGCAATACTTATGTTTTCAAATTGCAACAAATAGACAAAAACAGCCATGAACCAATATACAGAAACACGATGGATAAGAACATGCAGTCTATTCTGTCCCAGGGTTACGTATGAAACACTACAAAGATATTAATTTTATTTTCAAGTTCTCCTCCACATTAATTTTTTTTTTCCCTTTTTACTTAACCATATCTTAAGTCATTTGCCAAGTCTGCTTCCTGTTCCTCTCAAGAAAACCCTTTCATGCTGGTGCAGTTACCTGTGTCTGGCCAGCAGTAACTGCAGTCTGTGGCTGCTGTATAATGATCTGCTGGGTCTGGCCCTGCTGCCCCTGTACCTGTACAGCCTGCCCACCTTGAATCTGAATCTGACCTGGCTGGACCAACTGAATCTGTGGAAGAAAGAGTCAGAAAGGAACATTAACTATGCCTCTTATTTCTCCCTCCTTGGCCTCAGCATTACCAGATCATCTGAGGATGATTTATTGCTGCAAAGAAAAAAAAAAAAAAGGAAAAAAAAGCACTGAAACTTCTCTTTTTCTATTTTAAAATGAAGAGTTTTAAATTACTCTTCCCTGTGACACAGCAGTCACCGATAGAATAGAATAGCAGTCAGGAACGTACAGAATAGAGAAAATGTAACATGTAACATGCCAGTGTTGTCATGTTCTAGCAGCTCTCCACTGCTTACACACTAAAACAGTCAGAAGAAATAAATTCACACAAAACTAGAAATACCACTCAGGTCAAAGAAACGAGGAGTAAGATTTAAGATATGTGCAGAATGTTAATCATCCAGCATAGGGAAGTACTCAGGACACAAATAAAAATGTCTTCAGTTTTGAGAAATCTTTCCACCAATTCGGAACATTTTTTTTGAGATAAAAAAAAAAAAGAGAAACTGGGATATGGTTTGAAGCTTCTGCTTTAGAACCCAGTTACAGACCTCCCTCAACAACCACAGCATAAAGAACCTAACACAAAAAATATTGCCTTTCAGCCAAAGAGTTTGATTTCAATAACTAAATAAACCTCTCAAGACACCACCACCACCACCACATGCCTTCCTGGACCATGCAGAACTTCATTCCCAAATCTCATTCTCTAATCACTACAAGACTTCCACCATGCTGCTGTTAGCAGTTCTTCCCTTATTTCTGAGGAACACGTTTTGAGCACCTGCTGAAATTTAAAAACTGTCCTTTAAATAATTCAAAGCAATTGCATCCAATAAAATCATCACATATCCTTCCACAATATGACTTTATTTGCAATGGAAACGTTTAAATCCACCTTCTGCCATCACATGTAAGATGAACTCAAGCACAAGAATTATTTTCAAGTTTTCTTTTTTTAAAGAATTCGAGTGTATTCTAATGGACTTGGAAAGCTTTCACTATCCCTTAAAATACAAAGCCCAATACGAAGTGTATTTCAGATCCACTCTTAAATACAGTTCACCGTGGCAGATCCATAGCCATCGCTGCCCAGGCCGTTCTAACAGCGCTGAGGCGAACACGCTCTGTTTGACAAGGCAAGAACATAGCAGTTCATTCTTTGCAATTTATCTCTAATGAAATTAGGGTTATCTCACCTGCTGCAGTCCTTGCGTTCCAGAAACAGGGACTTGCATGATTGTCTGGCCCTGGCCCCCAGGCACAGCCTGCACCATGATGGGCTGGCCAGTCGATGTGATCAGCTGCCCACCGCTCACCTGCACCATTAACGGCTGCCCCTGGACCTGGGGAACAGGAGAGAAAACAAACAGAACAATGAAAAAGTCTGATGGTGCAAAACCAGGATCTGAAGTGGATAGCACACACAGCTAACTGCTTACCTATCTTAATGTAATGACCAGCCAGAGAACTGAGCAAGAGTCACTGTGCTGGGCTCATCATCAGCATCAAATACCTTTAGTTTCTACAGCTCCCTCCACGCTGCACTGCTGGATTTTGTAAATTATCTTTTCCTGCTGCACTCTAACCAATAAAGCATAAAAGCTGGACAACTTTTCCAGACACTATAAGTACATTCATGCACAGCCCAAGAGCAAAGTATAATAAAAGAAACTTCATTAACTACAGCACTCCTAATCTTTTACTGAGACTCCTAATGAGAAAAAGCTCAAAGTAAGCCACTCTGGCAGGGAGATTCTGCAGCAGCTTCACTCTCTCCAATTACATGCTTACAACATTTCCATTTCCTAACCAATATACAGCATGTGATACTCAGAGAATTTTTTCACGGCTATTAAGTGAAATTATTAATGTAACAGCACAAAATGCAGCTCAGTAAGGAAGAGTGACAGAAAATGAGCTGCAGACATTTCTTGGACAAAAACTTATAGCAGATTTCCAAATTGCACATAAAGGTCACTGCAATTGGTCACTAGTAAAAGCTTTATGAAAAAAAAAAGGCAAGGAGAGAAACTCCATTTAAACTTCATTACCTTCCAAGTCCCCAAACTCTCCCAAAGCCATACCTCCACAGCTGGAATGCGAGCCTTTTGAACTACGTAATTACTCTTAACTACGCTCCAAGTTGTTTACAAACCAGAACAATGTGACAAAAAAAAAAAAAAAACAACCAAAAAACCACAAAAAAACAAGAGTTCGTGGGTTTTCTAGCAGTAAAATTCAAGAACAGGCAGTACCAAACATTCACTCTTCAAGCACTTTCACTGTAGAACACCAGACTAAGTATCAGCACAGATTTTCATCACATTTCCCTTAAAAAACCCAACAACTTCCTTTTGCATAGTTCAAATACCCTAGTGAACTATGTGTTAACACATAAACAGACTCAACCACACAGTCGTATCCCAGGGATCAACACCTTAAATAGAACACGGTAGCTTTATAGGTCACCTGATCCCCTTGCCACGTTGATCCGCTCATTCCTCAGCAATGTAGCTAACACATAGAAGTCACTGACAAAAGGGGCAGTGTGTGTTTTGAGTCATGAGAGATAAAAGCATGCTCATGTCAGCCAGAGAAGCACAGGCAGCAGTACTATATCCAATAGGCAGAAAGTAAAATGTACATTCCAGGATTCTTGTTAATGCATTAAGGCAAGCAAAGGAAAAAAAAAAGTGGGGAGAAGTAGGAGGCCACAGTGATCCAAGCAATTCAAGTCAGCCAGCTTTTCATACTTGAACTCCAAACATAAAAAATGCTGTGTTCAACCTGACACCTGGCGAGACCATTCAAACCTCAAGCAAAACCAAAATAGTGAACAATGCATTGCTAAACTACAGCTGTCCAGGGCTCATCAGTTCCTTCACAAATTTCCTACGTGAGCTAATGAGATTACAAATGTGTTTGCATGGCCCAGAGTGCTTCGCATCGAAGTAAACCAGGGCTTGAAATGACCGTGAATTTCTTTCCAATTTCTATTGTATCTGCTGTTAGGAGACATGTCTGAGTTTCCCTGCAATGTATATATACAGGCGAGAAATGAGCTATCTCAGTCCTGCAGGAGCCAATACTGTTCCCAGGTAGCTTTTCCAATTACAGATAAAAATGTTTCTCTCTTCACGCTGATGGGTCACCCCCTACCTCTCCGTCTCTCTTTCACATAGGAAAAAAACCCGCAGAACTACTCACAGTGAGTATCAGAAATGTAATCTTGGAAGTACAGAAAATCTTTAAGCTGTATCTCTTTTAAGTTCTGTCTCTTGACTTCATTATCTTGGTGGGTTTCTTCCCTTTTGACTCCCATTTCATCCACTATTTGCTTTCTGAATTACAACAGCTGGAATTCATGAATACACCTGTGATCCAATGAAAAGCTATAACCTCACTCTCTTCATGGGAAGCCTCACATAAAGCACACAGTATCAGCCAACAATTTTCCTGTCCCTATTTCAAACCCTGTAAAAAACACAGCATTAGATATGTGGTGATGGGGAGAGTCATGCAGTGCTCACAAACACGATTAGAGAGGTCACCACTACCTGGAGTGTCTGGACTTGCTGGCCTGAGGCGGATGCCACCTGGGCCTCAGTCTGCAACTGGACAGCAGTGACACCACCCTGCTGCTGGGAACAGGAACAGGAAGAGCTTGAAACACGGAAATGCACAGCTCACACAAGAGACAACCACACTTTGCTGGAGAGGATGAATTTTAAAATTCATATATACGCTGCTCTTGGAACATATGGAAAGTGATTTAACAAATCTAAGAATGGAATACTGGCAAATCCGCACATCCCACTGGTAAGCTTCAACATTCCAAACAGAAGTCGGTTACAAAAAACACGAGAGGTCATTCTGCAGAAATTAAATTCTCTGCTTCGCTGCCTTAGGCTGCTGCCTATCTGCTTAATGTTTCCTTTCACTACTCAACTTCTTGTGAAAGGCTTCCAAAATTATGACTTGTTTGCTACAATAAAGGCCATACATTCCCTTCTGCGCAGAAGAGCAGCACAGCAGACTACGAGTTCATCTGTGTCATCCCTGCATCAGTGTCTTCCCACCACTGACCTTGAAGGATGATCTTGAGATGTTGCAAGAGCAGTTAAATCTAAAAGCCTCGTCTATCTTTAGCCTCCTTAGTAAGAGTCCCAAAATAATCAATGATAACTGTGTTAGCATTTTGAGAGACGAAGGACGGCCTCTCTCTTGAAAGCTGTACAACTGGCTTCTTCAAAAGAAAAAAAATCACTTACAGAAATGTTTCATACGCAGCAAATCACTGTTTGAGAGCACGTACTAAAAACGAAACAGGTCACTGAATGGTTTTACCTCTATTGCTTAGAAGGTACCAATAAAATCAAATATGTCTTCGGTTACCTGCTGGAATCAGGTATTTTTGATAATTCTTAATTTGTCATCTTCTAATTTCTATTAAAATCTTATTCTTACTGAAAAAAAAATCAAACTCAACTAAATTCAGTGGAAGAAGCTGCTCGAAGCCATTGAGCACTCCAGCAGGCTGATGGCAAAGCAGTGTCTCATTGAAAACATAATCCAGCATCTTAATCATGTACATGGCAAACTAAGACACACTTCTTGCCTTGAACAAAGATGCAACCAAAGTAGTTCAGCAGCAGCACAGCTCTTTTGTAAGTGCATTACTCAATGTGAGTGGATGAAACTTAACACTGAAAACCTATAAGCCTTAAAACCAAACCAAAACCAGCCAAACAGCTGGCATGTTATAACAGATAAACTAGAAACTTCTTTCTGGAATGGATGAACTCATCCAAAGTTACATGGTTGGTTGGTTTTTTTGCAATTCTTGTGCTCATTTTGATGCATTCGAAGCACAAAGCTGAAGGATTTCAGTACATATTTCTTTTGTATTGTTTCCTCCCATTTCCAGAGGACGTTAGTTTCCTCACATCACCACCAGACTGTAAACTCCCTATTGCACTGGAATTAAAACTAGTTTCTTAATAAAGGTATTTTATTTTATAAACCTATTTACTGTGATTTCAACAAGACCAGACCACAGCTGTAGCGACAGAACTCAGGTAAACTCAGAGGGGATCACAAAGCATCTGGCTGGTTCTGTGCAACTTTGAAGGTTTGTAACCCACCAACACCAGCTCACCCACTGCAACTCCCCATACCTGCTGCTGAATCTGCCCCGCCTGCACAACGATCTGCTCTGTGGAACTGTTACTGTTGGCTGTGTACTGCTCCATAGCGCTTCAGATCCAACGCTGACCAAGGCACAGCGCAGTCTGTGTACCTGGCAAGAAAAGAGAAAAAAAAACCACGTGATTATTGTCCCAAAGTTTGAAGGTTGTTGTATCCTACAGCAGCCAAAAAGCAAAGCACCTGCTAACGTGAAGGTGGTGCCTTGCGCACACTCAGATTAACGGCCATGGTTTAATTGCAGACCTTCCTCTTTGATAATGTCACCTTACTTTAGGACAGAAACAAGGTTTAGGTGTAAAACTGAACTAGACATTGAGACTTAAAACCAAGTGAAACAGCCTCTCCCTCCCCAACTACACAACAGTCCCTCCTTATCTCTCTTCCTTCTTCTCCTTCCTTACATATATTCTGAGAAGACAGCAGATCTCATCTCCAGGACCTTGCCTAGACATACAAAGAACATGCTAATGGAACAACACACTTCGTTCCATTACCTCCTTCTCCCTCACATTTCTTCTTAGTTCATCAACACAGGAATTCTTACTCTTACTTTTAATGAGATATCTGATTTACCCCAGGACTGTTACGTTGCTGAAAAGGCAGCATTTAACTTTCACCTTCCAAGCCTAAAACAGCAACAAAAAGAAAAGCAACGCTTTTCAAGAAAAAATGCATACAGAATGCAGTCCCAACTTCCACTAACTGGAAGGGTTGCTGTGCTTACGGCTGTAACTGCTCAAACCTCCTGCCCTTTCACTTTACAACATCCTTTGTGCTTCAGTGTAATTTCTCCCAACAGCTCTACCTACATCACCTTATTCCTGTAAGGTAAGAAAACGCACAATTATTTATCACATTTATCACTGATTTCTTTTAGCATTAGCTACTGTGCACGAGGATGGACTGCAGGCAAGTCTTATTACGAGAGACAGGATACCCAGCCATAAGAATGTGAGAATCAGGACTTTGGTTCAGAGTTCTGATGCAGCGACACTAACCCTGGAGACCACAATGATAACCTGAGTCACAGCAAAGGGAGGCCCTGCACTCTGATGCAATATCAACTCCATCCGTGGCTCATTTAGCAATGGCTTCTCACTGCCTACCAGAAGATGCTTTTTTTTCCCCTGCAGATGACGCTGCCTATCAAAGTTTCTGCACAGTATATTTAATTTCTACCTTCACTGCCTGTGGGCTTTCCAGGAAGCAGCTCATCCTGCAGGGAAGCTGCTCACTAACAAGCACAGGACACCGCTAAGCTCTATTTGCAAGAGGATCTCGGGCTTTCTTAACACCAAATCAGAAATTAAAGAACACTTGTATTTGAAAATGTTTTCTCTCAGATCCCTTGTGTCATCCCGTCTCTATAGCAGGAGATAGCACTGCAGTCCGAATTTGGGTGCACAGGCTGTGGCTAGGAGCTGAAGGTTTCACATGTGCGGGATCACAGCCCTCCAAGGGATTACTTCATTTCCTTCACTGAAACAAAACAGCACCAGTGTTACTATATCAAAGCTGAATTTTAAAGCTCAGCCTTTGCCTTCAGTAGGCGCTCCTCCCACAGCTGATCTCACTTGTCAGCTCCTGCTCAGCAACTGTCTGCACCAAAAATGATTTAAGAGCTCTGTGTTAACATGCACTCACATATGCGTGTGTGCATACATAGATGAGGGTTCTGAACCTACGGCAACCGCTCCCTCAGCCAATTACCCGCACCAAGAACCACTCAGCACCAAAGCACCATTGGAAAGCGTGCTGCACCCTGCGGTTCAATCCCTGAGCTGGCAGCTCCCTGCGGCAGCCCCGGCCTGCTGGAAGGCCTCGGGGGCAGCGCACGGCCACCCCGGGAGCCCCAGGCGGGATGCGGTGACGGCGGCACAGCCCGGCCGCCACCTCAGCTCCCCGCCACGCGTTAGGGGCGCTCACCCAGGGACGGCGCTCCTGCAGCAGCCTCAGCCCCGGGGCCGCGCTGACGGAGCGATGCCGGCACGGCGGGGCTGCAGCACAGCGGCACGAGGCCGCCGCCATTTGGTGTCCAGGTGCGTTGGGGCCCCGCTGCCCGGGCCCGGCGGGGGGGCGGCGGAGGGGACGGCGGCAGCGGCGGCGGGGGGAGGAGGAGGAGGGGCAGCGCAGCCCGCGGCCCATCTGTCAGCGGGGCGGCGGGAGGTTCGCTCGCCCGCCCCGCTCCCCCCGCTCGAGGGCGGGGCGCTGCCGGCCGCCGTCCCCGCAGCCCCGCAGCGGCAGCGTCGCGTCCCCGCCGAGGACGGGCCCGCACAGCTTCTCCTCAGCAGCCGCGGCCGCGCCTTCTCCTCCATCGCTGCCGCCCTCGGCCCCGCGCCTCCCGGTGCGCCCCAACGAACGTCCTCTCCTCCCACGGCCCGCTCGCCCCCGGGCCCTCTCCGCTCGAGACCGCCACCCCCCCACCGCCGGCGAGGCCGGGCCCCGTCCCCTCGGCTCCCCCAGCGCCCGGCCGGCCGGCCCCGGCCCTGCGAGCGGCCTCCTGACTGGTCACTCGGCCCCGCCAATCCCGGCGCTGGGGCCGGCGCTCGGGGGCTCCATATTGGCTGCTCGCACTCACCGTGCCTCGCTCCCCCGGTTCGGGTCCCGCGCTGATTGGCTCCGCTACCGGCCCCCGAAACCCAATCAGCGCCTCCACTCAGCCGCCGCGCAAAATGGCGCCCAACCCCGAACAAAGACAGGGGAGGGGGCGGGCGCAGGCGGCGCGTGCGCACGGCGGCGCTCGCTCCGGATGTCCCCGCCTACCTCGTCGCGGCGCTTGGCTCCAGGCCCCGCCCACCCGCGGCCTGCCCCGCTGCGGCGACTGCGCCTGCGCCCTAGGGAGCGCGCGCGCCTCGTGGGGCCGCCAACGCCGGCAATGCGCACGCGCCGCTGCGGTTCCACCCTCATCCTGTCGCGTGTTTTGCAGGTCCCGCCTCTGAGCGTCTCGCGCACGCGCTTTCGCGGCGGTAGGTTGGCCTTCGGAATGTTCTCGGCGGGTACCATAGAGGCGGCGTTCCTCCAGCCTGCCTAGAGGGGCTGGCTAGCGAGCGGGGGGCGGCGGCCATTTTCACGTGATGCCGAGAGTGCTGTAGTGGAGGTGACGGAGTGGGCCGAGCGATGTGGGCTGTGCTGGGCAGGCTTGCCAGGCTTGCAGCGGTGCCGGCCCAGGCCCGGCAGTCTGTTCTTCACGTCGTGCCCGCGGGTGGGCTCTACTGAGGGGTGTCCTGAAGGGGGCAGGGGTGGCCTGGAGGAGAACACGAGGCCTGTGGGTTGGGCCTACCTCGTGGGCTGGAGCTGTGGGGCTGCTGTGGGACGTCCCCACGCTGCTCAGGGGCGTTGGTTCCCTTTATTGTTCTTTCCCCCGTAGCGGGTGCTTTGTCCTCTAGAGGTGTCTGCTGAGTAACGGCTCAGCCTTGCACTCTCAGCCACACTGCCTCGTTCCCAGCCTGTGGTTCCTATTAACTCTGTTCTTCTTTCTGTCATCTTTCCAGCCACAGAAGCCTTCACCATAGCCCACGTTACCATGGCCACCCACGTCCAGGAGCAGGGGGAGCAAGTGCGTAGAAAATGGGTTACATGGGCTGTGCTGTGTGTACCGAGGCATTCCTGCCCGCTTTTGGCAGCGGGTTGTACCATATAGCTCTTGGGACAGAAGTGGCTGATAATAAAGCTCGTTCTTGGTGTTTTTCCTGTGCTTATATCAGTGATGCAGTTATTTTGCATCAGCATAGAGTTTAGGTGTTTTAAGTGCCTGGGAATGTGGAGCACTGGCATACAGTGTACTGTAGATGTGCACTGGTGTAATGGTATTCTGTGTTACGTATTTTTCCTTTCTCAGTTTTGATTGTGTGAAGTGAGCTGGCATGTGTTTCTCATATCTGAACCTGTAGAAAATATGTTATCAGTATATTGAGTTTATAATCTACGTCTTAAACACGCTACCATATGGATACCATTGTACAGACTTGTTTAATGTGAGTGTTCTGTTATCATGGCCAGCACTCCTAGCTTTCACACTTGTGCTTGCTTTCTAGATTAAGTGTGTTAAGGGTGACCTGTTTTCCTGCCCCCCAACGGACGCGTTGGCTCATTGCATCAGTGAGGACTGTCGCATGGGTGCAGGCATAGCTGTTCTTTTTAAGAAAAAGTTTGGAGGCGTCCAAGAGCTGTTAGATCAACGTGAGTAATTTTGTATGATCACAGGCTTTTAAGGACTAACAGATTTCCAGCTTGAAGGTTGCTGCTAGGGGTTGAGGGTCAATTGCATAGTAGACTGTAACTGTTCCTAAAATACCACCTTCTTCCCTTTAGAAAAGAAGACCGGGGAGGTGGCAGTTCTTCAAAGAGATGACCGGTATATTTACTACCTGGTAAGAGTAGGGACTGACTCAAGTGCTCCCCTGTAACAAAGCTGTATTAGATATTATGATGACAGCTTTAATAATTTTGAGTATTTTCTCCTAAGTAAGTGAGATGTATCACTCGAGTCTTCCTATTGAGGAGAAGTCAAGGTCTCTTGTGTGTGTTTATTTATACTTCTACGCTCACAGAACGAGCTGCCAAATTATACTATTCCAAGCTATGAAACACAGTTCTTTTTCCAAGTCTCCTTCCCTTCACAGTAGTGACTGTGGGTACAGGGACACAGGGTGTAGTGAAGTGTGTTTGGGGAGGGGGGGGAGGGGGGGGGTTTGCAGTGATAATGACAAAGATATAACTGATTTTTTACTTTCATACTTAGATTACAAAGAAGAAAGTTTCTCACAAACCGACATATGAGGACATGCGAAAGAGTTTAGAAGCCATGAAAACTCACTGTCTAAACAACGGAGTTACTGACATTTCCATGCCCAAGTAAGAAAATTAGTGCTGTGTAAACAATTCAGTGTTTCTTGGGTAGGAGGATGTTTTTGAGAAATGATCTCCTCTGAGAGTTCAATATCAACTTGACCGTAACTCTTCTGGTCTGTTGTGTAAAGGAAGCTTGTGTTCCCCTGTGGGTTTAAGTGATAAAGTACATTCAGGTTTGGTTATTTCCATATTTTACCTGTATTATATTGATTGATGGTGAGTTGAGGGCTTGTTATTCATAGCATTCTCCAAAAGAGCTCATTACAGTTATTTTGATGTTTTATTTTTCAGAATTGGGTGTGGACTGGACCGCCTGGATTGGGATAAGGTTTCAGCAATACTTGGGGAAGTGTTTGAAGGCACAGATATAAAGATCACTGTTTATACTCTCTGAGCAAAAGAGTCTCATTTCCCTGGCTTTCAGCAGTGGTAACTTCTTAATTGATGAAGGTGAAAACTGCATGCTGAGCACATTCTTCTGAGCGTAGCTCACTCGTGTGTTGGTGGTGGCCATGGCTTTAAGAGAAAATAAAAAAGATCAAGAGTCTCAGAGCAGCTAATTTTGGATGTAGTATTCAGGGAACCTGTGTTGAAAGCAGGGATATTGTAACTCTCAGGAAGTTGCTAGTTTGTCCCAGAAGGCCACCAGATGTCACTAGTCCTCCACAGAGCACCTACCTGCACTGGAGCTTCTTACAGCGGGCAGTTCCTGTGCAGTGAAATTGGAGCTGTCTAATGCTTAGATATTTGTTGTTCTGGTCCATAATGATGACCTGTGGAGCTCTGTCTATTTTTATTTTTCAGGATTTGCAGTGTTCATATATAGCATACTTATTCTTTGCAGGATTAAAAATTAGTTTTTGTATCTTTTGAACGTGAGCACTTTTCTTAAAATGAAAGTGTACACAAGAAGAATTGTGCTGTCAACATGCAGTTAATAGTTCTTCAGTACTCTGCTGTCAGATCAGAGCACAGTCCTTGCAAACAATGTCTGTATGTGTTGTGGCTGTAGACAGGAGGAGGAAAGCAGGGTTTTGGAAGGGAATGCTGGAGACTTATAAAGACACCTTGTGGGTGCATTCTGTATGATGTGATTGGTATCATGCAGTCCTCAGTTTTCTGAGAATCCTCTCATGTGAATGACTGACACGGTGTTTAAAAACAAACTACTATGGAAGCTAAGATTTTTTTTGTGTGTTTTCGTTGTTGTCTTTTACAGTGTTTGTAGTTTGGCTGGTATACGTTGTTTGGTGTCACCAAATGTGAAAACCAGTGACAACTTGTTAGGCCATTGCTGAACACTTGATTTAGGGAAGTTTGGTTCCAGTACTGAATAACTGACAGAGTATTTCCTTAATGTTTGGTTTAACCCCTGTCCTGTAATATCAAATCTTTTTACTTCTGTCACATGAATGCCCACAGAAATGCCATAAATATTGAATAAACTGAATAGATGGGACAGCTGAGAAGTTGTTAGTGTAAAATAAGGTATCTTGTTACTTCTTGCTACTTATTAAATGTACGGAGCCTTTCCTGTTCTGAACTTTATGGGTGAATCTGTATTGTATGTTTTCTTTGCTGATGGAGATCTGCAAACTCTGTTTGTGTCTTTTA
This sequence comes from Gallus gallus, assembly GCF_016699485.2. Lineage (NCBI taxonomy): Eukaryota > Metazoa > Chordata > Aves > Galliformes > Phasianidae > Gallus > Gallus gallus. Next base: position 4,759,375 of record NC_052557.1, on the reverse strand, counting down.
AGAACTACATATTGTTTTCTTTCCCTGTTGGACAGTCCTTTGCTTCATGGTTTTGGTGGATAATTGCTGTAGCCAAATACACAGCTGTGAGAATTAAGCTTCAGTGAGACAAAGGAACTTGGAATATTGAGCTAATCAAGAGTAAACATCAGGAGTGTTCCTTGATTTAGCCTTTGGGCTTATATTTGTTTTTTAAATCTAGTGGCAAAGAGATGAAAGCCACAGAAGCCACAGTGTCTACCCAAAGGTGTTCTTATTGCTGCTTGGGGTTTTTGTTTGTTTTGCTTTGGGAGGTAATACCAGAATTTTTTGCGTATTTGTGCATGTTTAGCACCTTTCAAATTTGTGACAATGCAGCAATCAACATCATCCAGAAGTAGTTGGAAGAAGGAACCCTTTCTGACTCAGTTTCTTCAGTGTGCTGCTCTGTAACCTCCGTTTATCCTGTGCCTTGTGTTATATGGAAAGTATAATCCCATATTTTCTCTCTCTCTGTGCTTCTCTGCAGTTGTGCATTCTCTCGAAACTCTCTGGTATCTTGTAACTCTCCCTTCTGATCATGCTGTGCTCCAGATATGCAGTATCTCATATGTGGGTGTCCCACGGTGTCTCACCTGTCAGATTAATTTTAGGACCTCTTTGAAATAGAGAAGAGTTAACACTGCTTTACTCTTTTTCAACGGGCTCCAATTTTATTCCATTTGCTTAGCCTGGGTTTGTATCACGGACATACTGAACAAGGGGAAAACTGTATCTGATGCATTTGAAATCAAGTATTTAGGGTTCCATCATAACTAGAATTAAGAAAATAACTGTAATTTAAATTGCAGTTCCTATTATTGAGGAGGACAGAGGAATAGAACTTTATTTTCTTTTTAATATTGATGAAGCATACTTTTTGTAAATAAGTTTATCAAATCAGAAGCTTTGTTCTACAGTCTTCTATCTCAAAGTAATCCTGGTATGTAAGGCCTTCACTCTTTCCTGTAGCTCCACTGCAGTGTGTTTCATTCAAGGCTTTAACCACACAGCACAGTGCCTTTTCCTGTCAGCAGTGGCAACACAGGTTTGTTTTGGGATGGGGAGGGAGGAGGGGGTGAAGAAGAACAACAACAAAAAAAATGTACCATAAGATTCCAAACACTAAAGATCTGTTGTACACATATCTGTAGTCTGTCAGGGCCTAAAATTCCAGAAGTTGGCACTGCATCTGCTGGATTCAAAGCTTTGGGAAGCAGGCATGTCCCAGATGTCCAAGTCTGTTGTGTCTCTGTGCAGATCTTTCCTGAGATGGCCCTGGAGGGAAGGGAGAGGAATGTGTTAGAAGCTTCACATGCTTTTGTGTTTTACTGCTTAAATAGGTGAGTCTTCAGTACCCCGTAAAAAGGAATTATGCAGTCATAACTGATTGCTTTTAGTGGCGTGTTGTTTTGTTTTTTGTTCTGGGTGTGGGGGGACATTCCATTTTCTGTATGTTCTTTGGTTGTTAAACAGGTTCTAAATATACATGCAGGGAACAGTGAGGTATTCTTGTTGCATCTTGTGATCCTACCTTTTCATTTTATTTTTTTTTTCCTGGGAGGTGTTAACTGCAAGGAAAAAAAGTATTTCTAAGTCCCTTCAGCTTCTGCTGTGAAGGAGCCAACCGTGTCATTACTACCTTTGAAGGGGGAAGGTACTGTCTTGGATAATAGGCAGGTACTGCCAGGTGCAGTTGGGTACGTAGGGAGTAGTAGTAAATGAAAATGATTGCATGTTATGCCTTTAACAACCTGAAGAAAAAGAGACGTCTAATACTAATACAGGGAGCCAGGTGAGCAAATAGAAGTCCTCACTCACGTGATCTTCACTGCAGAATCTCAGCCAGCTTTTCCTCATAGTATTGGAAGTTCTCTTGAATGTCCTCCCACGGCACGAAAGCCTTTGCTTCCTCTCCTTCTTCCTGTTCCACAAAGTTCTGCCAGACGTACTCAAAGTCTTGAGGCTTCATAATCCTCAGCTTGCAGCCAGCAGACTTCATTTTTTTCAGGGCAGCCTGCATTTCTGGCTCTTCCCACATGAAGAGGCGGCCTACCATGATTGTCAGACGTAGGTTCTTGTTCTTCCTTAGGGTCTCACTTATCCGATCAGCACAGGTCACGCAGGGGCTGGAGGAGACGTACCAGGTGATGTTGTAGCGGAGGCTTGATTCACACTTTGGCAAAATCGTGTTAAAGAAAGCAATTTCTGCATGGGAGGCTGCATGCTCATCTTCCAGGTAACCCCGGGAGGTCTTTGACTCTTTGCCTTGGGTCTCTACAACATAACACAGGAAGGTTTTGTTCCTGCCTGAGCTGTATTCCACGTTCCTGAACTGGAACTTGAAAAATATGGCTGGGAGGCGTTCCCTGTGGAAAGCAGAGAGGAGAGAAGTGGCTCAGAAAGTAGATAATAAAGGGGTTATAGGGTTGGCTTAGTTCCTGTGTGATTGTGGACCAGTTGCACCATCTACCATGATTCTCTTTCTCCATTTATTAAAAGGAGATCCTTGCCAAGAAAGGATAAAAATGCATTAAACATAACTGGATGATCAATTACTATGTGGTGAGGCTTCCAGACCCATTTTCAACACTTAGTTTTTTTCACTTTGATATATGGCAGTACAGGGTTTTCCAGGTTGCTCCCTGTAGCACCTAACTGGAGCATGTAGTACAAGAATTAGTGCTTGAAGGATGTTGGAAAGATGAAGGGTGCTGCTGACAACGTGCCCTGTGACCTGCTAAATACTACTAAGGATGGGAGTGATGGCTGCACAGAGTAGCCAAAGCGAAATAACAAAAAGCAGCACAACGTTTTGCTTCTTAGATGGTAGTAATCTTGCAGAGTCTTGTACTCCTTTCATCTGAGCTTTACGTGGACCTATAACCTTGCTATTCCCACTGAAGCTATAATGAATCTTTGTAAAACACTAAGTGTCTTATTCATCTCTTGTCTACAGTTACGTTATAATGTCAGATCTCCCCAGGGGGTACAATGAGCAAAGGTCAGGACAGCTTCTCAAACTCCTAGAAATATTAATTGGGGAGAGCAGTGAGGCTGCAGGAGCAGGTGACAGTGTTGTTCTGCTGAAAGGAAAGAATTTGTGATGCAACGTGGCACAAGATATCTCCAGAGATGGTGGAAATGAATGTCATGGAAAAGAGTTAATGGACTCAAAATCAGTATGCTGTGCTCAGTTTGTAGAGAGTGAATCATTGTCAGGTTGCTAGTGGGGAATCCTGGCTTGGGCCGTGCTGAGAATGTGGGGTGGTTGCAAGCCAGGAATAAGGACTGTTCCATGGAGGGCTTGAATTTGATATATATGATCAGCAGATGTCTTCCTATAGACTGTAATGGAAAAGGCCTCGCTCTGAGGGTAGGACTGTGTGAAATGCCCAAAATAGCATGATACTCTGCTTATCAGATTGGAATGGGAACAGCTCAACAGAAAGAGTGGTGTAGCAGACAGAGTCCCTCATGTAATACTGCAGCTATGGGCTGCAGGCAGATGGACTTCTGCGTGGAAAAGGATTGCAATTGGTGTGCTGTCTAAATACAAAACTCAGAGTAAATTACAGCTGTAATCAAGCTTTAGCCACGTTACCTTTAATGTTTAAATACATTTTTCTGTCAGTGTTCAATTCCACTTAGAAACTTCCAGAAACTTTTCATTGGTATGCATATATCTACACTTGCCTTCACGCAGCCAGAGGTTTCCTTGCTGCCAAAGTCCTGTGGCATTTTTGGCTTTTGAGGAAAGGGGAATGTAAAAGAACACTGTCCCTGCTGAATGTCTGAAGGTACTCCAGCAGGACATAGAGTTAGGTTGGTCCTGTAATGCACATTTGCAGTGAAAGGCCTGGAGTTACAGCTCACACTTCTGGTTTGGGTTTCCCAACAATGTGATTTTACAGATGAGTGACTTCTGTTGGAATAGCAGTGTGCTGCATGAGCCAAATAGTGTGAGAATTGATACGGTTAGGTTGGCACAGTTGTGCTTTGTGCTAGGAGAAGAAGATCGTTACTCTTCAAAATACAACGAGGTGGATGAGTTGAAACAGAATCATGCATAGAATAGCACCTACACTGGGAATGTCTGCTGGTGCTGTCAGTCATAGAGTACCCTAATTCTTTTTGCATGTCATTGATTTATAACAATGCATGTTTAGAGTGCAAGTCTGGCTTCAGAAATTTTAGTAGATTTTCTACTGCTTTCTAAACTATATTATTAAACACTTATATTATTCAGTCCTGTTTCGACAAGGTCTACACGAGCTGGGACTTAATAGCAAAGCCTGTCTGGGGCCTTCTGTGCTAGCGTTGTCTTAGCTGGAGGTGTGTTCATGAGGGATGGTCAGCAGTAGTGTGGATACAGGCTTTTGTTTTGGTTACTGAGCAAACAAATCATGCTGGCCTGGTGTGATTTGGTCTGTGGTTCTCTGCTTTGCACTGAGAGCTTGCACTGGTGTGCACAGTTCTAAACTACACAGAAAAGCTACTGTGAGTCCTCTAAATTAAGGGAAGAGGGAAAACTCTAAGAAATGGAAGTTAAGGTTACCTGTTAGAGCTAGTCTCATTTTCTTTGTGTTGCAAGACCTCTGATGTCATTAAACAGCATTATCAGGCTATTTCAGCAAAACACCTCTTATTCCACAAGCTCCGTTTGTCGTCTTTGAGCTAAGAAGAGTTTACATCGTTCTAAGAACAGCACTTCTCCTGCTTTCTCTCCTAACAATAATAAACAACTCTTCAGATAATGACTTAGTGATTCTTTAATTCAGGATTTCTTTGCAAGTCCAGCTATGTTGAGTGCAACGAGCCACCCGCTGCCTTGTGTCAAAGACAAGTTTGTGTGGGTACAAGAAGTTGTTTTAAAGTAATGTCATGTGTTTAAATGTGTCACATCAGAGTCGCAGGTGTTAGCTAATTCCTGATTTAACTCTCTTGAATGCAAAGTGGTGACATCAGAGATGAAATTAAGCATGTATGTTTTGACGAGCAGTTTAAACAGCGGTGATCTGTTCCAGGATGCATTGACTCACTGTGTGTTTAATCAGACCTTCCAGACAGATCTCTGTGCTTATCATTCTGGCATCCATCTGAGATTATCTGGGATGTTCACCTCAATCTGTCCTTCTGGCATCATGGAATGTGCATTTGCTTAATGAATAGGTTTCCAATGAAGAGTGTAAACAAAGCTAAGGGCTTTTTCCAAGTCTAAGTAATTGGCTGAGAGCTTGGAGAGCTTGCTGATCGTGGATACAGAGGCAACCAGTACACTGTGTTTGCTAGTTAGCAAGAATCTCCTTAATCCCATGTAAACCAGAGGAGGGAGGACACTTCAGCACAAGTGTGAATTGTAAACAACAGTCCTGAGGAGGCTCAGTTGTGTCCTTACTGTGACTTCCCAGCAGCTGGGACCTGGACAAGGTGTCTCTGGTCCCCTGAATAACTGGGAAGTCCCACAGGAAGGGGTGCAGCAGTGAAAGAACAGGAAGAGCACCGACGTGTGCCATAGGATTGCTTGCGTGCTTGGATGCTGTCTGCTGCTTTCTGTCAGCAGAAACTCTGTTTCTGAGTTACAGCATGCTTGGCAGACGACCCAAGATGAAGCAAGGTATCACGGTTGTGTTGTTTATATGGGTAGATTAAAACACTCCACAAGTGACTGATAATCAGAATACATCCCCAGGAAAGCTTTGTCATCTGCTATGAAAGCAAAGCCAACTTCTTTGGACACTGAGATCTCACTGTGTCTGTTCCTGAGTAAATCATTACTTCTTGGCAAGCCTGTTTTCCCATGATTGAATGGCAGGTGATGTACAAATGTTAGTGTGGTCCCTATTTTACCCTTTTTGTTTTTCTAACATTAGGAAAACAGAATGCCAACAAAATGTACCAAGAGGAGTTCCATTCTCTCATTTCTTATACCAGACCCTGTATTGCTGTAGGTGCTAAATACAAAAATTGTGTTGTCTTACAACATATAACTGTAAATTTATTAAAATACACAAATAGCACTATTTTGATGACTAGGCTAACAGCTTTTCTGCTTGCTTTCTTTCATTTTGCAAATAGAGAAGCCGTTTTCTTACCGTTTCCCTCTCCAATAAAGGCATAATGTTGAGGACTTGCATGTGAGCTTTGTGTGTGTGGAAGGGGTGGGTCTGGGGGGGCTTTGAGGTCTGAAGTTTTTGCTGCTTTTTGCCAACTATTCACAAATAAATTCTCAAGCTGCGCTCATTGATGATAGAAAGACTGTAATGATCAGCTGTAACAGAAACCAAAGGTTTATCACCTCCTGCTCGAAGGAACCTCATCTACACTCTAGGTAATGTGTAAATAAATACATCCACTTAAACGTCATGAAGAATACACAGTGGGAGCTTACATTTATCCAGGGCTGTATTGAGCCAAATGTTGACAGAAAGTGAGGTTGGGGGAAGTTAATATTCTTAAACAGAGCGATAAGTTTCCCAACGTGTTCTGTGTATGCCAGGCTCTGCTGTAAGCCTCAGCTTGAGAACTTGGCTGTGTGTCATAAGATGCCCCTAATCCAAGGGCTAAAACTGAGATTCATGAATAGTAGGCAGTGTAATTGAATTTAAGTGCTTGCACAGTGGCAGTTGTTTTCTCATAATTCACATAGCTGGCTTTATTGGCTGAAAATTGCAAGTAATTAGGAAATCTGCACAGTGATGGTAGCAGGTTGAGGCACAGCCCGCAGTGACAGGGTCCTTTCCAAAATGAGAGTAAAGATTGCTGGATTTTTCTGTACATCTTTCAGGGTCCTCTGGGATTTCTGCTTTACTTCCTCATTCTCACCATTAATACCCAGTATATCAGTCATAAACTAATAATCAGGGGACGCCAGGTCATGAGCGATGCACGAATTCTCCGGATAGCTATAAACAGTTTCCAAATAGTATCGTAATGAGCACGGTATAAATACCCATCCTGACAGCTCTGTGGTCCCTCACCAAATACCTGAGTACTTTCGCTTCAGGAATTTCAACTCTTGCCTTGCTTGGTATCAGCATACAGAAAGAAAATGGGCTGCTACCAGCTTTGTGTACACAGATAGCAGAGCACGGATATTAACCCATTCCTAGAAAAGCTTTACTCAAGGTAATCCAATCAATGATTTCGAGAGCATATGCATTTTAAGAAGAAAATTGTTTTTTTTTTTCACCCCTGTGCAGGGACATAACCCGGCTGTGTGTGATGAAACCTCATGCATAGCTTTCAGAAGTGCCAACCAACTACAGTTTGCAGCATCTCTCTTACTGGTGGCCAGATCCCAGGCAGCAACCTTCCTAGTGGGGTTCTACAGCCTGCTCAGAGGTTTGCATTGCGGCAGCTGGAAGAAATCCTGGGTTTAGTTTATGCACTGGGAACACTGCCTTGGTGACTTCAGGGGAGACCAGAAGGAAGAACTACATAAGGCATCTTTATATTAGAGCAATGAGCGTTTTTAAATGCTTAGAGAGAGCAGATTACACTTTCTGTAGTGGTTGTCAGCGATGTCTGACAAGAGTTGAGCTTCCTAGCACATCTGTATCTCCTCTTTCAAGGACCAGGCTTCCTGCTACTAAGGGAGCTGCGTGCTGCTTTGCTGGCTTGAAAGCCACCTCTTGTTTTGGTGCTCACCCATGAGCAGGGCTTCTCCGAGTGCCCGATTCCAGATGTGAGTGTGGAGCCCTAGAAAGATCTGTCCCGTAGGTACGTAAAGCAAATCAGCCACAGCAGGGCTATTTTTCCCGATACACGGATAGAGAAACTTTCAGACAAGAGCCATTGATTACGCCAAGAAATCAATACTCGGTGTTGATGAAGGGCCCGTGCCTTCCATCGGGCAGCGATCCCGGTGCCCTCAGCAGGACTCCATGCAGTGCAGAAGGACTGCTGAATTCTATGGAAACGGCCCTGCTTGTATAAAAACAACTGGATTTGGCTGCCTGCCCGCCCGGGGTGAATCTGTCTGCTCCAAAACACGTTGAAACTTAACAAAATCTCACAGCAATGAAAGCCATACTTAAACCCTTTAAGAACACCGAGAAGTGCACTGACTTGAGATACTGCCTTTAATTACCCAACATCAGAGCTGAGGCAGAAACCTCAGAAGATGCCCACATCAGTCTCCTGCACCCTCTGTATAGCAAACCCCCTTACCCTGTCACGATTTCAAACGGAGGCAGATCTTCCCTCTTCAACTTCTTCTTCTTTTTCCCCTCACCCTCCTCTGCGTTGTCGGGTTCACCGTTCTGGGTGTTGCTGGGCTCCTCCTGCTTTTCTGCCATCTTCTCGGCTGTAGGGACAGTCGGTTACAGCCACTGGGAAAAAGAGCAATTTCAGAAAGCTTGGGGACTGCAGGGGGGAGGGAAAAAACAGAGCTGGGAGTTCCTGCGCTAGAGACAGTTGTCGGGGGCTAAATATGGAACAAAGCAGTGATAGAGGCTGGATGGGGTTGGGTGTCCCGGGCTCTCAGCTTTCCTGCCCCAGCTTTTGCTACGTCTTTTTAATGATCCCCCGCGCTCCTTTTTTAATTTAAAATTAAGTGACGACTTCGTGGTGGGCGGGTTAAGCAATGGGTGGAAAATCCTGGAAGCGCAAGTATCTATTTATCCATGACTGTGACAGATAGCTGGCAAGGTGCAGAGCTGGCACGTTCTCCATTTACCTTCCATTTGCCAGTTCATTATTTTGCTGACCTTGAAGGACCACTGCTCTGGCTCAGAGGGGCAGTCCCCATTTGGTTTGCTGGAAAATCCCCCTTGTTGTGGGTTTGGCCTTGTGGGCCACCTGGAGCGTCCAAAGCAAGAAATTGCCTTTCCTTCCCCCCTGCATTTCCAGGGAGGGACATGGAGAACGAAATCCCAAGTCTGAGTTTGTTGAAATTTGTGTTGCAGATGGTGTCGGTGGAAATTCAAGCCAGAAGTTTATCCCAAACGTTTTGAAGCCAGGCTGATAATTCACAGTAGGTATTTCAGGTGCAGGACAACTTGAATTGCATGTGCTGAGCACATTGTTCTCTATTTTTTCTCTTCTTTGACTGAATATTTAAAAAATGCTTCGCACACCAGGAGCGATAACACTGCTAGATAAGAGACCGGATTTTGAAAATCAATTGGCTTAGAGATTCTTGCAGTGTTCCTTTGTTTCTTTCCCCTTTGCTTCTGCAGGGGATGCAGATGTTGGATGAGTGATTGCACAGGAGCCAAAGAATCAGACAGACTGTCTGTGGAGCTGTGATGACAAACGGTGTGTGCAGACCTGGAGGTGAGGCAGCACTTACTGGGACTGGTGTGAGCTGCGTGCCAAGGACAGAGTACTTGGAGCCATTCTGGTAAAGTACTTATTGTGATTGCACTGAACTATTGTGGGTGTGGAATCTGTCCTTCATAAAAGAAATGAGAAGGACTATAAAAATTTTATTGACACAAGCTTAGGGTGTTTGCTTTGCTCAGCAGTATATCAAGCAGATCTCTCGAACAGGCTGTGGTGGCTTGGAAGGATACTCAGGGTTCATCTGGGCTTCAACATGAGCTCTTAAAAGGGGGTTGTATGTTCGGTTTGGGAGGATCTTCTCTTCAAAAATGCAGAATGATGTGAAATTCTTCTCACAGTTTAATCACTTAAAGTTTGTATCAATCCCATGTGAGCCAAGACTGATGAAAACCTGAGCATGCCTTTCTCAGGGACTAACCATGCTGTGACATGAGGGTGGAAGTGAATGGGAAGTGTGGAGTGGTGCAGAACTCAAGTTTTAGCCAAAGCACATTGGAAATCAGACCTCCAGCATCCTGCGTTCTGCACCTAGTTCAGAACCCACCGTCATGGGATGAAGATGAAATGTTACCCTATATCTGATCAAGCATTCAGTCTGTGCTTAGTGGGAAACACTTTGAGGAGGACAGGTTGTTCTTTGTAGGAATCAGAGATGTGTGAGTACCTGCTTTCAGGTCCCACTCATGGTACCCCCGTACCCAGCTCTCCTACAGCTTTAGAGGGCTGTGCACCATCACAAAGTGATAAACTTATGCTGTTAGATAATTTGTCTTCTGGCTGCTTTTTTCAAGCCTCTTGCTAGCTTGGCTTTCTGCACTGTGAGAATCACAATACCTTTTGTAGCTCTTCATTAATAGCATCACTGAAATGTGTTCTGGGGACGGGGCACACCACTCAGCCCTTCACTGCTTCTCTGTTTACTAGTGATGAGAAAGTTGTTTATGTGATGGCTGGCATAGCTGGCATGGAGAGTATTGTGACAACAGCGCAGTGGAGGGTTTGAGACGTTCCAAGACATCCTATCCGTGGAACATATATTTTCCTGGTGCAAAATTTTGTTTATTTTTAAGCTGAAAATACTTTCCTGGAGAGCAGGTGTAGTGTTTTTCCTCTTGCCTGGTAACTATGTTCAAATTCCAACTGCCCTGTCCAGTTACTCTCACCTCTGACATTTTGGGAGTGTTTTTGGGGATGGGGATCCTCTCTTAATGAGTGACAGCCTGTCTCTGTCTTCCCCCTGTATGTAAAAAAGCACCCTTCTTCACTCTGACCCACTTTTCTTTTTTTATTTTTGGAAGCTCTTGACTGCTAAGGTCCCATCTTTCCTGCAGCCTTAAGCTTTCACTGGCCTGGCCCCTCTGCAGAGTTCAGGGCTGAGCTCCTATCTAATCTCTGGAATGTGGCACCGAGACTCTACCTCTATCCAGCCCTTCCCCAGCTGCTTCGCAGCTCCATCTAGGGCAGTGCACTAAATAGTCATGATCCACCCCCCTGCAGCGTCTGCCTGTGCCAAAAATATAAAGGGACACCACGGAGTTGCTGTCGAGCTGACATTTTGCATTAGAGCCTTAGGAATGAAAGCTTTGATCGGTTGTGTTCAGTTGTTTTTAAATGACCCTAATTCCCCTGAAGTGTGCGCGTGTGTACAGAAGCATCCGTGCATGGGGCTAATGACTGGAGCCAGTAATGGAATTCTTTCCCCATCAGACAGTACAGAATAGGAATGAGGGCACAGTGCTGGGGGGTCCGGGATGCAGCCATCCTCATGCGAGGACCTCCCAGCACCACTTAGGTTAGCTAAAATCATTGCACTTCCCAACAGGCATTGTTACTGAGGCTTCCTTCACCTCCCCTCTCCTCACTGGTTTCATGCTTTATTTAGTTGCCTGTGAAGCTCATGCTGCTCCGAGAGCCCTACGCAGCAGAATGGCTATTTGGCTACAGAAGCACAGGAGATCTGCATGCACGTCAAAGCTCACACAGCAAGGCTGAGAGTCTGCCCTTGCAGCAGAGGCTAAATCCTGCTCACCTCCAGCAGAACCCTGTGGCCTCTCCCTGCTGGATGCAGCCGGTAGGTGAGGACTGTTCCCACTTCAGTAAATCTTCAGCAGCTGCACTTCACTTGTGGGGAAACCTCCCACGAAGGGACTCAGCCCTGCACTGCAGAACTAGATGGGCCCTTCAGCTGCTTCCCTCTCAGCCGCACAAACCCAAGCTGTGGTTTCCTGCCTAAGCCCATTCTCCATCCCATGATAGATGTGTCCTGCAACATCTGGCAGTCTGTCCCCCTGTATTTTAAAAGGTCTGGCTTCACCGTGTTGGGGCATCGAGGCCAGAATGCCTGATCAGAGCCATGAATAATGAGGAGTAGACCTCAAAGACACCGACCCTGCAGTAGGACTTGAAGAGCTGTCTGCAGTGGGAAAGCTGCCATCAGGGGACAGCCAGCAAGGGAAGGCTGATGTCTGTTGTGGAAGACTGCACTCAGGCTTTGCTCATGTCTCAGGTATTAAGATCTGATTGTGGGTACCTCCAAATGCAGAGCACTTTTTCCACTGATTTTAGAGACATGGGAACAATCTCATTATTTTTGTTTTCTTTTGCGTCTTGAATGAGTATCTGGCAAAAAAGGGTATTGTAATCCCTTGGCCTGTCTCCCCAGCAGGTTATCTGCTTGTCCTCTAATTGCAGCCCAAGCTGCTTTACTGCAGTTAAAATGGCTGCTCTGTGCTGATCAAAGGGGCAGTGGAAGAGACCTGGTAGTGGAAGTCCTTGCCAGGAAAAGGAGGCTTTTATTGCATTCTTGGGCTGGAGAAACATTTTTGGATAGATGGGAGAGTGAAATAAGACACTGGCTGTGTGAGTCATGGCTGAGATGTGCTCTCTATTCCAAAGGGACAGCTGGTGGCAGGAACAAAACATCTCCCTAGATACATTGTCTGGCAGCCATCCCCCTCCTGCTTTTTCCGGCTGTAACTACCGTTACGTGATAAATAAATAAACACTCACTGACAGTGATGTGCGGAGGCAGCTTTCCTTCCTTCAGCCCCTGGAGGCCCTCACCTGTCCCTTTCATTGCCCTGCAGGACTACACTGCCAAGTTTTAAGAGAAGGGGTAGGAAAACGCAGGCGTCAGCTGCTGCAGAATCCCACAAGGTTCAACTTGAGCAGTGCCCACATCCCCTCTGGGCAGTTCGCTGTGAAAAGAGCAATACCTCAGCTGAAATGAGCTGTGGTGCAAGCAGAGATAAGAGATGCTCTCACCTCCTTGCCTGCCTTATCTTCACAGCTGAACCCTGGACATCCCTGGCCCACGATCCCCAGCACGCACACCCATTACTGCTCTCCTGTAGAGCTGGGAAGGAGTGTTCTTTTGGCAGGTGCTGCTGGATGTCCAATTAATTCAAAGTCCAACTGGAAGTTAATGCCAACTCCGGGCAGCACAACCTCTTTGCTGCTGAGTGCAGTTTCCCTGAGAGCAGCCCCAGCTGCCCCAGCACCCCCAGCAGCTGTGGGTGCTCAGAGCCCTGGGAATTGATGCTCTGCTCCACCCCATGCTAACGAGGGGGCTGTGGGAGGGCTGCTGGTCTGTCATCAGCTTGCTGAAGTTTACACACAGCAGCAAATTCTCTCTAGCATTTCACTCTCTGTTTTAACATAGCTCCAGACACCAGCGAGTCAATTTAAGTTCCTCACTGCTGAAGGCAGAGTGTTTTCTGGAACAGCTAGTAAATTATTGAATGAGACAAGGGTTGGGGAAAGGGGCTGGACGGAAAGGCGCAGAAAGGTTTTATTTATGGACAAATATTGTGTATCCAGCAGGCAGAGGATGTGTCCTTTGGGCTAAGATCAAGTGTACAGTTGGTTTCGTATTGAATACGTCTTTCTGCACAGACTGGCTGAAGCCTGGAGAGAGGGATCATCCCTGGACATGGAGATCTGAGAGGTGGCTCCTCTCTAAATGCCACGACCCTATGAAAACTGCCGTGAATGCATGGCCTTTGTCTGAGTCACTGCTTGAGCCACGTAGACCACGACATGTCCTGCTGCATGTTATGAATGTCCCCTGGCACTGGGGTGGGATATGGTATCCATTCCATAGGCTAATTTAAGGGGGCTGGGCAAGCACCTTGCATACCCACAAAGGCAATATGGATCCAGCCTGCCGGCCGCCTTTGTTTGTTTTGGCTCCAGCAAAATTTCTCCATGCTCCTTGCAGATGGCCTGGGGAAAAAAAGCCCCTCAGACAGCGTATGGCAGGGAGGAGGGCCCTGAGCCCACCCACACAACACCTCAAGTGACATCCCCTCTTAGAGGCAAAATTTCACAAGTTTTGGCAAGCCAGGTTCCAAGGCATGGTTTGGGTTTCTTGCATCTTTCTGGGTTCTCTTTCCTCTTCCCTTTGATTTCACTGTAACCCAGGGGAAGGTCTGCAGGGGGATGTGTGTTGCCACGTGCTTCTTCCAGCCCTCATGTGGGGAGGAGCACAAGATCCCCTGGGTAGCACTAATAGAAAACCAGACCAGGAGGACAGGCTGGTTTTGCTCTGAGCTGTACAACAGAAGAGATTTTCTAGATGTCTGACTTTGAAACATCATTAACGTTATTCTAATGCAGAGGGTTTTAGCATAGTTGTTTAAATAGTGAAAGCACTAAATGATGCTTTAAATATTAATACAAGAGGGTGCTTTGCTGAATTTAAGTTTGTTAATTGATTTCTAGCAATTATATGTATTACACATAGGAGCACTTACTGGCTTTGCTGCCTGCAAGAAACTGCAAGCATTAGAGAAGCTACTGGTGCATGTATAGGTGGACTGGAAGGGAGAACTGAAATAAAGACAAGAAGTCAGCTGGTCACACCAGCTGTGAAAATGGGGAAGGAAAATATGAAAAGTTCATAAAAGTCTATTATATTTAATTCAAGATATTACTTTACCTTAACAGGAAAAAAAAGTAGGGAGAAGGGAAAAGGGGACTGAAGAATGTTCGAATAGGTATGCAGGTATTTAATTTGGATACGTTATTAAACATTGCAGGTTTGTACCAAATCAGGAGTCACTTACCAACTTACACATAGTTTAAATAATATTCTTCCCCTTTTCAGAAGCACAGAGCACTGTGAGGACTTGCCTTATTCCTCCTGGCTGCACTAGATGGCTCTGCTCTGCTCCTCGTGGCTGTTCTGTGCTAACAAGGAGAGGATAGGCATAATGGTGTTCAGATGCCCTAAATCATTCCTAACTCCACTGAATTGAATCTGCAGCCCAGATATTACTTTCTTTTTAGGGAGAAATAATTTATGTCCTCCTGTCCTTTAGCATGTGGCTTTCTGGAGGATGCATAGCTGTAAATAAGATGAGTGGTAACATGCAGTTATATAAAGCCCTGAAATACAGTTGTTCTGTTTTTTTTTAATTGGCTTATGATCTTTCTACTGCTGCTTGCAGTGTTCAGGGCTTTATAGTCCTACTTTTGCTTACAATCACATCTGCTCAATGGCCTGCTCTTATGCAGCTTTTGCTCAAGAGATTACAGCAGAATGCTTGTGGCAGCCGTCCTGAATGAAGGTGTCCTTCAGCTACAGGGGAAAAAATGGCTGGGATCAAAATGACAGAACAAGATACATGGCCAGATTTCATGAAGTACCACAGAAGTTGTCTGTGCTCAGCTACTGCTGTTTGTTTCTCTTGGGCTTATCTTCCCATCGTGCTGAGCACCCAGCTCTTCCATTTACAGTTGTTGGGCACAAGAACATTCAGCCCATTTGCCCTTAAAACATGCTCAGGCTTCAGCTCTGCTGCTGAGTCCTTCTTTTGAGGGCCTGAGCACAGCCTATGGACTCCAGAAGGGATCCTTTGAGTTCTTCAGATCCCTTCTGCAAACCTAATTCCAAACCAGTGAAACAAGAATAACTTGCATTTGTTTATTCTCCATTGTACTGCAAGCAAATACAATTTATTTTACATTCCCAGACCTTTGCAAATAAACCTACACACTTTAATCTACAGTCAGCTGCCGGAAAGAAGATTCCCTTACCACTTTTCTTCCCATAAGTTACTTCTATTGATTAAAAAAATAATAGTAAATATTTTCTGTAGAAAGCAACATTTTTAAGGCTCAGATCTATGAAGATCTGTCAATGCAAGAGCCAGAATAAAGGATGGACATGGGCTTGTCCATTCACTTTTCGTGCCTGGTTCTGTGGCATGGCTTGGTGCTGTTTCTCCAGGGATGCTCCTATTTTAGCCTTTCCTGAGGAATACTATTCAGGGAATAGCAATGCTGTGGGATGAGATACCTGTAATTACAACTTCCAGGGCAGTGTCAGCAAGTTTTTACATTTTCAAGAAAAATCTTGTGTTTCTGTACATAAACAAACCAACATTTTAAGGGCTCTCTGTCTGTTTTTGTGTCTTCTCACCCACCCAAGGCATTGATGTCAGCCTTCTGGTAAGGAATAGCACGCAGAGGTGGAATAGAGATATTTGCTCTTGGGACAAGCACTTGCATTCTAATCATTGCTGCTTTATCTTGGAGCAACACACTCAGCAAGTGCAGTGCTCCACAAATAGAAGTCAAAGTGCTCAGTTTCTTTCTGCAGCAGAGCAAGACAGATTACTGCCTGCTCAAGAACTGACATATAAAAAGTTAATGGTGTAAAGCACAAACCAGGTGATACATGAAAATGAAGCAACAGCAAGAATAGCAAAAATACAAGTTCTTAAAAATGGGTGTGCATCAGTGAAGGGCATTTTTATTCGGTCCAGAAGAGATGGGATTTACCACGTGTGAACAGTTTCTGTTCTGAGGGAATGGTAGCAGGACAGAAGGAGGCCCTGGGCTGCTACACTGAACTTCACTGGTATCGTGAGATCCTAATTTGGCTCGTGCAGTTTGACCTGATAGCAGTAAGGTCACCATACAGCTGTAGCCCCAAAACCTCAGCAGTGTTGGAAAGAAAGTTCCCAAAGATGAAGATGCACGATTGCTCTACAAAAGCACGCAGGTGTTTGGTGGAAACCTCTCCTCCATACAACCATGATGAAGGTGGGAGGAGGTGTGTTCTGCCTATCCAAAAGTAAACCCCCAAATTATTAGATCTTGGTGTAGTTTAGTTTCACAAAATGCCTTCCTTTATGTCCCGCTCTTATTCGCTCTTTCCTGGTTTTTGCTCAGGGTTGTCCTTCCAGATGCGAATGGTGAGGCAGGTTGCCATGGCCAGCCAGCCCAGGTAGGGCACCATCAGCAGCGCTGCCACCTTGTTGATGCTGTACCAGGAGCACACGGTGCCTATGGCCAGGCTGTCTAAGCACAGGATGTCAATCAACGCCTGCAGAGTAGAGAGAAGAAAATTACTTTGTTCTTCCTCTTGGGAACATACAGCAAGACTAAAATCCCTCCTGCTAAGGGTCATCATAGGATCATAGAATGGCTTGGGTTGGAAGGGACCTCAAGGATCATGAATCTCCAACCCCCCCCACATTTGATACCAGACCAGGCTGCCCAGGGCCCCATCCAGCCTGGCCTTGAACACCTCCAGTGACATCCACAGCCATGGAGGTTGTGAGAAGGAATAGGAATCAGGGAGACTTCACACACAGGGATCAGCTAGGCTGATCCTGAGCCCTAGGATCTCAGCTCTGGAGTCAAATGAGTGAGACCAAACCAGGAATGAAGAGCAGTGCTGTTGTTTTGTTTGTTATCAAGTTTCACAGATTAATACACCGTTCAGTGGCCTTCTACTGATAATGCCTACGTAGGTGGATCAGAAACATGCTTGTCAGTGCCAATGGCTGCTATCACTTAAACTTTCTAAATGTACATTTCATCAGCAGGGTGACAAAGTTGAGATGGAAACACACATCCCACCCTGTGCCCCTGATCTTCAGATAAATGCTTCTTGAATACAGCACATGTCCAGCTCTGCCACTCCGGCATACCTTCATGCGTATCCTCCTAAAAGGCTCTGCTATGCACATTGTGTTGTTGTGTTGTACTGCTTGATAAGCACAGCTACTGTGCACCCCCCCAGGGATGCTGCTTTGCTGCTTGCTTGGGCAGGGTGTGTCCCTCAGAAGGACTTATCTGTCACCCCGAGTCCTTAACGGGGAGATGCAACAGCTGGGCTATTGACTTTTGAATCTCCCGCCCTGCTCTGGTAGGACTGACTATCAGAGGGACAGGAGCAGCGTGAGGAGTGGAAGGGACTGATACCACTGTCTAGAGCCAGGTGCAGCATTATTTATATCAGAGCAAAAGCTCTTCCTGCAGCTCTCTTTACAGTTGCATAATGCTTGGTGGAAACCCCCCGAACAAGCCCCAAACACCCAGCAGGGACTCCAGGATGCTTTACCATCTTCAGGTTGCGTGCACTGAAGAAGAAGGGAGGCCAAGCCCAGTTGAAGGCCAGCTGAGCCCCATAGAGGCCAAGCGGGATGATAGCTTTGCTGCTGCAGCCGCCCAGGTCATTCCATATCAGGTAGGAGGCATAGCTGTGAGGAGGGAAACTCGTTAGTGCTCTGCTGTCCCACAGTGAGTAAATCCATAATGCAGACAGACTCCTCACGTGGAAGACTGTCCTGTAGCAGAGGTTTGCATGACTGCTGTATCTGCACAACTGCATCTGTGCCCCTCACTGCTCTCAGTCCTCCCATCTCCCGCACCTGTGTGGCTCACAGGATTTCCCCAGGGCAGCAGTTGCTATCAGTGTCCTATCACAGTGCTAAGGGTGGGCTGTGCACAGCCAGAGGCACAGCCGGCAGCACAAAGCTGAGGAACTCAGCTCAGAAGGCAGCTCAGCTTCATAGAATCACAGAATGGCCTGGGTTGAAAAGGACCACAACGCTCATCAGTTCCAACCCCCTGCTATGTGCAGGGTCGCCAACCAGCAGCCCAGGCTGCCCAGAGCCACATCCAGCCTGGCCTTGAATGCCTGCAGGGATGGGGCATCCACAGCCTCCTTGGGCAACCTGTTCAGTGCGTCACCACCTCTGGGTGAAAAACTTCCTCCTCATATCCAACCTAAATATTCTCCCCTGTCCCAGTTGAAAACCATTCCCCCTTGTCCTATCACCATCCACCCTCGTAAACAGCCGTTCCCCCCTCCTGTTCATATGCTGCCTCCAAATATTGGAAGGCCAATAGCTGGGAATTCCCATAGCTGGGAATCAGCATACCTGCCGTGCCCTGCTGACTCAGGGAAGGGGGATATTAAGGCGAATTAAAGAGCTTGAAATGATTGCACCAGAAACAGCGTGACGGGATGGGGAGGGCTGTGCAGGACTTACCCCATGCTGGTGTACAGGACGGTCCAAGCGACGGGAAACATTTTGCGGGGTGGGCACCATGAGGGCTTTTTCAGCTTCTCATACCAAACAGGAGCTTCTTTCCTAGTGATGAACCAGCCGAGGAAACCCCCGACGTGAGGCAGGACAGTAAAACCTACGGTGTAAGCCCACATCCTTCCTCGGTGACGTGAAGTGGTCTTTTGCCTATTGCAGCTTAAAAACAGCAATTGATCATCAGTTTGGAAAGACATCTTTTCTTGCTTTGATCTTCCGGGCCTTTTCTCTGATGCCCATACTCTGCTTTAGTGGATTGTGCTTCATTTGTATTCAGCTCTGCTGCTGCCTTCCCTCTGCCCAGGCCGTGAAGTGGGGGTAATTATTTCTACCACGGTTACATTTTCCCCTTGATCTACTAAGTAAAGCGGCTCCCACCTTATTTTCTGGGCTCTTACAAGCCCTGTGTGGCAGGGTTCACCTGAGGTGGTTATATTCTTAGCAGACAAGGCTTCAGTTACTTTTATCATTCCTCCTGTGAATGCTGAAGTCAGACAGCACACAACTGCTGTGTGTGCCCACAGAGCCTGCACATCTCAGCAGAGCTGTTATCTCTGCTCTGCATGCTCCTCCGAATGTGAAAACCCAGACAGATCATGCCTAGAAAACCCCATCCGTTCTGGCTTCATCTCATTTTTCTCCATGGATTTATGTTTTAATTGAGGTCTGTAACAAGACAGTGTCCTTACAGTAAATTAAATTCTCTATGAACCTCGTTTAATCCTCCCTGCAGTCCTAGCAGACAGGAGCAGAATTCTTGCCTCCATTAACAGGTAAGCTGAGGCACAGGTCTCTAAGTTTGCTCGCAGTGTAACCATGACCAGGTTGCATAAAAGGAACAGATATTTAACAGTTACGTTTCCAACACAAAACAGCTCTGGGAAGGACGGAATCCACCACTTCATTCCCCTGCTGTTATCCTCTGGAGGGCTGTGAACCTGACAGCCTGCACCCTTCCTCCATCTGCCTCTGTGTTCGCCTCCCCTTTTGCTCCATTAAGGAATTAAAGCTGAATTAGCATTCATCGGAGACGACAGGATTCTCCAGGAGCACAGCAGCTCGGTGCTGTCAGCAGAAGCACATAATGCACCTGAGCAGATGCACCTGGGGAGATTGCTTTTAGCAGTGCAAGGAGAGAGAAGGAGGCACAGAAGCATCCCTCGTGCTCAGAGCGCTGGTTGGAGACAGGGAGCAGAAGGGCAGGACCGATCTGCACACTCATCAGTGCAGCATTCTAACTCACAATTAACACTTTGCTATTGCCTGTGCTAATGGTTATTATCATCATCATCACGCTACAGAGCTTTCCTCTTTAGAAGCTCACACCAGCCAGTCTGTACGTCAATAAGGAACAAATGCCCCCGACGCCGTCTGTCACGAACATTTCCTTCACCAGACAATTTATAGCACTATTAATGTGTCTGTGGAAGGAGAGAACCGAGCAGGCAGAAGCGAGCTGTTGCTCCTGCTTTCCAAGTGTAAACCAGCACCAGCCAGGCTGCCCCGGTGCGCTGCAGGAGGGCTGTGTGCAGCACAGCGTTGTTAGGATGCCTCACTTTGCTTCCGTAGGGTTTGAGCCATAAAGCCTTACCGTCTCTCACTGCCCGTCTGTGCCGTGCAAAGGAGAAGGGTCGGACATCCGAGGCCAGCTTCTGCCTGTGGTGCTGCTGCTGCTGTGCAAGGAGGGGAACGGCCGTTGTGTTTTGCCCAAATAGCTGAGAAAAGGGGTGTGTGCGCATCGCTGGGTGGGTCAGATTACACAGAGCCCACGTTGGGGCCCTGCGTGCATGGCCTGGCCCTGGGGCTGACACTGCAGTGATGCTCGGGGTGATGTGTGGGGCAGAGCATCGTGCCCATGCCGAAGCATAAAGCGTGTCGTGCAGATGAGCTGCGTGAGAGACGTGGATGAGGATCAGGCCCGTGGCAGCATGAAGTTTGGGGGTGCTGCAGGGATATGAGCTACACCGATGTATTCCACCCCGGGATCTCAGAGCGTGGGTTGGGTTCGGGCAGGAGGAGCTGCTGTGCCTGCAGGGAACCTCTGCCTTTGCCATCGCTGGGCGCTGCTGCACAGCTCGCCGGTCACCCTTGGGCTGAAAGTCACCAGGAAGCACTTGGATCTGAAATGAAGACGTGAGACGAGCATGTTAAATGGAAAAGGAAAAAGCTAGAAATCAATTTCCATTAGTAAGCTGTCTGCGAGGGATGGGGAATTAAACACTAATTTACTTCAGTTATGGGTCATTACCTGAATTCCATGGCCAGGGGCAGGATTGCTGGTTCCTGGCAGAATGCAGTATTACTGCTGTAACAGAACCACTGAGAGCTGCTGTTTTATTGGGCTCCGAAGAAAATTTTTCAGGGGGAGGGGAGGAGAAAGGAAAAAATGCCAACAACCCACATGGAAGGGGGATCTTCAGCCAGCATAAACCAACACGGTGCTATCGAGGCAGTGTTTGTACAGCGTCGTCACCGCTTAATAAGGGATGCAACGTGCGTTCATCAAGCAGCAGTCTGCTGCACATCCCAACAGGCTGCTGCTACCTGCATGTGGGAGCTGCAAGGCAGGTATGCCACAGCACAGCACCGAGCAGCCCCAGTGTTCCCAGTGCTCCCAGTGCTCCCAGTGCTGGCGTGGTGATCACAGCGAACGATCGCAGCAAACACTGCAGCAGTTGGTAGCTGGGAGCATCTCCGTCCCTGGGCTGGAGCACAGATCTCCATTGCCTTTCTGCTTGGCACGTGGCAGTGGAATCCCCTGGCTATTTTGGAGTCTAATATGCTGAAAGCGTTTATGAAAAGCTAGGTGTCAGATCATGAAGGTCTTGGTAATTCTGTGAGGTTGGGGCTGATTGATGGCAGTAGAAGAGCAAATGCAAAGAGGGAAAAAATAGCTGTATGAGTGATGTATCAGCCTTACCTGAGCTTCAGAGCAAAGAAGAGGGTAATGGAAATGTGGGATAATACCGAACAGATATGCCATAGTGGATCACAGCAGACTGGCTCATGGCAGAGATGTCACAGCCTGGGGTGGGGGAACCCACTGCTCTGGGCTTCTAAACAGTGTCTGCTGTGGAGTGAATCAGCTGATGATTAAGTCGATGGTTTCAGATCACAGAATCATAGAATGGCCTGGGTTGAAAAGGACCCCAATGCTCATCAGTTCCAACCCCCTGCTATGTGCAGGGTCACCAACCAGCAGCCCAGGCTGCCCAGAGCCACATCCAGCCTGGCCTTGAATGCCTGCAGGGATGGGGCATCCACAGCCTCCTTGGGCAACCTGATGCAGCCTGGGCACACACAGACCCCAGCACAGCACTGCAGGAGCAACAAGCCTGGCCGTGAACTGGGCAGCCTTCCTTTGGCTGTAGTGTTTCTCCTTTCTTACCCAGATTTATGTCCCAATAATTCTACTTTGAGTCACATTACCTCATCCTGTATTACTGTAAAATAACCTCTTAGTAAAGTCATTTCTATATTACATCTCGCTATGCTTCTGTATATTAAAGTAATATTATTATTGGATTTTAGATCACTGTTGTATCACTGCAATATGTTTTCATGAGAGAGGGGACATAGGAGAGCTGAGTTACACAACCATGTTTGTTTTCCTCTTCTTAGCAACCTTCGCACGTTGTCCCAAGAGGTTTCCATTCTACGCAAGATTAATTGCCCAAATATAAAAGCCCCGTTAACCTGAATATATTATCGAAAAACAGCATATTTCAATCTGCCCTAGTTCTGAAAATAGAGATGCCGGGTCAGCTCCTGGCATAAATCTGCAACGCTCCACCAGGTCGGCAGAGCTCCTCTGATTTACACCAGCAATAAAGCCGGGCTGCTGCTTCTGCTGTGCTGAGACTGAGAGCTGCTGTGGGGATGGAGTGGCGACCAGGAAGGGACATTTGTGACAACTGCCACACTCTGAATAGCTCAGAGCTGCCGGCTTTGGCACTGCAGAGTAAAACATGAGGGGTGGGATGTGATGATGCTCGAGGTCCCTTCCAACCCGAGCCATTCTCTGAGTGAGTGTCGGTTTGTACATTGAAATGATATTCTATTAAAAATAGCAGTGGTAATAATGGTAACCCATTCGTTTTCTTTCTTAGGATTAAAGCATTGTTTTCAGCGTGCTATAAAGCACAGTGTGCCCACGGGCACTGCCTGCTCCTGGTGCCTGCCCAGAGCTCATCCTGGAAGCTGCTTTGTGCAGTGTAAAACCCCAGTGGCTCTCTGCTTGTGGACCAGAAGGCCAGAGTGAGTTTCAGGCTACGTTCTCCATTGGGGGGCTCAGCACTGCTCACCCATCTGCAATGGTGGCAGTGAACTGCTGGTCAGGGCTGCTCCACAGTGATAACCCCCTGGGGAACGGCTCTGCCTTATCTGTGTGCAGAAGTTGCACCTGGCAGTCAAAAGAGCAAACACAGCTCGGCCCCCCCATCCGTTTTACGAGGAGCTTAACGTGGGGATAGGCACAGGACTGCAAGCAATTAAGCTATGCAGCTTAACAAATTATCGCGCTCTCGCTGAGCCTTGTTAATTAACCACGTGGCACAGCCCGAGCCCAGCACCAATGCGACGTACAGCATTCTGCCTTCACCTCCCATGAGCTGCCGTTGCTGCTTGGCAGAGCACTGAGACCTGCACAGCTCTGCCCCCGACCCCTGGTGCCACCCCAGTGCATGGGGGTGGGGGGGGTGCGGACCCCCAGGGCTCAGCCTGAAGAATAAAGCTGCAGAAATGGCACAAAGTCGCTGCAGGCTGCTGTGTGGCGCTGGGTTAGCAGTTCCCACAACTCAGCTGCTTCCTTCTGTCTCACAAAGCCATGATCTCAGCCCTGGGATTAGCATCAGATGGGGGATATGGGGTTTGAAGTCCATCCAGAGGGTTTTGTAACGCCCCAGGACTGCGGTTTGACACCCATCTCAAAGTCTTTCCTACACGCGGAGTTAAGTGAGAAAAACCTCTTGCAGTTGGGAGCAATGCTCTCACTTAAATCGAGTTCACCTCCACGTGCTGCTGTGCCCCACATTGCTGCCCGGCCCTGAGAAGTGTGGGGAGGGGGTTTCCTCCCGGGACCCTCCCGAGGGCCGGGAGCACCAGCAGTGAGCTGGGGGAGGGCAGTGCCCTCTGAGAGCAGCGCCAGCCTGGCTCACCCAGAGCCCAGAAACACCAACCCGGGGGCAGCATCTGCTGAGCTGCTGGGGGGCATTAATCAGCCGGCAGAGTTTTTATTGCTGGTGGTTATGCACGAATAGGAAGGGCAACAGCTGCCTGGAATTTTCATTTGAAGCCATTTTCCATCCTGATTTATTAATTTGAGGCTTCCACATGGCCTGGGAAGAAGCACTGCCTCTAAATCTGCATTTATTGGCTTTATTTTATTTTATTTTTTTCACTTAAGGCCAAGATCCAATTGGCCGAGTCACTGCATCCAAGTATCTCTTGTTCTAACAGAAGTGCCATTTCCAGCCAGAAAACTTCAGCAACTGCTTCTTCTCGATCAAAATGGTTTGGCTGAGCGTTATGAAGCTGTCAAAATGCATCCAAACAGTGCTCGGAGAAGACTTTTGTTGGGAGAACAACTGCTTTATCCTCTGTATTTCTTCAGTCTTCCATGGAAATAGAAAGTGAAAAGGTGAAAGAACACAGAGACCCAAGGGAACTCATAGCAAAGGGAAAAGAGAGATACAGATTCTGCAGCAAGCAAGAAACAGAGGGCTGGGTAAAGAAAGAGACATCAAAACATTTGGAAGATAGGAGGGATGGCAGCTGGAGAGTGGGAGAAAGGCAGAACTTCTCCTGAGTCGCTCCTCTGATGGCTTTTCAGTGGCTTCCTGAGCAGCTGGGATGTTTCTTCCTGGGGTTCCCGTTGCCACGACGGCCCCTACTACCCTGCAGCATCAGCCAGGGTTATCCCAGGCAGCGGTGGAGGTTCCAGCTGGGGATGGGATGGAGCACAGAGCTTTGGCTGGGGGCAGCGCTCCGTGTGCTTCACCCAACCACAGAGTGGTAGGAGCAGCACGGAACTTCTGGGGATCACCACCAGGACCCCATCATCTCTGCAGCCTCTCTGCAGCAGTTCCCCGTCTGCCCGTTACTGCGGAGCCCAGCATTGGGCGCAGCGCTCCGGCTGTGCCCTCCCCAGGGCAGAGCAGAGGGAGGAGCACCGCCTCACGCTGCCGGCCGCGCTCTGCGCCGTGCGCCCCAGGAACCACCGGGGCACACCGACGGCTCACGGCCAACCTTCGGCCAACTGCTGGTCGACCGGGGTACCGCCGGCCTCCTCGGCCACCCATCTCTGGCAGCAGCTTGGAGCTCCCAGCTGCAATGAGAACAGGCGATGCACCGAAACGCTGTGATTGAGGAGAACTGGCACAGGCAACTCCGACAGCAGCAGTGCAAACTGCTAAGCCAATATCTATTTTTTCATGCTATCGATTGGCAGCAAGAGAGCTGGGTTCTTCTCCTGCTCGCTCCTTGCTCCCAAATCCTCCTGACTTTCCCTGTGGGTGACCTGAAGCGAGGACAGCCATAGAGCATGGCGCTGGTGATGGCTGGGCAGAGGTGGGACCACTCCAGCACATGGGATGGTTCTGGCATGGGTGTGCTCTGCTCTGCTGGCACTCACGCAGGCTTAGAGCCGGAGTTCTGGCACAGTGATTTCACATCTGCAATATACAGCACAGTGACACAGCTCAGGGCCACCCAGAGCCTGACCTGATCCTAGAGGTAATGGTAGAGAAATGCCAGATCTGGGTTTAGATTGCCACCAGCGCTCAAATTCTGGTCAATTCTATCTGAATGACCAAAGGCAAATACCTCAATAATATTGTGGCCTGATTATTTTTTCTGCTAATTTAATTAGGAGCTTGCTCTGGTTTTGGGGCAGGACACAAAGTGGATTACGGGAGCAGTTTGCTCTTTAATTGGGGTCATTTATCCTTTGTTAAAGTTTAACCTTTGCCTGCAGGGCAGCCAGGTCCCACTGCGTGGCCGGGGATGCTCCAGCCCTGCTTGAATCCCACTGCAAAGCACCAACCAACAACTGTGTGGTGTGGCTATATACAGAGAGCAGGAACTGGAGGGCAAGTATTTATTTACACCACAGTGCTTCTCCTGCTGCTGGCTGGCTGTGCAGCGAGGCTGAGCCCCCACTATTCCTGCATGATGTATGACCAAAGCCCTGACCTCCTCCCTATGCCCACACATGTATTCCCCAGGATTAATTCTGCAGAAATGAGCATGGCTGGGGCTCAGGCCCTGCAGCCCCTTCTGGTCCCATGTCCTCTTGGCAGGTATCCCGTCCCCATCTCCAGCCCTCAGTGTAACTCACCGCCGGTCAGAGGCACAAATTGCAAAGCCAGGCATGCTAAGGGTAATGGCATGGAACTGTCACTGCTCTGCCTGATGGACAGACTCATTCACAGTGATGTAGGATGGGGCAGAGCAGCAGATGGGAGCTGTTGAGCCACTTGGATTCATTGCTAAGCTGGCTGGAAGACAACAACCATGCTGCTCTGCCTGCTGACACGGCAAAGCCATCCCCATGCAGTGCTACAGCAGCCATACATCCCATCACCACGAGCAGTGTGGCTTCTCCATGCACCAGCAGCAGGCAGTGCTGTCTGCCACCGCTCCCAGCACAGGGCAGGGGCAGCACCTCTGTCTTGTTGGGTGTTTCTGGTAAGAACACACATCTCCTCTTTGCTTGCTGGAGTGCGTATAGACCTGTTGTAACTGGCAGCTGATTACCCTGCCGCCCTCCTCTGTAACAGATCTTTCTTTTGTGATTTCCAGCCCTCCCTGTTTCCTGAGGTGTGGACAGGTCCTAAATTTTGGGGCAGGACAAGAGCTGCTGATCAGACAACGGCTTGCTGCACCCTGCATCCTTGCAGCACCAGCTCTCAGGGATGGCAAAGCGGGGTTCAGCAGCAGATCCCTCTTCCCTCGTGCTGGCAAAGCTGTGAGGAGGCAGCTTTGCTCTCCCTAAACCAGTGGGGAAGCTGAGCCTGAGGCTGAGCATCTCGCATAGATCTGTGCAAGGGAACCTGCGATGCACCCACCGGTACCTCGAGCACCCCGCAAAGAAGGGCACCAGAAGGAGTTTGCACTGTGTGTACCATTTTATTTTCAAATATATATATATATATTACATCACTTTAAAACAGAATATTTGTGAAAGGAAAGGATTTTGTGATAAAAGCAAACCCGCCGTGTCCCACACAGCCCGTGTCTGCAGGCAGCCCCTTCCCCACCTCCCCGCAGACCCTGCCTGCTCCTTCCTCCCCTCCTGCTGCCAGAGGGGATGCCTCCAGTGCAAGGCATGCTTCGTGGCTCCATCCTGTGCCCTGCTGTGCTGGGAGACAGCAGGGCTTTCTGCAGGGATGGGGAAAGGAGCTGGGGAGCGAGCTGAGGAGCACCGTGTGCTTCAAGTATGTGGCACACTCTGCAGGAGGCTGAACCGGCCCTGAGCACCAAGGACTGCTCTGTGGGGTGGGAGGGCTGGGTGGGGGTTGTGGCTCAGTGCAGGGCAGGGGATGCTGACCGGCAAAGCTGAAAGCAGCCTCCTCCATCCAGCAGGGAGAGCCAGGGCAGCGGGCAGCCTGCCATGCCTTCAGGTACTCAGTCAGAGAGATGCTCTTCCTCCAGCCTCTCACCCCCTTGTTACAGACCTGTTATAACCTGGATGAAATCCCAACCCCAGACACACACTTCTGCTCGAACCCAGAGTTTTCTGTCTGGGCTGTGCTCCCTTGGCACCTCTTCTAGGCACAAAGAGCCCCTCAGCAGAAGAGCCCCTTTTCCTCCCCGAAATCCTCCCCATGCAGGGACTCAGCACCCCTCTCTGCAATCCCTGGGGCACAGCTCCTTCTGCAGTGACTGCGGCCGTCCCACCCCACAGATTGGGGGCTGTCTGCGGAGGGGATGCAGCACTTGGGTTCCCCCCCTGCACAGTGCAGGGCAAGCAAACAGGCATTGGCACTGCTGAGTGCTGAGCGTCAGAGCTGCTCCTTCCTGAAATGCAGGCCCAGCAGGGGCTGCTGACAAGTGGCATCCCTGCCCACCGAACCCCAAAGTTCAGCCCCCTTCGCTCCAACACTTCCCTTCCAATCGCTGTGCCCGTGTGATGAACCCCCTCCTTATGAAAGGCCACGGCAGAGCCTTCTCACCTCCTGCTTTCATTTCCCAGCTGAGGGTTTCCCAGCAGGGGAGGAAGGCAAAGTGGGGCAGCCGCACCCCCACAGCACCACAGCAGCCGGGAAGGCGACGAGGAGTGCCCGCTATGTGCAACGTGAGGTGCCGCCTGTGGCCGTCCTGCTGGTTAAACAAAGCCTGTGCTGCTTAAAACCACCATTCCCCAGCACTAAACGTGCTGAGCCGGCCCTTCAGGGGGCACCTGGGCTTATCCTGAGAACCTGCGGGAGCCCAGCAGTGCCTTCGCTGCATGTCAGACCCTCAGCTCAGCACCCAGCAGTGCTGCTGTCACCCAGCGAGAGGACACAGTGCTACAGAGCAGCACCCAGCAGTGCTCCCAGTCCAAGCCTTTCTCTGCTGGGTGCCGGGGGTGAGGAAGGCGGGGAGAGGTGAGAGCAGAGGGAGGCACAGCGCTGACATCCTGAGGCAGCCCTCCCTTGAAATCCCCTGAGAAAAAAAATGAATGGCTCCGAATGGAAACTTCCCTTTGTTCAGCACCGAGGTTAAAAACTCCCCTTCTCAGTTCTGGTATCACAGACCGCGCCAAGGCTCGACCATCTACCGCAGAGCTGGAAAGTCTCCTTTATTTAACGTCCCCTGACCTTACATAGCAGTTGGGTTCAGAAGGTGAAGCACCTCAGGAAGATGAGAATAACTTAGGGCTGTCTGTAGGAGCGCAGTGCTCCCTTAGAGTTCCCACGGTGTGTCAGTAAAGTAGTGAATAACGCAGTGAGCAGACGATGCACTGCTTTCCTCCCGAGGTCCTCTGCAGAAAGTCCTGCTGGAGCCAAAGCGAAGCAGCCAGCCGAGAGCAGCGGGGCATGCAGATAACGGGGCCCATTAAGAGAAAGGGAAAATAGCAATTAGGAGCTCACTGTGGCAGAGAAGCTCCATCTGGTGGTGTTCTCACCCAGAAATGAAGGCGGGGATGGGGACCTGCAGGCTGTCTGTGCTCCCACCAGTCAGGGAATCTCAAGCTCTGCTCGAGGCAGTGGAGCAGTGACACGATGGCAGATGAAGCTGCGTGGTTAAATGCAAAGAAGTGCACTTGCAAAGGGGGCAAATGGACTACAGAGCATCAAATGGACTACAGAGCGTGGCTGCAAAGCCCGGGCGCAGCACACCGCAGACACTCAGCACTTCAGGATTACAAGGAAAGCAACCAAGACAGATAAAGAGGAATATAGCAGATATTTTAATGTCCTTCCAGTGAGTGCAGTTCAGGGCACTCCGCCAGGGGCAGGGATACTGCAGACGTGGGGTCGGAGTGATGAGCACGGGAAGACCCTGATACAGAAAGAGGCCGAAAAGTTTCATTCAAACACAGGAACCTGAGGAACGTCAGTGGTATAAAACTATGGCCGGTCCTGAAAGGCTGCCGGGTGTCCTCTGTGCTGGGGCAGAGCAGTCCAAAGACACTGAGGACCAATCCGAAGACAAGGGTAGGAATTGATACAGGGAGGTGACAGTGGGAGGTCTTACGAACAGGACAGACAGGCATCCATTAGGAAATGCCTCTGCCAGGGGGAAAGGAGGGCTGCCTTGGGCCCACCGTTCGCCCCTTGGCTCCCACGAAGGCTGCTCAGGGCTGTGCTGCTGCTGTCTGTATGGGTGCTGCCCCACAGGGATCCCCCTGCAGCAGGAGGAGCCCCAGCACAGCCCCACTGTTCATCCCCCACTCACAGGGCTCCTGGCTGCCCCCCACTGCTGAGCTGCCTGGGAGTGTGTGATGCTGCAACGGGGTGGGTTTGGCTCAGAGAAGGCCATCACAGTTTCAAACCTCAGAGTTGCCTGGAGTAAAAGGATCAGAGCTGAGCCAGGCAGTCCGTGCTGGGATGCTCTCCCTATTTTGCAAAAGTCAGAAAGATCTGAGATGGGCGAGCGGTGCCGGCTGCCCTCCCCCCCTAAAGCTCATCTTCCAGCATCAGCCGTGAGCGGAACGAGGTTGGGCCACTCGCCAAAGAAGTCATGCATGCACAGGGCTGCATGCCATGCCCAGCTCAGACATGCCCTGGGCTCCCTGCACCTCCAGCCCAGCTCCTACAGTGGGAGCAGGGATGCAGTGGTGCAACCCCAGTGCCTCCTACTGGCAGTGAGGGACACCCACTGGTCCCACTGGGGCAGCATGCAAGCGTGCTGGACAGAAGCAGCCAGCAGAACAGGAGGGCAGGCCGCCTGCACCCACTGTGAGTGCCCCACAGCTTTTTAGTGTTTGGAAAACCGCTGGTGCTCCCCAGGCCTGCCGGCACACAGCTCTGGGGCCCGCAGCGGGGCTGGGGAGCAAAAGGCACAGCTGCACCCCAGGACCTGTGCCAGCCCCAGGGAGCTGCAGTGTGGGTTGGGCACGGGCAGCCTGCTTGTGCCAGGCGTGTTCCCAGTGACAGTCAGTGTGGTTCTTAAAGAAGGTAAGGGATGCTTGTTATAAAGAAAGAGAAGGCTCAAGTACTCGGGCTCAGGAGCAGGGGGAAGACGAAAGCAAACCCCACACTTTCTAATACTGGCTCGCCCCTCCAGTGACTTACAGACAACACAACTGAGGCTGTAATCCCTCTTCAAATGCAGGCACAGCGTGGGATGGAGCCATCAGCCACGGGGAGCTCTGCACCCACCCCAGGAGCACCTCAAGAACAGCACAGAGCGGACACAACACACACGTAGGTGCACTCTCACAGCAATGCATTGGTTCCTGCAGAGCAGCCCGTTCTGCTGCCTCGCTGCTGCGTGCCATGAGCTCACAGCGCTGCTCTGCCCTCAGCGAGGCACAAAGCAGACAGCAGAGCCCACCCCTCCCCTCCCCGCCGCCTCTCTCTGCAGCTCCCGGTGGCATCTCCTGGGCGGCACAGACCCCGTTCCTGCAGTGGGAGGCTCACGGGTCCACGCTGCTCTCTCTCTCAGAGGTCCCTGGAATGGCCCTCTCCTCGGGGACGTCACCACGGAGCAGAGGTTTGAGAGAGAGCTCGGCGGGACCCCCGCCTCCACCCCACGGCGGTCAGGGCCTGAAGAAGCGTCGTACCACTAAATGCCCCACCATCACCAGGGCCAGCACCACCAGCATGTACTTCATGTAAACATTGTCCAGATCGAGTGCAGCCACCTGACGGGAAACAGAGGGAGCAGAGGGCGTTAGAAGTGCCTGAGCCCTGCCGGGACCACGCTCTGCTCTGCTCCCATCTCCTGCTGGGTCCCCCCGTCCCCCTGGGCGCAGTGCCCTCGGCTCACCCATCCTCCCTGCTGGGCGATCCACCGTGCGATGCGGTTGCGCAGCATGAATTCGGTGACGTAGCGGGCGATGCGGCGCAGGAAGCCCGTGATGCCTTGCTGGTAGACGTGGATGGCCATGCAGTAACCGAAACCCAGCAGGGCAATCACCCGGCCCCAGTTAATGCCGCTGTCGAACAAGCTGAAACGAAGCCAATGGTTGGGTTACAATCACTCCTTGGGAGAGGACGCCCTGCTCGGCTCCATCCCTGTGCTGCCCAGGGCTCTCAATTAGCGTGGGCTGCAGGGCAGAGCTGGGAGTGCTGCGCTGCTCGAGGAGCATCCCAACAGCACAGGGAAAGCGGTGGTTCTGTGGCTACGCAATGCACGGCCGTTGGTCACCCCATGTGCTTTAGGAGCACAGCCACCACGGCCCGGGCCGGCACTGCTTGGCTCGGCCAGGTCTCTGAAACGCTCAGGTGGAAACCTGGGGATGGCTGTGGGGGTTCTGCACCCCCCGCACACACGTCCTGCCCTTCCCCCAGGGCTGCATCCCAGCACTGGGCAGAGCTGTGGAGCTGCTTGGGATTGCATGAGCCAGAGCGCTACACAGGGTGAGCTGCACCCAGTGCCAGTTTGAGCCATCAGTCTGTAGGCTGCAGTGTGCTACAACACTGCTACACGTGCAGCCGGGATCAGGACTGCAACCCACGTGCATGCAGCGTCTCTTCCTTGTGCAGCCATACGCAGAGGCAAGAACGTATACATAGATCTAGGGCAGAGGTGTGTTAGAGCAGGACTTTCCCTTTTCCTGCACAGACAAATCCCTCCAAGACCAACTGATCTTGCCTTCAGCAATGCTCCCAAGGGCTGGGGTGTTCAAAATACACTCAGTGCCTATTGCTCCTGCTCCCAGCGCCAGCAGCCGTGCACAAACCGCACCACCGTGTGCAGGTTTGGCACTGATCTGGGAGTTCCTGGTTTCCAGCAAGGTTAACAAGAAGGAAAAGAGAAGCAAAATAAAAGGGAAAAAGAAGAAAAGTAATAGGAGGCTCCGGCCCTGCGTTGTAACCTGGTGCTGTCATGGGTGTCCCTGCAGGGCTGTGCCGGTCGCAGAGGGAAAGGGAGTTCAGAGCCTGGGATGGAGCACGAGGACACGGGGAGCACCAGGGGACAGAGGTTAATTTACCTGTTTGCGGTGCGTTAACCGCCTCAGGGTGGCAAAGCGGTGAAAACAGCGGCATGGCTTCCCAGGGAGAGGGGAGCAGGAAAAGGACAGAAGAGAGGCAGTTAGACAACGTACAGCGAGCGGAGGGGCATGGGGACGGGGCTGTGCCAGACCCAGGGACCCATCCAGGGGTCCTCTGCAGGACACAGGGTGAGCCAGATGGCCCTATGGGCAAAATGTGGGGAGAGGGGTGAGGGCTGAGCCCCCCAAAGCACAACAGGAGCTTCCATGGGCACCTCGACGGGGCCGACGTGATGCCATTGGGGCCGCAGAGCAAACCAGCCCAGGACACCGACCGAGGCTGTGCCTCGTGCAATAAGGGCAAAACGTGGTCCGGGTGTTTGCCTCCAGTCTTCACACCGTTGCTGGGACATCCACTTGGCCACACTTCCCCACCCAAAGTTTCTGCCCCCAGACAGCTCGTGCAAGGGCTGCCAAGGGGACGGCGTGTGAAGAAAGTGCAATAGGAACAAGAGCAGACAGGCAGAGAACACAGGAACCATAACGGTGAGCTCAGGCAGAGCTCAGGGTGGGGACGTGGATGAAGTTGGAACGGATGGAGCCCACGTGCCGTGGGGGACAGCTGCTCGGGGCTGGCTTTAAGGTTTTAATGAGCTGCAGCGCATCAGTGCGACCTGCCCCCCCCAGGGGTGCTGCACCTCACCTGGAGGCGATGGTGGTGAAGTACTCGTAGGCGTTCTCCTTGGTGGGCTGCAAGGACTTCAGCATATGGCGGAACTCCGCGTCGTACCGCTTGTTGATGTCGTCCCCGATGATGGCCAGGCGCCTGCCCACCTGGCTCCCGGTGCTGCCGGAGGGAAGATGGGCTGTCATGGGCACGGACTGCTGAGCAGCCGGGCTCGGGTCGGGGCTGGGGATGCAGATTTTACCTGCCCAGCTCCTGCTGGATCTCCATGATCTCCGGGTCCATGGGCACCTCCGCCCCTCCCTCCTCTCTCTCCTGTTGGTAGCGGTAGAAGGTGTAGCTCCGGAACACCTCCTCGGTCTCCTGGGCCACCTGGTCCTCTGAGAGAGGCAAGGGGGAGAGAAGTCGAGGGGCAGCTTGGCTGCTGCCTTCCCCAGCTTGGAAAGAGGCCACGTAGGCTTTTCCAGCCTGAATTTGTGCTGGTGTGCCTAAATTTCTCTCTTTGTGCGCACCCTTGGTGGCCCTCCCATTCAGGCTGCACTTCAGGAGCCCAAGGACAGGTGACAAGAGCGCCCACATGCAGCAGTACTTCCAACTCAAACAGTTCTACGTTTTATAATCCTATGAATCTATGAGATGTAGTGGTGCCCCATCCCCAGAGACACTCAAGTCAGGGCTGTGGGTGTCCCTGTTCGTTGCAAGGACTGGGGTCAGCTGGCCTTTAATGGGCCCCCCCAACTCCAACCATCCCATGATTCAATTCTACTTCTACCCCCGGCAGCTGCAGGGAATGGTTTGGGTTCATGGCTGTAAATGTTTGGATAGCAGAAGGTGAAACAAAAGCAATCCGAAAAATATATTCTTTCTCAAAAAGGTGATTCTGAAGCCACTCTTGAGGGCAGGTACCCACATTCTGAATGCTTTTTTTGGCAAGACAACAGGGCTAATACCACACAGAGCCAATATTGAGTGCTGCGCTTGGAGCTCTGTCCACACGCCAGCATCTCACAGTGCAGAATGGCTCAGCACAGTGCAGGAATCCCAGATCCAACCCCAGCCACGAGCCAGAGCTCCGTGCAGCATCCCTCAGCAAACTGCTTCTTTTTAAATGCCACCAACCACTGTACCCCTGCATGGCATCAGCAGTGACACAGTGACCGAAAGCTGAGCTGGTGGTGCCAGCATGCTGGGGGGCGCATCCTGTGGGCGGCACTCGATTCCCATAGGGGTGGGAAGGAGCTGGGAGCTCCGAGGGGTGTCTGAGTCCAAAGGGATGCGGCGCTCACACAGCACACAGAGAGCTCTGGGATAAGTACCTGGAGTCATGGCATGGCTCTGATCGGAGCCTGGGTTTGGTGATGTGCTCTGGATTGAGAAACAATGAGGCTCAGAGCACCGCATCCCCAGCAGCCAGCAGCCCAGGCTTTGGAGGAATCGGCTCTCAGCTCTCATGAACACACTGTCCCCATTTTCGTTCTCCAGGAGCACACAGCAGACCAGCACCAGCACCACTGCCCAGCAGCAAACCCAGCAGGAACCCTGCCCCAGCACCCCACTACAGCCGCCTGCCATGCTGCACACGCAGCTCTCGGTCTGCTTGCACTTCCAGCACAGAGATGCTCCTTCCTGAGGCAGATCCCAGCACTGGGACACAGCATCCCGGCAGCACCGCCCCATCTAACCCTGCAGCCTGCCCACACCACAGCGGTCACTGCAGTGTGACATCGCCCTGCCCCACGTGCAGCTGCACGGGGATGGGCCCAGCCTGGATGGGTGCAGGGATAGGAGAGGACTGCCGTGCAGAGCTCGGGTTGCACAAGTTTGGGCTGTGTAAATAAAGGTGAAGGGAAATGACGAGCGCTGGTGGCTGCACTTTCAGAGAGGGTTTGTTTGGCGATAAACGAATCCCACCTTATGGAGGAGCGCAGCACAGAGCAGAGAGCAGAAAATGAAACCGACTGAGTCACAGTTTCATGAGAGGCAGAGCAAACAGCCTGCAGGAGCAAAAGAGGAAATAAGCATACCCAAAAATCCCTGCCCTGACTACCCCAGGCACTATTTTTAGTGGTGCAAGGACACCTTGGATACATGACTGCAGCAAGAGGTGAGGCTGTTTGCACAGTGATTGGTACCCCAGCCTGGAAACATCGGCTGGCCCCAAGGGGAGAGGACAGCTCTTCATCTATTGGTGCTGGAGATGGGCACTGCAGGTGGGCACTGCAGATGGTTTCAGCCACTCTATGGGATCTGAGAGCCCCAACTGGAGCAGCCAGGACCCTCCTTCCCCCGCTCCGTTTGCAGGTGGTTTTGGAGACGAAGACACGGATTACTCACAGATGTGTGACTAACACCCCCTGAGCAACGATTTATCAACCGGTGACTGACTTCACACGCAGTGCTAAGTCCACAGCCAAGATAAACAGCGAAGGACCGAGCCTTGCAGCCCTCCAGCTATGTATGTGAGCATCAGACACGGGCAAACGAGACAGCCCAGGTTAACATCAGGAAGAGAACAGCCACCAGCTGAGTGCTGCAGGCTGCGTTGGATGGATGGGCTTTCCAGGCACAGCCCTGCAGAGATGTGCAGCACATCTTTCTCCATCCCACAGCACTAAAAGCAGACATGGCAACACGTCCACCTCTCTTAACAAAGTGCTGCGCCATCCCGGCTGAGGTGGTCCATACAGAGATAAATGACACCACGTGGACTCATTCTTCCTCCCTGCAGGGAGGCACACTGCACTGCATGGCCGGGGTAGCCATGCCTATGGGCTGTCCCATTGGTCTGAGCCTCAGCATTGGTACGCAAAGCTTTCCCGGAGCTGTGCTGAACAGGGAAGCACTGCCAGCCCCAGCTCACAGCTGGGAAATGATGCAGGGTG
This sequence comes from Gallus gallus, assembly GCF_016699485.2. Lineage (NCBI taxonomy): Eukaryota > Metazoa > Chordata > Aves > Galliformes > Phasianidae > Gallus > Gallus gallus. The sequence goes on along the minus strand of NC_052557.1, from coordinate 4,723,573 downwards.
AGGTTAATGAGTGCTTCTCGGAAGGAGGACCCCACCTCCCTAGCTCAGCTCAGCACTGTTGCTGGATCCCCTTCTGCAGAGTTCCCTTCCCATGACCGGGCTGCCCATGAGCTGAGTTCCTCCTCTCCGTCACATCCTGCTGGGAGCACAGAGACCCTGCCTTCACCTGCAGCACCCACAGCCCCGAGAAGTGCAGATTGCCACCCAGCCTGGAAACAGCAGCACCTCATCCTGCTGCCAGCAACACCTGGCACAGCAAGGGCTCCGGACAACGCTCACACACCTCGAGCAGCAGACGAACCCCCGTGCATCCACAGGCAAACAAAACAAGGCAAGCGGGCGAACCCAAAGGCATCACCCAGGTGACAAAAGCCTTCTTGCACCCAAAGCCCCCAGCACTGGTGGGAGCTGCACGTTCCCACTGCACGGCAGCCCACGTGGCTCCAGCCCTGAGCGCAGGATCCCACCGCAGGTCCTGGCAGCCCCATTTTGGGCAGCGGGCTGTACAGGAAGCGCAGCTCGGAGCTGTGTGGTTAGAGTTCAGGGCCCGATTCTCTCACCAGTTTTCACAACAGCATCTCATTGGCCTCAAACAGGAAATCAGCATACGTAAACAGCTCTGCTCATTTATTTGTTTTTATGCCTCGTAGACTTTGGTAAGGGAAGGACGGCTTTCTCTCCTGCACTGTGCTCATGTGGGATCCAGAACTAACGATGAAGAGGGCCATGGCAGAGTAAAAACAGCCCCATCGGGCAATAAAGCAGCCCTGAGCTGGGTCTGAGCTCGGGTACATAAACAGAGAGGGCTCCTAATCTCTGCTATTGACAGAGCTGCGGTGACTCACGCTTATTTACAGGTCCACCTGCAGAACAGGTTAAGAAGTCACCCATGTCTAAAAGCGCTCTGTGCAGCAGCATTTTATCACCGGGGGACGAAACAGGAGCTTCACCCCCTGGTGGGCAGCAGCACCGCAGCGCTTCTCACGGCACAGCGCACACCGCCTGCACTCTGCAGCCAACGCAACACAACTGAAAGCAGCTGCTGGAGGCACTGCTCAGCACCGCACGTCCCCTGCGTGCTCGAACCCTCAGACACCTTTCCCTCACTTGCATTCACAGAAAGGAAAGTAAATTGCAGCTGGCACCTGTGGCACAGCAAGCCCTGTGCCCGCCCCGTGTGGCTGCACTGAGCTCCCAGCACAGCACAGCACAGCGCGGCTCCCAGCAGCTCCCCGTGCTGTTTGCTCTGTGCTCTGTGATCCCCCTGCGCTGCCCACAGCACTCATCCGTGACACCCAGCATCTCCTACCAGCGTGTGAGCTCAGCCTTCCATTCTGCAGACCTTTATAAGCTGACTGATCACCCCAGCCTTACACAAAGCCCTGGAGGTACGGAACACTGCCTTTTACAAAGAAGCAAAACAAGTGCCAGAAAGGGTTTCAGTGTTCTCCCCCCCCCCCCCCCCCCCCAAATATCACATCATCCCTTTTACCTGCATTGATCTCTCGTGATGGCCTGCGCCCATGGCTGTCCCGGCGTCTGTGGGCCCCGGGTGGGTCCCCCTCGTTCCCTTCCATTGCAGAGATGCTGTGGGACTCAGCAGGACCTGCAGGGGCAGAGACGGGGCATGAGGAGGGCACAGCAGCACCCGGCACTGCGCTGGGATGAAGGCACAGCCCAGCACAGAGGGCAGCAGCCCTGCAGGGCACCCGGAGCTCAGCAGTGGAGCTCTGCCCCTCCACAGCAAACCAACCCATGGCCGCAGCAATCCCTCCTCGCAGGCAGCTCTGCCTGCCCTTCCACTGCTCCTACAAGAAACGAGGTCTCTCCTTTCCTATATCCAGAGGCTCCAACTTCCCATTCCATTCTGCCTTCCGAGCTCCTCTCTCAGTGAGAAAATTAAACTGAGCGCACAGCTCCAGCTGCCCCCAGACATCCCAAACCCATACCTGTGCTGAGGGCTCTGCAAACCGCTCATCTGCTGCTCTGCTGCCCGCTGGTTGCTCTGACGTCAGCCCTGCTTTCTGCAGGGAAGGAAGTGGGGCCACCTGCCTAAGTCAGGGCTGGATCCCTGCGGCTGCTCGCCTTTTGTTCAGCATGCCAGTACATGTTCTGAGGCCAGAGCTCAGGCAGGGCCGAGCTGGTGGGTTTTCTGCTTTGCACCAGCTTGAAATTCACAGAGAACCACTGACACCCGGTTTAAAACGTAGCCCTGGCAAAATTTAAGTGCTGGTTACAGGAAAACAACCGCCTATGGCAAGGTCAGAGGTGCAACACCCAGTCCAAGCTCACAGATAAAGATTATGCAGAAGGAAAAAAAAACACAAAAAGCCAAATTGGGATCATAAACTGGAGTGTGAAGTGCATCCAGGGTGGGGACGGGGGCCTGGAAATGCAAACTGGCTCAGCAAGCTCTCACACATGGCTGCATTCAGGGGCTCTGAGCCCCGCTGACACACAGATGGAGGGGCTGTTTTTTCCTACACGCCTACAGGGACAGGATTTCCCTTTTCCTCCCCAACCTCAAACATCCCCATCCAAGGAAAAGCTGAGAGCACACTGAGGATCAGCAGTGGGGTCTGTGGGGTGGGAGCAGTGCTGGGTCCCGGGGCCGCTCCCCTCCTGCTGCTCCCTGCTCAGGGAAGGGCAGTGTAGGGCAGCTTGGGGAGATGCAATGCCCATCAAGGCTGAAATCACAGCTCGGCTTTCATCTGAAGGCTCCAAGGAACAGCCTGGGAGCAGTTCTGTTAGCTCGTGGATAGCCAAAGTGGGATGAATTCCTTCTGTGCCTCACGCTGCCACAGCCCGAGGCTGCACGGAGCGCAGCGCTGGTTGTGGACACATCCAGCAAAGAGACCAACTGCTCCGGTGCACCTACAGCACAGCCCACTGATGGACCTGGCTGTGTTTCACCTCAGCCCGCTGCCCCCAGCCCAGAGCTCAGCACCAACACGGGGAATTCCCCAGCATGGAATTTCTGGGGCTGCTCTGATGGCTCAACCTGCAGGAGGTCTGGTGAGCACCGGCATGCAGTGCCTGCGAGCAGTTGACTCATGCGATTCTTCACTTGCTGTCTGCCAAACCCTTAGGAAGCAAATGTGGCAAGCTGTAAGTGGGCCGTCACTTAAGAGGTACTTTCATTTTCAGTTTCCTTCTCAAGATAGGTCCTTGCAGCACTTTCCTCTCCTGCACCGTGGGGCACAGTGGCCCTTTTGCACATATCCGGGACTGCTGGCTGCGTCCCCACGCACTGCACACAGTGCAACCCATGCCCAAAACTCCCACTCCTGCAAAGCTCATGAATGCCTACGGCAGTTCACTGTGTGTCTGCTGGGGGCACAGCTCAGCCCCTCCGGTACCAAAGGCACCGCAGCCTTCATCCCGCCTGCATCCTGGCCCAACATCCCTTTGCTTTGCCCCATTCCCTGTTTTGTTACGGGAATGCCATGCCAGAAGGGGAGTATAGGAAGATACCCACATACTCAAAGACACCCACATACTCAAAGACAACCCAAGGCTGCCCAAAATGAAGGCTGTGCAGGGCTGGGAGCTGCAGGTCACTACCAGCAGTGTGTAACTCAGCAGCTGCTCAAAGACTCATCTCCACCCTGGGCTTTTCGCTCTTGTAGGAGGCCACAAAGGGTTAAAAGAAACAGCTAGCACCTAGGCTGTGGATTTAGCAACCCTTCTGCCATGGCACAGGAATCTTATCTTTATTAACAAGCACATAGCAGGCAAAGAATCAGTCTTCCTGCAGCCTTCCCTCATAAAAAAGACCTTTGCCTCAACTGCTTCTTATTTTACCCTCGTCCCCTTTGCTTAAAGGTCTCTGACACACATCCTACATACCCCCATGACATACTCATCACTCAGCTTCTCCCAGCTTTTCTCCAAAGGAGAATTCCTGGGCGCCAGGAAGATGCTGGGAATGGCCTGGTGGGGGGTTGGGGGGGGGGGTTATTAACAGGCTGGGCCCTGTGAGCAGGCCTGGTAATGGGGCTCAGCAGTCCCCCTCCCCCACCTCGACATGCTAGGAAGATCCTGTTCTGGGAAACGCATGGAGCATCCTCTGGGAGAAGCATTTCAGAGGCCTGGTCCCCAGCCCATCAGCCCATGCACGGAGCCATTCAGGGGATGCAAAGCGTGCAGATATGGGATCACAGGACCGCCGTGCCCCATCGCCACCCCTGCGCCCCACCAACCGGCCCTGCACGGTCAGAGCTGGCCCTGCTCCTCCCAGTCTGACCCAGACGAGCAAAACAAATGAGTTTGCACCGATTTCTGCCCCCCCCCCCCCCCTCCGCCTCAGGGTTCGGCCCTCGAGCCCCCACCGCCGCCGCCCCCCCACGTCCCGGCACCGCGGGCAGGAAGCGCGCAGCCCCACGTGCGATGCCTGCGCTGAGGTCACGGCCCGGAGCGCGGACAGACGTGGGGACGGACGGACGATCGGACGGCGCCGCGGTGCTCAGCCCGGCACTGCCCTTCTCCCCACCGGGCCGTCCGCCCCCAACCGCGCAGTGCGGGGATGCCGGAGGGGGGGGGGGGGGAAGGGGAGGGGGGCTGTCACCGCTGCGGCCTCACGAGGGAAGGGGAAAAAAACAAATAACAACAACGATCCCCCCCCCAAATCTGGAGGAAATGTCACGGAAAGGGGCAACATTTGCTTTTCTGAGCGAAACTCAGCGCGGGCAAAACCCCCCAGCCCCGGCCCGGCTCTCGCTGCAGAGCGCTGTGCGTTGTAACCTCCCGAACGGATGAGGCCCCGAGGCTCTGCTCCCACCACCCCCCTCCCACCCCCTCCCGATCCCGCTGTACCCCCGGACCCCCTCCGCACCTCCCCCTCCTTCGGCTCACGGGGCGCCAGCACCGCCCGGCCCGGCCCTGCGGCATGGAAAAGCGCATCACCTCGGGGTGGGGGGCGCCGGGGGGCTCCCCGCTACTCACCGTGTCCCGGCGGGGACCAGGCGGGCCGGGGGGGGGTGTCCCGGGGAGCTACTGCATCCCCCCGGGGAGCTGCTCCATCCCCGCCGCCTCCCTTCCTGCCTCCTCCCGGCGCTGCGCAGGGGAAGGAAGCGAATAGGGCCGGGGAGGAGGAGGGAAAAGGAGGGAGAAAAAAAAATAGAAACCCAACCCCAGACCATAGATGTAGAACGGAGCCGGGCGGGGCTCAGCTCCCTCTAGAGGCGCCTTGCACGACCCGAGCGTGGGAAAGGGGCTGCGGAGCTCCGCGTCGCGGCTCGAGAGCGTGGGATGCCCGGGGGGTGTCCGAGGGATCGAGGTCCCCCGGGCTGCGCGACACCCGTGGGCACGCTGCTCTGCAGAGCCTGGGTGGGCGAAGGGAGAGCAACGCACCTCTGCACCCCAATTCTGCGTGTCCCCGAGAGCCGCCCTGCCTCTCCGCGGGGCGTCCTGGGCTGCTTCGGTCTGGGAAGGCTGCAGCTTTTGAACGCGGTTGGTTTCCCCTCTCTGGGAGGGCAAAGTGCCCTCGTGGAGTCATTAAGACCATTTCCAGAGGGGAACATCCCCGTGGAGCCGCCAGGTAAAGAAGGGTTGGTGGTGATTCACACCGAGTGATTGAGGAGATCCGAAATCCACCTAGATTGGGGAAAAACCCGGGCAGCCGGAGGAGGAGAGGGTGTGATTCATGCTGGAGAATGAGATATAGCTCAGCAGAGCTGGCATTGGCTCGGCACCAAGCTGCCCCAGCTGCCCTCCTCCGTGACACTGCCGGAGCCTTTGCTGGCAAACGCCAGGGAAGAAGTTTGGGGCCATTATGAATGCTTGGCTGCCTGTGATCAATCTGGCTGTCTGCCCCATGCCCTGGGACGGCGTGCCCTGCAGGATGCTCAGAGGGCTGAGCTGGAAGAGTTGTTGGATCCCGGATGTGTCTGGCCAGGCTCTGCTGGCAGAATGACTGCAGAGGGCTCAGCCCCGGCTCCAGGGGTGCCCTGGACACCAGAGAAGGGCTGTGGAGGGCAAAGCAGTGGATGCCGGCAGTGATGGAGGGGTGGGGGACAGGAGAGCTCCTTTGTGTCCACAGCACAGAGGGGGCTGAGCTCAGGCTGTGGGATGCAGGAACTGTCACATGTCTGCCAATGGCTGCTGGAGAGTGTTCAAGAGAGGGCAGATACCGGGGAGAAGAGGGGAACTGGGTCGAAAGCTCCAACCCTTGGATAGCAATGGCAAATGTGGGCTTAGAGAAATGGTGGTGGTAAGCGTTTGGGAGACCCTACGCGTGGCTCCTCTGCTGCAGGGACAGCCTGGTTTGTATTGCTGTGTTTTTAAGATCTTGAGGCAACGAGGAAGAAATTCCAAGCTGGCTTTGCAGTTGTGGATATGGATATGAAATATTCCCCGCCTCTCCCAGCAGCCCCTGTTGTTGGTGTGGGTGCAGAGCCACAGAACAGCAGCCGCAGAAGGGAGCCCCCTCTGTTGGGATTCACTGGCATTTTAGGAAGTGGTTTCACCACTTGTTTGATGTAGTCTAACCCCGTGCTGCTGCTGGTAAGGGGCTGAGCCAGCTGTGCGCTCCCAGCCCTCCTCCTGCAAGAGCAAAGAGGTGCTTCTATGGCACGAAGATGCTTTTTTTGGGGGGGCGAGGAGGGGTGCAGTCTGTGCTTTGGGAACAGTGTCCTGTGCTGCCTGCCCAAGCCCAGCAACGAGAGGGAAGGAAGCAGGAGGATGCAGCTGGGGGGTGGGAGAGCCTCGCTTTCAATCTGTCACGATGACATGGCAGTTTTAAGTGAGTTTTTTCGGGGGGGGGGGGGAGAAACGCCATTCTTGCAGCCAGCAGCTTATGGGCTATAGCCAAGCAGACACTGACAGAGCCAGCCAGCCAGGAGAAGCTCCAAGTGCAGAAGCGAAAATGAGCTGCTACCCGTTTGTCTCCAAGTGATGCACTACATCCACGAGAGCAGCTTTGTGCTGGCAGCACTGCAGCAGCAGCACAGCCCTGCTGGGCACAGGGACGTGGCAGGGATGCTATGCCCTGCCTTGGATGGCAGCCCCAGGAAAACACCCATCAGAACCACGTCCTGCTGCCCCACAGGAGGGCTGGACAAGGTGAGATGGGCAGTTGGGTTTGCTGCAGTTTGCTGCCATCATTGTCATGGATGTGTGGCACCATGATGGCAAACACAGCTGCTGCTTTCAAAGCCTTTCACACCGCTGCTGCCTGCAGGAGTGTTGTAGCTTTCTGGTGTTGGCCACGGAGCTGGAGGGTGCATGAGCCTTTCCGTGAGCCTTCCTCCCACCTCTATGAGCAGTGCAAGCATTCAGGGCTAGCCCAAACCGTGGCGGAGCTGAGGATGCTGCAGAGATGAGTGGCTGTGGGTTGAGGGGAGCCCTCCATTTTAGGGCCCCCCCTGCCCATGGTGTGCAGGTTTCACCCAGCTGGGTGCCATCCCCTGCTGCAGAGCCCTGGCCCTGCTCAGCTCTGTGCTCTGAGCCGTTGGAGACCGTTGAGTTTGAACCCATTTTGAGCCGTTGGGCCACTGGCAGCCCCACAGCCCCACTCACAGCACCGATGGATGCCCCACAGGCTGCCCGGCCCTCCAGCCACCCCTCCCTGCTCCAGTTCCTCAGAAGCCTCCTCGGGTACCCGCGGAGCTTGCTGGGGTCACAGGAGCCCCGAGCAGAGCAGCAGGAGCAGGGTGCTGCTGTAGGGCCCCGCAGCTGGCAGGCAGAGCGGGTTGAGCCCACCCGTGGGGGGATCCCGTGCCAGGAGCACTGCAAGGATGAGGAGGGGGACAGCATGGAGCTGCTGCTGGGGGAGCTGCGGGAGGTCAGCCTGCAGGGATCGCTGGGCAGCAGCACCAGCAGGAGCTGCCTGACCACCAGCACCAGTGATGTGGAAGCGGCAGCGGAGGGCAACGGGATGGAGGCTCCTGGTGGCACCGTGGCCCTACAGAGCAGTGGGGCGGCTGGCGAGGAGGGGGTGGCTGCAGATGAAGCCATCTCTGGCAGAGCTCTGGAGATGTAAGAGTGGGGGGATGGCATGGGGTTACACTCGTTTCAGTGTTCAGCCATGTCCTCACGGGCACAGGTGACCTGAGGGGTAGGGTGAAATCTCCTCAGCTGCATCAGCTCCATCAGATCCCATACAGGTGGTGCTCTGCCCGCTTGGGTACTACGAACAGCCAGCAGCACGTTTCACCTGGGAGCACTGAAATGAGACCAGCATTCCCAGTAAGGCTGCAGTTGGCTTCCAAAACCTGTGCAGCATTTTGGCTGTCCCCAGCAGGCAGGTGTTCCCTGGAGCTCCCCAGGTTGCTCCATGCAGAATGCAGCATTGAGCAGCAACCTGTGCAGCACCAAGGAACCTGTGCTGCAGCCCTTTGCAGCCCTTGGCCTCTCCAGGCTGTTGACAAGGGATGCAATTGGATCCAGGGTCACAGACAGCAGCACTGCTCTTGCCTTCCTTCAATTGTGCGTAATTGCTTTGCCTCCAGGGATGAGTTCCTTCAAGGTTTGGGTGCTGCTGATGAGGACACCTGCTCTGCAAGCCCTGAGCCGATGTTTTCAATGGATCTTGACACTGAATGGGAGAAAGGGCATCTCCTGAAAGGTGAGAGGCTCAAAGGGAGAGAGGACTCCCTTCTCCCTCACCCCTGGCTGCCAGGATTGCCCAGGCAGTGGTACCCCTCTCCTGCCTGTATGCTGCTTTCGGGGGTCTGAGCCCTCGGGCTGCTGGCTGAATTCTGGCATCGAGGCTGTGTGTCAGAAAACATCAGCCGGGGGACTGCCCTGGGAGTCAGCTCACTGCGGTGGTACCCAAAGGCCATGGCAGAGAGCACAGAAAATCATCCGGCAATGGGAGGCATGGGGCACTGCAGACTGTTTCCCACCAGTCCCAGAGCCAGGTGTGCCTGGCTGCTCTCCCATCACTGGAGGACCTGGACCTGGCACTGTGTCCTCTGTCAGATGTTTGCCTGCTGTGCCAAAGACAGCACGAAGAAAGGGAGGTGGCAGCTCTGGGGAGTCACTGCTTTCTTTGGATTTGTTTCAAGCAGCAAATCAGGGTGCAGGACCCCCGAAAGCAGAGCTGTCCCTGTGGAACAAGTTCATCAGTGTGAACAGACACCAGTGGACTTTGCGTAAGGTTGGTGAGAGGACAGAATGTGGGGCTAAGGGAAGGACTGCTGTGCAGTGCCCTCAGGGCTGAGAAAAGGTGTAGGGATGGATTGGTGTAGGGGATGCTAGCAATGACCACTGGCATTGCCAAAGCACCAATGCATCAGAGGTGGGGGCATTCAGGGTTGTTTCTGAGGTTCTTCTCTACCCCTATATCCTTCCTGGCTGAGCAAGCAATGATCTCAGGGCTGTAATGGGCAACACATGGAGAGCTGTTGGGATATCTGCTGAGAAGAGATGGATGGGTGGGAAGTAGGGACAGTGGCAAAAGCCAGGCCTTTGGGATTCCCTTCTTGGTCCTACATACCCCATTGTGACCATGGCTGTTTAATTGGGGCCAGCGGTCACCCAGCAGCTCTGGAGCAAGCTGCATGTGCAGAATTAGCTTGCTGCCTGCCAATCCCATTGCAATAGCTCCTGGGCTTCCCTGACACATTGATCCAAAGTAGAGCAAGAGATGATCCCACAGAGTGGATCTACGTGTGAAATGGGGTCTGAGCAGGGATGCTAATGATTACCCCTAAAATCTGCACAAGAGCAGGAGCAAGTCCAGAGGAGGCCATGGCGAGAGGAGGGTGGGTGCCTGCAATCCAGACAACAAAATCTGGGCGAGTTTGCAGCAGAGCAATGAACCTGCAGCAGAGCAGAGCCTCCAGCTGCTCGGCCAGGGCTCTGTGAGGTGCTGAGAAAGCAGCAGGACCTGGTAGAGCTGCAGGAAGGAGCCGGGGTGGTGGGAGGGTTCGTGGTTTGATGCAGCCTGAGCATGGGTGTGGGGTGTGAGCAGCACACCGTGTGGATACCAGGCACATCAGGCCCCCTCTCTGCGAGCAGGTGCAGGGCACTAAATCAGCTCCTTGAGAAACGGTGGATATTTTGTTCCAGACAGCAGAGATGGACCCTGGGACAGTGCTTTAACAGCAGTCTGAGGAGCTGCCTGAGCCTGTTAGGAGGTTTTTAAAACAGATCTCCAACCAGCATAACTGTACTGCACACCCCACCACTGCCTGGGAAACCCGAGGAGACGAGAACTAAAGGGGAGCAGTTATGGGAGCCCAGAGACCACAGTCCTGCTGGGCTTTGTCATTCACTCCCTGTGTGAGCAGACCCAGCCTCTGCCCTGCCTGCCTCAGCTTCCCATCCAGACCAGGAGACATCCACTCTGCTGCACAAAGCACCTCTGGGACGTACGGGTGGCAAACTGGGTTGGAGGCAGAGGGCAGACGTAGCATTGCTTTGTCAAGATCAGCCACTGGAAATAGCGTTACATCAGAACCCAGTGGTACAGAGACATTTCGCCCACTCTGATGTCTTTCTTATTTAATCCTTTTGCTGCAGGCTCGTGCCTCGAGGAGCTCGGTGGAGCTGGAAAGCGAGGAGCAGCCGCTCCTGCGGGCAGCTGAGAACAGACCCACGAGCCCTGAGCTCCCCGTCCTGCCCGCAGAACCCTCTGCAGCGCTGCCGATGTACAGGTGGGCTCCTCCCCCTGCGATGGGAGCATCCCCTCCGCCGGGGCTGCGTCGGTCTGTCCCGTCTGGGTCTGTCGGTCCGCAGAGCCGTGCAGAGGGATCCCCTCGCAGCACCAGGTGGCACTCTCGGACTTCAAACCGAGCCGGGACAACGCAGCCGACCGCCGCAGACGCGCGTGGGAGCGTGCGGGGCCGCGCCGGGTCCCCACACCCGGCCGGGGGGCAGCGGGGATGGAACGATGGGCACAGCCACGTGTGCCACGTGTGCGTGGGCCGCAAAGGCCCTCCGTCCGTCCTCCCACCACTCAGCCAAAATGGAGCTCGCACCCGCCGCGGTCCCCGCGCTCCGCAGGCGCTGAAGCACGGGTTGTGCACCCACGTGTCGCTTAACTGTCCCGAGGATGCGTGACTGAGCGGGATTGCTATGCTCCGGCCGGCCCTGGGTGAGCCTTGTCCATAGGCAGGGGGATACGGAGCCGTGATGCTCATGCAGCACGCAGCCAATGTGCCGACACCGCGTCCGGCACAGCTGGGCTGGCTCTGCGTTCTGAATGGAGAGAATTGGAGGATCTGGGCAGAGCACTTCTTTTTGTGCAGCAGATTTATCCAGCTTTTTTCAAAGAGCCCAGCAGATCCAGGCCTTGTTCCTATAGCAGCTGTTGGAGCGTATTGGTGCTCATCAAACAGCCGGGTCCAGAGAGCCTGGCACACACCACTTTGTCTCAGGAGTTGGAGGGCTGTCAAGCTGTGACCTCTTTAGGACAAAACAGCTGAAAAATACACCTTCTGGTTTACACACCTCCTGGTGTATAAATATGGGAAGGGCACTTCTGCATGTCCCTACTAGAGGGCTGATGGTGGGGTGTGTGGGCTGAGCATCATCACCTGGAACCCCCACCTATGGGGAGTGAAACCCAAACCCTTCTCCTCCCCACCTTTGTCCCCAGTGCAGAATTGTTCCTCCCAGAATATTCCCTCCAAATTTTCCCTGTAGATCCAGAATATTTCAGTACACAGAGCTGCCATCCTTTCCCATACTGCGGTCTCCTGTCTTTCCTAATATCCCAGGAAAGCCAACCCATCAGCTCCTGAGTGGGAGGGCTTTGCAGGCACAGTGACCCCCCCTTTGACACATTTCTTTCTTCTGCCAAGGTTTTCCAGAAGCAGAGCAGCCACTGGTGGCTTTGGGAGAAGCCAGGCAGAGATGGGAGCAAACGGAGCAGGAATGCCTGGAGAAGGTTGAGGTCAGTCTGGAAGGGAAAAACACGATTGATGCGCTGATGTGGGACATCTCTCGTAGAGCCGGGAGCCACCGTGGTGCTCTGTGCTCATTGCTGGTTGTCACCTGGTCAGAGTGGGTCAGGGCTGTGTGCTGCCTCCTCAAAGGAGTCGGGGTCAGTGCTGAAAGCTGCCCAGTGCCAGTGGCACAAATCTGTTCAGATAAAGCTGTTCATTTCTGCAGAAACAGCAGCACCTTTCAGTGGGGTTTTGTAGTAGATGGGCCTGGTTTTAAGGCCGTGCCTCTCAGCAGCCTGGCTCTGTGCTCCCTGCCTCAGTTTCCCCTCTCCACAAGGGGTTGCATACCACCTTCTGCCCACCACAGCCCTGCAGGGACCAATGCCACGTTCCTAAATACCTCTGATATGTGGGCTGACGAGGGCTCGGGGCAGTACCAGTGCTCCAGCCTCAGATGCATGTGCTGCTTTTGCTCCCATCGCCCAAGTGTTGGTGCCAATGGGACAGGCGGGGGGGGGGAGAGAGGAAAACACGGCTTCCTCCACTCCATCTGCAGGAAGAGCGCTGGGTACGGCTCCAGGGGCAGCCTCCCCCCCCCACCCCACAGAAAGCACCGTCCTTGTCCTCAGCAGCCGCGAAGGGGGGATGGGAAATCCCGAATATTGCAGGAGATCCGAGTGCGGAGGCGGATTCTTTGTCTCCTGCCGCGCGGGCCGCGAGTTTTATCGAGCCGTTTGCTCCGCTGTTTTTTTCTTCCTCTCCTCGCTCGGCTCTGCCTGCAGCCGCCGCGCTGCAGTGTGTGGGCAGGCACACGTTGCCAGCATGCAGGAAGGAGCCCGGAGTTTTATGGGGTGTCGGGTTCTCTCTGTCCATCTCCTATCCCCTGAGAGCTCCGGGGCGTGAGGCTGACCCCAAAGCCCTCAGCAGCTCCAAGGGAGTGTCTGCAGACAGGTTCCCATCCTCAAACACAGTCCATGGGTAGATGATGTGGGGGGGATGCCTGGAGGTCTGAGGTCAGTTGGGATGCTTCTGGTGACCCCAGATGGGGCTGGAGACTTCAAGCGGCTTGGTTTCATGCTGGTGATTGCAGCACAGCTCCAGCACCCCATGGCTCCCAGTGGGAGATGCTGGAGGTGCCCAGAGCCGCTCAGCTGTGCCCTCCCTCTGTCCCCAGATGCGGCACCCGCAGAGGTGGGAGTAGCCCCATGGAGCCACACTGCCACTGTCCTGCAGGAGACATCAGTGCTTCCCCTCTGCCGTGCCCAACCTTCACAGGACCCCTGTGCTTCAGCTTCCTCCTCTTCTTTCTCTCGTGTTCATCATTCATGTGCACACTGCATTTCCTTTCTGCTTTCTCCCTTTTCTGTTCCTTGGAGAAGGCCCTCTGTGTTTCACCACCCTGATGGGGCAGACAGGTTTTGTTCGAGTTGGTTTCAATTGAACATTTTGTGTGAATGAGCTCTTCTCGCTTCTCCCTCTGTGCTCTCAGGTTCCCTTATTAAACAGTTCTCTGCTGAATTTGTTTTTCTCCTTTCTTTCCTTCCCTCCACCTTCCAGTTTTTTTCATGTCTTCCACATTACTTTCTGTGGATTTTAAGGTGTTTATGGATTCATTCTTTAATTTGGGGGTTAGAAGAGGCAAGTCTGCCTCTGCCGCAAAGGAGAGGTGTGATCCTTCAGCCCACGATGGTCCCCTGGTGGTTAAAGGTGACAATCTTGTATGTGGTGTAGGAGAGGAGCTGGAAGACTCCGACCCTGTGCAGAGGATAAATGTCACTCTGCTCTCCATCTTCTGTTTGAGTAGATGAAAGAAACCATGCGAGCAGGGCTGGAGGAGCTGCTGGCAGCCCGGCTCCTGCTAATCTGGGAATTGTATGCCAGGAAGCACACACCCAGCCGACCTGCCCCAGACAAAGCCCGCCGTGTCCGCACCGGCTCTCCAGGCGTTCCCTGCGCGCCTTGGGGTTATTTCAGAGTTATCCCAGCAGGGGTTCCCTCCCCAGACTTCCACCTGCGTTGGCTGCAGCGCTGGAGCACATTGCTCCCGGCATGGCTCATACACTCTCATTCTGCAAAATGGGGCTGTGCCATCTAAACTCTCCTGGCCGACCTGAAATAACAGTGGTGAGAGGGGGATCCCCCCCCCGCTCATCTTGCAGGTGTTCAATCTGGACCCGAATGTTGGCAAATTAACCAGGGCCATCGTTACTTCCTCGCTAGATGGGTTGAGCGGGGCTATTGTGTCAATAGACGCATCCCACATCACCTCTCTGGGTAGCAGAACTCCGCGTCCTTGATGTGTCCTTAGGAACCTTGAGCTCCAAATAAACTTCTGCGGGATTTCCTGTAGAAAAGCACTACATAAAATGTGGGTATTCTTAGCGGTGCCCCTCTGCCAGGTCGTGTGTCACACACCAGAGATGCCAGGAGGAAGGGTTTGCCTCGGCTGAGTCACTTGGGTTACACACAGCGCTCTGGGAAGCAGCTGCTGTCATCTGCTAAATGAGGGCTGCCAGAGCTGACCGAGTCATTTCCACAGCATCCAAGCATCCCTGGGTAGCGCAGCCCTCATCCCTGTGCCATTCCCACCGTGTGGGTGGGAACTGGAGGGGTCTGCACGGAACCACGCTTGGCACTGCATGGGGTGGGTGGTGGGAGTGGGCAGGGTGTGTTCTGCTCTCCTCTACGAGGGCAGAGCCGGGCCCACTGCCGCGGTGAGCAGCTGCACGCTCACGTGGTGCTCCCACATCCTGCACAATGTATTTCAAGAGCGCAGTTTACAAACACCAACACGGCGCTAGAGCAAGTGCTGCAACCTGCACGGGGCGGAGGTGCCTCTGCAAGCCTCGCTGCTTTCCTCGTGCTGATGGGAGCTGCTGCAACGCCGCGGTTCTATCGCTGCTGCAGACTTGGATGTGCCATGGGAGCACTCCGGCACTCCATCCAATTTCCTGCTCCTTCCCGTGCGTCGGTGCAGTCCTGCTGTGAGCTGCACGCTCTCACTGCTTATTCCCCAGCTCTGCTCTGCTTTGCACGGGATGCTGCACCAACACGGGATGAATTAGACAGCCCTGTGCCCGAAATAACTTTCCGTCTGAGGTTTCCAGGTCTCACAAAGCTGTTGTAAAGTTGAGCTACGAATGAGAGATGCGCAGATATTCCAACGTATGAGCCAACATAATAGGATATTTTCAATGAAATATTCATCTGGATCCTCAGCCTGAGGAAGGGCTGCAGCTCTGCTGGCTGCTGTGGACTCACACTAATTTATTTTTTATTACGACCCATTTGTATGATGATGGCAGCTGAGAGGTTCTGGAGATCGCCTCCAGCCTAAGATCCCATTATTTCAGGTGCTCTAAAATCGCAGCGCAAGTAGACAATCTGTGCCCCAAATCTGAAACCACTAAGGATGTAGCCTGGTATTTTTCAACAACAAAGCTGCTCCAGCATGCACAGCTCTTCCTCTGCACGGGGCATCTGCTGAGCTCTTCCCTCCCCGTTCAGATGAGCCTCAAAAGTCCCCTCTCAGCCATTGGAATCGCTGTGAAAGCAATTGTCATTTAACAACAAAGAGGGCTCAGAGCCCCGGCCCAGACGGAAGAAATGTTGGAGAAACAAAGAGCCCATTTTTGAGGACATCGTCCATCTTGTGTGTCGGATGAGAGAAGTGATTCAAGCCCTGGGGGTGAGCACCCGTGGGCAGGAATTTCTCATGGGCTGAGTGCCCCCCTGCCCCGCTCCGGGACGGAGCAATGCCCACTTTTATGTGCAGATATAATTGCTGCTTTACACGCAGAATTGAATCCCTTTGCAAACATAGGGTGTCGGGCCATCTATCCCTGCTTGCCCCAACCACAGCCCTCCCATAGGGACATGTTGGCTTTGTGCAATGGGGCACGCAAACAGGGGATGTCCCAGTACGGAAAGCTGAGCTGGAGATGCTCCTGGCTGGGATAAGGAACAAGAAGTGGCCCCATCAGAGGAACCCACGGCTGTGCTGCTCGGCCAGGCTGGGTGCGCTCCCTCCCAACACATCGGAGCATTTTGCTCACTGAGATTTTGATCAGAGGAAATGTTCATCACTGGCGAGCCAAACATTTGGCGTTAAAACGAAATGCCAGATGGGAAGTGTTCTTGATCCGCAATAAATAACGCTCTGCTTTACCAACACAAACACACGTTGCGTCCCAGTTTGAAAGTCCAACGAGGCGGTCGTGTCCTGCCTCTGGATGGGCTTCCAATGATCCACACGGAGCCAGCTGTGCTCCGGGGACAGCATGTTTTCATCAGCTCCCCAGGCACTGTGTGCCCACTGTGAGCCCCACTGAGGGGCCGATGCTTTCCAAAATCCCAGCCCAG
Organism: Gallus gallus; assembly: GCF_016699485.2. Taxonomy (NCBI): domain Eukaryota; kingdom Metazoa; phylum Chordata; class Aves; order Galliformes; family Phasianidae; genus Gallus; species Gallus gallus. Next base: position 4,707,377 of record NC_052557.1, on the reverse strand, counting down.
CTGCTGCTCTGAGCCAGGCAGGCAGGAGCTGCATTGCTGCAGCGTGTGAAATAGCTTTTGGGGCTCTTGGTGCTATATAAAACCTAATATAATGTTACCCATAATTTTTAAAGCCAGCTCCGGTCTTGCAAATAAAACACCTCTATGGTTCCCTTTCCTTTTCGTTAGCAACTATGAACTATTGCCAGCTATTCCTCTTCCCTCTCAGCTTGCCACTGTCTTGCTTTGCAGCCCCGACTGATTCACATGGAGAGGCAGCAAACAGCCGCTCCCACCCTCTCCCATCCCATATCCCACAGCTCAGTGCCTGCGGGTGACTCAGCAGCTCTGAGCACAGCGTGACTAACTCTTCCCTTCTGCAAACAGGGGTGGCGGGTCCTTTGTTCATTGCATTGCCCGGTGTTGGTGGAAGCTGCTTCTGGACCCATTTTGACCCACCCCAGCGTGACGAGACGGATTTGGGAGCGAGAGTGGAAATGTGCCCAATAGGGCACTATTACTGCACACCTGAGCCTCCCTTCCCTCTTTTCTGAATGAGCTTTGGGCAGGAAGAAGCTGAGAACTTCTTTGGTCCAGCAACCGCTGGGTGTGGGGGAGAGAACCCACCCCGAGCCCTCTGATTGCAGCAATGGGTGGGGTGCCTTGAAAGGGGAGGGAGCTGGTGGGGGCATTTCCTATGGGGCTGCAGGGGATGCAGCACCGGGGCCGATGCGATCCACGGTGCCTGACCCCAAACAAGGACACCGTGGGTCCCAAACTGTGAGGTCCCACCCTGCGGGGTCTGCTCTTCCCTAAGCAGTTGGTGCCCTTGGGGTCTGCTGTACTGGGGCACATGAGGGTGGGATACGAGCCTGGAAATCATTCCCCACCTCTGTGCAGGTGGTCTGAGAACAGACCCAGAGCTGCAGCCGTGGGAACAGCCGGGCTCCTGAGCCAGTGCACGGTGCTCGTGGCTGCAGCTCTGCTCCACGCAGCTGCTCTCTGCTCCCAGATTTGCATCCCAACCCCGGTGCACCTGGGGATGTATCCCTGCTGGAACAAAGGCAAAAATGCATTCTACTGCTCGGGATGGTAACTGGCGTGCTGGACAACTCTGGGGGTGCCTCTGCTCCCAGCACCCCAATTGCTGAGGGATTTCTGCTGCCCAGGCATGGGTTAGCTCTGGCTGTATGCAGCGCTTGAGGCACAGCAGATCCTTGCTCCTTCTGAGTGCTCACGTCTGCTGTCCCTGTGCTGATGAGCATGGAACTTTTGGGAGACGTATGGGACCTCACCCCATTGAACACCCATGTACCCACATGCTGGGATAGAGGCACAGCCCGAGCATCGCCCTCCATCTGGAGCTGTGCCACCAGCATAGCTGTGTGATCACACTCACAGCACACTTCCTTCCAGCACTGCAGGGCTGCCTGCGTGCTCCCCTGCTCAGCGTGCCCTCGCTGTAAGGGAGCAGTGTCTGCCTGTCCCCCCATCCCTCGGTGGGATGGAGCAGAGCACAGGGAGGTGGTGGCCCGGCTGGGTTCAGCTGGCCCTGGCCCCATGCCTGCTGTAACCCAACCTCTCCTTCAGCAGCGAAGCGTGTGGTTATCTCAGCAAAGACTGTAATTAGGCTGCTCAGCACCAACTTGTCTCAAAAAGCCGAGCAGGAGGGAAGAACCTCAGATCAGCCATTTCACATGAAACTTTACAGGGGGAAATGGAGGCTGGGGCAGGACGGGGCCGTGCCGGGTCTTTCTCTGCTGTGCCCCTCTCCCCTCTGACATCCCAGCGTCCCACAGCAGGACCGGGTGCAGCAGTGCACCCCAACTGAGCAGTGCATCCCCGTCCCTGTCCCAGTGGGGGTGGAGCTGCAGTCTGTCCCACCGCTGGTGCTGCACATGGGTGGCACTGTGCCCGCAGAGCGCATTTCCCCGCTCTGATAAGACGTTGTTCATTCATTGCTGTGTGCTGACCACGGGCCAGGCAACAGGGCCTGCATGGCCTGCTTAGAGGCAGAGGAAATGCTGCTTGGCGTGGTAATCCATCTCCAAAAGAGCTATTGAAAGGGGAGGCTGTGCTGCAGGCGCCGCTGGGCTGGAGCAGCTTGCAGCAGATCCCTCTGGGCTTCTCCATTGGATGGCACACACTGGTGTGAGAAAGGAGAGGCAGAAAGGCCATCCAGCTCGTGCAAGCAGAGCTGCTCTGCTTTCAGATACTCCTGGGGGTGTTCTTGATAATGCACCCGTCGCTGGAACCACATGAGGCCATGAGGAGCAGGGAGGAGAGGTCAGGGGGTAAAGCAGTGCGTGCCCTTGGGGATGAGCCTGCAGAGCTGCTGGTGCTGCTCTTACATGGGCATGAATGGAGTGGGCAACAAATCAGCTGATGTGCAGCAAAAAACCGTTGTGCAACCGTGCAGAAGTCTGCATGGAGGCCACAAACAGGTGACAAATGCCATGCAGGGCAGTGACCGGGCAGCACTGCAAGGGAGGGTTGTGCAACGCTGCGGGTCTTGGGCAACAAATGGGTCGAGATGGGGAACAAGGAGCAGGGCTCTTGCCTCGCCTGCTCCGTCCCTGCTGCCCTCTGCCCTTCGTGCCCACAGCAAGGGTACAGCCCCAGCCCCAGCCCCCGCTCCACCCACTATTAACCCGTATTTGCTTATTAGGGAAGTTGCAAGCCTGTGCAAACACTGCCATTTGTTCTTGATAAAGTGAAGGCAGAAAAGTCGTGCCCATGAGGTGTGTCCGGTGCCGGCGGGCTGCTGTGTGCTCGGGGTCAGGCTGCCAGGACTCAGCTCAGCCTCGGGTGTCCTCGGTCCCCAATGTCACCATCCCTGCTGCTCTCCAGACAACAGCAGCATTTGTCCCAAACTCGGCCCGGTATCGCTAATGGCATCTACTAATTGTTCTCTCGCTCCGTACTATATTTAATTCCCCGCTATTATTTTTTCCCCTTTTAATCATAAAAAGCCTAAATTTCCCTTGGGGAAGGTTATTGGCTCAGCGGTGGAAATATACCTGCGACTTGCATGGCGCTGCGCCGCGGGGGGATTGGCTGTATTTTTAAACCCAAGTACAAAGTGTCTTCAATGCCAGCTTGGCTTAACCCTTCCTGGGGAGGTTGGGGGGCTGTGGGGGCTCCTTCCCCTCCGCTCAGCTCCTGCTGCTCCCCCTGGGGCAGGATGTGCCCATTTGTGGGCTCAGACACGGGGAGCGGTGGATGGGCAAGGAACAAAGGTGGGCTGGGAGGTATGGCTCAGTTTTGCCCTATTTTACGACGGCTTCTCTATTCCTTGCTGGTGTGAACCCAGCGTGCACGGGGTTGTGTGAGGGGCTCGGCATGTGCAGTGTGTGGGGTTCGTGCACATAAACTAAAGCCTTGACACCTTTGAGGATGTGGGCCAAAGTCATGCTGTCTGAGAGCTATTTTGGGGGAGCGCGGCTGCTCCCGCGGGGCTGCTGGGGAGGTACAGATGGGACGGGCGGGAGGGGGTGGCCCTCATCTGCTCCTGTTAATGAAGTCACCCACGGGGGGCTCATCCCGGCCCCAAAGACCTTGGGTTGCCTTTCAGACGGCTGCTGGTGAGGAGGTTTAGGATTCAGGTTTGCAGCTCAAACAAAGCGGATTTGGGGTCTGACCATGCTGATGCAAGCAGCATTGCACTGATAGAACAATTGTTTTGGTGGTGGTTCATCTGAACTCTGACATCCCCACCTGGGAGGAAAAACATTCCCTTCTTGCTGATAGCTGGAGCCTGCAGTCAGCGCTGACCTGCCTGCTCACTGCGGGGTGCTGGGGCAGGAGAAGAACACAGCAGTCTGGAGGGCACACAGAGCCCAAGCAGCCTCTGCACCACATCCATGGGCAGCACTGGGGTCAGAGTGTGCCCAGAGCACCCTGACACGGGCGGCAAAGCCTCCTCCTAGCCAAAGAGTCCCCCTGTTCTGTATGGCTGCCAGCAGAGCCTTCCAGCAATGCACACAAGGGCCCGAGTGTCTCCCTTCCTCCTCCATGAACAAAGGAGGCTACAGTTATTTTTCCCCCGCTTGCAAGCAGCTTCACCCTTGCACTCCCGGCCTCGATCTGGGATTCCCAGTGCAAACACTAGCTGGGGACCCAGCAGGGCATGGCGATGCTGTTTGGGTACTACAACCCATCTGACTCCCCAGCCTCAGAGTGCCCAGCGTCCCCATCGCACCCTCAGTGCTGTATCCACTCCCACAGCCCCTGGCCAGCCTGGAGCTCCAGCTGGGCTCTGGAGGGCTTTTTGAAGGTTTGTGTAGGCAACCCGATCCCACAGTGCAGCTGCAGTGTTGGGAGCACTCGCTGTGGAGCCCGGCAGCCCAGGGACATCGCAGGAGATGTGCAGGAGATGTAGTTGGAGGGGAACCTTTGCCAAAGGAGCATCATGCGGACAGGACTGGGGGGGGGCGGGGGAGGGCTGTGGCCCCTCAGTTGGAGCAGCTTCCTGCAAAAGGAGCAATTTCAGCATGGGAAAGGAATGCGGTTCCGGCCCCGCCAGGGATGAAGGCTGTGCCTGGGAGAGGGGTGGCTGCTGCGGCACTGACTCACCGGCCGCCTCTCCACAGCCGCTTCCTCTCCGGGAGGCAGAAACTCACAGTTTTTATTTATCGCTTGGCCTAAAGTAGGGGGTAAGGAAGGAAACGCTCTTATTTTTAACTCCTCTGTCTCCCCGGGACCTGGGCTGTGAGGGAGTGAGGCGGCCACCCAGCGTGTGCGCCTGGGAGCATCCCCAAGGCCAGGGCTGTGCTGCTCACCTGGGGCTATGCTGTGCACAGAGCATCCCACGGGGTGGGAGCAGCCCAGGACCGAGCTATGGGGACACAGGAGGTTGGCACCATTGCGGTTGTGGCTGCATGGTGGGGCGGGGATGAACCACCAAAATGCTTTCTATTCTCTGTCCTCGGTGGAGTTGGTTGGGGATGTTCAGTCCAGAGCAGGAGATGCAAAGGAGAATGCAAGAGGCTGCGACTCGCTGCTCCCGTTCTTCTGGACGGGAGAAAGCAGGCCAGGCACACATTGCATTCAGTGCAATGGAGCTTTTGGAGTGTCCCAGTGATTTCACCGCTTGGTGCTCCACAAACACAAGCAGTCCCCTGGGAAGGATGAGTGCACCGGGAGCCCTCAGCCAGGCTGCAGAGGAGGTGCCCAGTGAGGATGTGGTGCGCACGGATGGGTGCACAGCGCTGCCAGCCAAGATGCCGTGTGTGCCTTTGATCAGAGCGGCTGATTTGTGCACAAAGTTTTGGTCTCCGATTCCATTGGGGCTTTCTTTGAGCTGTTTTGAAACCTTCATTTGCTTTTAGCAGCAGCATTTTTTTTTTTTCCTTATGATCTTCTCTTTCCCCCCTCTGTTGCCCTGAGATAAAGGCTTCTAAATTTGTCCTGTGCTGAAAACGCAGCTAATCCTGATGGACCTGAATTCGCATCTCCCCTGGAGGAATTGCACTAATTCTTTTTCCCCTTTGTTCTGCCAGGGGACCTGTCCGTTTCCTAGTGGAAAAAAATAAAGCCCACTATTTAGGGCAAGGTTTAGGCTCCTGAAACCTGTGTGCTTGTTTGTGAAAAAATAAAGGAGGGCAGGAGAGAAATAAACGAGGAAAATGCATCATGTTTTTTTTTGTTCCTTCCCCTCCCGATATTGTTTTTACAGCAGTCAAGTTTTAATTAAAGCGTAGAACTGGGGCAGCTGTGCTGTCCAGAAGATGTTCTGAGGACGTGCTCCTTTTCCACTGGTGTTATACAGGGAGCCCAGGGCTGCTCCCCCAGCCCGCTGTGCTCAGGTGGTGGGCTGCAGGCACCAAGGGGGAGCTTTGGGGATGGGGGGGGGGGGGGGGTCCTTTCTGCTCACAGCTACCTGTGGTGATGAGGGGGGTGGGCATAATGAACGGGGCTGGTAGTTGGGGGTGAAGGGGGAGAGCCCGTGCATTGCACAAAGGGAGGTTTGGTTGATGGTGGAAGGGGGATGGAGGGGTGGCAGGAGGTACAGCTGCTCCAGCACCGGGCTGTCTTGCTGGCAGTTGGGCTTCAGGGATTTTCCTGCCACAAGCACTTGCCTGGGGTAGAAAAATCCAGCCATAGCCGGCCTGTCCTCACCTGGGGCTTTCCCTGGTTCTGCAGGTGGTGCGGGATAGCTGTGCTGCACCCCGGGGGGAGCGCTGCTCCAAAGGCGGCTGTTGTGCCTTAGGAGCGAGGCTGGAGGGCTGTGGGCCGCGCGTGCTGGTCCTGGGGGGGCAGAAGTGGGGCTGCGGGGGGGCGGGGCGGTCACAGAAGCAGGGTAGGAGGGCACAGGAGGGTCGGGGGGCAGCGGGCGCATCCCAGCTACACCAGGCGCTAAGTTCGACGGTGGATGCAAAGCGCAGCCGCCGGCTCCCCTGTGCTTCGCTGCCTTACTCCGCTTCTGTGCAACACCCCGCGGGCCCCCATCGCTGGCATAGAAAGCACTCCGTACATCTCCAAACAGCCTCCGGGTCCGGGTCCGGGTCCGGGTCCGGCCCAGGACGGAGAGCCGGAGCCCGCAGCGAGGCTGGGCGGAGGGCTGTAAGCCGGAGCGGGGGTGGAAGGGGGGAAACTCTGCACCCCGGGAGCGACACCGCGGGGTGAGCACGGGGTGGGTGCAGGCAACGCTCAGAGCGCTTCCTCCTGGCTGCGGAGGGCCCCACGTCCCCAGCTCGGCGACACGGGGACCGACGGCAGTGGGGTTCCGACCCCCTCCCTCCCCTCCAAGCCCACGCTCCCCTACCGGGAGGCGGGGAGCAGAGGGTGGGGCCTCATTTTGGGTACCCCCCACCCCCTTTCGCCGTGCCGCTTCGGTTCTCCTCCCAGGCCAAAAATATTTGCATGCTTTTTCGAGCAGGACTTCCTGATTGCTCTCTATTGGCTGCAGGTAGAAAGCTGTGGGGAGACGGAGGCACGGACAGCCGGACAGATCTCATGCCGTGCTTTTCTTGAGCCTCTTCCTCCCGCTCTCCTCCTCCTCCTCCTCCCGCCGCTGCCCGGCTCCCTTGGCTCGAGTCCTGCGCGGCACATGTAAAAGTTGAGCGAGAGCGTCCCGCTCCCTTCCGCCGCTCGCACGGAACGGGAGAGGGGCAGAGGGCGAGAGCCGGGCTGGGAGAGCCCCCGGGCACGACCCCGAGCCCCGCTTGCTCCATGGTGCATTCGTGCCCGGGGAGGTGACGTCGGGAAGAAGAGACGCTGTGCCGACTCGAGGGCAACCATGAATGAGATGTCGAGTTTCCTGCACATCGGGGACATCGTCTCCCTGTACGCCGAGGGCTCCGTCAATGGCTTCATCAGCACTTTGGGGTGAGTGAGCCCTGTCCCGGCACTGCGGGTTTGCTTCTGGGGGAAACGGGGAAGGGAAGGTGGTGCCGAGGCTGATCTGGGTGGGAAGAAGGGATTGAAACCCCTTTACAGGTGTTGGCCGTGGGGAGGACAGGATATGGAATCCCCTTTGCCTTTGTTGGTTGCTGTTGGGGCATGATTTGGCCCTGCAACCTACAGCAGCCGTGGGCAGAAGTTATTTTCCCATCTTTAGAGGGTTAAGGTGGGGTCAAACAGCAGGAGGGTCCGTGGGGCTGTGCACAGGGCTGACCGGGATGGTTTGGTGGGGATGGCAGCAGGAGGGCTCCCAGCCCAGCCCTGAGTGGCTGTAGGCTGCTGTCCTGGCACCAGGCAGTGATGGTTTTTGCTGCCCACCTCAAGTGCTGGAGGGGCTGGGGGGAGCAGGGCACGGGCAGGTCCCGGCTGAGCTGTGTCCTTGCAGCCCCCAGGCACACTGGAACAGGAGGGGATCTTGCAGCCCGACCTCAGGGACCTGTCCCACGTCCCTGCTGCTTTCATGCTAAAATAACACTGGAGCGAAACCCCTGGGCTGCACATAGCAGGACCCAAACCTCTCCTGCATCCCTGAGCATCAAGCCTGATGCTGCTTTTAGTACGTGGGTCTGCGCCAGTACTTGCCCCACGGTACATGTAGGAGAGGCTGAGATCAGGCAGGAATGCGGACTTGGATAGGATTCCTGGGGCAGGAGCTGCCCGGCTCTATAATCTGTGCTGAATGCACTTGCTCCCACATGCCTGTGTAGAACTGGAGACGTACATACGTCGCCTACACGTGTACGCACACCCACTGCGGGGCACACGCAGCCTCTCGGATAATGCCCGCTGGAGCCATGCCCTGGCCAGCAGCAGGAGGCTGCCCAAAGCTGTGCTGGTGGGCGCAGGTACAAAACCCCGTGCGTGCAGCTGTGTACGGTGCTGACGTCGGGTCCTGCATGTGTGGGATGCAGCCGTGCTGTGCTCAGCCCTCACCCTGGGGTCCCATTGGGAGTGGTCTCCGTGGTGGGGTCCGTGTGCTTGGCGCTCAGCACCTTCCCATCCTGGCGGTGAGATTGGAGGTGGAGGAGCTCCAGCAGAGCCAGCACCGATTATTAGCCCACGCAGCATGTCCCAATGGCTTGCAAGGAGCCAAACAAAGAGATGTTCATATACTTTCAGGCTCCAATCCCTTTGTAGCTCTGGCTCCCTTTTCTGCACGATGCTTTTCTAGTCCCGCTTACATGCATCTGGAAGGCAGGCTGTGCTCCTAGGCCCCGCTGTGGCTTTTGCTGGGCCCGCTTTTCCCAGGGCTCTGTTTTCTCTGGGTTATTTCCCACCGTCTGTTTTCCTGTATGCCCCACGACCTGGGAGACCCAACCACACCTTAAATCACTCCTGCGATAAGGGACTGGGTGACTCACTGAGAGTGCTTCTCCCCAGCCCTGCTGCTGCCTGTTTGGGACCTTATTTGGTTCATTTGCAAGGCAAATAGCTCTGCCAGCCCCAGCTGGGTGCTGCGTGCCCAGCTGAGCATCCTGCCAGAAGGGCTCTCTCCATCTTTCCTCCCCCATGGCAGAGGTTTTGGCCTTGGGGAAGTCCATAGTGGGATCTTTATGGGATGATATAGAGTTTCCAGGTGCCCTGTTAGGGCATGCGCCCAGTGTTCTTGTGCTGGGGCTTCCCTGTGCCAGCATCCTGGTGGGGAGGTGAGCTCTCCCCAGGAGCATTTCTATAATCTTTGGGGTGTCCTGGATGATGTGGGTCTAAATGGCACCTAAATACAAACCCAGTGGTGCTTGCAGATGCTGCTGCAGGATGCGCAGGGCTCTGTCTGTGTTTGGGACTCAGCTGTGAGGTGCAGCAGTGTTTGGAGCAGCTTGCACAAGCTCTTCTTGGATGGATATGGCTGCAAAACACTTGGACTGAAGCATTGTCTATCTCTGCAGCCTGTGCCTCGCATTAAGCCCAGTAAGCCCAGTGCTTTGCTGGTTCTGGTCAGAAGCAGTGAGTGGAAGAGTCTTTTGTCACCAGCCCAGGGTGATGCCCTGCAGCAGAATGGGACCCAGCCAGCACATGGGGCTGCTCACTACTCAGTCCCACCATCTGTGGGATCTTGCCAGGCTCTTAGCATCCCCCATGAGTCGTGGGGATACCTGGGGGGGGAGGGTGGCCAGCAGCCCTGCTGCTCACTGTCAGTGGGATGCCCTGGAAAGCAGCAGGGAAGCAGAACCAGGCTGCTTATCAAGGCTAAGGCTTAACTTTTGCTAAAGTGGTCTCTTTTCTCCATGCATCCAGGGGATTTGCTGGAGGGGTTGGGGCAGGAGGAGCCCTGCAGCCCCCCCTGACTGACCTCCACCTCTGCTCCCAGCCCCAACCACAGTGGGGGCACAGAGCACTCTTCCCGCAGCCACCGACTGCAGTGGGCGTTTGCTCTGAAGGAGGAAAAACATCGCACTGCAGGGTGGGGAGCACTTATGTGCTCAGAGCAAGATGGGGGAATGCTGAGCCAAAATACCCAAACACGCTCAGATGTTGAAGACGGACCAAATAGGAAGAGGTTATTTGAGAAGCACAGGGCAGGAGCTGATCGGGGTTGCATCCCTTGGTTCAGCGCCCTGGGAGCAATGCGTTCCCTTTGCAGAGCTGGGGCAGTAGGACAGGCGCATCTGAGCCGCAGGTTTGAGGCATGGGAAGCAGCCCAGGAGGTGCAGGGAGATGTGGGATCCCAGAGTTGGCTCATCTGCCCTCTAAGCTTGCTTTGAGGCAGGGAAGGGCCCTGCAGGGCTGCCCAGGCTTCGCTGCTGCAGGTTGAGGTTGTCTGAGGAAACGACAGCTTTGTGCTCAGAGGAAATCACCGGTACCTCCTGGGGGCTTTGTACTAAGGGAGCAGGAACTTTTGGAACTGGGTCTGGGATGGGGAAGCAGCTGCTGTGGTGGGGTGCTCTGTGGGCATCATCTATACCAAGCAAAGCAGTGCCAGGCAGGGAGGAGGGCTGGGAGATCTCGCTTTGGTTCCTGCTCCATTGGGGGATGCGGTGATGCTGTGTGCCCTGGGAAAACCACAGCCAGAGGTGTCCCCTTCTCAGCTTGTGTCCCTGCTGGGCCAGCATCGGAGGGCAGGAGTCAGCCAGGAGCAATGAGATGCTGCTTGGGCTTGAGCTGCCCTGTCCCCGCCATCCCAGAGGCTCAGGGACTGGCGCTGGGGGCTGGCAGAGGTGGCAAACCCGCCCGGATGGCAGTTGGCTGTTTAGCATGAAATAACACCTTTGATGGCTGTAATTGCGATTGCAGGTGGATGTACAGGGTGGAGCAGCTGAGGGAAACACAGCTGGTGAAAGGGCAACTGCAGCCACACTGGGTCAGGACATGGGGAGGAGACACCCGCCAGGCCGACAGCAGCATCCTCGTGGTGCTGGGACAGCGGGGGCAAGGCTGCATTTTTGTGGCTCACTTGCTTTATTTTTGCTCCATTTGCCCTGCCAGGGCGGCCGCCCCGTGGGCACCATGTCCGTACGGAGCCTGAGGGGCTGACCCAGCCCCGTGCCTGGTGGCAAGCCCTGCTCTCCTCCTCCTCTCCTCCAGGACAGCCCCAGCTGGCCGCTGTCCCCGGGGGGGGTCAGGGGTGTCCGGCGGCCGTGGATTGCAGCGCTGGAAGAGCTGCTTCCCCTGACCTCCGGCGAAGGCTCTGCCTCGCGCTGGCTGGGGGCCAGGGAATCACTTTGTGCTCGGTTTGGAAGCATGCAGAAAGCCCCGCTGGAACTGCTGCGGGGCTTAAAGCTAACCAGATGCTCACATGCGCTGCGGGTAGCAGCATGCAGGGCTGCAGGATCGCACCCCAGGGCGCTTCGAAGCGGCAAAGCGTGAGGTTTGCAGCAGTGCCCTCAGCCTCCAATATCTTCCTCCAGGTGACCAGGCGCCGATGGCATTCTCTCATTAGCACCTGAGAAATGAAAGCCGGCAGCCCCACTGCTCTGATAGCAGAGGGAGCTCTGCGCGGCGCTGGGGGAAGCACATCCCGGCCCCAGCAGCAACCCAGGTGACTCATGTCCACCGTGTCAGGATCCTTTCTGCTTTCAGCAATTCTTAACTGAATAATGCTAGTCCGGAGTATCACTTAAAGAAAAATGATACTTTGCATTCCTGCAGAGTGTGTAATTGGAGCATTAAAGACACGGAAACTGCTCTGAGGTCATTAACTAATTAAGACTTGCAGCTTGGCAGGTTGCTGCCTGCAGTGCTGCGTGGCACAGCCGTGGCACTGGGTGCAGAAGCTGCAGGTGATGGAGCTGGCACCTGCAGGAGGCTCCTGTGCTGAAAATGGGCTGTGTGGGTCAGATGCTTCCTTGGAGACCTTTAGTCACGGTGGAGAACTTACATATTGGAATTTATTTTAAAGAGCAGAAATGAAGGCACCCATCTGCTCCTGTAGGGGGTGGTGGAATTGAATCGGGCACTCGCTGAGGGCTGGTGCTGTGCTACGTAGCTCTCATTTGACTCAGGCAATATGCAGTGCAGAGTAATAGAAACCAAAAGAGCCCACAGTTGGCATTGGGCTGGGCTGAGGCTTTGCATATCTCCTGAGCAGCAAGATACACTCAGTGGAGCCGCTGCTCTTCTCCCTGCTGTGGTTTGTCCCCTCTTTATCACCCTTCTCACTGTCCCAAGTGCCCACAGGAGCATGGGGACATTCCCAGCTCCTTCCCAGCTGTTGTGGAAGCGCTGGGCCGGGTGGGGAGCTCAGCAGCCAACCACAAGTGTGAGCCAAGCCCTGCCTAGCAAAGCACCCAACGTCCAGTTATCAAAACCTCATGAGGTTTGGTTGTCCAAAATCTGGATCTTCTCTCGCAGTTATTAAACTGCTGCTGCTACCAAAAATATTCAAGAGATTGATTTTCTTTCTTTACTTGAAAGCTAAAGTGAATCTCCCCCAAGCCCCAGGAGCTGCAGCTTCAGCAAATCTCTCTCCTGGCAGCTCCCTGACGCCCGGTGCCGCAGCACAGGGCCTGGCTGCATTTTGGGGTCCTAATAGAGGGTGAAAGCAGAGGTCTCGCCGTGCAGTGGGCTGTGCGTTGGGACATTGGCTGCTGCTCCAGCCCCACTGCCAAGGACGCAGCAGCGCCAGGGTCCCTGGGGTCCCAATCCATCAGCGCCGAGGCCAAATTCCTCTTTGTCGAGCAATGGAGAGGAATTTTCCCCTCCTCCAGAGAGCAGCTGGAGCTGCAAGTGGGATCTCTCTTGTTGCAAGCCCTCTGCAGCACGACATGCCGGGCTCCAGCTGCACTTTGCTGTGTTTGTCGGCTGCATTGAGTCCCCAGGGCAGTGCAGTGCCACATGCCCACTGCACCTGTCCTGTCCCCAGCTCTGCATTCCCCTCAGATTGCGTAGCTGCTGCATTCCTGCAACCACTTCCCAGCAGCTCAGACTCAGGTGGGGACACGCTCCTCACTTCCTCACCTGGGGCACAGCGTGGTTTCTCTCCTTGCATCGCTTCCCAGGGGTTGGCAGAAAGCAGGCGAGCGGGTCCAGCCTGTCCCACCGCTGCAGTGTGTTCCCTTGAAAGCCTCAAAGTCCTGCAGAACCAGGTGCCTGCTGGGCCTCGGGGCTCTGGGGCCAAGCAGAGGGATGCCTGGTGTCTGCCTGGGCTTTGCTGGTCTCTGTGACATTGCAGCGATGTCCTGAAGTTGCAGGGAAGGTCCTCAGTGTGCAAGGCTGAGCCTGCAGGAGTCTGGGGAAGTGAGGAGGGTGGCAGGGAGGAAGCACAGAGCTCTTCATGTCTGAACCAACACCTCCAATCAGATAATAACAATTTTAGGGGCCGTGCCACCTCCTGCAGCAGTTTACACCCCGTGCATCCATAGGGTTAGCTCCCAGCTGGGGAAGGAGAACCATTATGTGAAAGCTGAACTCATCACAGATTTGCAGACTGATGGCAGCACGGGGCTGTGGGCAACATCCCCACCCCTGGCCCAGGCAGCAGCCTGCCTGTGCACGGTGCCCATCGCCTCAAGGCAGATTTGGCTCTGCTGGGCGCAGCAGGACCTGCTCCTGCAGGGTTTGGGTGTCAGAGCCTCGGGTATGGATCGCTGAGCAAAGGCCCCGGGACACAGCTCAGTGCTGTGCTGCTGGGTTTGCCCAAAGGGGCCATAAGGAAAAATGCATCGGTTTCACCTGGGGGGTGGCGGTGAGCAAGGAGCAATGTGATGCTTTCGGGGCAGGCACTGAGGAGCTGAGCATCGTGCTGAATATGGGTAGCATGCAAAGGGGTAGAAAACGGGAGATGTGGGTTTTGATGTTTTGGAGCAGGTGCCAACGGTGTGTTTGCTGCTTTGCTTGCTCGAGCCTTGCTGCTGTCTCTTATCAAGCTCTGCTCCTATTCTGTCCCACAGGCTGGTGGATGACCGATGCGTGGTGGAGCCGGCAGCTGGGGACCTGGACAACCCTCCCAAGAAGTTTCGAGGTGAGATGGGGCTGGGCTGGGGCAGCCCTGTCACTGCTTGGGGACAACTGAGCATCCATGCCAGGGAGGGGGACCACAGCCCCAGCTGGCCAAGGCTGGGAGGTGCTGCTTGCAAAGGACTTCAGGCAGCTTCTGTAGGCCATCGCTTGGCCAAACCACTGACCATCCTCTCTTTGCCTCTGGGAGCATTTATGCTTTTCCTGGAACTGCTCCGAGGTAGGATGGTCCTTGGGACCCCACAGCCCAACCCTAAGGAGCAGAGGTGGCTGGGGGCTGTCCTCTGCAAAGGTGGGTCCGACTGTGCCTAAACACATCCCTAAGGATGCTGGCAGCCTCACCTGGCTGCGAGCAGGGGACAGGGAGGGACAGAAAGGGCCCAGGGGAGAACAGAGAGAGTTGCAGTTGCAACAGACAAACTATTGCAAGGCAAGTCTGTTCTCACTCGGCACTAATTACATCTGCTGTGCTTGGCTGCACCTCAGAGCGAGCCAGGGGATTAAGCTGCCCTTTTACAAGGCATGCAGGGCGAGATGGTAAATGCGTCTTTGGTGGTCACGTTTTGGGCTGTGCCGTCTCCTCGGGCTGTGCTCACTGCTTCCTGTGCTGGCAGCCCTGAGCAGGAGTGGGCCGTGATGGCCAGTCCAGGTGGAAAGGGGATGAGTCAGTGGGAGGCTGGGATAGATGGGAAGCTAAGACAGGCTGCTGGAGGGAGCAGCTCCTGCCTCCCCAGTTTTGCAAGTCCTGGGGCTTAGCGGTGAGGCAGTGTGACCTTGGGGCTCTGCAGGGAGCAAACGGCTGCACCAAGTGCTGCATCTACCTGGGAAGTGCTATGTTTGTGCCTGGCTGCCCCATGCAAACCACAGGGGAAAGGACGTGTCCCACAGAGCACCTCGGTTGGGCTGAGTGCTCAGAGCATCCTGCAGATGGTGTGGTAGATAGGGGATAGGGGAAACAAACATTGCTGTGCCCTGAGAAACCCCCCCAAGCCAGTGGTCACATTGCTGAGGTTTGGTTTATGGCAACCATTCCTTTTACACCAGGTCCTGTAACTTCAGACCCCCTTTGTTAAAAAAAAAGAAGCTCTTTAAATATTGGTTACCCACCCTGCATCCTGCCCAGCCCCTTTCACGGGGTGGCTTTACAGCGCCCCGCCGGTGCTGTCCCCTCTGCTAAGCAGTGACCTCGCTCTGCGTAGGACCCCTTGCCCCTCTTTTGTGCATGGAGTTGGCTACCAGGACATCTGCCAGCCCCACAGCCCTGACACACCCCACAGCCGCTCTGTTCCTGATGGACTTTCACCTGGGAACAGCTGGGAGCCATGGCAAACCCCCAGCCCTTCCCCTGGTCCCAGCAGCCACAGCGTCTCCCTTCCTGGATATGGGTGGGTGCTGAATCTCTTTTCCAGACTCAGGTCTGCTCAAGGCTCAGCCCCGCTCCATGCAAACCCTATCAGGATATCCAGCTGCTTGTTTTAATGGCCGGAAAGCGAGCGGTTTGCCTTCTCAATAGCTATCACTGCGAGGGAGGTAAAAACAACGGGCTGGTGCTGTTTCCCTGCTGCAGCAGCAAGAGGCTCAAAGGGCTGTAATGGGCTGTTGCCATCCCCATATCCTGCGGCCAAATCCTGCCTTTCCCAGCTCAGCTCCCATGCTGCTCAGTGGGTTTGGGGCACGGTGAAGGGAATGGGGCCTTTCTCCTACAGGTCTCCATGGGTTTTGGAAATGCCCAAACCCATCAAGGAGCCTTTCATTGGTGTTTTCTTCCCCTTAGCCCTTCCCCAGCCCTACATTCTGGCACATCAGGAAGAAGCAAATGGGATGCCTCAATTCTGCGCTCAGCAGGATTTAAGTCCACCACCCATCTTGAAAAAGATCCCTGGTACTCAGACCCAGGGTCCAAAAACTCCAGATTCCAACAAGAATTTCTTTGGAGCTTTCCCCTGTGCAGCCAACTCCACGCCTCAGTTTCCCTCCTTGCAACACATTGCTAAGGGACAGGGGAGGTCAAGCAGCTCCGCAGGCAGGGAGTGCATGCAGCCAGGGGTTTGATTTGCATCTATCTCTTAATAAGCTATGTTAGATCTCTTCCCTCCCTGCTCAGTTTCTCTTTTGCACCAGGTCCTTTTGCAACCTCATTAGCAATTTAATGAAAACAACTCAAGGTGCTGCAGGTGGCCCTGTGGTGCTGCTGGGAGGCAGTGGGAGAATGCAGCCAGGCATTGCAGCAGCTGCGCTGAGTCCCCGATTAGAAGCCCAGCATCACAAAGCCTCCTTGGCACGGGACATGCCATTAGCAAATAGACCTGTAAAACGAAATGTGAAACTTGGCCTCTCACCAGCGTCCCGAGCCGGTGAGAACTGTGCTCTGGGCTTGTTTGTTCGTCACTCCCAGGTAAATAAATACGTGCTTGCCAGCGAGCCGGGAGCGGGGCCAGAGATGGAAGTGATTTTTCCTTTTGTGTCTGAAGTTTCTGCGCTGCTATTTCGGGTGTAATTCGGGTGACCCGGGCGGAGGGTCCCTTCCTGCCCCCATCCCCACACAGCTTCCGACCCGGAGCCGAATCGGGGCTCACACTGCAGCTGCAGTCTCCTGATTTCCAGAGAGCTGCTCTGTGCTTTGATTCACAAAGCCCGGTCCCGGGCATCTGTCCTGACCGCAGCACGGTGGGGAAGAGCATTCAAACTGGAGCACTCTGCAGGTTCCATCCACACTGCCAGCATCTGGGAGGACCCAAACCCGTGCCCTCTGTATCACCCAAGGGTCTCTTTTAGGGCAGGCGTGCAGCTGTTTGCAGCACTGATTTGTGAAGCTCTTGCTTGGAGCTTCCAGCACTGCCCGCTGAGCTGTGAGCAGTCACAGGAGAGTAGCAGCGTGTTGTGGAGCTGGGGTGTCCTGGTGGCACGGCCACCGTGGGGACAGCATCCTGCAGGGACATCAGGGCTGTGGGACTGCCTGCTCCTATCCCAGTCCTGCAGCCTGCGCTCCCTCCCAGCAGGATCTGCTCCTTGGGCAGCCCAGCTGTGCCTCATCAATACATTTTCTCCCCATGAAGCTTTCCTTCCCGAATTACAAGGCTGTTTCCGATGGGAACGCTTCTATCGCTGCTCCAAGAAGTGGAGTCACTGCTGGACTCCTCTTTTCTCTGATCTGAAGCTCATGTGCTGACAGCGGGCAGTGTGACCCTCTGCCAGCCTGCCTCGTTGCTGGGGGAATGGAGAGTGCTGCGGGGATGGGAGCAGTGCCATGGAGCAGTGCTGCTCCTCCCTGAGTGACACCGGTCCCATGGAGGACCCTGTGAGGCTGCTGCAGCTGATGCTCATCTTCCTCTCCTCCCAGATTGCCTCTTCAAAGTGTGCCCCATGAACCGCTACTCAGCCCAGAAGCAGTACTGGAAGGCCAAGCAGACCAAGCAGGACAAGGAGAAGATCGCAGATGTGGTGCTGCTGCAGAAGCTCCAGGTGAGCGGAGCTCATAACTCATAACCAGCACTGGGAAGCAATTGTGAGCAGCCCCTGGGCAGAGGTTGGCCTCCAAACCTCTCACTGTGCAAACCCTCCGGTGTTTTGCTTCCTGGAAAACAGCTGCACAGCCAGCCAGGACCATCTGGGTTTTGCTGTATTCGGATGTCCTGCTGTCCCACCGCCCTCTTCTTGCCATGGTTGTTTGTCCCGGGGCAGAGCTGCAAAGAGGGACTGAGCTGTGGGGAGGAGGAGAGGTTGGGGTGAGGGATGGCATCTGTCTGGCCATGACCAGCCCTGTTCTGTCTCGGCCCCGTAGCAGAGGAGCAGGGGGAGCTGCTACAAGCAGGACCTGCTCCAAAGGGCTGGGGAAGCGAAAGGCTCCTGTTGACTTCCATAAGATTTGGAAAAGGCCCATTTTAAACATTGCATAATCTCCTCAGACAGCTGGCGAGGCCCTGAGGATGATTCATAGGAGTGAAGCTCAGGCAGGATTCATTAAATCATCTTGTCGGGCTCCAAGCCGGGCCCCACTGCTCCCCACTTTTGCCTTTGTTGAGAGAGGGCTGAGGCAGCGTCTGGCTGGGGCTGGAGGCACTGGGATAGGGTCAGCACTGCTGTGACCATGCACGGAGCCATGCAGATCCCTGCTCTGCTGGGATGGTGACCTGTCATGCCGGCAGCTGCACTGGCTGCAGCTGGACGGAGAGGCTCATTTCCGAGCTTGATTGATTGAACCTTGCTTTGGATTTGTCTTCTAGAGGTCCTGTGATTTCCTTGCTCCGTCCTGCTGCTCCTGGTGCTGCACTTTGGGCTCAGCAAGGTGCTCTCCATGCTGCTGTGCAGCCCTGAGCTCCATGGAGGCTTTTGTCCTGCTCCTGATGCCTCTGGGACTGCCCACCCCAGGGCGCATCCCTGATGCCCGTCCCCACGTGGACAGACTGGAGCCCTGCAGGCTCAGGGCAGCCCATTCCCACTCAGTGAGGGAGGAATTTGGCCTTGCAGACCACCCACCCCATCCTCCCACAGGGTGCAGACTGCGATTCCAGCTCGGTTCCCCATTTTCCTCAAATGGAAGGGACACACAGCAGGATGGGCAGGGATGGATGCTCCCCCATCCCCGTCCCTCACTGTGGTTTCCCATCCCGGCTGCATTGGGCCGATGCCACACCCTCGTGTCCCCAGGAGCAGATTCCTGCCTTGCTCTGTGCATGTTGACAGCTCCCCTTCCACTGCCATGGAAAATACCTGTGGTTTGGAGAGGGGCTGGTGGGCCCAGCCTGCTGCAAGCAGGACCAAGCAATTACATTAATTCTTGGGGTGTTTTGGCCAGCATGGAGCCATCCACATCCACCATGGCAGGCACAGACCTGCCAACAGCTCCAGGCATGGCTCTGCCCACATGGAGCCTTCTGCATGCTGGTCGGGGTGCTGCCAAGAGCCTCTGGCACCAGCAGCCCTTCTGGTGGGAGCATCACTCATCCCCAGGTCCCTTTGGGATGCTGCCCCATATTGAGGAATTCTAGAGAAGCTTGTCCAAATTTTTAAGCTTACATAGACCTTATGTGGCTGTGCAGGGCCATAGCATAGTGCTGGGCTCCACCCTCAGTGCTGAGAACCATCTTATGGCTCTGGATGGCAGTGCTGGGGGACAGAAGGTGGTGTCCCCTGCACTTCCTATAGCTCAAGGCGCAGGTGGTCCCCTGGGGCTCACTCCAGGAGCAGGAGGCTGTGACCATGCTGAGCTCTTCTCCTTTTGGCATTCAGCATGCAGCCCAGATGGAGCAGAAGCAGAACGAGACGGAGAACAAGAAGGTGCATGGGGACGTGGTGAAATACGGCAGCGTCATACAGGTATGGGCGCCCCCAGGCTGCGCTGGTCGGCGGTTTGGTGGGAAAACACTCAGATCCAGCGACTGCAAGTCGGGCAGCTGCTGGGAAGGGGCTCAGAGTGACCTGCTGGAGGACCAGCCCTGGGACCTCACCCCGGTGGTTGCCTCCTCAGCTCCTGCACATGAAGAGCAACAAATACCTGACGGTGAACAAGCGGCTGCCGGCCCTGCTGGAGAAGAACGCCATGCGTGTGACGCTGGATGCCACCGGCAATGAGGGCTCCTGGCTCTTCATCCAACCCTTCTGGAAGCTGAGGAGCAACGGAGATAATGTGAGCGCAGGGCTGGAAATTCCCCCAGAGCAGAGGAGCTTTCGGTGTTGGCCCTGCCAGGGCTCACCTCCCTGCCGGGTGCCCATCTCATTTCTCTGTGCCCCGTTCCCATTTTGCTCCCCAGGTAGTTGTGGGAGACAAAGTCATCCTGAACCCCGTGAATGCCGGGCAGCCGCTGCACGCCAGCAACTATGAGCTCGCTGATAACGCAGGCTGCAAGGAGGTACGGGGCTGCCTGCAAAGGGCCTGGCTTGGAGGGCTTGCCTGCTTTTTCCTTTTCTCTTTTCTTCTTTCTTTTTCATTTCCCTCTCTGGGATCGTGACCTCATTCTCTTGCTCCTTAGGTGAACTCGGTCAATTGTAACACCAGCTGGAAAATCAACCTCTTCATGCAGTTCCGTGACCACATGGAGGAAGTGCTGAAGGGGGTAAGGAAGGAGGGTTGGCCACCGGCCATGGGGACACCATAGGGTCAGGGGACCCCACACTGGTCCCTCGTTGGGCATGACATGTGAATAGCTGCTTGGCTGTGAGACAAGGGCAGTATGCCTCGAGGATCTTGATTTATAGGAGAATTCATCACTTGGAGCACCTAAAAGTGTGCTGGGGATTTTAGTACCCACTGTCAGCAGGTACCCCAGAGGGCATCAGGTTCCCCTCTGCCTTCTTGTATTAAGTTGTCTCTTGAGGACAATTTGAGGCACGCACGGTGCCAGCAGTGTTTCTAGCCACAGGGACAGCTTTCAGCTGTTAAGCTGTGCAGCAGGGCTGGCTGCTGCCTGGGAAAGGAATTTTCCCTGCAGAGCTATTGTTCAGGTCGGAGGTCCTCCAGGAAGCAGCTGGATGGATATTGATTGTGAGGACCTTGCAGATCCCCATCCTCAGGCGCCCACTTATCCCTGGCTTCCTCTGCATCCTCCTGCTGGGGCATGAATGCCATGACAGCATTGGTGAGTGGAGCCTCTGCCCGCTCCAGAGATGCAAAGTGGAGATTTGCACCCCAGGGGAGTAGGAACAGAGAGAAGCAGCTTACACGAGTAAACAGAGTGAGGGCATTGCAGAGTAAGGTACCCCATGTCCCCACCACTCTGTGCATGTGCAACGTGCCTTCCCTCTGTTCAGAGGGTATAGGATGGGTAGGACTGCAAGAGCTGGCAGTGCTCTGCAGTGCTGGTGGTCCCACTGTGCTGCAACTGGGAGCTGCACTCTGCTCTGGGCCATGTGTGGGTGATCCCAGCCCCTTTGCAGGGCTATGGGGTCAGAGTAGGAGCTGCACTGGCTTGGAGGAGGTGAACCACAGCCACGGGGCACGGAGTGAATGCTGCCTCTGTGTCCTCACTGTCACATCCCGGTGCCAGGGGGACGTGGTGAGGCTCTTCCACGCCGAGCAGGAGAAGTTCCTGACCTGTGATGAGTACAAGGGCAAGCTGCACGTCTTCCTGCGCACCACCCTGCGGCAGTCGGCCACCTCGGCCACCAGCTCCAACGCCCTCTGGGAGGTGGAGGTGAGTGGGGCTGAGGGATCCAGGGCGATTTCATAGTGTAGGCTGCCCAAGAGACGAGCATCCCTTCAGCCCCTCGCTGGCTGTCTCGTGTCTGTGCCCAAGTTTATTGACTTGTGGGCATCTTTGAGGTAGGACGGGTTTCTGTCACTGGGGTGTTTGCTTGGGCAGCCCCACCCTGAACCCTCCTCTGCTCCTTCCAGGTGGTTCACCACGACCCGTGCCGAGGGGGGGCTGGGCACTGGAATGGCTTGTACCGCTTCAAGCACCTCGCCACAGGCAACTACCTGGCAGCAGAGGTAAGGGGATAAGCAGAGGGGTGCAGAAACATGCCCTGCCTTGAGAGGCTGCAAAAGCACCGTCCCTTAGAGCAGTGATGTCCTGCCTTGCCTTGTCCCCTCATGCCGTGACATGGGGACATTTGCAGGACAGCACCTGGCCCTGCTCCCGTTTGCTATTGCAGTGTTCTGCCCTCACAGGTAGAGATGCTGACACCGAGGCCATGAACGATGTTGGGGTTTGCCCATTTGTTAGGGATTGTCCCCTCCAAAATCTCCTGCCCTGCAGTGCAACATGCACTGCCAACATCACTGCTTCCGCTGCCTCCCTCTGGCCCCGGCACACAGAGCTGGGAGGTGGGGGGGTTGTCGGGGCTTTCCTCTGTTTGCTCACCCTGGGCCAAGCTGTCCCAGCACAACCTCGTGAGATGGAAGCGGGAGATAACTCATCCGGCTGTGTTTAACTCTTCCTGACCAAGTTTTGCCCTTCCTCATCCTCTGGTCCCCTCAGCTGGGATGCTGGGGGAGACATGGGCAAAATCTGAGCCTGGAAATGCCATCTGCCAGGTGGTTTTTGCTCCCATTTAATTGGCTCAAGGCCTCCTGATAGAGAAACAAAGGGGTTTCTGCACTAAAAGAATGTGGTTTATATGACTGCTGCCAGGGGAGCAGGGCTGTGCCTGGCGGTGCTGGGTGCATTCCATGCCAAAGGCAGGCAGCACTGCAAAAGATGACCAAAGGCAGTCACCCAGGGCCCCTTCTGCTGCTGGCAGTTCTGCCTCTGAAATGGCTGCTGAACTGGGGTGCTTTCAACCAAAAGGCATGCAGATGGCATCTGAGGAGGAAAGAAGATCTCCTCTAGGGTTGCACTGGCTTGCATTGCTCAGCGAGACCCCAACCTGGGACCTCGAGGGATTGCCAGCAGGAGCTCATCCTGCTGCAGTGCAGAGCCCCAGCTCTGAACCAGGGCTCAGCTTCTCCCTCTCCTCTCTCATGGGGCTGGAGCACTCTGCACTGGGATGGGTTCTGTCCTCCAGCCCCATCTGGGCAGGTTTCCTCTCCGCACTGTGATGAAGCAAGGCAGGAACCCCACACTCAGGGCTTTGGAGGGGCAGAGGGGGAGGGCTGATAGCTGTCTTTCATCTCCCTCTTTAACTTTTCAGGAAAACCCAAGTTATAAAGGAGACGTGGCTGAGCCCAAAGCAGCGCCCACGGTGAGCTGTGTGCAGCCTCGCTAGCAGAAATGCTGCTGCCGCTGCCTGAAACCACGCTGCCTCTTAGATTCTGCCTGAAAACAGGGAAATGCTCCAAAAGAGAGCCTGTGCCATGCTGCCGGGTCCCGCTTGGTGGCTGCCCCACTGCAGGGCTGCCCAGGAGAGCACCCCGCATCCCGCACCGTAGAGTAGCATCCCAATGTCCTGCTTGCGAGGGGACCCCAACCACATCTGTTGGAGGGGTCCCAGTGCATGTTGGATCACCAGGCCACGGGGGTGTGCAAACGAAGCGCTGGTAGAAGAGCGATTTTGGGCTTGCAGGGGGTTTTTCTCATTGGCCTTAGTGAGGTTTGGAGAAGGGGTGGCCTTGCACCGTGCATGTGCTCCCGCAGCCCCTCCTTCGTCTCTGCGCTGTGAGGCTCAGCCCAGCATCCAAGCAAAAGCTTCTGCTCTGAGCATTGCTGCTGCGTGTCCTCCACTGCCATGTGTGCAGGGAGGCCGGGCTCAGTGGGGCAGTCACCCTACGCCGGGCTCAGAGCCACTTTCCCCGCTGTAGGGGGGGAGCAGCCGCTCCAGCCGCAGGAACACCGGGGAGAAGATCAAGTACCGGCTGGTGGCCGTGCCTCACGGGAACGACATCGCCTCCCTCTTCGAGCTGGACCCCACCACGCTGCAGAAGACGGATTCCTTCGTCCCGCGGTACGTGAGCATGTGCCAGCATGGAGGGGTTGAAATAAGGAGGGAGGGTTAATTGTGTGCTGTGCTGGGGCCCGTTCTGCTCCTGGAGGGGCTTTGCTGGGTGCGCTCACCGAGGCGCGGTGCCGTTTGCAGGAATTCGTACGTGCGGCTTCGCCACCTCTGCACCAACACCTGGATCCAGAGCACCAACGTGCCCATTGACATTGACGAGGAGAGACCCATCCGCCTCATGGTGCGGCCCTGTGCCCTCCTTCCATGCACACATTTATCCCCCTGCTCCTTCCTTCTTCCCTCCTGGCTTTACCCAGTGGCTCCCCTGGCTTCATCTGGGGACTGAGGTACCCTGATGGGCACCAGTCCGCAGGCTTCCCCAGCACCCAGAGCCCATCCTACTCCTTCCGGGAGGGACAAACTGTGTCCCTGATGTCATCTGGGTGGGTTGCAGCTGATGGTGACACTCAGCACAGCCCTACCTGTGTGACACTGCTTCTCTGTTCCTTCCCAGCTGGGCACGTGTCCCACCAAAGAAGACAAAGAAGCATTTGCCATTGTCTCCGTGCCTGTGTCTGAGATCCGGGACCTGGACTTTGCCAACGATGCCAGCTCAATGCTGGCCAACGTGGTGGAGAAGATGAACGAAGGTTTTCTTAGCCAGAATGACCGGAGGTAAAAAAATAATAAAAGGAAAGTCATTTTCCCGTGGAAATGGGGCCATGCCGGGGTCCTCCAGCATCGCTGTGGGATGGGGCCCCTGACTGGATCTTGGTGCCAGCGCTGCATTTGCTTTCCTGCCCGCAACCCAAATCCACGCCTGCTTCTCCCAGGGGTCCGGCAAGGAAATCAGATAACACTGCAGACCCACTCTGGCCCCTCCTTTGCTGCTAGAAAAATAAGCGGGAGGCTGGGAGATGGCCCCATGATAGGGGCAGCCCTGTTAGTCACGGTGTTATTTTTAGGTGGGTGGGTTCTTGGTGTTTCCTGCACAAACAGAGATACTCTGCGGGATGGAGCGAGCTGCTGCCGCCCTGCCAGCCCACTGCTTTGCAGTGCTTGCTGTGATTGTGACTCAAGGGGCAGAAGACATACACACAAAACTCCAGCCATGAATCACGAGCAGAAGCCTGTGGTGTTTAGCCTGGAACCTGAGTCACAACAATAATTTCCTTAGGAAGCACAGGGGCTGCAAAATCTCATGGTTGAGGGCAGCTGCTGGCCTCTAGTAGACGGGGAGGATCAACCAGCAGTGTCCTGAGCCCTGGACTTTTTGGCCCTACACAATGTGCCAGCGGCATTGCGGAGAGCTGAGTGTGGGTGGGGTGTGCAAGTGGCCCCCCTGACTGGAGGGTCCCACCACCGTGCTGTGCGCCTTTCCAGGTTTGTGATCCAGCTGCTGGAGGACTTGGTGTTCTTCGTCAGCGATGTCCCAAACAACGGCCAGAATGTGCTGGACATTGTGGTCACCAAACCCAACCGGGAGAGGCAGAAGCTCATGAGGGAGCAGAACATCCTGAAGCAGGTGAGTGGTGCTGGGGCTGTGCACCCAAGCAAGGCTGAGGTCCTCAGCGGCCCCCTGCCCTGCCCTGGACCATGATGGAGGCTGGGTCTCCAAAAAAGCCCATGGAGGAAGTGGCACTCGTCTCCAGTTCACACCCTTGTGTTGCACCAAGCCCTCTTGGGAAGGCAGTGGGAAGGCATGGAAGGCAGTGTGGAAGGCATGCAGCACTTATCTCTGCTTTTGGACAGATCTTTGGGATCCTGAAAGCCCCCTTCAAGGACAAAGGTGGGGAGGGGCCCCTGGTGCGGCTGGAGGAGCTGTCAGACCAGAAGAATGCTCCCTACCAGTACATGTTCCGACTGTGCTACCGTGTGCTCCGGCACTCCCAGGAAGACTATCGCAAGAACCAGGTGGGTTAGGGGTAACAGGAAGAGCCCCCATCCCACCTATGTGTTGCACAGCTCTGGGGGGCTTAAGAGGTCTTAGTGGGGCGGTAAGGGCATGGACAGACCCTGATGTGAAGCCTTGTGTGCTCACCACTCCTCTGCTCACTCCAGGAGCACATAGCCAAGCAGTTTGGCATGATGCAATCCCAGATCGGCTATGACATCCTGGCCGAGGACACCATCACAGCCTTGCTGCACAACAACCGCAAGCTGCTGGAGAAGCACATCACCAAGACCGAGGTGGAGACCTTTGTCAGCCTGGTGCGCAAGAACCGTGAGCCACGGTGCGTGTCCTGCCCCCCAGCCCAGAGGGCTTTGTGCAGCATGGCGGTGGGTTGTGCTGGAGCAGGCTGGAGGGAGGGCCAGTGGACCCCCCTTTCACAGCGAGCTGTTCCTGCCCTGCTCTCATTCCCAGGTTTTTGGACTACCTCTCGGACCTGTGTGTGTCCAACCACATCGCCATCCCCGTCACCCAGGAGTTGATCTGCAAGTGTGTGCTGGACCCAAAGAACAGCGACATCCTCATCAAAACAGAGTGAGTAGCCCAGCAGAGAGATTTCCGTGGCTGAGTTTCAGCGCCTGCCCCTGCCTGCTGCCAGCTCTCACGGTGTCCCTGTAAATCCCATAGTACCCCCATCACCCCTCGAGGTGCTGTATCCATAGGAGCACCGCCAAGTTTGCTCCTTCCCCACTGCAGGCTGAGGCCGGTGAAGGAGATGTCCCAGACCCACGAGTACCTGAGCATCGAGTACTCAGAGGAGGAGGTCTGGCTCACCTGGACAGATAAAAACAATGACCACCATGAGAAAAGCATCCGGCAGCTGGCACAGGAGGCCCGGGCTGGCAATGCCCATGATGAGAACGTCCTCAGCTACTACAGGTGGCAATCCCATGGTATCTTCTCCCCAGACAGGGTGAGGACATAAGGGTTGCATGGCCTCACTCTCTCCCATTCATCTCCATGCAGGTACCAGCTGAAGCTCTTTGCCCGCATGTGTCTGGACCGCCAATACTTGGCCATCAAGGAGATCTCCCAGCAGCTGGGCGTGGACCTGATCTTCCTCTGCATGGCGGATGAAATGCTGCCCTTCGATCTCCGAGCGTCCTTCTGCCACCTCATGCTACACGTGCACGTGGACAGGGACCCTCAGGAGCTGGTGATGCCCGTGAAGTTTGCACGGCTCTGGACTGAGATCCCCACCGCCATCACTATCAAAGAGTGAGACACGCCGGGTCTCGCTGCAGCTTTGAGGGAGATGGGATGGCAGGTGCCATCCTCTGTAGGGACTGGATAGGCTCCAGCAGGGACTGGGAGGGGGGCGCCTTCCCGACCGCTCACTGCCCTGTGCTCACCTTGCTGTCTCCCCACGCAGCTACGACTCCAACCTCAACGCCTCGCGTGACGACAAGAAAAACAAGTTTGCCAGCACCATGGAGTTTGTGGAGGACTACCTCAACAACGTGGTGAGCGAAGCGGTGCCCTTTGCCAACGAGGAGAAGAACAAGCTCACCTTCGAGGTGCGAGAGCTGCCGGTGTTGTGGCACGCTGTAGGATGTGGCATTGGCCATGGCAGCCATCGGCCTCATCCAGACCTTGTGGCTGCCTCTGTGACATCCCATGTTTGTTCCTCCCACTCATACCTGAGCACAGCAAGGTCTGGAGTTGCCTTGTCCTTCCCCAGGTCGTCAGCCTTGCCCACAACCTCATCTACTTTGGCTTCTACAGCTTCAGTGAGCTGCTGCGCCTGACACGCACACTGCTGGGCATCATCGACTGCGTCCAAAACCCCCAGCTGATGATGCAGGCGGTCTACAGTGATGAGGTGACAGGTGAGTCCCTGCTCCAAAGGCAGGCACGGTCCCAGGACAAGGTGGCTTCTGCCCAGTGCTATCCAGTTTGGGCTGCAGGGAAAAAAGCCACCC